>NC_141240.1:15913342-16600842 GCF_054856555.1 Leptonotus elevatus
TTTGGCTGCCTCTAGTGTATGTCTACGTATTTAGTTTTCACATAGTGCTGTGATGCATTGCATCAGTTATCTGCTTTGTTTTATTCACCACAACTGATGAGCATAATCCCCCTCTCCTCAATCCCCAGGCCTGAGCTCCAGCCCTGAACCCAGCTCCTATGACCTAGCTGTGTTTGGCGGGAAGGCGGTCACACTGGTGAGACTTCATTTGGATGCCTCTGGCCTGGAGTTTGCACGCTTGGAGAAACGGAGTCCCCTGGTGGAGCTTCAGGACTGGGTTCTGGATATCCGCTGGCTATGCGACGACAAACAGCCTCTCCTGTGTGTGGCGGTAGCCCACAACGGTGCCCTTCTCCTGGACATCAGCTCAGGGAATGTCTTGGCTCAGCGCTCGTGTCTGGAAGGGTGTCTGCTGTACTCTGCACTCCTTGTGGTGCACAAATCCTGGGCAGATACTGTTCTGGTAGGGGGGACTGTTTTCAACCAGCTAGTCCTCTGGAAGCCTGGAGGAGAAGAAAGTAATGACAAAGCTCCAGTGGAAAGGCGTTTGCTTGGACACAGTGGTGTTATCTTCAGCATCTCTTACCTCCAGGAGAAAGGATGGCTGGCATCAGCATCAGATGACCGCAGTGTCAGAGTGTGGGCTGTCGGCGCTTTGGGGGGCTCTGGAGGGAACTGTGGGGACTTAAAGCCAATTTGCTTAAGGGTGCTTTTTGGACACCAAGCAAGGGTCTTCTCTGTGTGCCTCTCCCCAAGGAGAGTGTTTAGCGCTGGGGAAGACGGGGCTTGCCTAATTTGGGACTCTGCTGGAGTTGGGACAGTCCTTCGCACTTTGAAGGGACATCGAGCGGGTGGGATTCGAGCGCTGGCGATCAGTGCAGAGAGAGATGTCACAGGCAGATGGGTGGCAACCGGGGGTGCGGATGGAGGGGTGAGGTTGTGGAAGGTTGAGGACAATGAAAAGGAAGACACTGTGACAAAGACGATAAAAGACCTGGAATTTTCCGGCAAAGGCGTACCTAAAGTGGTTTGTGTCGTAGAAGGCGAAGCGCACAATCAAAAGTGGAGCCAGTGTAGGATTGTGGTTTGTACTGACCAAGGATTTGTTTACCAGTATGGTGAGGGCCACTGGGACTTGGTGTGGCAAGGTTCTCCTGAGTTTCAGTCCTACTGTGTGATGGAAACTGTTGGTGTTAAAGTGAAAGACTCGGCGAGCGGAGCTAACTTATGTGCTGTTGGGAGCCTCAGTGGAGTCTTAAACGTCTTTCACATCTCTCATCCCCAGAATGGGATTGTCCTCCAAGCTGGATCAGGAAAGATTCACAGTCTTATTTGGCAGCACTGTGATAAATATGTGTATTTGCTTGCATCAGGTGCCGAAGGACGCGTCCATCGCTGGTGTATTGATGTGAGAGTGAGTGAAATGGGTACTTTGTCTCTCTGGGTAAAACGCTGCCCTTCATTTGCCTTGCCTGCTTGTGCAAAACGTTGGCTGACGGCTGCAGTGCGCCTCCCCTCCAAGTCTGAGAGGGCTCTCTGGGTGTGCGGGGACCGGAGAGGGTCTTTGCTTTTGTTTCAGGAAGACCCGGAGCAGGGGTACGAGGACGACTTAACTGGCTTTATGCAAGCATATAAAACAAGTCATGAGACTGATGGAACCCTGAACGAGAAAGTGAGGCCAGAGGAACAAAAAGGCTTGACGTTGTCTCCGCAAAGCTGCTTGTTTGGGGTGCATGGAAAACAAGGTGTTACATCAGTCTGTGACTATCAGGGACTTCTCTACAGTACTGGGAGGGATGGATGTGTGCGTGTTTTCAGAGTGCATTACACACAGAACGAAAAACATGAAGCAAGTGCTAAGGGTCTCCTGCAGCTGGTGGTTCTGAGAGTCCAGCGGGCTTGCAAAGGCATGGAATGGCTGGAGAGGGCTTTGATTATCAAGCATAACAATTCGGCAGTGAATGGCGTTATAAATGAATTTGAAAGCCCAAATACCATACAGGAGTCTTTGGCAGAAAGTCCCAAGGACCAAGAAAAAGGGTTAACAATCGAGAACAAGGGAGCAGAAGCTCGGTTTGTCATCTTTGGCTTTCATGCCACCCAGTTTGTGGTTTGGGACCCGGTAAGGCAGGAGAGGCTGTTAGCGGTGCCTTGTGGCGGTGGCCATCGCTCTTGGAGTTTCTGGCCGAGCCACATTGGGGCGTGGCCCGGATATGGCGCTCTGGTTTTCATCAGGCAGGGCTCCGTCCTGGCTTCTGAGTACCCGCTGGAGTCACCAAGCTGCTCAGGCAGGGCAGCATGGAATGAAGGATGGCGCCTAAGGGAGGGCATACATGGGAGGGGGATCGGGTGTGTTTGCCGGCTGGGGAGCATTTGTGTTCAGAACGACATAACAGCAAATGTAGCAGGAGTATTGGCGCCGGATGGGATTCAAGTTGAAGGCCCATGGGAAGTAATCGTGACGGGTGGGGAAGACACAAGCTTAACTGTTTTGGCCATACGTCCCAGTTCTGGTAGCGTCACCGTCCTCTCCGTTATTACCGACCATATCTCAAGTGTACGCACCATGGTGGCACTAACTCATGCGAACGGACAGAGATTTACGGCCCCATCCCAGTCCCTCTCTGCCCTGCTGATATCAGCCAGCGGGCGAGCTCAATTACAGTGCTACCGGCTGTGGATCGGTTGGGACAAGCAGAGACTGGCCCCCTTCTGCCAGGTGGTGCAGGTGGCCAGTCACCGATTGGACGAGCACTGGGAGAAGAGGCGGAACAGACACAAGATGGTGAAAATGGACCCAGAAACAAGGCATGTCAGAAGACTGATTTGGCGTATCAACATAAATTGTAAATACTTTTAAAAAGTGTTCTCATCATGGCTGTGTGTTTTCAGATACATGTCCATGGTAGTGGTTGACCACAATTCGGACTGTGTTCTTGTGGCTCTTGCATGCAGTGATGGAGCTGTCAGGTTAGTGATGTTCCTGCCAGTCTTTTTAGGTAATATTGACTGATAAATGATTACCGTGCAACTGTGTATAATACACCCCGACTGCCCTCAAACGCAGCTTTTTTCCTTTATATGTGTGTGTAATACCTGATATGAGATAGTAGCATTAGTTTTAGCAAAACCTGAATGACTGGTGATGTTCATGCATTAAAAAATATATATATATGTTTAACTCGCTGATCGCCTATCGTGATCGGTCCCAAAATTCCTGATTGTGTAAAGTCTAATTTGGATCATATTCTAATTAATTATGAGCTCATTTTGTCATATGTATGCAGGATCAAAGACTGCAATGTAAACCAAGGTTCTGATTCTGATTGCACATTAGGTCAATCTTTTTAGCAGGTATTTACGGTAGCCGTTCCGGCATCAATATAACAGGTGTTTCAACCCTGTCTTTTTGTTTCTCTGCTCTCATATTTGTTTTGCCTCAATAGCAGTTGGATCGTTCCTCACTGTATTGATGTCTCTTCTAGATTGTTCTCTGTCAGTGAAATGAAACGCCATATAGGTTTGCTGTGGGAGACATTTTACCACCAGCGCTGTGTGCTCAGTGTCGCCACCTGCAGCCTCCAGGATGGAAAAGGCAACAGGTGAGAACATCATATATTATTTATGTGTATATTTAATTTGTAGAATTTAATTGTGGGGATTTTTTTAGTTTGTATTTTAAATAAAAATATCTGTTCCGTATGAATGAAATTGTAAACTGTATAGCGATAATGGAAGGAATAGTCATGACAATTCGCATTTGTATGAATAAATTCATTGCAGCATTCTAGGGAGTACCTTGCTATGTAAACATTCAGTGTTGTGGAGAGTAAAGAGACATGACTCACCTTTGTTTCTCGTCTCATCATTTACTGCATCTCCACAAAGCGATTGTTTTTTTTAAATGGGTTTTTACAGTATACTTAATTACTGCACTGCGCTTGCATGAGGGAAAGGAGAGCCACAGTCGTCGCCCATGCAACTTTTAGCCGTTTTTGACTGCCAGGCGAACAGTAAATCACAATACGCCACAGCTCACGACCAGCGAATGAACTTGCACGCAGACTTACTGATGTCACATGCCATCCGACACGCCCCGCCTCTTAAAGCCACATGCGTTACACGCTACAATATATACAGTATTTTCTATACGTGTCATGCTTGCACTTTTGTTGTTGTTCCAATATGTTTAAAATGTGTTTAAAGGTATATTCTAATCAGATTAATTGTGGAAACTTGATTCACTAAATTCATAATTCCAAATGTATTTCTGCAGGTATGTGCTGCTGTTCAGCGCTGCAACTGATGGCAAGATTGCAGTGTGGGATCTGACCCATGCAATCTCTCGCTCTCCGAGTGGCGCTCCAACGCCACCAATCCACTGCCTGACCATTGCCGCCCACCAGAGTGGTGTCAACTCATTGGCTGTTTGGACTCAAACACAAGGGCCCCAAGATGGCGGTTGCCTCATAACGGTTCCGAGCGGCGGGGATGATGGACAGCTGATGGTGTCCACCCTCCGGGTGGACTACCTGGAATGTCGTGGCAGGACTGCGGGCTTTGCGCAGGGCCAACCACAAAGCCATCTTGGTGTACATCTCCTCTCCCAGTTGAATATCCCTTTGGCGCATGCAGCCCCTCTGACTGCCCTGAAGCTCCTCAGACCAGGCCTGATCGTCACCACCTCTTGCGATCAGAGAGTCTGCCTGTGGGAGCTCTGCAGTACTGCCATCAAACACAGAGGGGTGCTGTGCTCCCATGTTGCCGATGCTGCAGGACTTGCCGTGTGGGAGGAGCAGGTGGCGGGAGATGGAAGGAGAAAGGCCGAGCCTGAGGCTGACAAGGTTGTTGTTTATGGAAGGACGGAAGGTCAAACAAGCTTCGAACAAATGGGAGGGAAAGTGGGAGGGCTGGGATGTCAGGAGCAAGAAGTTGCTGATGGGTCATGGGAAAAGACAGAAGACACATCAATTACGGATGAACAGACAGAGTATAGCGAGAAAATACACACTAAGGACCGAGCTGGAGATGAGACGATCACAGAAATTGCTTTGAGGTCTTCCTGTGAGAAAAAAGAAGGGAAAGAAATGACAGGATGGGTGCTGGTCTGCGGTCAAGGCTTCCAGCTGCTGCAAATTCGAGATGAAGACAATAATGAAGCCATCCAGATGCATGAAAGGAAGAAAAGCGAGGAGGAGAAGAGCACACAGTAGCTTTTAGTGCAACAAGAAGTGGTTTTTACAATCATGTCACTAAAGACTCATTTTTGATCGCACATTGCCGCAATCAATAAAAGCATCTTGTGTTATATTTACAGACCTTTAAAATAAAGTTAATTTATTCTATCTCTTTATTCATTCATCATCTGACTGTGAGGTAGCTCCAAAGGATGTTTATTACTTGAGTGGCTCAAGACCTGATAATAATCAAGGAAGCTTGTTTTTTAAGTGCTGTATAAATGTATTTGTTTTTGTTTGCAAAGAATGTTGACAGCGTTAAATTTCTGGTCATAAAATGACATTTGGTGCACTTCACACGCTGTTTTGTGAGACAGGCCTCCCTCAGGAATTAGATATACATTGTTTAAAGGGGAAGTCAACCCAAACATTTTTTGGGATAATAATCTGTTTTTCTGTGTTTGCTCTTGCGTTAATGACCGGCGTACATCACGTGATCGACGGCGGTCATTAAACCGAATAAGGGCATATTGCGCGTGTTTACATGGCCTTTCAAACCCCGAATATTGGGAATGTTCTGGTTTTAAAAGGGTTATTGCCTGCATGTAAACGTAGTCATTGATGTCATCTTCAGTCGACAGCAAGTGGCAAAATGGCCGCCCCCTTAGATGAATAAAAACGGCTGGATTTTGCTTCATAACTCATATTCCACAAATGTAATATTAATAAGAATGTCTAGACTAGTGATGATATTATTGCCAAGAAATGTTTAAGGTTGACTTCCACTTTAAAAATAGCAAAATATAAGTTAAAAACATTTCTTATGCTAAGCACTTGACTTGGCCGGCAATGACTTTTTATTGAAAGTTGTGCAAAAAGTACTGAAACATTGAACAACTGGACGTGCCTCAGAAGTCTAGAGAAGATCAAATTAAGTGTAAAGGTTCTAGTCTAGTGCATTTTAGGCTCATCCTGATATTTACCATCAACCCCAACTCCCAAGTATATGTACTGTAAAGTGTGTGTAGGGCAACTGTATGGTACTCCGACTGAATGCACCATTAATATTTTAATGTATTAATCTCGTCTCGTGTTGCATTTTGTCTTGTGCCGATCTCACAAGCTGTCATCACAAAGAGAAAAGAGGAGGAGGGCGGGAGGAAAGTGAAAAAGGTAAAGATAGCAAGGAAATAAGTCAACAGGTGTGTGTACAAGTGCTGCTGTGTTGCATACAAGTGCATCGCGAAAAGGGGCGTCAGCTGACTGAAAGCATTGTTGCTGTGCTGACACGGTGAAGGTCAGGTGAGCTGGTGGGGGGGGATTGTGGGAATATGAGAAGCTGGCCAGCATTGCTGTTGATGTTCATTGTGAGGTCACATGAAGGTGTGCCGTGAGAGAGCTGCGAGATGTTTACACCTCTTGTACTTTTTCATCATGTGTCGTTCCACAGATAAGAGAGCATCATTTGAAGACTGACTTGTTTCATTTAGCAAGCAGCAAAGGTAGAACTACTGTTATGCATTTAGTTTGATAGCATTTGCTTGCTTTGGTGTGCCTTGAGAGCTCTTTGCCAGTTGATTGGGGTCTGTTCGTTCTTGTCTCTACAAATTGAAGCCTCCTCAGCAGATGATGTCGCTTAAATGATTAGTATTTTTGATTATGTACATATCAGACAAATATAACCCAAGTATAAATATAGAATTGATTTTGTTCCTCCTCTCACATGCATTCCCTTAAACCAACTCATCGTGCCACATTATTTCCTAGAAAACTTGTCACTAAAGGAATGTATCATTAACCCAGGAATAAGGATAACTGATGTTTTTTCAACTTCTTCCTCAAAACATCCGCGGTGATGCAGCACAATAAAACAATGCTCTAATATGACACTGCATTATTTGAGTTTGAGTAACTCATTAACCACACATTAGTGTTTACCATGGATTAATTTAAAGAAAGAACATACATTATGTGCATCAATGTCATAGTCTTTCGGGGCTTTTAATTTGTTTCATTTCATGATCGTGGTTTTCCAAGATATATTTATTATACAAGTATCTTCAATTAACAAAAAAACTGATTATTGGTAGTGAATACAAAATAATTTTTGGACCAGTTAAATGGAATAATCCATGTAATGAGTAATCTATCCACTCCCATGGTAGCCGACATCCAGCACACTTTGCATCACTGCAATTACGCATTATTTGGCTGACTTTATGTTTATTAATACCAAATGCCAACTGACAGCAAGCGACATTTGCTAATGTTCTATCAATTGCAGTCTTATTTTAGTGATGCCGCGGGAACGCTTTCCTCTCATTGGCTCTTCCGGGAATAAAACAGGTGAGTCACGCACAGCGCAGATTTTTCTAATAGTTAAAGCTCCACCGGGAAGTTATGTGAGATAATGTTTGGAATGACCCGAGTCAGACCCATTTCTATCTTGGTTTCACAGCCAAGCCTCATCTCCCGTCACGGACCCCCCAGCGTAGCAAACGCAGGAAGCGCAGCCATCAGCAAAGACCCTCTGCTCATGATGGGCCGCTTCCACTCCTCTCTGACTCCACCATGACACCCTGGAGAGCCCTCCTTCTCTCCGACTCATCTTTCACATCCATTCATGGAGGCCCTTCTCCAAAACCGCCTCCGGCGACCCCTTATCATGGGAATCAGAACAAAGCGTTAACTTTAAGTTTCAGCTCACAAGGTATCATTTAAGAACCGCTTTTTCCTTGAAGAAATCACATACATACTTGCGTATGTAAACCTAGTTATATTGATACTGGCGCTCAATCTCTCTCTTTAGATGGAGAATGCATCGAACTAAATACACAACACAAGATGTCTGTGACACCTCGCCCAACTCGCCTCCCTCCAATGCGTCCCATCACCGACCTCAACTTCTCTCGCAGCTTCACCTTCTCTTTCTTTGAGCTTCCCCTGCACCAGTCACCCCGATGGCGTCCCGAACGCATGAGAAACCTGATGCAGCTTTTGAGGGAGACGCACTACTGATTCAAAACAACAACAAAACCATTGAGTGTTGTTATCGCTTTCTGAATCGACCAAATTTATACGATACGAATATTCACGTACTCTTATTATGTGTGTTTTCATCTTGACCCATCAGTTAATAAACCAGCAGGATGAGCAACTTAAATGATGAAGGGGCCACAATTTTTCATAAATTTCACTTAACTTGTCTGACAATTACAGTACAGTGGTAACTTGGAGGAAGAACATAATTGGTTCCTGCGAAGTGTTCAAAGTCTCAATTGTTCAATCTCAGAAACATTTTTTCCCATAGGAAATAATGGAAATGCAAATAATCCGTTCCCAAGCTCCAAAAACAGAAAATTCCTATTTTCATTTCTATTTATGTTTTTTACATGTATACCCTGTATAGTATTTAAACAATAAAAAAATACCTTACCTTACTTACAGTATGATGGCATCAGTGGATGATAAACGCTATGTTAATGCTAGCTTTAGTTCAGTGCTGAGTTTGTGTATTTTACATTGGGCATATTGTTAGAAAACTAGTTACTTGCGTCCTTGCGTGCATTTTTTAACGTCAGGCACGTTGTTGAACAGTTAAAGGGGGGTCCTCGTATTTACAGAAGTAGTCACGGTAGTTACAACTGCACGATAATCTCCTTTCGTATTCCACTGTGGTTTGTAGCACTGTATGTTTTTCTTTGCTGCCACTGGCATTGTTGTCTTTCTTTGGGCCCATGACAAAGAAAACTGTCGTGGAAAAATCAAAATGCGCTCGCGAGTATGGAGCACCTCCGGGAGTATTCACGATCTGACTGGAAATGAGCAGTGCATCGTCTCAACTACCGCAACGTGAGCATTCGGCATCGCTCGGCTTCACTCGGCTACCAGTTTTCAAGGTATGTTCAGCTTAGCTTGCTTTGCTTGGGTGTTCGAACTTCGAAAGTGAGTTGAAGTCCGAAAATGTACGAGTTCCGAGACGTTCAAACTCTGAGGTTCCATTGTGTGTATATATATATATATGTATATACACACACACATATATATATATCACATATATATATATATACACATATATATATATATATATATATATATATACATATATATATATATATATATATATATACATATATATATATATATATATATATATATATATATATATATATATATATATATATATATACATATACATATACATATATAGACTCTGAATCCTAGCCTGTAAGACAAACCAAAATCAAAATGAGCGTTTATGGGTTCATCAGTATCTAATTGTGTTCACCAGTGGAAAAAGCTGTAGTCATGTGTACTGAAATGTCATTGTGCCAAATTGGCTCAAACATGCAATCACATTCATCAATACAATATGTGTGTGCTCTCTCTAGCATGGCATAGCACTTGGCCAGGTCATAATAGTTTGCTGTGTGTATGCTTGCTTTATTGTAAATGATGAAATTCGATGTGTCATTAGGCGTTGCAAGTTATATTATAATAATAGCTGCCTTTTATTGCAGTCAGATGTACATGTAACTATCAAACACGTACATGTAGGAAAGGATATCGTACAGGTCTACTGAAACATACCCGGTCACTTGCAATCCTCTGGGCTTGGAGATTTTGGACTCTTGCTATGGCGTCCTGAGACAAATTTCCTCGGGAAGTCACGTTAGTTGGCTTGTATTCAGAGTCAGACTCAGAAGTCTCATAAGTCTCACCTTCGAGGCTCTAACAACATACCAAATATTGCAAAACGTGACAATCGATATGCTGTTTATGTAGAATAATATAATAAAATATAACTACTACAGAGCAAAAAAAAAACAAATGCAAATGGTAGCTTCCGTAAAGCTAACTTGTACGTTAGCATCACAACATTATATGCTATAGCTAGTTGTAGAGAGTCACAATAATAGCATAGCTTCATGAGCATCCTAAATAAGCGATTTTTAGTAACAACTGTAGGTAGATACCAAAGAATAGTACGACATGTTAGATGTACAAAAAAATAAAATGTTATAGCTGCAGCAACGAATCAGACCACTGGTTGTAAACAATATACGAGACTCCTGCGCAAGTTTTCAGAGATTAGAGAAGGACCAAAAGGCGCACATTTGAGAAAACCACGTTCGCCGCAGAATCCTCTCTGAAAACTTGATTTTTTTTTTCCCTTTTCCTTAATACAGCTGCATTAGTGGCACGAAGCTCAGGTGGTAGTACATCTGCCTCAGTCTGAGGTCAGAAGTCCGGACTCTGACATTTTAATGTTCTCCTCCGGCTTATGTGTTTTTTTCCCCATTGAACTTCATCCCACATTCCATTAACAAAAACGTGCAAGCTAAGTTTTTTATTTTATTGTCCTTATGTGTGTATTCTATTAATATACCCTTTAGTCACGGTTACAGGCAGAACAATTAAATGCTCTTCAATTAGATGTCAGAAGAAGGGTCAATAATTTTAGGTAACGTTGTCATACAACAGAATAAGTAATGATGGATACCTGCAAGTATTTGTGTTCAATTAAACACTTCTTTTAAATTATTATTTATAGGTAAAAATAACAATCACATCCTTAAAAAATAAAGGTATATATTTCTAATGTAAAATAGGTGACTTGGCTCATTGAATGTTAATGTCAAATGACCCCCCCCCCCCTCTCTCTCTCTCTCTCTCTCTCTCTTTCTGGAAACGACCGTTTTTCTCCACGAACGCCTTCTATTGCAGTGCATTCTGGGACTTGTAGTATATTTTATATACTGTCGGGCTCGTTCTAATAGATATGTTATTTGTCCCAAATAAAGTAGTATCGCATCGAAACTCTAATGTTTCTCATGATTAGAAGGTAATATTCAAAATAATAATAATGGTAGGGATCTCTTTACCGTGTCAGTGCCACGTACGGCTACCGCTACTGACAGGCTTAGCAGCTGGCAAAGAAGTGTGTGTGTCGGGGGTGTTAAAGAAGTGTGAGGGAGATTTTATTTTTATGTTATTTTATTAATAGTCTTCGCCACAGATACTGTAGCCTACTGTACTACTCCAATTACAGTATACTTGTATACTTAATATGTTCTGTTTTATTGGCGTGACGACTCGCCACGAACCTTCCTGAACGTCTGTTTGTTGTTTTGACCAGTCTCCGAAGAGGCGGAACAAAAGGTCGCACTTACTTTCGTAGTGTATATTTTGTATTAAGTATTTTATCTGTTATGCAACGCTATAACTTATCCTAGCGCATGGGGAATTTGTTATTCAGTTCCCTAATTGTCCCGATGTGCTCGTTGTTTGTTTTTAAGATGATTATTTTATGTTACAGTATTTTATTTTATTTTTGACGGAGTAGCCGTGTTTCAGTGGGGAGCGCGACATAGATGACATCACTGAAGAAAGGTGCGCTTGTAACCCACCATTTTTGCGTTCTTTAGTTAAGTAACTAAAGTGCCCCCCCCCCCCCCCCCCATTCATTTCCACACAAACCATAATCGAGTCATCCAGAGCAGGATAATGAGTGTGGTGGGGTAAGACAAAAGGGGGGTTGTAAACTTTGCAGTGTCCAGAGTTCAAGGCTGTTGCCCACCCCCCTCGACTCACGTGTGCTTTGCTCCCCACTCTCACTTTGGCATGTGAACTCTTCAAGATACCGGGAGCACTCAAATAGGTCATCCTTTCTCCCTCATTTGCTTGATTTGCAAAGCCTCCCATTTCATTTATGTGGCCTCTTTGCAGACAGAAAAGTGCTTAGGACACAATTGCAAGCACACTTTGTTAAAAGTGAAAATCCTTTTTTTTACCAGAAAGCCCTAAACTTGGTTCTAGATGGATGACACGCAGCAAAATAGCCATCCTAACAACATGCGTTGTCTTGTTGTGGCCCTGGATGAGGCCCAGCTGGAGGTAATTGGACAGCGAGTAGACACGGCCATGTCTTTTTTGGAGAGGGTCAAGATGCAATGTCGGTGAGTCAAATAAGGACGAGTTTGCTGCATGCTCTCAACTACAACTAAACTGCGGGTTTGCATTCCGTTCAGGTGTTCAGTCTCCAGGTTAAAGAGCAATCTGCTGGGCTTTTTTCCCATCCTGTCATGGCTGCCACACTACTCCATCAGAGAAAACACAGTGGGAGACCTGGTGTCTGGGCTTAGTGTGGGCGTCATGCATCTGCCACAGGGTGAGCAACGTTTAACAGAACAGGAAAGTACCATTAAAAATTGCATGTAAGCATGGCACTGCGACGACACACTGGTGGTTAGTAGTTCACAGATTGAAAGTTCCAGTTTTGAATCTGAGTTCCAGCTTTCCATCCAACTGAGATAGACTCAAGTCCTTTCCCACTGCAATGTATTGTAGTGAGCCACGACTAGGTAGGCATGGGCCCGATGTTAGATTCTGACATTATGATAACTGTGAGCAAAAATATTGTGGTATTACGGTATTAAAATCACATTTTCTAAAATGAACTTTTTTTGAAATATTTGGGTGAATAAAAACATTTCCCCCCATTTAACACAAGCTGTTTTATTTTAAAGCAAAATATACAATATTTAGTACAGAAGACATCACTTGTGAGCTATTTTGAGAACAGACCTGTGAGCTGGCCCTTGCTGCTCATGTCATTGGGGCTAACTAGTACCCACTGGCACTTATCTATTTACCTACTGTTGTGTGTAATTAAGTATAATGCTCTTTTGTGGATGTGACCATATCTGTTGGCAAAACTTCACTATAAAATTAGATAATAATGATTGAGTAATTAATCAATAATGAACACATTTACTCTATGCAAACAAACACCTGTACGAGTGGAGACATTTTGCATTCATGTTCCATTCCCTAAAAGGCATGTGTCCCCTTTCTCTTTCCTACCCAGGTATGGCCAACGCCATGTTGGTCGGCATTCCTCCGGTGTTTGGCCTCTACACGTCTCTCTACCCGCTGATCATCTACTTCATATTCGGCACATCTCGACATCTCTCCTTGGGTGAGTGTCACATTAAAACCAAAATGGCCACAAAGTATATGTATATCCTCCAGGTTGCAGGTGGAAATGTGTGAAATGTATTATGTGGATGAATGTGCTTAAAAATATCAATTTTGAATGTTAAACTTTGATCAGCCTCGTGTTTTTCACCACCATCCTGCCTGGATGGCGTACATACTTGTCAGTGTGATGTCATCAAATCAGCGATACCAAAAATGATGCAACTTTTGATCATGGAAAGCCGTAAAAATGGCACAGTGCCAAACTAATCTCCTCAGTGGACATGTAACTTTTAAAGTCACCTCAGCAAAGGGTGTGTTTATGTTTCAGGAACTTTTGCTGTCCTGGCCATCATGATCGGGTCTGTCCCTGCCATTGCGGAGTTGCCTGACGATGGTGCTGATGTGGTGGCAGCTAAAGTAAACATAGCTGTCCAACTTACCTTGCTCTGTGGTCTCATACAGGTACACACCTTGATGATACATTTTCATCTATTTTCTGACCCCCCCAAAATGCCTTTTGAAATTTTTTGCACATTTAAAAGTCTGATACTACATACTTCAAAACCTTTCACATGCTGTATGTCAATAAGTAATATTGTTTTGTAAGAGATCAACAGCTCATATTAATTCCAGGTTTGAAAACTGCTAGCAGTGTTTATGTACTCGTGCATGCGTGTACTCATCCAGCTCCTGCTGTACCTGCTGCGCTGCGGAGATGTGTGCCGCTGGTTGTCCGATCCGCTCATCAGAGGCTACACAACAGGTGCCGGTCTTCATGTGGTTGCCATGCAGCTGCCCCTCATGACTGGAATAGTTGCACAGAGACACACCGGACTGATGGCCGCCGCTTGGGTTGGTTGTAAAAACACACACACTAGTAGCACGCTACTTGGAGCAGTGGCAAATTTTGCTAACAATATATACATACTCAGTTTAGTGCAAATCTGGATAACTGGTGCAAATTAAGCGAATATATATGTATATATTTTTCATTATTTTGGTCCACTTGTGTTGGGGCCAGTGAGGTGTGAGTAGAGAGAGAAGTGGGTAAGATAAATAAATAAATATATATATATATATATATATAGGGGTGTTAGGCGATTACATTTTTTCATCGTAATGAATCGCATGACTTCAATAGTTAAAGATTAATCACACATTTTATATCTGTTCTAAATGTACAGTAAAAAAAATTATAGGTTTTCATACTCTTGTTAACAAAAGTGGAACAAAATGTGAAACTAATAGAATTAGTTCAAATGAATTTGATGAATGTACAATTCTAAGTTTCATACTCTTAACTCACTCACTGCCATTGACGGCTATAAACGTCAAAAATTCCTTTTAACTATTTCTATCAGTTTAAATTTGTTTCCACTTTTGTTAACAATTGTATGAAACCTGGAATTTTTTTTATTGTACATTTAAAACAGATATGAAATTTGTGATTAATCGTGACTTAACTAGTGAAGTCATGCAATTAATTACGATTAAAAACTTTAATCGCCTGACGCCCCCGAATTTTTTATTATCTTTTCTTTTCTGTTTTTTATTCGTTCACTGCCATTGACGGCTATAAACGTAAAAAAAAAATCATTTGAACTATTTCTATTAGTTTCAATTTTTTTCCCACTTTTGTTAACAAGAGTATGAAAACCTATATTTTTTTTACTATACATTTAGAACAGATATAACATTTTTGATTAATCGGGAGTTAACTATTGAAGTCATGCGATTAATTACAATAAAAAAATGTAATCGTCCGACCCCTAATTTTTAATAATCTTTTCTTCTTTTTTTTTATTAGGGGCATCAGCAAGATTTTTTTTTAATTGTTATTAATCACGACTTCACTAATTAACTTACGATTAATCACAAATTTTATATCTGTTCTAAATGTACAGTAAAAAATGTTCTAGGTTTTCATACTCTTGTTAACAAAAGTAGAAAAAAAAGTGAAACTAATTAATAGTTCAAATGAATTCTTGACATCTATACCCATCAATGGCAGTGAATGAGTTAACATAAAAGTGAAAAAAAAATTAAACTAACTAAGAAATATAGCTGCATCTTTTAGTCATTGAACCAGTAATTTAATAATAATTCATAAAATTAAGTTAAAATTAAAAATATGTACTGTACTGTAAAAAACGAGTGTGATATTGATTTGTTTCATATTTTTTTCTGCCACCAGATGGCATAATAGCATTTGTAAGATGTTGGTGACAGCTCAGTGCATAAGAACTATCTAACCTTTGCATTATTATTAAATGTATTACTGCTAAATCTTTACGTGGTCATGTCTGCTGATGATTGGAATCCGCCCAGTACAGGCTTTCCAAGAAAGGGCCGTTGATTTTGTTGGTTGTATGATGTGACATTTTCGGCAAACATGGAACATCCAGGAGCTTGTTTACAAATTTCAAACCTGTGACAAAGTTATTTTTTTTGTTTTTTTTGGGGCAGCAGTGGCTTCCTCTGTGGTGTTCTCTCATGACATCCATTCTTTTTTTTAAAGCTTTACTTATCATTGATTTGTCAGCAGAGATGTTAGCTTGTGCCAGAAGTCTCTATAAGATTCTTATTTACCTCACTGAGCATTCTGCACTGTACTGTGCCTGTTATCTTTATAGGATGGCCACTCCTTGGGAGAGTAGCAAGAACCATAAACGTTCTCCATTTCTTAACATCAGGAACGATAAACATCAAGGCTTTGAGGTGTATTGTACAGTTTTTGAAACACTTTCCAGTTCAAGTCGTCTTTTTGTGCAAGGCATGATTCACATCAGGCAATGCTTTTATCCTGACTCCAAGTCATTAGCTGAGGAGTTCACATACTTTTTCCACCAAATTCAGAAAAAACACACTATGAAATAAATGCACTATAAAACCATCATGAGAAAAGTTTAATTTGGAGCTTTGAAGTACTCTATATTCATTTTAAAATACATACAGAAAGTTACATGCGCGTGTATGGCTTTTAAATGTGTTGCCTTATTGATTATGTCCTCTTCCCTAAGACTGTATACGATGTCTTGTGTGGGATGACCAGCGCGATACCAGGAACTCTGTCAGTCACCGTGGTTTCCATGGTGATTCTCATCAGCGGCAAAATGCTGAATACACGTTTTAAAAGCAAGCTGCCAGTGGCCATACCTTGGGAAGCTATATTGGTGAGAACACATGCAATCACCCATGTGAACGAATGCGCCAATGACAAATTAGTTAAATTAATTATGCGTAGTACAGTACAGTAAGTACAGAGCATGTTAGAATGTATGAGATTCATGTATATGTATATAT
This sequence comes from Leptonotus elevatus, assembly GCF_054856555.1. Lineage (NCBI taxonomy): Eukaryota > Metazoa > Chordata > Actinopteri > Syngnathiformes > Syngnathidae > Leptonotus > Leptonotus elevatus. Next base: position 15,929,806 of record NC_141240.1, read on the forward strand.
ATTTTTTATTGTATTTTTTAACATGACTAATTTAGTAGGTGTAACTATATTCCACTCACTATGGATGATTTTTTTAAAATGTTATTTTGGCAAGCTTGCCCCTCAATTAATTTATTTTCTTTGTTCCATTACTGCATATTTTGACGAATGTGTTTACTTTATAATGGAAATATAATACAGCACTTCAGTTCATAATGTTTATGGGGGGGGGGGGTGCTTACAGATTGTCCTGGGAACTGTGATCTCTGTACAGATGGACCTGGCTGGACAACACAGAGTCCAGGTGGTTGGAGACATTCCCTCTGGGTCAGTAGAATAGTCTTATTATTGCGAAGCAAGCAGGCACATATTACTATCCTAGAAAAAGTGTTTATTGTTGTTTTTTTTATATCATCTTCCACGGATTTTTCCGCAAAAATGCGGCCCGTACCGTAGATCGCACCGGGACAAATGAGGTATCAAACGATGCGGCTCGATCTGACTCACTGCGCTATTATTTTTCTAGGAATTCCCAGTTACCATGGCGACGCTATTCCCAAAAAAATTCCCTAAAAAGTCCCATAGGAATGAATGGGAAACCGAAAGAGATCAACTCCAATCAAGCACCTTTTTCCAAGACACGCTGCGCGCGCATACGTTTCCTGACCGATATGAATTTTAGCTCATTTTGTTGCAATTTTTCTCATCTTTAGCTCAGTGTCAAAAAAAAATTTAAGGAATGAAAGCTCTCTCCCCTGTGCGGGTTCAAAGACAGTGAGTGAAATAGCCTTATAACATTGGTGTGTATTGCATGGGCTTGAGTGGAGCAATTAAGCTTTGAGTGGCGGGAACCAAAAAATCTATTTCCAAAAGTTTCACTTCAACTCGTCACCATGGCCACAATTTTATTTGGCTGAGGTGTCATTTAGTACCTTTATTTTCACTTTAAGCGAGGAGAAGTCGGACTATTTCGCCTCTTTTTCAATGTTAATTTCGCCGTTTTTACCTCTTCCTTTTCGATCAATCATAAGTTTTCAACCTGCTCTCATTTGGTCATTTTTCATCCGATTAAAAAACTGAGAACATGCTCGCGTTCCCCAAACCCTTGCCGTTCTAACGAGCCATGGAATTCTGGAATCTACATCTTCAACCGTTAAGTCGTGAGAGGCTTTTGTTTGAGGTGTGCGTATCCTATACAAAATCAATGGAATGTTGGTGCGTGACGTCTCCCAACAAGTTACAATCAAACGTCAGACCACAGCACACTTTTCCACTTTGAGTCCAACCAAGAGAAGAGAAGCCAATTGTGTGTCTGGGTGTTCTTTGATATATGGTTTTTGCTTTGCATGGTTGAGTTTTTACTTGCATTTATAGCAACAAACTTTGCTAACTGATAATGGTTCCTTAGCCCAAGTGTATCCAAGATAATATAATATATCACTATGCCGTTGTTGTTGTTTTTTTAATGCAGTGCCAGTTGAGAGATGAAAGGTACTCACGGGCATTTAACTCATTCACTGCCATTGACAGCTATAAACGTCAAAAATTCCTTTTAACTATTTCTATCAGTTTAAATTTGTTTCCACTTTTGTTAACAATTGTATGAAACCTATAATTTTTTTTATTGTACATTTAAAACAGATATGAAATTTGTGATTAATCACAACTTAACTAGTGAAGTCATTTAATTAATTACGATTAAAAACTTTAATCGCCGGACGCCCCCGAATTTTTTATAATCTTTTCTTTTCAGTTTTTTTTATTCATTCACTGCCATTGACGGCTATAAATGTAAAAAAAAAAAAAATCATTTGAACTATTTCTATTAGTTTAATGTTTTTTCCCACTTTTGTTAACAAGAGTATGAAAACCTAGAATTTTTTTTATTGTACATTTAGAACAGATGTAAAATGTGTGATTAATCATGAGTTAACTAGTAAAGTCATGCAATTAATTACAATTCAAAATTGTAATTGCCTCTTGCCATAATTTTTTTTTTTATGAATTTATGGCAGCAAATGAGTTAATGTTAATATTTTTTCGCCTGGCTGCTTGCAAGCAGAGATTTCTCCTGGTTTTCTGAATCTTTTGCTGATATTATGGACTATAGATGATGCCTAAATTCCTTGCGCGTTTTTCTTAAACTGTTGGACTATTTGCTCACGTAAGTGGTGAAGCTCGCCTCATCATTGCGTGTGAATAATTGAGCCCTTCAGATTACATTGCTGAATCTAAAAGAAACCCATAGCTTTCAATGGTAAGAGTATTGATTATTGAGGTCAGTGATAAAATGACGTTGTTTCAATGACATTCTGAATTGAATTGAACTGTCATTCAACGGGTGTTTTCTGTTGTCCTTCCTCTTTTGCAGGCTGTCGGCACCCGTCCTCCCGTCTCTCTCAATGGTCAGGGAACTTTTCATTCCGGCTCTGTCGGTCGCTCTGGTGGGCTTCAGCTTCCTCTCGGCCATGGGCTCAGTGTTCGCCCACAAACATGGTTACCACTTTGACTCCAGCCAGGTGCAGTAGTTCTTCAATAACAACTGAACGTTATTCTTACTGATGTACTTTGCACCCGTGTTCACCCGAACCCAAACGAAGTGTCCAGGCTGGTCAATCAACTTTAGGGTATCTCTATTATTTCACATCATGCAATCAGTAGATATTTGGGTCATCTTCTGCTGGTGTTTCATAAGCTGCATTTTTATTTGTTAGGTAAGGTAACAAAAATCCCCTTAGATACATCACAGTATTTTTGAGTACATTGAGGATAATTCATTTCAAGGGACAGCAGCATATCAACATTTGATCCATACAGTACATTACATTGGCATCAATATTTTTGTTACACCCCAAGTTACAAGTCATTTTGGAATTTCGTCCTGATTTGACCTAATACCACTTCAATTGCAAAGTGGTCTCTTCCATTCACACCATACGGACTCAAATAGAAGATTTCTGGACTCGTTGATATCCAAACTGAACACCACAGCAGTTTTCCAAACACCTCTTGAAACCCTCTCCGAACCTGCGCTGATATTTTTGAAAGATTATCTGGATATTATATATTTAAAAAACACAAACTATCTTTGTTCCTCCCTCCTTAGGACCTGCTGGCTCTGGGTTTGTGTAACTCCATAGGAGCCGTGTTTCAGTGTTTTGCTGTCAGTTGCTCCTTCTCACGCAGTATGGTTCAAGAAAGCATCGGTGTCAAATCACAGGTATTGTTCCCCTCAAAGACTCTTTTTGTTGGAAAGACAACATGATCAATTCTAGCTTTGACGATTTTCATTACAATACACTTTTTTTTCTTTTTCTTTTTTACAATTCTAATCCTCATGTTTGTCATTGTTCATTTTAATCTTTGGTTTTGCTGTTTAGATGTCAGGCTTGATATCAGCCCTGCTGATTTTAACTGTTTTGCTGAAGATTGGTCATCTCTTTGAGCAGCTGCCGAAGGTAAATTCAATTTATTTGTAATAATTGCAGCTATTTTTATTTCTGGAAAATCATTTTCTGTAGTCATGCATTAATATTCAGGCTCTGTTGAAAACAACATGCAAGTGTTCACTTTTGGCTTCCTCGCACTACCAGTACAAATATCGACATTTTAGTTTAATTGTTAGAAAAACACACACAAAGTGAAGCATTCAATAACATAAGACAGAAAGAAGACAGTACAGAAAGTCACAGGGTCACTGCTATACTACGCAAATATGAAAATATAAAGCTCGGTAAAATGCTGGAAAGTCTGTAAGGATGCTGACATTGGACACTTTATGTTACTATGGTACACACAATTTCCTGGACAAACTGAGTCGTCACCAAACTATTCTCTATGCCGAGAGGATTCGTCGACGCTCACCCATAATCCTGACCAGGACAAGTGGTAGAAAACGGACGGAATTATCACGTCACGGCAATGAATGAAACTTACTGTGTGTTCCAGGCAGTGTTAGCAGTAATCATTGTGGTGAACCTGCAGGGGTTACTGGCTCAGTTTAAAGATGTGGTTTCGTTATGGAAGTCTGATCGCATCGATCTGGTAGTATACAAACTGCACCCGATTATCATGACACTACTCACCAGTGCCTTCCTGACCATGAACTTTTGACCTCTGCTCTACTCAAGCTTGTGTGGGTGGCATCACTGATCTCAACCCTAGTCCTAAACCTGGACCTGGGACTGGCAGTGGCCATACCTTTCTCTCTGCTTATGCTCATCTACAGAACACAACGGTCAGTGTTTTTATTTTTTCCTACCTTCTACTACTTCAGTTTTTTTCTCTTAAACTGCTGTCATTTTTTTTTGCATGATATTAATTATGACTGAACTGATCACCTCACAACTGAACACAGCAAATGACCTTACCCTAAAATAAATACAGTCCTGCCTTGCAATACATGTGACCCGATTTACTAGTTAAAAAAAATATATATATATATATTTTTTTTTTTTGCTTTGACCTAAATACAAGCACTGTATGGTGTCCAATTAACTCAGTCAACTTTAAACCAAGCTGCAGTTTGGCAAATTGTGAGCACTTCTTCAAAAAAGAGGCTTCAAGATGTTTATTGCTACTCCTACTTATACTTTACTGTCAAAGTAAATATTAAACAAAGAGAAATACATATACCGGTACATGTGTTTTTAAAACAATCAAACATGGAAAAGTTCGCTTAATGGTATCAATGCAAAATGCCTTAGATGGACTAACAAAGAGCATTTGTGTTGCAAACTTGCAGTCAAGCAACGGATGTTCAAGCACAAAAGTTGTAACAAAAAAAAAAAAATAATAAAAAAGAACACTATGGCAGCTTATTGAGTCAGTTGTGAAATTCTTCTTCATGTGTTCTCTATGTCTATATAACACTCCCTTCCAGTGGTCAAGGTTTGCACACTAGGAGGAGCTGCATATCTATTGATATGAAGCAAAACTTGTCAAAATGTCTTTTAATTAAGTACATTACAGGGTGCTATTTTTCTTATTGGAAAACACGCTACAAAAAATTTTTGTTTATGGGGAGAGGTGGGAATATCTTAATGGCATTTTCATTAATTTCAGTGGAGAAAGAAATGAAATGGTTACGGATTATTATTATTTTTAACTCGTATTTCATGGTGTAATTGTATATCAATAATGATAAAGTATATTCATATTGACATCAGTTTAATATGCTTGTACAATTAATAAAATAACCTAAGCCGTTAATAGGATTACATATGTTTGTAGAAATTTACAAGTACGTTGTACTATTATTTTAGTTGTAATTAATTGTGTGGAACAGTTGACATAAAAATGTTAATTGCATTTGCATTGTGTTGTTTGAATTATATAGTAGAGCTTTTATACCTTTTTAGCTTCTCTCCCCAATTAGCTGTGTGGTCGTTTGTGTCATGTTGTCCTGATGAATATTTCTCTCATGTGTCCTTATCTTCCAGCTTCTCCACTTCTGTGTTAGGTCAAATTCCTGGTACAGATTGTTACAGAGATGTGCAACTCTACACTCAGGTGTTTTCACTGTTTTTTTAATACCTGTTTTATTTTTTCAAAGACCTTTTTCATCTTTGACCAGTTATATGTTTTGCTTTTGTTCTATGGTTGACTGGATACCATCTTAGCCAATCAAGAAAAAAATAATGGCTAAAAATGGTATAAATCTGAATTTTTGGTTCGACACGTGGGCATAGAAAATATAGGAAGGAATGTCCATGATATCTACTGTATGTTGGATCAAGGTTGCATCCTTCTTTCTTGAGCAGAAGTGATTATGATGTGTGTATGTTTCTCAGGCAAAGATGGTTCCCGGAGTTACCATAATCCTTTGTCGCAGTCCAATTTATTTTGCTAACTCTGAACTGGTCTTCACTGAGATCACACAGGTGGAAAACACACACAAACAAACTCAGCGTCATGGAATTGTCTCCAACTTTTCCCTTCTCCGCCCAGATAGTGCGTCGAGCTCAGGAGGAGAACCCGGCAGGAGTCCGAACCCCCTTGATGTCCTCCTCTGCCCAGGCGCCGACACGCAGCCACGCCTTGATTCTGGATCTCAGCTTGGTCAGCTTTACGGACTCGGTGGCCATGACAGCACTCTGCGAGGTGATCCATCAATTGTTTCCATATTGATCTTGTAAAAGCACAGTGGAGGCAAGATGACGCGACTGACGTCAGCCTTCTGGGTCAACAAACCGACACCTGTCACATTTGTGGACCAAGATTTAGAGAGCACTGAGATGTGTGTTCTCACAATTGGTCTTTATTCATAGGTTATATGACTTAAGACTTGATGTTTACGAGCGGTGGAGCATGATTACAACATGTATCCAATTTAATTTGAGGCAATTAGAAGCAATTCATTGCATATTAATTTAGGATATTTGATACCACTTTTTTCAGACAGAGTACTCAACTCTTGAGTAAATACCGATAACAAGCGCGATACCACTTTTGATACATAACATTTCCAATAAAATCAATAACCAAAAACTGCATGACATTAATGACAATTTACTGTGTTCTTTTGCTATTTCTTTACATACTGTTTGCTTACAGAAATGGCATCTTAATGGGCATCTCTCAGACGTGCATGCCTTTAGTTCCCGTTTGTAAAACAGCCACAAAAAGGCAGCCAATACTAGTACCGGCCGCCATCATGAGTACCGATGAAATAAGGCCGAGTATCGGCCGATACCTGATATCAATACTCGCCCAGCCCTAATTTTAATCATTGAATTGACACAATAAGTATGGTAACGTCCTCTGAACAATGTTTGTTTGTTTTTTCTCAACTCATTCGCTGCCAGTGACAGCGGCTATAGACGTCAAAAGATTGATTTTCACTGGGCTGGCAGTGAATGAATTACAGATCCCAAAATTTCCCGTATTGTACATGGTTGATCAAATTTACATTTTTCTTTGCTTGAGCTGGGGTCCCTACGGTGGCAGGGAAAACAATTGATCTGCAGCAAACTCCATTAACTCCTACCTCCTATTTGATGAGTACTTTCAAGGTATGTAAGTAATGTTGTCAATATGTCCTTATATGGTGATGCAATAAAAAAAATAAAATAAAATTAATCATGTATTATTTCCTACCGCGTATCCTGTTCAGGGTCACGTGTGAGCAGAGCGTGGGCTGGACTGGTTGCCAGCCAATGGCAGGGTATCAAAATAATACCCACCTCATATTTAATTTACAAATAAACACCGTATTCACTGTAAAAATTCTTCTTAACTTTTTGAAAATGTTATTTTGAAATCAGACTAGCAGGCAACAACTTGAATTGAAGTGTCCAACTTGGTGATGTGTAATGATTTGATTTGTGGAGCACAACTTTGTTTTTTCTTCCCTTTCAGAAAATCCTTTCAAATGTTCAGTGGTCACATGATCATGAACATATGACACACACCCTGTTGATTGCACACCATCTTAGATTTCACGGCTTTAGATGAATGGCTAACCAATCTTACTGTTACAACTTTATCACCTCTTTGACCTCACTGATAAGCAAAATAAGAAATGCACAAATAAACCAAAAGCTATCTATTCACGTCATCCTCTCAGGGTTTGTGTTCTTTTGTGTGTCCAACAGCTTGTGGAGAACTTTGAAGCTCAGAGTGTCCGTGTTTTCCTGGCCTCGTGCCCAGGTCAGTTTTATTGTATGTGTTGTTTTTTTTTACTTACTCATTGTGACACGTGCTCAAGATCGCACACACCCAATTCGGACATAAAGAAGTTGCCGACACCCGCATGTGTGTGCATGATTCTTTTTTTCCCCTGCATAGGTCTCAGTGGAGTCACAAACATATTTATCTATAAATGTGATTTTTGATGGCATGACCATATGTGAAGTAAACTTGAGGTGCGCTGTGTGTCGATAGAGAGCCTTTTATCCCAGCTTCGGTATCAGGGTTGCATCCCCAACAGCCTGCCCCGCTCCGCCATCTTCCCATCAGTCCATCATGCCATCCATCGTTGTGTCAGCTCTCCGCCTGCGCTGTTTGAGGTGTGTGAATGTTTCGGAACATATGTTACTCTTTTTAATTATCGGTGTGTGTGACTTTTTTCTCCTTAAACAAATGAAAACAGTTCCCACATGTTTTACACTTCGATAATATAGAAGACAACTTGCCTGTTTTAGCCTATCACGAAATAGGTTTGATTTTTTGTATTTGTCTTTTCTCAGGAAATGACCTCGGATGCAATCTAAAGTTGAATGTACAACTTGGACTGCTGTACATCTCAAAATTATGGTGCCATTAAATGTGGATGCTGGAAAAATAAGTTTATATGTTATAGTACAACAATGTATTCATAGCATTTAATTTTTTTTTTTTTTTTTACAAAATGTTAATTATTAAGTGTGTGTTGTAAGGTGTCAGGGATATATTAGAGTTTTTGAATTTTGATAATGTTGTTTCCTGACTATTTTCTTAAGAATAAATAAATAAATAAATAAAACATTACTTCTGAACTCATGTTTTATCGTCGTACAGCAAGTGTTTGACAATATGTGCCACAGCATCTTTGGATGCCCGCCCCAAAAAATTATAATCTCTTCATATCATTCTTTATCATGATTAGAAGTTAATTGAGTGCAGTCATGAATTGTGATTGCACTATCAGTTCCATTATCGTGTGCTACTTATTCCACTTAGTGTAACAACACTTTCATGTTCAGTCTCAAGAACTACAATATATTTTGATCAGGGGGGTCAAGTTATTTATTTAGAAAACAAAACTCAACAAATCTCTCTCTCTCTCTACACACACATACACACATATATATATATATATATACAATATATGATTATAGTATAGCAGCTATACTGTAAAGGAAAAACTGGTCATACACCACTCTCTGAAAATAAAACTAAAATGTGGCTCAGTTTCAGTATTAAAAAAACTCCATCAATAAACACTTCCCACATTAAAACGTGACTTTGTTTACAACCAAATAAAGTGGACATGCAAGTTGATAAAAGGCATCTGATCGTTAAAATATAGAGCTGAAGAGAAGCAATGAAAACGACATGCTACACAATGAAGGCTGTCATCATCAAGTAGGAAAAATGGAGAACCACGCTGACTCCGACACCTCCACAATTGATTAAAAACAAGACGATGTGTGGCAACAAATAAGTGGCGAAGTTTGTTTATTTGAAAAGCTTTGTTTTATCACTCATCAGTTCATCACGATAATAACAATGATGGAGTGACAGCGGTGAATTTTACTGACAGTCCTAAAACAGTGGCTGTAATTTAGTAACGACAGAAGCGTTGTTAACATAATGTTGATGGATTGATTACAGTTTGGTTCGGCTTAAAATAATGGCAGATTGTCCCGGCAGTTGACGAATGACAAATAACAGACCGTCAAAATTCATTGATGCACCAAAATACATAGGCTACTATAAAGTGCTAGCTTCCTTATTAAAATAATTTTATGAATACGTTCTCTTTAAATTTGATTGGAATTTTTGGGGGATGTTCAACAGGATCTTAGATAGTGAGAAGATACCTGAGGAATGGAGGAGAAGTGTGCTGGCGCCCATTTTTAAGAACAAGGGAGACGTGCCGAGTTGTGGCAACTACAGAGGAATAAAGATGATGAGCCACACAATGAAGCTATGGGAAAGAGTAGATGAAGCTAGACTGAGGGCAGAGGTGAACATTTGTGAGCAGCAGTGTGATTTCATGCCAAAAAAAGAGTACCACAGATGCAGTATTTGCTTTGAGGATGTTGATAGAGAAGTACAGAGAAGGTCAGAAAGAGCTGCATTGTGTCTGTGTATATCTGGAGAAAGCTTACGACAGGGTGCCCAGAGAGGAACTGTGGTTTTGTATGAGGAAGTCTGGAGTGGCAGAGCAACATGTTCAAGTGGTGCAGGACATGTATGAAGACTGTAAGACAGTGGTGAGGTGTGCTGTAGGTGTGACGGAGGAGTTCAAAGTGGAAGTGGGTGTACATCAGGGATCAGCTCTGAGCCCCTTCTTGTTCGCTATGGTAATGGGCAGGATGGCAGACGAGGTTCGACAGGAATCTCCATGGACTATGATGTTTGCAGATGACATCGTGATCTGTAGTGAGAGCAGGAAACAGGTGGAGGAGAAGCTAGAGGCGTGGAGGATTGCCCTGGAAAGGAGGGGAATGAAGGTTAGCCGTAGCAAGACGGAGTATCTGTGAGAGAAGAGACCAAGAAGGTGGAGGAGTTTAAGTATTTAGGGTCAACAGTCCGGAGCAAAATTCGAAGATGTGATTGATTAAAAATGTAAATGTTGGAATTAAGTCATTTCAAAGGACTTTTTATTTTTGGAGTGTTGCGCGAGGCTGTGAGAAGACAGTGGTGTAACGGTAACCTTTTGACTGCTTTACTGTTTCTCTCCGGCTCAGTTAATTGTTATCTGTTTTGAAAGTAATTCAGCTGGCATCATATCTTCTTCCGTGTGGTGTAATCATTGGACAAGAAACAACCCTCACTGCGCTCCAATGGTTGACTAATCTAATCTCTCGCGGATACAAGATATAACAAAGAGCTCGGGTTAAAAGAGGGACGAAGTGTGCTCGGCTATTTCTTGTGAATGAAGAGCTGCCCCACTTGAATCTGATGGAAGACTCTTCAACAAATTGGACTGAAAGCCTGGGGGACTGCTTTGCACATAACGAGGAATAATTTGTCATCAAGTGGACCTCATAGGACAAACTTTATTTTATTCAGTTGGATGAGTTCATCAAGCACCCATGTAACCTGATTTGGGAAAAACAAACTGAAGACTCCTTTTTTTTTTATCATTTGTTATTTTTCTGGATACAGCAGGAAAGCACAAGGTAATTGTTGCTACGTACATGCTCTCTGTGCTTATTAAGTATGGAACCATAATGTGTATTTTTAGGAATCAAGATCCCAGCAGGTGTTATTGTAAACCTTCTTTGTTGTTAGTCATGGAGCAGAGGAGAGAACTAGTCAACAGAGTCCACAGGGAGATCATGGATGAAGAAACTGTGGAGAAACTGGCCGGGGTTTTGCCACCAAAAGCATCTGTGTGTGACCGGGTCAAAAAATCACTCAGGTACACTTTATTCATCCTCATGTTGGCATATTACCAAAACTTTTTTTTCTATTTTTTTGGTCCACAAACAAATTCGAGAAACCCCTATAGCCGCGTTTCCACCGCAAGACGTTCGGGTATGGGGAGGGGGGTAGGAACTTTCACAGAATCCGTCCTCTCAGCCGGCCCGCTTGTGGCTGTGTCTGCACTGCGGAGTACGACCCATTTCGCGACGTTTCGATCGACACGTAAACGCCGTGCGACGGTTTCTCGTCTGACGTCACCCAAGCACTGCGCGACGAAAATCACGAGGAAAGAGAAAAACTTTAGGTGGTTGCTAATTTTCTCTGCTTTTTATTTATGTACTTGGCGTGGATGGATGGTTTGAGTGAGAGGAGACGGCGTTTGGATGAAGAATTTGAAAAAGCTGACTCGCAAGTCGACACGTAATCGCCTTGCGACGGTTACTGTGACGTCACCCAAGCACAGCATGTTTCATAAAGTTCAAAGAAATCCTAATATTGTGATTGATTGGAATACATGTAACATCTTTAAAAAATGTCATCTGATTTGATGTTCATAATTTCTTGTTCATACTGTTTTTCAATATGTTATTTATTTATTAGTTATGTTGACAAAACAAAAGCACATTCACAATAATGTCTAAAACTACTGAATTGGAGTGATTATTAATTAACATTTTCACAGTATACCCACTTGTTTACAAAGGCAGGTTTTGGTGGACTTCTAAGGATTTTCAGATTTCCAATTGGGCTCTGGCACTCAAAGTCTGGAAATGCCAGGGGTTGTCTTTGATTCAAAAAATGTCCGAAAATGGGCGAAAATGTCATTGATAATTTTTCCTAAATCCAAGTTGATAATCATCATGCAATTTGTTTACTTTCATGGAAGGCTATAAGGAAAGCAGAAAATATTCATGTTTGATATTTCAAATGGGAAGATTTTGAAAAACTGTTTTAAAATCCAACCATCTATTTTCTATACAAATGATCTTGTCATTGTGTTTTACCTCAAACAGACTTTGACACTTTTACTTAGAGTATCTCTTTGGCCTCATTGGAGAGGAGTACTGTTGTTAAATGTAAAATAAAAGTTTCCTTAATAATTTATCCAACACAATAATCTTTTCAATACTGTAAAACTAAAGTTTGCACAACAATAAAGTAATACAGGCTGCTACCGGTATATTAATATTTGCATTAGAAAGACACATTGTTTTCATACGTGCATAATTGTGTGTGTGTGTGTGTGTGTGTGTGTGTGTGTGTGTGTGTGTGTGTTTGCATGTGTGATGTATGTAATGTGTATTTGTAGAATTCATAATAGTATAATATGAAAAAAAAATTATGCACTTTTTTCATTGGATTATTTCAAGAAATTTGAAAACTCCCTTACTGTTGATTATTGTCCAGTACATACTGTACTCGCATGAAAGGAAAATATTTACATTCGCCATTTCACATCTGCTGCTCCACACAGAGACCACAAATTAAAGTATACAGGTACATGAAAACAAATGAACCATGTCTGCCCCCCAGGTCCAATCTTCGTCTCAGGTCTTTAAGTTCCTGCATTAAGAGCTCCCTACTGGGTAGCATCCCTATTCTGTCTTGGTTGCCTCGTTACGCCATCAAAGAAAACGCACTGGGTGACCTCATCTCTGGACTCAGTGTGGGCATCATGCAGCTGCCCCAAGGTCAGATATGAATACTGTATAGAAACATATTGCAGGCATTTTTGCGCTTGCTGAACGCGTAAAACTTCAACTTGTCACTTTAGATCAACTAGATACATTTGGTCTTAAAAGGAACCTCAACTGTGATGACAAGTTTGCTCAATATTATTTATTTGGTTGTTACTAACATAACTATAAGACAAATTTTTCAAAAGTCATTTCCAATTTAATACATTTTGTAGAAACTTTCTTTGGACGCCATTGTTACTTACGTCGCAACGCAGTGCGTAGAATGGCGGCAGGCTGTCTGCCGAGCAATGTGGAATGCCTATAAAGAAAGCAAGATAAGCCTCATAGCGTTCCTGAAGAAACAACCGGGAGAGGAGGATTGGGAGAGTCACCCTCCTCCACGCCGTGCTCTTGCCATTCACCAGACGCATTCAAGAGTTTTGATCATCACTTTAGGAACGCAACGGAGGCTTACCTTGCTTTCTTTATGGTGTTTCACATTGCTCTGCAGAGAGCCTGCCGCCATTCGACGTCACTACGCACTGAATGTTTTGCGACGTAAATAACAATGGCAGCGTATGTCCAAATAAAGTTTCTACAAAATGTATTAAACTGGAAATTATTTTTGAAAAATGTATCTCATAGTTAGTAACAACCAAATAAATAATATAGAGCAAACTTGTCATGACAGTCGGGTTTCCTTTTAACAAAGTAATCGGTTGATATGCTGATTGTTTTTTGTTTGTTTTTTGTGGCCCTGAAGGTATGGCCTATGCCTTGTTAGCGGCCGTTCCTCCCGTTTTTGGCCTTTACTCCTCTTTCTACCCCGTCCTCATCTACTTCATCTTCGGCACCTCCAAGCACATCTCAATAGGTTGGTAATTCGCCACTCACAGTGTCTAACGACTTTTATTGAGCACATATTTTACATTAGAAAGATCTCATCGGACACCACCACACAAAAATGTCACAAAAAGTATAGTGTACACTCAATTTACTCACAATTTTACAAATCCCAATTCCAAAGAAGTTGGGACATTGTATAACATTTTAATAAAAACAGGATAACATGATTGCATATAATTTTCAACCTATATTCAATTGAATACGCATAAAAGACAAAATACTGTATTTAAAGTACAAATGGATAAACATAAATGTTCACTCAAATTTACCACTGTGTTACATCACTTTACCTTTTATTAACACTCAATAAACGTTTGGGAACTGATGTTCTTTCCCATTCTTGCTTGATGAACAACTCCCAGGGTCTTCATTATCATATTTTGCCCATCATAATGTCACACATGTTCTTTGGGAGACAGGTCTGGACTGCTGGTAGAGAGTGCTCACACTGTTTTTTGTTGTTGTTGTTTTTTTACTACAAAGTCACGCTCTTTTAAAGCTGCTGAATGCATAAAATTCCATTTGGAATCACTACTGCCATGTGTTGCTGCAAAATGAAACTGCACACTCCCTTGTGCCATAAGCACTAACAAACACCCATTCTGTCACAGATGCTAGTTTTTCAACTTTTGCACTGATTATAATCCGGATGGTCCTTTTTCCTTTTTGGCCACAATGTCCATGATTTCCAAAAACAATTTGAAATGTGGACTCGTCAGACCACAGCACACTTTTCTGCTTTGCATCAGTTCATCTCAGATATGGGCCGTAGATTATGAAAAGCCTAAATTCCTTGCAGTGGTTTGTTGAGAAATGGGCTTCTTAAACTCTCAACTGGTTGGATTATTTGCTCATGCATTCGTTCAGGGGGAATCATTTGCCTAAAAAAAACTATCGCATTCATCAGTTTGAACACTGAATATCTTGTCTTTGTAGTGTATTCATTTAAAAATAGGTTGAAAAGGATTTGCCAGTCAGTGTATTATGTTTGTATTTACGTTTTACACAACTTCCCAACTTAAGTGAAGTTAGGGTTTGTACTTAGTGTGAAATCTGGGCCCGTTGAAGACAAAGCTGATATACTCCCAGGAAACTTAAATTATTTGGTTGTAGGAATCAGTGGCGTGCAAGATTTTGGGGGGCAAGTGCTCCGGGGGGAAAAAAGGGCACTTTTGTGCACAAGGAATGAACCTTACTGACAATTCCGAGGTAACGTCAAAGGTCAAGACAGCCGTCAATTTTGGTGAACAAAATCTATCTGCTCATTGAAAAGCGTTGGACTTTAGATTGTTGTAAAATGTGATGAGATGTCGTTTGTATGATAGTCACAGGAAAAAGCATTACAATCTGCTGTTTGTTTTCACCGTATAAAGGAAGTATTTGCATTTTGTTGCATTGGGGACAGAGAAATGCTCGCATGTTCGGAAATGTCAATATAAGTTTTTAAATAAACATTACACACACATAATAATAATTAATAATACCCCACAGCTAGTTTTAATACCAGCCTGTTAGGGCAACATGACTGCAAGACTTGTAGCATAGAAGTAACTTACAGTTATGGTTTGTACTAAATAATAGCTAATAATTTAGCTAATAATAGCTTTATGTCTGCTGATTTAGTACAAATTACTTAAAAAAAAGATGTTTCAATACAATTAACCTTAAGGAGCAAATCAATATTAAAATGGGATCGTTAAAAGGTGCTAAACTCTAGTCAACATGACTCTCTCTGGCCTTGACTCTGAGCCTGACCTTTCATCTTCATATGTCTTTGATTTTATCCAAGAGAGCAGAGAGATGATTCCCCTGACTTCTTTTTTTCCCCCTTTTCAGCCTCTCCTTTCTAGGCATTATGTTACAATTACTAAATAAATAGACCAATTGTAACCAAACAGACCAATGGCATGAGAATGAATACGACTGACTTGTCATTACAAGAAGGCAAAGGGTATTTTTCACAGGCAATTGACAATTCCAAACATCCGGGCATTTCTGATATTTCCACAATGCAACTCAATGCAAATGGTTCGATCACCAATGACGTATTGGATTGTTTCTGCTTGTGACTACTAGCATAATGCAAACCAGACACAAACAACAGTTCATCACATTTTAAATCAAAAATAATCCCCACAAATCAAATTTCAATGATCCAAAGTCCAATGCTTTTCAATGCATGGATCACAGAGAGCTTCCATTCACCGTCATTAGTCTTACTATGTGGTGGTTATCATGTTATCTATTATTGAATTAGCATATAGCATTTTAAACTAGGTGGCTAATATCGGCTAATTTATGCTTAGTTGTTTGTGCTGTATGAGACATGCTACTTCACAACAAAATGATTACAGGTAGAGAATAGAGGGCAAGCAAACAATACCATTTCACTGGATTCATAACACAGTTACCTGGCTGGGGTGAAGCAGCAGGGGAAGGAGATGCGCGTGTGCGTCCCACACCGCGACCGTGGGTAATTAGCGGTCACGTGACAAATGAAGTGAGCGAGAAAGAGATCTAGGTCGGGTGCGTGCGCGCAGAGGACGCATATTGTTTTTGTTTTTTTCCCACACGCGATTAATCATACAGCTTTTCTAAAAGATTGTATCAATATTGACCTGTCCTCAGTAAAGTGTTCATTAAAAAAAAATTAAAAAAATTAAAAAAATTAAAAAAACGAACTTTCCAAAGGGCACTTTTTTTGAGAGAGGGCAGAGGCTCTCTGACATGCACATATTTTGCACATTTAAGTACAATAAATTTAAAGTCTGATTGTTTGAGCAGAAACTATTGATTAACATAAAACTAACACTGTCAAATAGCAATAGTATTTGTAGTTGTGTAAAACAAACAAACCAGGAGCATGCAAATTACAAAAAACAACAACACTCCTCCAGAAGAAGTTGAAAGTGAAATTATATCACACGGCTAATAATTGATAACCTTTTTCTGAATTAGGTTCGACTGTATTTTCATGATATGCAATTGCGAGCCATCCACATTTTGTTGTTTCTCAGAAACAACTGTTTTTTTTAAAGTTTCTTTTTTACTTTCTTTAAAATCTTTTTTTGCACTGTACATTATGTCAGTAATATACAGTGTAATATACAAGATAAATATGATTTCTATATAGATATATATAAGGTATATAAGATATAAGTTAGCATTGTATAGTATAACTATAGAACGAATAGTACAAACAAATTGACAAGATCACCTGGACAAGACACTGAGAAATATGTGAGACCTTATCGAGATATCATCTAAAACTCCAAAGGAGACTAATTTGAGATGAAGTGCATGCCATTGCTCCTGAGAAAAAGGTGAGACACAGGAGCGACGCACTTTAGTCGAAGTTTGGTCTCACACCAATCTCATTGTTATCTAGGAGAAGTAAATGAGACATGATTGAGATCTCAAACAAGCACCACTAGGGGTCTGCCTGTGCACGCCAGTGGTAGGAATGTCAATAAGTAGATTTACTGTCGAGCAGGGTTCACCAATTCTAGTCCTCGAGGTGCGGAGTCCTACAGGTTTTAGATATATCCGCTCACTAGCACACCTGATTCATATAATCAGCTCATCAGCCTGCCTGATAACGATCCTGGTCTTGAGTATCAAGTGTGTTGGTAGGCGGAAGCATCTAAAACCTGCAGGACTCCGGTCCTCGAGGACCGGAATTGGTGAACCCTGCTGTAGAGGTTTAATATTACTTTTTGACATTTTATCTCGGAAATGTACAGTATTTGGATTATGAGTTGTACTCTTCTGTCCTTCAGGAACATTTGCAGTGATTAGTGTGATGCTCGGTGGGGTTACGGAGCGATTAGCTCCAGACTCGGACTTTATGACTTCATGGGACAACGTGACCAACACGAGCGTGTTGGACATCCCTGCTCGCGATGCAGAACGGATCCGAGTGGCGACTGCCGTTACCTTCTTAACAGGATTATTTCAGGTGCACTATTTGCTTCCATGCCCAGTTGTAACGAAGCCTGCATTTCTGAGTTCACATATCTTGTTGTCCAATCCACGTAGATCGCACTCGGCCTGGTCCATTTCGGTTTTGTGGTGACCTACCTCTCGGAGCCGCTGGTCCGAGGTTACACCACAGGTGCTGCAATCCACGTTATCGTCTCCCAGCTCAAATACACCTTTGGAATCAGTCCCTTGAGACACAGCGGGCCACTCTCCTTGATATATGTATGTTAGGTCATCGTGCTCATATGGAAACATGTTGTGATTACAATTTAGAAAGAAAAAGTACCACCGTCTAATGAGCCTATGCTATGTAACATTCATAACTACTATTATCAGAAATGTGATACAAATTAGTGCTGTCAAAATTAAAGCGTGAACTAATTAATTAATCACAAAAAATTATCACATTAATGTATTAACGCAGATTAATCACGCTGATAATTTTGACCACAGATTATCTTTTATTTTGACAGCGGATGGCTATGTTAAAGGTAGCACAGGTTGTTTTTGAGAAATAAACTTGTACATGCATTAAACTAAAGCATTTAATAAATGTTTACATATGACATTCCGAATATTTATTCATGTCAATTTATTGGCGTAATTTTTTCCCCATTTTAAATGATGCAAGTAATTAAGTGATTAGAACAAGAGGAGGATGAGTGTGTGCAGTCCTCATAACATTAAATGTCGAAAAATTTAACACATAACAGGTGCTCTTTAAATTTGGTGGGCAAAAAATGTTGCTAAAAAACACCATTTTAATTAAGTGATTAATCGCGATTAATCAAAATTCTAAAATGTGATTAATCTGATTAAAAATAATAATAATTTGACAGCTCTAACACAAATGTAAACAATAGCATATAACGTATTTAGATGACGTTGACATATTTTTCCTCATACTGAATGTGATTCAAAAGTTTCATTTGAGTTGATTTTAGTTTGAGTTTACTGACAAACTTTCATAGTATTGTACATAAACAGGGACATAGACATTCACTGAAACTTACATTTTCAAAAGTTGCAAAATGTTTTTTCTTGCCTTTGCTTATGCCACATCACATACTCTTTTTTATCTCCTTTATCATTTTATTACAGACAATGGTGGAGATATGTTATCTCATTCCAAAGACCAACGTCGGGTCTCTGGTGGTCAGCATTGTCGCCATTGTTGGCCTCATCCTTGCCAAGGAGCTCAATTCATACTTGAGTCAAAAAATACCTATCCCAATACCTGTGGAATTGCTTGGTGTGAGTATAAAGAACCTCAGCTCACACAAATATATCCATTTATATCAATTTTAATAAACACCTCCGCATCAGATCACCATAGCTACGTTGGTATCCTGGCAAGCCAATTTACAGGGGAAATATGGAGTGGATGTGGTTGGAGAAATTCCGTCAGGGTGAGAAACAATGTTTTTAATCAGCATAAGCATATGTTACGGTGATTTTTTTTGTCTAGATCCTTGTCTTTTATCGAGCAGCCTCCAGCCACCTGTTTTCCCGACCACCTCGCACTTTGGTCAGGTGATTGGGGACGCCTTCGCCCTGGCTGTGGTTGGCTACGGCATCGCCATCTCGCTGGGAAGGATCTTTGCGCTGAAATATGGATATAAAGTGGACAGTAACCAGGTAGGACACAAGCATGAAGACCAGGGCCTTGAAATGACCAACTTAAAATGTATCCATTTTATTCTCAAGGAACTAATAGCCTTGGGGCTCAGTAACTCCATTGGAGCAGTGTTCCAGTGTATCGCCGTCAGTTGCTCCATGTCCCGCTCTATGGTTCAGGAAAGCACGGGAGGGAAGTCTCAGGTGGGCAGGATATTTTATATCAATTTCATTTTGCTCTTATGCCTTTTTCCACTCTGTTTAAAACTGTTGACGACCAGCAGACCTGCCTTATATTAATCAAATATGACAAAATATTAAACTTATACCAAAAGTCGAACTTGACAAGATTCTCAACAATCCTCAGCTACAGCACTATCTTTATGCTCATAAAATTAAGCGCCTTTCTAGCGAAATTAATATTTTATTATTGTAATACCTCAACTTTACTTTTGTAGTGTTGCATTGTTACCTCTGCTCATGTCAATATCAAACTTGATTTTAAAAAAAGAATAATGTTTTTGTGTGAGAACTCAATGTAGCCCAAAATGTTTTTCTTCAATTTTGATGACGTGTTATTATAGCACAGCATACAATGCAGTATAGGGTACTCTGAGCAAATTCTGGGTCAAAGTGAATTTTTTATTTAAAAAAAAAAAGCTGGCAAATGAATCAACATTAAAGGACAGCTAACATTTTCAGTGGATTTTGACAAAAGGTTCAATGTCTAATCATTCATACTCTTTCTGCAAACAAGCACATCTAGTAATCTGATTTCATAATTAATTAAAAATGCTCTAGTCCACATTATCTGAGAACGTACCAGGATTGTCTATTGTGGTGCAAAATGTTGCAAAAAGTCCAACAATATCAGGGACATTTATCATGTTGTTTGCCTCTTTCGATTTGTTTATTCAATAATTTAAAAAAGCATATCTAGTAGGATAGATTTTGTCTGGCTACAACCATACATTTGTAGAAATCCACAATTATACCTTTATGAAATCTTGTTTCTGTTGTCTTCTATCTTATTGCAGTCTGTGTAGAAAATGTGTCTCAGGATGAAATGTTACTTCCGTTTATCTATTAAGATGTCAGATGTATTGATTTTTCAGTTGATGAATCTCAAAGCCTTGGCGGAGGTCTGCAGTTGAGTAAACTTTTCAACGTCACACAGTACCTTAAGCGCTAAAAGGACAAATGATCATTTAGCGTCATTAAAAGAAGAAAGGCAGGGCCTGATTGATGTTGCGTCCCTCTTGCATGCAGGTTGCCGGGGCACTGTCAGCCATTGTTATTCTTTTCATCACCCTGTGGATTGGAGCTCTGTTTGAAGACTTACCCAAGGTGTGTGTGTGTGTGTGTTTTTATCTTGTGCATGTGTAACAGAGAAGTGAATGAAAATGTTTTATCTCGAGAGCTCGAACTCGAGCCCAAAATCTGCGTTCACTATTCATGTTGAATATTAACGAATGAGTTCTGGATCAACTCAAATGTGCTCAGTTATTTAATAATCAATTGACCCAATTTACGCTAGTGCTACTTATTGTACTTTTGCTATAAAAAAAACAAAAACAAAACACATCAGTACAAGAAATGAACGGCAGAACCCAGGATATTATTTTGGTCCAATTTTAAATCTGTCCGCGTTGTCGTACCAGCTGCTGGCTAGCCTAGCACGAAGCTAACCTTGGTTATTTGATCTCGAGTCTGCCGTCCAATATCGCAAGTTCCCTGTGTTTGTTGCTAGGACGGCTTGAGAGGCCAACAGCAAAGTAACGGCCAAGGTGATGATACTTTCTAGCTGGGCTTTATCGACTGATGGCTAACAGTTGAATTTAACGCCCATTGCTACACTGCTTGAGTGGCTGACATTTTGTACAAATACGTAGACCCTTTTATGTCTACACAAATACAAACAAACCACAGCGTTCTCATGGAGAGAAGATGAGAGCACTTTGATAAAGGTACTTGATCAACAACCTTCAAGTGTAGAGGCAGCCACTTGACTCCACACAACATGAGTCACACGCAAGCTGGTCATTCTGTTGTTTTACAGTTCAAATCATATTCAAGGATCACATGCAGCATGTGTGGCGCATCATGAATCACCATGCTTCATTATTTGACTCACTGTTTGTGCTGGAGAGACAAAGACAACAAATCTTGCGGGTACTTCTGTTTTTATTGTTTTGTTTTTATTTTTTTTATGCAGGCAATGCTGGCTGCCATCATCTATGTGAACTTACATGGTATGATGAAGCAATTCATGGACATACCAGCATTGTGGAGGAGTAATAAAACAGACATGGTGAGTTGAAAAAAAGGGTCGTCAGTCAGGTAGAGTGAATGACACATGTTCACAAAGTAACAGAACTTGAGTGAACATTTGAATTGGGACATAAAGAAAACGGACTCTTTCCGATAATGTGTCTGTAAACGAGCCGTTCAGAATTTTAGGTGCTCATTAACTGGCTAACTATTCCCACTCCTATACCAAGTTTCTTCGCATATGACTCGGCAGCTAGGTTGGGCCAAATGTCTGCCATTTCAATGCTACTACACTGCACCAAAGCAAAGATAAGCAGAGCTGCGTTGGTAACAAAATCAGTAGAGTTGCCTATGTGTGAGCATGATGTAATTTATTAAAATATTAAACATAAGACTTTTGTTTCTTTTTTAAAATCTTGGTCTGAAGGTCTGGGAAAAGGTGCATGGTGATAAGTGCGCAAGACCGTACAATACACAACCAAGGCTATGTGATATTAGCATTTTGTTCCCAGGGTAGAAATAAAAAGCTGCCTTTAATGTCTTCTTTGCAGGTGGTCTGGATAGCCACTTTCCTCCTCACCGTGCTGTTGAACCCTGACCTGGGACTCGCTGCCTCCATTGGCTTCTCAATGCTTACTGTCATCTTCAGGACACAGTTGTAGGAAATATAATAATCATCCATTATTTCTGCAAGGTGGAAATGTATGTAAAGAAATATTGCAGTTGATTGACATTTTCTTTGTTGTTGTTTTTGTTTTTTCAGACCCAAGTACTCCAAATTGGGGCAGGTTCCAAACACAGAAATATACAGACCTATGGAGGACTACACTCAGGTAAAGATTCTGATATTTCAGAGTCAATGTAGTACAGTGTAGTAAATATTTGTAGAGCACAACGTTCCAGCTCTACACTTTACATAAATAATCAATGTATGATGTACATTATAAACTGAACCAACATTTGTTGCGTTTTGTCAGCGTAAGAAGTAGGATTTAAGAGATTTGACGTTCAATAATCTTTAGCAAAAACTATAGGATGAGCTGAACCACTCACATTTAGATTTTCTTAAAGACACAGTGTGTAGGATTTAGCGCCATCTAGTGGTGAACTAATAATTAATTTGGGAAGGGGGAGGCGGGGTTAGTAGTAATAGTAATTCAATTACGCTTCAGATAATTGTACTCTACGATTACAAAATTGGCAAAATTGTAAAAGAAGGATTAATAATAATTTTGATTTGTTTTTGAGGTATGCGCCCACGAGTTCCTCTGCCACGCTAGCCTCTCAAAGCTAGCGAGCTTGCACTTTTTTTTTTTTAAATATCTAATTTTATAAATGTTGTTTGGTCCAAAAGGAACTTACAAAAAATTACAGTATAGTGTTTCAAAGAATTGTATTTGTCTTAATGTTTTTACATTTAAACATTTTATTGTTTTGTACCAATAAATAAAGGATCCGTTTGAATATGGTAATCATGTTTCCAATTATTAATAATTGTGATCAATATTTTTTCCATAATCGAGCACCCTTAGACGGGAGTTAACTCGATATTCTTCATTTATTGTGGTCATAATGTTGTAGCTTGTCAGTGTATATTGTTTAAAATTGGAGAGCATTGTGAATGTCTTTTTTTCTTTTCTTCTGACTGCTGTTAGTTGAGAGAAGTGCCCGGTATTTTGATATTTCGATCTTCTGCCACGCTCTACTTTGCAAATGCTGAAATGTATCAAGATGCACTGGCCAAGAAGGTGAGTACACGCACACACACACACAAGAAAAAAATAACAAAAAAATCTGCAACACAGAAAGTTTATGATAGGTGAACGGCAATACAATGGTAGTTAACTGTATTTGTGTTCATATGGACACAGTCCCCTCACAGTCATTCACACTAAAATGTCCACATTCTTACAAAAATGAAATCTCCAACATTGTTCAAAATGTCAGCCAAGTCTTTCCTCCGCATCACTTTTGTTTGAAAAAGATGAAATCCGGATCTAAGAAAAACATGCTTGACAAAAGATCATAAGCTTCTAATTCATTTACATGTCAACTTGTCAATGAGACAAGCAATGGTGAGCTTTTTTTGCTTCCCAATCTTTGGAGCATGAATAAGCTTTCACAGAAATGTCACTCACTGTGAAATGACTGCAGATCTCTGTTCTTGCAATATTGCAGTTACTTTATTATCGGGTGCTTGCAGGAAGGATTGTTTTCAATGAGGAAGTCGATGTTTCTCGGTGCATAAAGCCATCATTCAGCCGCAACATACAATAGACTGCACTTGTTCCCAAAAATAATTGCTTTACGAAACTCTTTTCATTTCCTCATGCAGTTTAGTTGCAGTTAATCACATACGTAAATAAACTGCAGTTAATCACATATGTAAATAAAGTGGCACCCGCCCCAAAAGTAGAGGGGAAAAGAATAAACATTACAGTGCTGAGATTTCGTGTTAAAAACAAACAAAAAATGTGATCAAAAACTAAAGTGAAAACACAGCAAAACATCACCACATTAGCTTCCCAGGCTGTAAAACGTATTTTTATTTTTTACTTTTTCATTGTTTATCTATGTATCCTCACAATTGTACATTAGATGTCAATGTGAGTGTGAATGGCTGTTGTGGACTGGAGACTAGACCAGAATGTTCCTCCTACCTGAAGCTGGACTTCATCTTCATAGTTTTATCAGTCTTATTGGTGGATGCGGTTTTGTGCAAAAGACATTGAGAGTGCTCAATGAGCAAACAAACAAAAAAGGTTAACAAGTGTTTTTGTGTATTTCATGCTGTGTATTTTAGTTCGGCTTTGACATTACCAAAATTCTGTCAGCGAAGAAGAAACTTGAAGCCAAAAGGAAGAAGAACGAGAAACAAAAAGCCAAAAATGCTGCAAAAAACAATATGGTGGACATGGTGAGAATACCACCAACAGAATAAGTCCATCTCATACAGAATTGCATTTTGTCATCCCACTCGCATAGGAAACCAAATTGTCCACATTTACCCTTCGCTCTATTTGGAAATAACTAAAACATGCCTTGCATTTGCCTTCTCCTGCATAATCAGGAAGTAGAGCTGGAGGAGCACGAGAAGAAAGTAGCCACCATTGACGCGCATGCTGAGCCTGATCCATCCCTGCCCAGAGCCATCATCCTGGACCTCAGTCCCGTCAACTTCTTAGACACTGTGGGAGTCAAGACCTTGCGTAGTGTAAGAAAATAACACATGCGCACTCATCAGGACAGAACCTGGTAGGAGATAAACGTAAAATACCGTATTTCCATCAATTAGAGGGGCAAACTCATTAAGGCTATGATCATGTGCACCATCAACTTCAAATAAACATTGCCTTCTAATATACACCTCATTTTCCCCATCAGAAAAGAAAGGGCAGTAACTAAGTATATCATTCATAGACACTAGAGCAGTGGTTCGATCGAACCCCGGGGATTCGGTGAGTCAGTCTCAGGGGTTCGGCGGAGGGCGAGACACACACCCGACTCCAATATTTCGCGATGACACGCCCTGCTTGGCAATCATTGACTGCAGGTGATCACGCTCCATTGCTTGGCATATCTGTGCTGCACAGAATTTGGTGCACTCACTTATCGACTTGCGGCTGTTGTGATTGTACGTCGTTTGGTTTCTTTATTATTGTAATCCCTTTATACTATGGTGAGCAAAAAAAGAAAAAGTGGTCAGATGATTATGTGCAATTTGAATTCACAAGTATAACGAAACATATGGTGTTCCACAGGGATCAATTCTGGAACCCCTGCTGTTTTCATTCAATCTGCTGCCTCTGCGCTCCATTAAAAAAAAAAGAGCAGTGGTTGTTTTAAAGTGCTTGTAGAGTTGAGTTGATGATGGGAGTCAGCATCCAAACTGCATGAGTTGCAATGCAAAGTTGAGCAATTCTAGTCCAGCACAATTAGCTAGCAAGCAAAACTGAAGGAGCACTTCCTTAGAGTTGCATGGAGATGAGGAATACAAGAGCACAACACTTTCTGAATTCAAGGTGAAGAGAACCAGATTCCACAGAAATAGTTTTTTTTTGTCTGTCAGTGTGGAAACTACAGCTTGCACTCGTACAGTTGGACTGTGATTGATTTGTGCTCCATTATTTTTTTTTGGGGGGGGGGGGGCAAGGTATGTGAGGTTAAAAAGTCTTCATTTTAAATTTAAAATAACCCTTAAAGTTGCTACTTTACTTCCATTTATTGCAATCCGCAAGACATTCAATCACTGCTAATTCAATTAGTGGACTACTAAGCAACCTCATGTACGAACCCCTTTACTGTTTTTGTCTTTTTCAGATTGTGAAAGATTACAAGGAAGTTGGTGTGGAGGTAGCGCTTGCGTCTTGTCAATGTAAGTTTCCCAGCATCACTCGGAAAGCATCGAACTGACCGGCCAGCAACAGATATTTTTTAAATGCAAACGATACTTTTTCCATTCAGTCTTTCTTCTTTCTGTTTCTCTCTCTAGCTGGCGTGATCGCTAATCTGCACACCGGCGGGTTCTTCAACGACAAAGTGACGTCTCCTGTCTTCGCCACTGTCCACGACGCAGTGCTTTACTGCCAGTCTGAGCAAACGCACATCTCTGAGGTGATGTAGAGCGCAATGACACACGACCAACGTGATTGTTTTAGGCAGTGAAAAATGATTATATTAAGATCATTTTTATCATGAAAGTGCATTCAATTATATAAACGTGTATGTTTAAAATGTAAAAAAAATAATTCAAACACCCTTATGACGATAATGACAAATGAAGGTTAATAAACATTGTGCAGCTAAAAGCTAGTGTCGCCACTAGGGATGTAACAAAAACCGATAGGAATCAGGAAATCTGTTTTGATTTGGCAAACTGAATCAAATCATTACATTTTAAAATTAACACATCCTTGAATCATATACCCCATGTACAGTGAATCATTTTGAATTGTGTTTTGTCGAGCACACCTCTAGTCACCACACAAGGTGAAATGGTCAGGAGTCTCGGCCATTGATTTTTTTTTTTTATAGGCACTTGGTGCAAACTTCAACGAACCACACTTCTATATCTAAAAACGGAACTAATGAGAAACATGCAAAACTAAAATATCCAAATTGCTGACTCTTTCATTTGGAAATGTTTTGGCTGGAGAGTGTGCTTTTCAAAGCAGTAGTCAACGTTTAAAGTGTACCTGTGGGGGTCAGAAGGAGGAATGGATATATGGATTATCAAGAAAAACTGCATCCAAAAGTGTGCTTTGTTACACTAGCAAGCTTTAGCTCCCGGAAGGTAATTTGTTTGAGACACCATGACAGCTTCTGCTCGAAGCCATATTCACTGGCGAGGAGCGAAGCCGTGACATCACCTTGTTGCCACCTCGGCTCAACCGACTCCCCCGATTAAACGTGACATTTTTTGACAAATCCGAGTCGTTCTTGCAACGCTCCAGAGTCAATACTCACAGAAGGTCCATCAATCAGTGACTGGCAATGCCCGTTTGCTAAAGGCCGAGATACACCAATCCGACGTTGGGAGTCGGACAGCGTTGGGCCGACGGCATGCGCCGTCTAAATAGTGTATAAATTACTGTCGTGAGGTCGGATCGAGTTGGAATACGTCGAGGGGGCGGGGGGATTGGGGCGTGTCCAGCAATTCGACATGCTGAATCGGCGTCGGGGGCATTTGATCACTGTGATTGGCTGTTAGCTAGTGAATCAGCGCACGGGGCAAGTGACAATGCGGATAAACAGTACTCAACTCAACTTTATGTTTTTTCAAGACAGCACATTTGAAGATTAAAGTCCCCCATAAAAAGGATATGATCATATTTCAGCATGATTTCGGCAAGAAGATTTGCAAAGTCGTTTAAAAAGTCCTTGTATTGTATTTTGGAGGTCGGTAAATCACACAGCACAGCAGTGACAGTTTGGCCGACTTCAAAGAAAGTGGCTTCAAAGCTGTAATCCATGTGGTAAATGAGACATCGTTTACATTTAAATGTGTTTATTATATTTTTTTAATAGTCGCCGTTCCTCCACCTCGGCCTGACGTCCTCGAAGCGTCCAAGTAAGAACAGCCAGGCGGTAGTAATTCAATTATAGCAGTGGACTCACAAGCGACAGTCCAGGTTTCCGCAAGGCCGAGGAAATCCAAGTTGTTGGAAAGGAAAAACTCCCTCAAAGTAAACGTTTTGTTTGTCAATGGCCGCAAATTTAAAAGCGCAAACCTTGTGAGAGCAGCAAGGGTGCATGGCCCTTCCGTCCGGCAGTCTCGAGGAAGCTCCTTTTGAAGCTGGAGGTCGGCACCGCGTCCAAAACGCGGAAGGCAGCACAGCCGAAGCTTTTTGGGTGAAACGACGATCGGTAGCAGCCAGGAGTCGACAGGGCCCAGGATACGCCACAACGGAGTACATCCACGCGTTTGGGAACGAGAAGGGGACGAAGCTTGTTCCAGTGGCCGTTTTCGCTTCACCAGCTGGCCGCTACGTTTACCCCGGCGCCGCTGTCAACACCGGTATGAGTTGTTTACGTTTTGATATCCCGCCCCCGTAAAGAGGTTGCCGGTTGCCTTTAGGAATAATGACTACCGCCGCCGATGGTACGGAGAATTACTTCTCGCGCATGCGCTGAAGGTACGTAATAGTCGGTGCGGTGTGTATTTATGTAATTTATCTGCGGACGTTGGATTGGTGTATCTAGGCCTTAACAAACAAGATGAGACAGGAGGAAGCGCTGTCGTGTATGTCAATATTCTCATGCTGTTTGTAAACCGGAAGACGGGTCAGGTTATATCATTTCCTTTTAAATAACATAGTAAATAAATAATCGATTCTGGATACCAGATTTGCATGCATAGACAAGCGATCTGGCATCTCACGCAATAGTAACTAATGGGTGCAAGTGACGGCCTGTCAACGTGGTGAGTCGTGACGTCACATCCGCCCCAAACATGGTGACAAATATTAAAACTAACGAGCCAAATTATTTTGGCAAATACAAAACTAGACACAAAAATGGAAACACCAGGTATTAATCAAACTTTACAATATATGCTATGTTTCCCTTGAAATGTTACTCCACTGGTACACTTTAATTTGCAACAATAGCATATCCTGTAAGCCAAAGTTGACCCCCAGTTGCTTATCTCGCTTACACACGAGAGCATTGTTGGTATATCTCTCTTTTATTGAAAAAAAAAAAAGATCAGATGTCTGCCTATGGCTGACGTATCTACATGGGGAGTGCACATGCTTGAAAACTATACGTACAATATTCAAGCAGCATTTATTTTTGATTTCTTATTACTTTTGGCAGATTTAAGTTATTTCTGACCACTGACCACCACCTTAGAGAGGGGTACCAACAATGTTTGGGGGGAGGGTGGGGGGGGGGGGTGAATTGGCTTGTCCCCAGGCATCTAGTCCACCTTTTTGACTCTCCGCTGGCAGACAAAGCAAGCTGTACTTCCTAAGGAACTTTTGTAGGCTACAAATACCACCACGTGCTCCTGCTAGTAGCAATGGCATTGGAAAAATGCCAAACTAGCCAGGAATGAACAAGAAAGAGGAGAGAAATTATAAGTGACATCAAAGATTTTAGTTAGTACATCATACCCATCATTTTCTTTGCTTATTTTAAACTTAATTAATGAATTAACCCTAATTAATTTAACCCTAATTGGCAAATAAGTGAGACTACTGTTGCACGGAAGGTAGCACAATACAATTAAAGTCATGCATAACAAATTCAGATTAGGAATAAAACGAAAATTCTTACATTGGGTAGTGTGTATCTAACAGAACGGTTCATTTGTTTTACAGGCGATCACAGGAACACATTTGTGAGTGCTGTGCGTGATTTTATCATATCATGAAGATGAAAGACTGCAAGAGGTTTGTCCTCACTGGACTCAGTCGCATAAGTGGGACTCATATGCACAGCCAAACCTATTTAGAGGACCCAGTGAGAATTGATTTTATTTTTTTCGTACTAACAGGCCAAGTTGGGAGGGGTTATACATTAGAATAAAATGACACATGATGGATCCTCAGACAGAATAGTTCTTAGTCCAATTGGTGTATGCATTGCCATTAAGAACGAATGAATGAATGAATTTATTTCGAACATGTATAAAATGAAAAAACTACAGTACTTAGAACAAATCAAAACAACAAAAACATCAACACTGCTTAGCATTTACCCGTTTGGAAGGAGTAAGAAAAAGTATACTCTTTTTTTCTTTTCTCACTACCCCTTAACACATTTCCTCTTCTCTATACTTATCTATAAATGCCTTCTTTCTTGTACTTCTTTTCAAACACATTTGTTTGTACTTTGTTTTAAATTCATCTTCAAATTATTCCACAAATCCCCCCACCATACCTATATGCATATGCTTTTCATTCTTTGAACTTTAGTTTGTTGACATTTATATCCCCTTATATTATACCCTCCCTCCCTCCCTTTCTCAGACTATTCATGCGACAGCATTGTTAAAAACGGTTAGAAATGGCTACTTTTAAAATATAAAATATACATCTACAAATGTGGATGGATGGGAAACTAAATGTCAACGTTATTTTGGGGCAGGAAATGAGCTTCATACCTAAACAAGTGGGTAAACAAAAAGAGTAAGGCCAGGAAATCACACCACAAAAATAAACAGGAAATACTGAAACCTTCTGGACTGCTTTGAATTTTGTTATCAAGATGCCAGCCGTTGTATAACTGAAAGATAAATGATTTATTTTTTACTTTTTCCTACTCCTTTTGGGACTAGCCGCATATGATGTTTCATTTTGGGATATTTGAATTGTAGATTTTTTTTCCAGTTCTTTTGTACGGTGTGTTAGAAATACATTTTATCAACCCCACCCCCCAAAAAAACTATTTTTTTTTAAATTGTTATCACCAATAAACGTGACAAAATACAACTAAACCATGATACTCTCCTTATTGACCAACTGTGTTTATTTTAAATTCTGTTAATGGATTTAATGTTGAGTATGCCTCATGAAATGTTACTTTTAATTGTTACTCAACTGGGTTTATTAAGATTTGTGTGTGTTTTTAAACCCATCAAGTTGAGTTTATAAAAAAGAAAGGGCAAATCATTGGTTTCATGGCTTACAAGATTGTATCTAAAGCCAATCTCTGGCAGGGTTTTGACTTTCTGGACCTGGATTCCCCAACCCTGCACAAGCGTCAGCCATGGCACCTTTCTGGGAATTTAAGAGGGCCAATTTTCAATGCACTTTAGCATTGCAAATGTAAAGGATAATTAGTCCGCATAGGCAGTGCGGGGGTGGGTGCGTACCTAATGATGTCAGAGTGAGTACCCACTCCTTTTCTCAGGTTTGGGAGGTGCTGGTGCATGGAGAGCAGAATGACCTAGAATTTCTCATAGAGGGGGGGAATGGAGGAAAACACCACTTCAGTGATGTTTTTGGTGAGGAATTAGCCTTTTAACATGGCTAAAAGCTCCAAAAAGTTGATTTTTTCCCCATTACTGTCCCTTTAAAAAGTGTGGCTTTTGAAAAAGTGGGGGAACATAAAAGATGGGGACTCCCGCTACTACTATTAATAAAGATTTTTTAAATATGCAATGACACAAATAAATGTACAGTTAAAACAGTAACAATTTCTGTGGAGAATGTATAATACAGTTTCAGTAACAAAAATGGTTTTCTACACTTTCTCCCTTGTTTCAAGGTCTTATTTGTGACCATATCACATTATTGATCCTGAAGTATGGTCACATCTGACTACAGATTACTTTTCATTTGATCCTGAATGGAGAGATGGGATTCAGCTGCTAGTAAGTGGAGGTGGGTGCCGATCTATTCTAGTGGTATGCAGGGGCCGCGGACCACTAGCCTGGCAAGCCACACCCACTTTCTTGAACGAAAGAAAGTTGGTCTGGTACTCGGCCATATAGATCCGGACATTTTGGCAGTATAGAAAACGGGTCTGCCACTTTGAGTAAACGGCAAACGCCACACTTTAACAATGATTGGTAGTTGTTGTGGATCAGCTGCCACAAAGAGAAGAGGTAAAAAAAAGGGTTGACCCTTGGGTGGAAAGTTGACGGATAAACGCTAATTTTATCCCTCCTCATCATTGTAGTCTGTAGCGCTGTGAGGGCGTGTTCAGAGAATTAGTCACGTGACGTGACGTGACATCCGGATCGCTATTGACCATTTGCATCGACGTCACGTGATCACGTGACTGCCCTAGGACGGACGGTGGAAGGAAATGATTGTTGAATGGAAGTGGACGTGACCCGGAGCGATTTACTGACTTAGCGACTGCTATTTTACAAATTAAAAGTTATTATTGCCCATAGAGCCATGGAATCTATTACTTCAACCGAAGTTCTCTCTGTCAGTCGAAGTTACAGATTTAGTCGTGACTCATAGAGCACGATATTTACTTTAGTTGGAGATCGCTAGTTTGAAAACAGCACTTACCTTCTGTTGCGTGCTGTTTTTACCAAGTTAATCAAATCGCCGACTTTGCCGGAATTCACAGCGCACGACCTATATCATTATGTAGTCAATGCCGTCTCTTTTCCTTACACCGGGGCTGATTCAAAAGCTTGTCGCTGGCTGAGTCTCTGGGACGAGATGCTACGCTCACACCGGGGGACAATATACCTTGTAATGCAAAGGTAAAACTTGCTAATCATGCTAACTGTCTTAGTTTTACATAGTCGGTTCTATGTTGAAACGCTGTGACGATGTTATGTTACTACGTTTACTAGCATGGAACGAATGACTATCGTAGTGGCAAGCTATGCGGTAATTTCATGAATATGACTCCGCCTCCAGAGTGAAAAACACCAAGCACAAAGACGAAATCCCCCATTATTAAATAGTCAAATGCACTTAATAGTTTTAAAGAAGGTGCATTTTAAAACTAAGCTGTGTGTCCGTGCAGTTGGAGTGGACGTTAACTATCTGGCTCGTTACTGTGATTTGAAACACGCAATTCGACACCTCTGTTACAATCTTTGTTAGAGTGTTTGTTTACTAGTAAAATGTATGAACATGTATCTACTAATTACAACATGTATCTACTGTTAGAATTATTAACATTGTTTTTCTGTTTTACATATATATTCTTCAAAGTGTTTTTGATTTTAGTTAGATAAATACAACTGTGGTAGAATGTGGTCTGTTTTCCCCCTAAGGAAGTGAGGTGTCGGAATCCACAAGGCAGGTATGCGGGAATCTGGGGTGCAAAGCGCTACAGAGTTCAATAGTTTATCTAGGAAGCCAATTGTTTACCTCACATCTGTTAAGGACTGAAATAACTCAATAGGAGATGGCCAGATTGTATTCCACTCTGCTGACAGGACAAGATCAAAGGGGGGGGCACAGTCTCTTCCTCGGGGGCTGTGCTCTGTGTGGAGTTTTAGGGGGGGCCAAGGTGTTTGCACACATCCTTTTAGGAAGTGTTTAAGATAAGAAGAGGGGGTGTGTAGAATTGTTGTGAGAGAAAAGGTCACATGTTCGGATAGACCAAAAGGTACTTTCTTTGTCAATGGAGGGGGAGGGAACGATTTCGGTATATATGCATGCATGAACTTTGAGAAGAACACATTTGTGGGTGAGCTGCGATGATTGAGCAGTAGCTCCAAGTGACTTTCAGAATCTGAAATAAAGCTGGCAAACTTGTTCACAGATTTCAACTTTGAATTTATTTGAACACGCAGAAACAAAAGGAATGATTTGCAACAATTGGTGACGCCCGACGCTGGAAGGAGGTAAGAGGATTTCGAGCTGCAGTGATTGATGAACGAATGGAACTTCTAGGCGCCTAAATAATTAATTACAGTAAGTGGAGACGTTGATCCACGTAGAGGAGTTCTGTCTGTTTGAAATCATTGCAACTTGTTTTCGTCTGCTAAATTGTGTAAATTTGTA
The DNA here is from genome assembly GCF_054856555.1 of Leptonotus elevatus. NCBI lineage: Eukaryota > Metazoa > Chordata > Actinopteri > Syngnathiformes > Syngnathidae > Leptonotus > Leptonotus elevatus. The sequence continues at coordinate 15,963,248 of NC_141240.1, forward strand.
CATGAGATCTGTTTGAACAAGTTGTAGTTTGATGTCGTTCTAAAAATTTCTGCGACATTGAACTATAAACACGTACGTGAGGTGGTGCATTTTGTACAGCAAGGTGCAGGCCTGGATTGCGCATGTTTTGACAGGAAGAAGCAGCGTTTTATTAATTTGTTTGTTTTGTTTTTGCGCTGTGAAGGATTCGATGGACTATGATATTTATTTTTTGAATATAAGGATAAAGAGGTTACGGGGTTTCGTGGATATTTGAAGATCCATTGGTAAATCTGAAGATCATAGTAGACGCGCCTGCCCTTGGCAGTTTGGATGGTTCAGGATTGTTCTTTCAGGTAGGACATGTCGCCTGTATAAGAACGTCCATTTTCACGTAATAAGTTATTTTAAAAGTGCGCGCGCTGTTGAAATTGAACAGTTGGGGGAGTCAGGTCGATTGCAACGGACATTGGGTTTTAAACGTTGTATTTGCGATCGCTAGATTACGTGTGATTTTGTTTTGGTTTTGCGCTGAACGAGCGCCTTGAAAAGAGAGACAGTTTTGACACTGCGGAATTGGATCACGTGATTCATTGTGTATTCGTTGTCTGTGTACGTTATATGTTGTGCTGTGCGTTCTGTGTGTTTTGTGAGCTTCTGTGTTGATTACCCTATTTGAACTATCATATTGTAAAGTGAGACGTCACTGCATTGATAAATATTAATACTAAATGCGTTAAGTAGAAACCGAAAGTAAAACTGGCCTATAAACAAAATGGAGGCGATTTCGACCCGGATACAGTATGGTTTGTCCTGAATGCGCTTCCAGTTTAGAGTCGGGACTTGTGAGTCGCCGTGCGGAAAGAAAAAAAACGTCGATATACAATGAACAAACAAACTATGGATCGATTGTATAAAAAGCTTTCGCTGGACAAAATGGTATGTCAGACGTTTGTATTTTCTTTGTTGGTAATGAAAAAAGGCTGAATTTGGTGCTAAAATGACTCCAGCATTATTGGAGCAGTTTACGGGTGGTTTGTTCGTAGTTAACCCATTTACTGAAATCACCGTATGGAACTGCGGTTTAAATGCTATAAGATTTGTGGACAACGAATTGATAGAATAACACCGTTTATTATTATAATGACTAAAGAGTGTGTGCGTATGCATTTGAGTGAGGGGTAGAGAAGTACGACGAAATTGTAGACATGTGGATCAAATGATGAGGAATGCTAGAATGTTGGCGATGGGCAGTTCGGTTAAAAAATGAGGGTTTGGTAGTGAGAAATGTGCATATGGGGATTTTGTTTGATTGTCTTCAATATTCTTAACTGTAAGTTGGTTTTGGGTGAGTTTAGACTGGTGAGATGATGGCAGATGGAATAAAGTAATGAAAAGGAATGTGGTAAAATGGGTTTTGCGATGTTGAGGGATGCTAAATGAAGAAATTTTCTCTCCTCCTCTGTATGGAAAAAGAGGGGGTTTGAGTGTGAGTGGGGGATTAGTCATGTGTCCTCGTATTGTGAGTTTTTCTCTTTCATAGGTAAGAGAAGGATGATAAAACAAAATAAGTAACAGTTTTTTAAAGCTGTTGCTAAGTTCTTGTAGGAAAATATTAATTTAGTGTTTTTATTTTTAGTGACTGCATTTGACAGTCTTTTATACTATACTATTTTTGATAAAGACGAGCCAGGTTAACTTTTTCTTTTTTGGGCAATTGCAACAAAAGGAATAATGATGAAATGATAGCATTTTGTATTGAGCTATGTTGAGTTAAAATAATTATCCCTATATCCGTACAGCTGTGGCTGGATTTAGGATAGTTGAATGAGAAGTTATAAATGTTTTTTTGTCAACATAATGATTATGATGTTTAATATTTGTTTTTTTTTCTGTGTGTCATTTCAGAAACTGATGCTTAAGTTCCAAAGCGGATGGGGTTTGATGACTATCTGCGAACGGGATGCGCCCAGCTCTACGGATACGTTGTATTTGCAAGTATTTCTAGTGGCTGTTTTTGAGGGGCATTCTAAAAAGAACAAGTTTGAAATAAGATAATAAGAAAACTGGAAGTGAAATATCTTGCTATAATCCCACATCCTCAATCTGGCATTTTTAATGCATTGCATCAACGAGTGTGCTTTTTTTGGTCAGGTGAGCTCTCAGAAGGACTATGTGTCATCGAGTCCGCCATTGCAGACAGCAATTTCCAACGTTTGGATTGACTTCTCCCCTATGGCTGTTGTGCATCCAGAGGAAATCTAAATGCCTGCTTTGAACATTGCTGACACAACAACCGCCGTCCTGACATCTGCTGGCCAATTGTAAAATGTCACAAGGAGTCAGAAAGCAAAGCAGCGATTGGCTGCCGTTGAGAGAAATCACATCAAGAAAAGCAGACTACTGTTGTCCTCATAGTGTTGGGCCTGCCTCCTCACCTGGCTGGGAAAAAGGACAGAAAGGAGCCTTCAAAGACACGCTACGGCAGGACTGCATGTTAGACTCGTCACACAAGGAGGTTTGGCAGCTCCGACGAAGGCTGAAGTGGCAGCTGAAATTGTCACCAAGTGGAACAAGGAAGCGCCGGTAGCGACTGCAGAACTGGAACATTGGAATCGTTTGGAACAATCGATTGGCAAAAAGAATCCATCCTTTGGAAGGTTGCAAATGGCAACCTCCCCACAGCGACATCTGCTGGAGGACTGGACAAAGACTAAAAAAGATGGAGGTCCGAATGGGGTGTGATCTTGCTCAAAGAAATGCTACACGAGTGGTATGCAAGGCATTTTTAATGTGTTGGATTGGGGAACTGTGATCTATAGCAAGGTATTTCAGGAAATTGAACACGACATATGTGAATTTGGAATGAGGGATTGGAAAAAAATTAATTTCAATCTTAGTTCCTCTATTTTATTGTTGAGAAGGGCCTACTAAATGTCTGCCTATTTTCTTGGGATAATCAGTTTCTGAATTGGTACAATGGGAATTTAACTAATACGATACGATTTACTTTTGTTTTCCCTGTGGGGAATTTTTTTTCCTGGGCTCCGTCCAGCTGCAGTTAGAGTTGAATACGAAGTGCAGCATTAAGTAGAAGTCTTCCCAGAAGTCTTCACAATAGTATATGTTATAAATATGTATTATCTCAGTATATGTTCTATAGACATAATATTGAAACTTACATCTTATCATACTGAGATATTGTTATTCAACAAATAACTGATAATTTGATGATTCATTTTCGATTATTATTTTATTATTTATATATAATATATTATTTATTATTATTTTTCTCACAGCACTGTGATTTGTAAATCCCAGAGATATTTTTTGTGCTGTGTTTTTACGAGCCCCACTAATCTGTAGAAGAGGTGTGCTAATTATTTGCAGTGTCCTGCGGCTATCTCGGTTGCCTCACAATCTGATTTTGAGAGTTGTGAATTTTACGACGTCTTTTGCGGGGGCTGTGGTCTGGCAGTCCTTCTTTATGAGCTAACGGGGTTTTTTGATGTGTCTTCCTTTGAAGTGCAATGCGTGTTTGTAAAGATCTGTAGATCTTTGCCAAAATGAGGGAGGAATGAACAGAGGGACAGTTCATGTTTAAGATATTAACCAATGTAGATGAATTAGAAAATTCAATACAAAATTAAAAGGTTGTGGGTTAGAAAATTAAAAACAAACTTAAAAACAAAATTAAAAAGGTTGTGGGGTATCGGCCTGCACTCCAATTGACAGGGTGAGTTTGAAAGTGATAATCCACAGTTTGAATATGAAGAAATCTACCAGAGGAAATCGATCGCAAAGTAAGTCTGAAGCAAGCAAGGACAATAATGCATATTCGCCGAATGAAGGTAATTATATTATATTATATCTTTTATCTCAGAATCACATGTGAAAAATGTAATGTTTGGAGCCCAGTGTTTGCAAAAGAGTATAGATAATATGAATATATGTGAGTTTTTCCCAGCATGCCAGGATTCGGCCGATCATGGGATTCTGGGAAGAGAATATATGATATGAAAGGCAAAGTTATGCAAATTTAGAACGAATTTAGTCGTGGTAAAAAATTACCTATTATTGAACAAAACCTATTTGAAAACTAAATATTTACAAGCTCTGTCTTATATTAATGAATGAGCGAATGTCATTCACCTCAATCAAAGGCTGGGCTCTATTTTAATGTCACAAAAATAGATATTTTCTTGTTCCAACAGTGCAGGACCTACAGATCTTAATCAAATAACATTTACTAATCCCAACTAACAAAAACTATCAGGGTTTTTCCTCCAAATTAAATTTATGTGAGTTTATGAGAGACTAAATGAAAATGTTCTGCACTCAGGAGAACGGCCCCAGGGGGTGACGGAGAGGAAATCTTGTGCAGTTCGCTGCACAGAAAGGAGGATGGAGACGACATTCCACATCTGGTCTACAAGGCTGCCGGAGACGTGCCAGGCTCAGCTATCTTATCAACTGATGATCATCAATCTCATCAACTCCAACTGGGAAAACAACGTCAGCTGATGTCCCGATGTCCAATTCCGGAGCTGGCGTTTGAGGACATCATTCAATCTTATTGTACGAGGATCAAGAGCAAGTGCCTTTTCTTGGGCAATCATTCCTTGAACAGTCACATTTTGGGCAGAATAATCCCAGGTGGCAAATCGAAGAATTTGGGTAGTCTACCCCAAATTCTTAAAAGAAGAGACGAACTATTGCGACACTCTTTTCATTCAAAAAAGACCTTCAACGAGCTTCATCACAAGATGGCTGAGAGAAGAGAAAACATCTACAAAAGCTGTGACATCACGACACTTCTTTCAATGTTAATCTGATTTGGTATTTTCCTTTAAAAACAATGTCTTAAGGTGTTGAACTATAGAATAGTTCAAATGAGGGAATGTTAGAATTATTAACATTGTTTTTCTGTTTTACATATATATTCTTCAAAGTGTTTTTGATTTTAGTTAGATAAATACAACTGTGGTAGAATGTGGTCTGTTTTCCCCCTAAGGAAGTGAGGTGTCGGAATCCACAAGGCAGGTATGCGGGAATCTGGGGTGCAAAGCTCTACAGAGTTCAATAGTTTATCTAGGAAGCCAATTGTTTACCTCACATCTGTTAAGGACTGAAATAACTCAATAGGAGATGGCCAGATTGTATTCCACTCTGCTGACAGGACAAGATCAAAGGGGGGGGGGGCACAGTCTCTTCCTCGGGGGCTGTGCTCTGTGTAGAGTTTTAGGGGGGGCCAAGGTGTTTGCACACATCCTTTTAGGAAGTGTTTAAGATAAGAAGAGGGGGTGTGTAGAATTGTTGTGAGAGAAAAGGTCACATGTTCGGATAGACCAAAAGGTACTTTCTTTGTCAATGGAGGGGGAGGGAACGATTTCGGTATATATGCATGCATGAACTTTGAGAAGAACACATTTGTGGGTGAGCTGCGATGATTGAGCAGTAGCTCCAAGTGACTTTCAGAATCTAAAATAAAGCTGGCAAACTTGTTCACAGATTTCAACTTTGAATTTATTTGAACACGCAGAAACAAAAGGAATGATTTGCAACACTACTAACCTCGCAAACAATGACCGCTGCAAATCCGTGAATACTTTCTGGGCTGCCAGTCCTTTCTGTTGATTGCTGCTATCAATCGACGTCTTTTGTCTTCATTAGTAAGTATGCGATAAAAAGCAACATTTGGTTTACTCCTTTGTCTGTCTGTACAACCGACCGCAAAGCAAGATATGGCCATTTTATAAGATAATCGATTAGATAAAGGACTTGACGCTGTATGAGATTCAATGGTCACAATACAGGCAAGTGGCTCTTTTGCCGTCCAGTGTCCCGTAGAGGGCGTTCTCATGAGGGCTGTGACGTCACGTGCAAAAGGTCAATTGAAAGTGATTTCAGCCCAGCTCAAAACGAAACATGAAATCAAATCGGTTTATTTGCTGTGACGTATTCTCCGTGAGCAACGTCACTCTTCACACGCACAGCAATGACATAAGTCATTCACTATTGTCTCTCTTCAAGTAGCCATGTTGAATTTACTACCCACCACTACAATATCCGTTCCAGGAAAGGTAATAAATCGATGACATCACACTGCCCAGTGATGTCACCACCTCAAACCCATGTGGTGATGCCACACCCTGTGTGTCTACAGCTGCCGTGACACAATGACTGTCATCATCGGGGAAGGCCTCAGAAAGCCATTTTTTTATTTTGACACTGCTCGGCTCTCCTTGCAGGAGGCGATTCAGAGTGGTACATGTTTAAACAAAGCAGATGAAACCATCTCAAGGAAGCTAACATCACATATATATATTTTTTTATAAATGGATTCCAATAATCCTTCGCCGTATCGTACTAACAGCCGAATTGAAAGTACGTCTAGATCAGTCATAGTGGTTGACTCTGAAAACGGCCCAGAATGTATAGAAACACATATGACCCATACGACACAAATTGAAGGAGAGGACTTAACAGATATAAAGAAGGTTTCCCTTCACTATGAAGAGCAATTGGGTAAGTCAGTGTGGTTACTGGTACTAACAAGGGGGGTGGGGGTGGGGGGGTGCTAGAAACAATGCTACACTGCCCTCCATAATTATAGGTATAGGTACCCCTGGTTAAGATGTGTTCTTTAACATCTAATATATATATATTTGTAACCCAAATTTCGACTTAAGTCGGATTTCCCCGTCGATCTTTACATTAAAATATTTTGTACAATAATCTTAAAAAACATAGTTGCGCGACCCGGAAGACGCTGGAACCAATATTTCGTGTTTCCGCACGGACATTCATAACTGACAGACGGCGGAGCGGATCTAATTCAAACTTAAACACGGAAATGTGACGTGCCTGATGGCGAGCCGACCGGCTGATGGACGTCCGTTGCTGGAGGTAACAAGACAACTTTAAATAACTTTAAAATGCCGTGATTACTGTGGGAAATTAACGAAAAACTCCCTGTATATATATATATATGTATAGACTGTTAGCACTTCTTCGCATGGAGCAAAAACATGACATGACGATGAATGCGGCCTTTATAATACACAGACTTTCATATCGCTTGTTTTGCACATTCTCACCCTTTGCATTTGAAGAAAAGATTAATTCATCAGCATATGATATATCACACAACTGGCTATATCAGGTAGGATTTACTTTTTTAATAGTCAATACTCTGTAAAGAGCATGAGGTTGTGCTTCGCGTGGGAATTCATAGTGAGTATGCATTGTTTACGTTTTAATATCCCACAAGATTATTCCGGTTGCCTTTTTCTAACTGAGAAATAGAGACTATTGCCGCCAATGGTATGGATGGGGATTAGTTCTCTTCCAACGCGACGTGCCGACGGCCAGTGTCACATTTGGTCGACATCGGATTGGTGTATCGAGGCCTTTACACATCACAAGCCCCCCACGCCCGTAGCATTTAAAAATGTATTTCGCAGCTTGGGAACTTGTTATGCTGTTGGCGGATGTACTAACAAGAAGTTGAGCCTGTGGCGACGAAGAACAATATTTTTTACGTGCACACCGGCCGAGGAAAGAATCTATAGTTTCCAACACCTACTCGGAGATGAGGAATATAGAGAATATAGTTTGAAAATGACCTCCTAGACTGTACGTGCGCTCCTTTCATTTTGTGGACAACATTCGTATTGAACTTGTGTTAAGCACGACAAACCACCGAAGAAGAATCAATAAATGAATGAATGTCAGGCATACAGGCATAATACATCATTAAATGATTCAGTACTGTTATCTTAATCTGCATTAAAATTGTTGCTGTTATGTTCCAGGTTTTCCTTTGTTTTTTTGGGGCATGTTATATGATGTGTTTGCCATGCAGTGGGAAAATGTGGGTTTCATATAAGATTAAAGGCTTTGGCTGGGTCCTAAGACTGTTTTAATCAAAATAAAAAAATAAAAATAAATTAATTAATTAATTGGTACTAATAGGTGTTAGAGCCTTTGAGATTCCTTATCGCCGATTCCTTATCGCCTCACCGTCACGAGTTGAGAAAGTAGCAAAACTTAAGACTGTACGCTGTTGCTGGACACTTTTTTGGGCATCCTCCGACCCCGTTACATTAGTAGGATGCAGAATGTTTTTTTTCTTTTAAGCTACAACAACAGATGTCAGATACATTTGTATTATAGGGGGGAAAGTTATCGGTTATCAGTATCAGTTTGGAGAAGCAGTAAGTTGTCGGTTATCGTATTGGTGGAAAACAGTTATCCGTCCTCCCTAAGTTTAAAGCAACACTAAATACTAAATAATTTTTGAACGTTCAATTCATATTTTCATAATTCCCAAAATTTATTTAGCTAGAATAATGTCATGTCATTTTTACTTGCACTAAACAACTTTGACGAGGATGGTGGGGACATTGCCACACACACACACAAATACTACATATGTGCAGACTGCTTTACAGCATACGTTGCGTCCCCTTCCCCCATTTGTTCCAAAACATGATTACTGTTGTCATGGACAAGCTGCAAAACTACCCAAGGAAGGATGAATTTTGCGTAAGGAGACAAAAAAAATATATATATAGTACAGTACAAGATTAATATTGGCTCCGCTTTCACTCGCTGGCGTGTGGTCAAAGACGAGGGGCATTTCCAACCGACGCTGCCTTTGCTCTTTTCCTGCTGGATGAGTAGGTAGCTTTCCATGCTCAAATCAAAATGACTATGCTAATTTTAGCTATCAGAAATGTGTGTTGTAGTCATTAATGGCCAGCAGCTTGGTAGTTTGCCAGTCAGGTCATTCTTCGGTCTGCTACTGGTACCCTGTAACCCATTACTACCTGCCGTAGGGTCGAGTGGCCGGCGACTAAACCGGCTCCTCCCCACTAGCTCTTGCAAGAGGACTGGTGAGGTTGGATGGCTAGACGCCCAGTAGAAATAAAAACTAAATCTATCAATGGCCGCCGGCTCAGGAGAGCCTTCAGCAGCCATCTAGCACCCCCAACCATGTATAAATGGTCCCACTGCCTTGCGGGACTCCTTGGGAGAGGAAAAAGCTAAGGAGTAAACCCTACACCAATCCGGAGTGGTGCCCTAAGGCAGTTGGATGGTGTTCTGCGTCACCTTCTGGCAACTCCTGCAGCTGCGCTGGTGCCAACTGTATTGGCTCGTTCCTTTCCGTTGGATCCAACCGGCAATGCCGAGAGGGCGAACCTGTCGTTTGCTCATAGCGCCCTGTAGAGGACACTCCAGCAATGTTGCAAGGTATCGGCACAACACGGGAAGTGGCACTGGTTAAAATCTCGCTCTGATTGGCGTAGTTTATGAGTGACTGGTGTCACTTCAGACAGTGGGAAAGATCATCGCGTCTCACTGGACAACTACTGCCCGCCTTAAACTGGGCAGCCCCCAGCCGTAGGGCTTAGAGATTGCATAATCTTGACAAGCGAGCTCTAAATCCCTGCACCGGGCAGAAAAGAAAGAAATAATAAGATTCCAGCTCTTCGACTAGCAAGCTGGAACGTCCGGACCATGTGCCCTGGACTCACAAACAACCCTCAAGTGATTAACGACACACGCAAGACTTCAGTCATAGACAAGGAACTGGCAAGACTAAACATTGACATTGCCTGCCTGCAGGAGATCCGCCTGGCTAATAGTTGCTCCATCAGGGAGACCAACTGCACCTTCTACTGGCAGGGCTTGCCACAGGCTTAGTCAATCTATGTGCCGACAGTCTGCTCCACCCCAGAGGCCAAGCACCAGTTCTGCGAGGCACTAGATGAGGCAATATCCACGACCCCCACTACTGAAGGACTATACCTCCTTGGAGACTTCAATGCTAGAGTGGGAGCCGACTGTGACACCAGGGCCTCCTGTCTCGGCCACCAGGACATAGGCAGGATAAATGCACGGGAAATGCAAGATGGCATCAAGACAGCTAGTGGCCCCACTGCTGCGCCGCTGAAGTCATCACAGACCAGTGTGAGCAGCTGGATCGCTGGGTGGAACACTACCTGAAGTTGTACGCAACCCAGAACGCGGTGGCAGATGCCGCCCTGGATGCCCTACCCAACCTTACGGTCATGGAGGAATTAGACACCCTGCCCACCCTGGAAGAACTCGGGACAAGCCATCGACTCCCTATCCAGTGGGCAGACGCCCGGGAAAGACGGTATCCCCCCAGAAGTCCTGAAGAGTGGAAAGCCGACTCTTCTACAACATCTCCACGAGCTCCTGTGCCTGTTCTGGGAGAAAGGCCATGTACCCCAGGACATGTGCGACGGCAATATTGTCACCCTCTATAGGAACAAGGGGGAGCGCAGTGACTGCAATAACTACTATGGCATCTTCCTCCTCAGTGTCATGGGCAAGGTCTTCATCCACGTCATCCTGACATGCCTTCAGAGTCTTGCCTCTCGTGTGTACCCAGAGTCCCAATGTAGCTTCAGGGCTGGGCGATCTACAGTGGATATGTTCTTCTCTTTACGTCAGCTCCTGGAGAAGTGCCGAGTGCAGCAGAAGCCCCTGTACATCGCCTTTTAGACCTAATGAAAGCCTTCGACCTGGTCAGTAGAAGCAGATTCCTGAGGAAGATTTGATGTACCTGAAGACACCTTCAGATGGTCACATCCTTCCATGAAGACATGCACAGCACAGTCTGCTTCAACGGTGGTACATCCAAAGCCTTCCCTATGAGCAGCGGAGTAAAGCAAGGCTGCGTTCTTGCGCCAACCCTCTTCGGGATCTTCTTCTCAAATGCTGCTTCAGTATGCCTTTGACAGCTGCATTTAAGGCATCTACATCCACACCATAGCCAACGGAAAGGTTTTTAACATCACCTGTCTGCATGCCAAGACCAAAGTGCAGGAGGTACTGAGCTTCAAGTCTACCAGGCCTGCGTTCTCAGCACTCTCCTGTACTGTAGTGAGTCCTGGACTACATACACCATTTAGGAGAAGTGGCTGAACAGCTTACATCTCCGCTGCCTTAGACGTCTCTTGCAAATCAGATGGCAGGACAGGATAACCAACGCCGAAGTCCTCCAGCATGCCGGCATTCCAAGCCTGTTCGCCCTCCTCAGCAAGAGACGACTGAGGTGGCTGGGCCACGTTTGTCGCATGGCTGCCGGCCGCATCCCCAATGACATGTTGTACGGGGAACTGTATGAGGGGGCTTGCCCTATTGGAAGGCTGCAGCTCCGCTATAAAGATGTTATTGACCCCCAACTCATGGGAAAGCACAGCAAACGTCCGTCCGCTCTCGGAGTGCCACAGTCATTGACGGGGTCAAGAGTGCAGAGGAAACCAGAAACAAACAAAACTGGCATCCAAGAGAGCCAAGGGGAAGGCAAGGGAATCATCATCAGAATCAACATCATACATGTGCATCAAATGCTCTAGAGTGGGATTGCACAGCCACTCCAGACGCTGCCATTCTACATTATAGAAAACTTCTATACCAAAATTCAACACCATCATCACCCGAGATGAATGGATGCCAGAAGAGAGAGTTAGTTCTTCCACACTAACCTGACCATCCATGCAACACTCAAAAGTACTGTAAGGATCCAGGTTGTGTTGTGTGCTTTCTTCTTGTGAATGCATCGCGGGAAGGAAGGGGGAGCGCAGCCGATTGTGTGTTGACAATAAAGAAGTAAAACCAACGTCTGCTGCTAACTTGAAAAATGTTACAGTACTGTATAAAGAAAAACATTCGCCAATATGAATAAAGGTTGACAGATGTCCAGAAAAGCTGTATTTTGTGTGCAAGTTAATATTTAAGTGCGCGCAACATCATACATTATGGTACAGAATTGTACTGTAGTGCCCATCTCTGCCACAACCCCGCCGAGCAGCACCGCGACATACCTCTCTGTTCGGCGATGAACGGCACAGCCTGGAGACACGGCCAGTGGCCACGACGCACGCACTCTTCATGCACTTAATATTGGTGCCACACTCTGAGTACATTTCAGATGCTCTCCAACTGGAGGATATTCAAGAAAAGCAGCCCTTAGTCGTCTTCTTTATCGGCGTAGTAGCAAAACGTACAATATCTCTTCAGCTTCGAAATCAATTGAATCGGACTCGGCGGTCGCCATCTTAACTCATCATATGCGCCAATCACATTCATGTGCACTTCAGGGACAGTCGGAAAACATAGTTTCCTGAGACCGTTACACCCAATACGTAATGCGTTCCACTTCAGCAGCCTCACATGAACTCAACTCAATAACTCCTACACCATCTATGTACAGTAGGCCTAAGCATATATATTTTGTTTTTATTGCATTGTTCTGTGTAAAAATTGTATGTACTGTGAGGAAAAGTGGTTCAGCTAATGGATGGATGATGTAATCTAATGTATGTTTTTTAATTTAATTTATGTACTGTATAGAAAGCCACAAATGCAGGTTAACAACTTTGTTCTGAAAGGAAAACACGTGTTAAGAAAGGGTATGAACAAGCATTCAACTAGCTCAATCACCAAGAGTTTTTGTTGTGGTAGTTTAAATCTTTGACAAACAAGCAAAAATAGAAAGCCAAATCCTCAGAGGGAATTGATTTAATTCTTTATTTTGTTGTTGTTCATGTCTTTTGATAGAATTGCGCACGGAGGAGTCACCCTCATTCTCTGTGTCAAGTTCTTCGAGTGTATCAGTGATATGGAAGAAAAGGAAGGAACTCCAACTTGAAGAGCTCCCTGTGTTTGATAAGTATGACCTCTCCAGACCAGTCACACCACCACATGAAAAGACACAAGTGGATGAAACGGAGGGTAAATATGGTATTCAGGATTTATCTGGATCATCAGCATCCAATAGACCTGGTATGTCTGGAACTGTGCCACCAAAACACAATAAGGTCAGTGCAACTGGTCGAAACTACCTATCCAGATCAGTGACAACAACAGTAAAACTATTTGGACCACAGCCTCAGGGTGTGTCACACAGAAAAGGCATATCTGAACTGGAAACTCAACCACATGGAAAGATTAATGTGTCTGTTCTCGAGGAGTCATCTGGACTTGGAGACAAATCAAATACAGAGACACCACGTGAATCAGTGCCAGAATCTCATGGCATAACTATTATGGACCAATCTGATTCTGAACCTAGAGCGACCATTTCATCTATTAGTGAGGAGACATCTGAATCTGTGTCACTACCACACAAAACGATTTCCTATTACACAAGGAATGTGTTTGAACTCATGCAGCCACAACACAAACAGGATCTACCTCGTCTTGTAGTAACAACAAGAAAAACACCAAAAACAGAGACTGCTAAATCTGGTACAGTAGACGTACCTGAACTAGGCACGCCACAACAAACCACTGTGAAAGATACAGAGAACTCATTAGAAAATAGTCCAACACGCCATGGAAAGGACCTTTCTGAACCAGTGCAAAATCCAGAAGACATATGTGGAGTAGTGTCATTACCTCTGGAAGAAATCATTTTGCCAGATATAATGGATTCATCACTGTTGCAAAAAGAGTCCACAAAGTTTAACATAAATGACGTAGAACAAAGGCCACCTGCATCAGGTGCAAATTACATTCCTGGACCTGTCCCATCAACACTCAGAAAAATCACTGTATCTGATCATGAGAGCCAGTCAGAGCTAGTGCCAGATACAGAGATAGTATCAGGTACAGAGGCATCACCACAAAAATCTTACTCTGAATCTGGGTCAGGTTCATCACCACTCAAAGACACATTTGTGACTGGTGTGGAGAATTCACATGAATCAGGTTCAAATGTCAGGTGTACAGATGGATTAGTCCTATCCCCACATGGAGGCCCCACTGAATCCTATTTGGAGGACCAGGCTGAACCAATGCTGATTGTAGAAGACATATCTAGACTAGAGACGCCACCACCACACAAAGAGGCTGTATCCGATACAGAAGGTCTGTGTAAGTCAAAGCAAGTTACTGAGAACTTATCCAAACTGGTTTCAAATATAGAAGAGTCATCAAGACCGCTGCCATCATTTTTCGAGGCAGCAACTATATTAGACACAAATGTCCTACAGTCACATGGACAGATCTCATTGTCTAATGTAGAGGATCTAGCCTTACCAGTGCCAGATAAAACAGACATATCTGGACCAGGACCGCCAACACTACATAAGGAGACCTCTGTGTCTAACATAAAGGATTTATTTGCCTCGCTGATATCACCACTCAAACATTCCATTGTGTCTGATATAGATGGCTTATCTGGATCATTGACACATGAAGGTATCACAGTTTTGGATCTTGACAATTTTTCTGGATCACTGCCATTACAACTTCAAGAGGCTGATGTGTTGAATAATGACAACTTATCTGAACTACAGCCAATTACTGGTAACATTTCCGGACCCGTGTCAACCCCACAAAAACATTGCTCTGAGTCTTATGCAAGACCTAGTAAAGAGACCAGTTTTTCTGAAATAGAGGACTTACCAAGACCAGAACTACTAACTCATAAGGAGGCTATTGTAGCAGATAAACAGCAAAAACATATACCTGTGTCTTCTATTGAGGACCTCATTGAGCAAGGACCTTCACAAATTAAAGCCAGTGTTGTACCTGATACAGAAAAACATTCCTATATAGCCCCCAAACCTGAGAAAATATCTGAACCAGTGATGTCACAAAACATAGGTGTCCCTTTGACGGATTCAGAACCCGCATCTAAAGTGGTTCTAAAACCACACAAATATACTATTAAGTCTGATACAGCAGAATCACACCAACCAGCACCTGATACAGAATACATAATATTGGTATCACCACAAATTGAGAACACAGAGATTAATACAGAAAGCGAACCTACACCAACATCACAACACAAAGAGCCGATTGTTTCTGATACAAAAGTCAGGACAGTGCCATCACCACAAAAAGAAAACATTGACGTTGACTTTGGTGCAGAAGGTATTGCTGGAAAAGTGCCATCACCACAAAAACAGACCCTACTGACTGATGCAGATGACATGTCTGGACTACTTCCTTTTCCACAAGGACAGACCCTTGACTACGATAATGACGTTACAGAATATGTGCCTTCAGCACATATAGAAACCATTGAGTATAACATTGAACAAATATCTCAACCAGTTTCTCAACCACATGGGGAGACAGTTGACTCTGATACAAAGGAACAAATGGAAAAAAACAAGTCTGAAATGGAAGACATAACTGGAGCAATTCGATCACCACAAAAATACACATTTGACTTTGATACAGAAGACATTACTGAACCAGTGCATTTACCACAAATAGAAAGCCCTTATTCTGAAATGGAAGCCAGGGCAAAACCAATGCCATCATCACAGGAAGAGACTCTTGACATTGCTGGAAAAGTGCCATCACCACAAAGGGATACATTAGCTCCTGATACAGATGGAATGTCAGAAGCAGTTGGTTTACCACATTCTAAAGAAGGCGTCAATGAACCAATGTCATCAACACAGAGAGGAACCATTGAAAATGAAACTAAAGATATAACTGGACCTATTCAATCACCAAAAAAAGACATGGACTCTGATAAAGAAGACATAACTGGAAAGATGCCATCACCACAAAAAAAGACAACAGTCCTTGATGCAGAAGACATATCTAGACTAATTCCACAAGGAGAAGCCATTAACTGTGAGACAGAAGTTATGTCTGGACCAGTTTTGTTACCCCAAGAAGAGTTGATTGACTCTGGGTCACTTCCTTTACCACAAAAAGAGACCATTGGGTTGGATACAGAAAACATCACTGAACCACTGCCATCAATACAAAGAGAAACCACTGATTATAAAATAGAAGATATAATTGGACCAATTCAATCTCCACAGAAAGAGAACATCAACTCTGATACAGAAGATAAAGCTGGAACAGTACCATCCTCACAAAAGTGTACCACAATGCCTCACGCAGAACACATATCTGGACAATTTCCCTTACCGCACGGAGACGAGGCCATTGGTTCTGATGAAGAATACATATCTGGGCTTGTTTCTTTACCACATGGAGAGACCCCTGACTACGATGAAGATGACATCACAGAATTTGTGCCTTCACCACAAATTGAAATGTTTTTAACTGAAATTGAAAACATATCTCAACATATCATACCAGTTTCTCAACCACATGGGAAGACAGTTGACTTTGATACAGAAGAAACCACTGAATTAGTGTCATCGCCACAAATGAAAACCATACGGCCTGAAGTGGAAGACATAACTGGAGCAATTCAATCACCACAAAAATACAAATTTGATTTTGACACAGAAGACATTACTGAACCAGTTAAATTATCACAAATAGAAATCACTGATTCTGAAATGGAAGACGAGACAAGAACAACACCATCACCACAAAATGAGACCATTGACTCTGATATTGAAGTCTTTGCTGGAAAAGTGTCATCACTACAAACGGAGACCTTAGATCCTGATACAGAAAAAATATCAGAGACTGTTCCTTTAGCACATGGGGAGACAACTGCCTCAGATACAGAAGATATGACTGAACTAATTTCATCACCGCAGGTAGAAATAATTGAAGGTGAAACTGAAGATATAACTGAACCAATTCGATCGCCACAAAATGAGCACATTGACTCTGATACAGAAGACCTTGCTGTAAACATGCCATCACAACAAAAAAAGACAGCAGCACCTGATGAGGACGACATATCTGAACTAGTATCTTTTCCACACAGAGGGGCCAATAATTTGGATGCAGAAAGCTTATCTAGACTAGATCATTTACCACATCGAGGGACCTCTGACCACGATGCAGACAACACTGAATCTTTGCCTCCACCACAAATGGAAACCGTTGAGCCTGAAATCGATGAAATATCTCAAGCAGTTTCTCTACCGCATCGGAAGACAGCTGACTCTAATACAGAAGAAACCACAATATTGGTATCATCACAACAAATTGAAGCAATTCAGTCTGAAATGGAAGACATAACTGGAGTAATTCGATCATCACAGAAATCTACATTTGATTTTGATACAGAAGACATAACTGAACCAAGAGCATTACCACAAAGAAAGACCACTGATGCTGGTAGAGAAGGAATATCAGAAGCACTTCCTTTATCACATTGGGAGGCAAATGACACAGATACAGAAGACACCACTGAAGTAATTTCATCACAGCAGGTAGAAACTAATGAAAGTGAAACAGAAGATTTAAATGGACAAATTCGATCACTACGAAAAGAGAGCATTGACTTTGATACAGAAGACATAGGTGGGAAAGTGCCATCGCCACATAAAGAGACTGCAGTGCCCAATGCAGAAGAAATATCTGGACTAGTTCCTTTACCAGAAGGAGTGCCCATTGGCTATAATATGGAAGACATATCTGGATCAGTTTCTTTAATGCAAGAAGACACCATTGACTCAGGACCACTTCCTTTACCACAAAAAGTGCCCATTGATTTTCTTAAAGAAGACATTAGTGAACCAGTGCCATCACCACAAACAGAAACCACTGATTCTAAAATAGAAGATGGAATTGAACCAATTCGATCACCACAGAAAGAGAGCATCGACTCTAATACAGCAGACAAACCTGGAACAGTGCCATTACAGCAAAAGGATACCGCATTTTCAGATACAGAAGACATATCTGTGCTTCCTCCTTTACAACATGGAGAGACCGCTTACTATGATAACGATGACATCACAGAATCTTTGCCTTTACCAAAAATGGCACCCGTCGAGTCTGAAATGGAAGACATAACTGGAGCATTTCAATCACCAGAAAAATATTCATTTGACTTTGATACAGACATTACTGAACCAGTACAATTACTACTAATAGACACCAATGATTCTGAAATAGCAGACAGGACCAGATTAGCACAATCACCACCAAAAGAGACCATTGACTCTGGCATTGAAGACATTACAGGTAAAGTGCCATCACTGCAAAGAGGGAGCACGAATGCTGATACAGAAGACATTGCTGGAAAATTGCCTTCACCACAAAGGAAGACCTTAGATCCTGATACAGAGGAGTTATCAGAACCAATTACTTTCCCACATCAGGATGCCAAAGAAGATGTCAATGAACATATGTTATCACCACAGGTAGTAACCATTGGAAGTGAAACAGAAGATATAACTGGCCCAATTCGATTGCCACACAAAAATGACTCTGATACAGACGACATAGCTGGAAAGGTGCCATTACCACAAAAAGAGACAACAGTACTTGATGCAGAAGAAATATCTGGACTAGTTCCTTTTCCAAAAGGTGAGCCAATTCGCTGTGATATAGAAGTGATGTCTGGATCGGTTTCTTTGACCCAAGAAGACACTATTGACTTTGGGTCAAATCTTTTACCACAAGAAGTCAATGATTTTCAAACTGAAGTCACCCCTGGACCACTGCTATCAATACAAAGAGAAACAACTGATTCTAAAACTGAAGATGTAATTGGACCAATTCAATCACCACAGAAAGAGAACATAGATTCAGATTCAGAAGACAAAGCAAAAACAGTGCATAAGCCTAAGGCAGAATACATATCTGTTAAATTACCACATGGAGAAACCACTTCTTCCTATGACATAGCTGGAACAGGGCCATCATCACCAAAAGAGACCACAGTGCCTGATGCAGAAGAAATAGCTGGACTCGCTCATTTACCACAAGTACAGAGCATTGGCTTTAAGAAAAATGACTTATCCGGACAATTTCCTTTACCACAACAAGAGACCATTGGTTTTGATGAAGAAGTCGAGTTTGGATCAGTTTCTTTAACCCAAGAAGAGACCATTGACACTAGACCACTTCATTTACCACGAGAAGAGACCCCTGACTATGACAAAAATGTCATCAAAGAAACTGTGCCTTCACCACAAATGGAAACCGTTGAGTCTGAAATTGAAAAAATATCTCAACCAGTTAATCTACCACATTGGAAGATAAATGAGTCTGATATGGAAGGAGTCACAGATTTAGTGACGGCACCACAAATGGAAACCATTGACGACTTTGACATAACTGAAACAATTCCATTGCCACAATATTCATCTGACTTTGGCACAGAAGACATTACTGAACAAGCTCCATTACAACATGTAAAAAACACTGATACTGTAATACAAGAGATGACTACACCAGCACCACAAAAAGAGATCACTGATCCTGACATTGAAGACATTGCTACAGAAGTGCCATCACCACAAAGGGAGCCCTTAGATCCTGATACAGAACTTGTTTCTTTACCGCATGGGGAGGTAATTGACTCAGTTAAAGAATACGTCAATGAACTATTGCCACAAAAAGAGCACATGGACTCTGATATAGAAGACATGACTGGAAAGGTTCTATCACCACAAAAAGAGACTACAATGTCTGATGCAGAAGAAATATCCGGACTGGTGACTATGACTACTGACTGTAAAAAAGAAGAGACCAGTGGTTTTGAGGCAGAAGACATATCTGGACTTACTCCTTTACCACATGAAGAGACCCCTGACTATGATAAAGATGATGTCACAGAATATGTGCCTACACCACAAATACAAATCATTGAGTCTGAAATTGAAAAAATATCTAAACCAGTTAATCTACCACATTGGGAGATAAATGAGTCTGATATGGAAGGAGTCACAGAATTAGTGACGTCACCACAAATGGAAACCATTGACTTTGACATAACTGAAACAATTCCATTGCCAGAATATTCATCTGACATTGGCACAGAAGACATTACTGAACCAGCTCCATTAAAACAAATAAAAACCACTGATACTGTAATACAAGACATGACTACACCAGCACCACAAAAAGAGATCACTGATCCTGACATTGAAGACATTGCTAGAGAAGTGCCATCACCACAAAGGGAGCCCCTTGATCCTGATACAGAACTGGTTTCTTTACCACATGGGGAGGTAATTGACTCAGTGAAAGAAGACGTCAATGAACTATTGCCACAAAAAGAGCACATAGACTCTGATATAGAAGACATAACGGGAAAGGTTCTATCACCACAAAAAGAGACTACAATGTCTGATTTAGAAGAAATATCCGGGCTGGTGACTTTTCCACAAGGAGAAACCATTGGCCATGATACAGAAGTCATATCTGGATCAATTTCTTTCACCAAAGAAAACACCATTGATTCTGGACCACTTCCTTTACCTCAAGAGGTGTCCATAGATTTTCATACAGAAGACATCACTGAACCATTGCCATCACCACAAAGAGAAACCACAAATGCTACAAAAGAAGATATAATTGAACCAATTCAATCACCACAGAAAGAGAAAATTGACTCTTCTACCTATGACATAGATGGAACAGGACCATCATCACCAAAAGAGACCACAGTGCCTGATGCAGAAGACATAGCTGGACTCGCTCATATATCACAAGTACAGAGCATTGGCTTTAAGAAAAATGACTTATCTGGACAATTTCCTTTACCACAACAAGAGACCATTGGTTTTGATGAAGAAGTCGAGTTTGGATCAGTTTCTTTAACCCAAGAAGAGACCATTGACACTAGACCACTTCATTTACCACGAGAAGTGACCCCTGACTATGACAAAGATGTCATCAAAGAAACTGTGCCTTCACCACAAATGGAAACCGTTGAGTCTGAAATTGAAAAAATATCTCAACCAGTTTTTCTACCACTTGGGGAGAGGGTTGACTCCGATACAGAAGAAATCACAGAATTAGTGTCATCACTACAAATGGAAACAATCAAGTCTGAAATAGCTGGAAAGGTTCCATCACCACTAAAAGAGACTACAGTGTCTGATGCAGAAGAAATATCCGGACTGGTAACTATGACTACTGATTGTAAAAAAGAAGAGATTAGTGGTTTTGATGCAGAAGACATATCTGGACTTACTCCTTTACCACATGAAGAGACCCCTGACTATGCTAAAGATGACGTCACAGAATATGTGCCTACACCACAAATAGAAATCATTGAGTCTGAAATTGAAAAAATATCTCAACCAGTTAATCTACCACATTGGAAGATAAATGAGTCTGATATGGAAGGAGTCACAGATTTAGTGACGTCACCACAAATGGAAAACATTGACGACTTTGACATAACTGAAACAATTACATTGCCACAATATTCATCTGACTTTGGCACAGAAGACATTACTGAACCAGCTCCATTAAAACAAATAAAAACCACTGATACTGTAATACAAGACATGACTACACCAGCACCACAAAAAGAGATCACTGATCCTGACATTGAAGACATTGCTAGAGAAGTGCCATCACCACAAAGGGAGCCCCTCGATCCTGATACAGAACTGGTTTCTTTACCACATGGGGAGGTAATTGACTCAGTGAAAGAAGGCGTCAATGAACTATTGCCACAAAAAGAGCACATAGACTCTGATATAGAAGACATGACTGGAAAGGTTCTATCACCACAAAAAGAGACTACAATGTCTGATTTAGAAGAAATATCCGGGCTGGTGACTTTTCCACAAGGAGAAACCATTGGCCATGATACAGAAGTCATATCTGGATCAATTTCTTTCACCAAAGAAAACATCATTGAGTCTGGACCACTTCCTTTACCTCAAGAGGTGTCCATAGATTTTCATACAGAAGACATCACTGAACCATTGCCATCACCACAAAGAGAAACCACAAATGCTACAAAAGAAGATATAATTGAACCAATTCAATCACCACAGAAAGAGAAAATTGACTCTTCTACCTATGACATAGCTGGAACAGGACCATCATCACCAAAAGAGACCACAGTGCCAGATGCAGAAGACATAGCTGGACTCGCTCATTTACCACAAGTACAGAGCATTGACTTGGAGAAAAATGACTTATCTGGACAATTTCCTTTAGCAAAACAAGAGACCATTAGTTTTGATGAAGAAGTCCAGTTTGGATCAGTTTCTTTAACGCAAGAAGAGACCATTGACACTAGACCACTTCATTTACCACGAGAAGAGACCCCTGACTATGATAAAGATGTCATCAAAGAAACTGTGCCTTCACCACAAATGGAAACCGTTGAGTCTGAAATTGAAAAAATATCTCAACCAGTTTTTCTACCACTTGGGGAGAGGGTTGACTCCGATACAGAAGAAATCACAGAATTAGTGTCATTAGTACAAATGGAAACAATAGAGTCTGAAATAGCTGGAAAAGTTCCATCACCACTAAAAGAGACTACAGTGTCTGATGCAGAAGAAATATCCGGACTGGTAACTATGACTACTGATTGTAAAAAAGAAGAGATTAGTGGTTTTGATGCAGAAGACATATCTGGACTTACTTCTTTACCACATGAAGAGACCCCTGACTATGATAAAGATGGCGTCACAGAATATGTGCCTACACCACAAATAGAAATCATTGAGTCTGAAATTGAAAAAATATCTCAACCAGTTAATCTACCACATTGGAGCATAAATGAGTCTGATATGGAAGGAGTCACAGATTTAGTGACGTCACCACAAATGGAAACCATTGACTTTGACATAACTGAAACAATTCCATTGCCACAATATTCATCTGACATTGGCACAGAAGACATTACTGAACCAGCTTCATTACAACAAATAAAAACCACTGATACTGTAATACAAGACATGACTACACCAGCACCACAAAAAGTGATCACTGATCCTGACATTGAAGACATTGCTAGAGAAGTGCCATCACCACAAAGGGAGCCCCTTGATCCTGATACAGAACTGGTTTCTTTACCACATGGGGAGGTAATTGACTCAGTGAAAGAAGACGTCAATGAACTATTGCCACAAAAAGAGCACATAGACTCTGATATAGAAGACATAACTGGAAAGGTTCTATCACCACAAAAAGAGACTACAATGTCTGATGCAGAAGAAATATCCGGACTGGTGACTATGACTACTGACTGTAAAAAAGAAGAGACCAGTGGTTTTGAGGCAGAAGACATATCTGGACTTACTTCTTTACCACATGAAGAGACCCCTGACTATGATAAAGATGATGTCACAGAATATGTGCCTACACCACGAATAGAAATCATTGAGTCTGAAATTGAAAAAATATCTAAACCAGTTAATCTACCACATTGGGAGATAAATGAGTCTGATATGAAAGGAGTCACAGAATTAGTGACGTCACCACAAATGGAAACCATTGACTTTGACATAACTGAAACAATTCCATTGCCAGAATATTCATCTGACATTGGCACAGAAGACATTACTGAACCAGCTCCATTAAAACAAATAAAAACCACTGATACTGTAATACAAGACATGACTACACCAGCACCACAAAAAGAGATCACTGATCCTGACATTGAAGACATTGCTAGAGAAGTGCCATCACCACAAAGGGAGCCCCTCGATCCTGATACAGAACTGGTTTCTTTACCACATGGGGAGGTAATTGACTCAGTGAAAGAAGGCGTCAATGAACTATTGCCACAAAAAGAGCACATAGACTCTGATATAGAAGACATGACTGGAAAGGTTCTATCACCACAAAAAGAGACTACAATGTCTGATTTAGAAGAAATATCCGGGCTGGTGACTTTTCCACAAGGAGAAACCATTGGCCATGATACAGAAGTCATATCTGGATCAATTTCTTTCACCAAAGAAAACATCATTGAGTCTGGACCACTTCCTTTACCTCAAGAGGTGTCCATAGATTTTCATACAGAAGACATCACTGAACCATTGCCATCACCACAAAGAGAAACCACAAATGCTACAAAAGAAGATATAATTGAACCAATTCAATCACCACAGAAAGAGAAAATTGACTCTTCTACCTATGACATAGCTGGAACAGGACCATCATCACCAAAAGAGACCACAGTGCCAGATGCAGAAGACATAGCTGGACTCGCTCATTTACCACAAGTACAGAGCATTGACTTGGAGAAAAATGACTTATCTGGACAATTTCCTTTAGCAAAACAAGAGACCATTAGTTTTGATGAAGAAGTCCAGTTTGGATCAGTTTCTTTAACGCAAGAAGAGACCATTGACACTAGACCACTTCATTTACCACGAGAAGAGACCCCTGACTATGATAAAGATGTCATCAAAGAAACTGTGCCTTCACCACAAATGGAAACCGTTGAGTCTGAAATTGAAAAAATATCTCAACCAGTTTTTCTACCACTTGGGGAGAGGGTTGACTCCGATACAGAAGAAATCACAGAATTAGTGTCATTAGTACAAATGGAAACAATAGAGTCTGAAATAGCTGGAAAAGTTCCATCACCACTAAAAGAGACTACAGTGTCTGATGCAGAAGAAATATCCGGACTGGTAACTATGACTACTGATTGTAAAAAAGAAGAGATTAGTGGTTTTGATGCAGAAGACATATCTGGACTTACTTCTTTACCACATGAAGAGACCCCTGACTATGATAAAGATGGCGTCACAGAATATGTGCCTACACCACAAATAGAAATCATTGAGTCTGAAATTGAAAAAATATCTCAACCAGTTAATCTACCACATTGGAGCATAAATGAGTCTGATATGGAAGGAGTCACAGATTTAGTGACGTCACCACAAATGGAAACCATTGACTTTGACATAACTGAAACAATTCCATTGCCACAATATTCATCTGACATTGGCACAGAAGACATTACTGAACCAGCTTCATTACAACAAATAAAAACCACTGATACTGTAATACAAGACATGACTACACCAGCACCACAAAAAGTGATCACTGATCCTGACATTGAAGACATTGCTAGAGAAGTGCCATCACCACAAAGGGAGCCCCTTGATCCTGATACAGAACTGGTTTCTTTACCACATGGGGAGGTAATTGACTCAGTGAAAGAAGACGTCAATGAACTATTGCCACAAAAAGAGCACATAGACTCTGATATAGAAGACATAACTGGAAAGGTTCTATCACCACAAAAAGAGACTACAATGTCTGATGCAGAAGAAATATCCGGACTGGTGACTATGACTACTGACTGTAAAAAAGAAGAGACCAGTGGTTTTGAGGCAGAAGACATATCTGGACTTACTTCTTTACCACATGAAGAGACCCCTGACTATGATAAAGATGATGTCACAGAATATGTGCCTACACCACGAATAGAAATCATTGAGTCTGAAATTGAAAAAATATCTAAACCAGTTAATCTACCACATTGGGAGATAAATGAGTCTGATATGAAAGGAGTCACAGAATTAGTGACGTCACCACAAATGGAAACCATTGACTTTGACATAACTGAAACAATTCCATTGCCAGAATATTCATCTGACATTGGCACAGAAGACATTACTGAACCAGCTCCATTAAAACAAATAAAAACCACTGATACTGTAATACAAGACATGACTACACCAGCACCACAAAAAGAGATCACTGATCCTGACATTGAAGACATTGCTAGAGAAGTGCCATCACCACAAAGGGAGCCCCTCGATCCTGATACAGAACTGGTTTCTTTACCACATGGGGAGGTAATTGACTCAGTGAAAGAAGACGTCAATGAACTATTGCCACAAAAAGAGCACATAGACTCTGATATAGAAGACATAACTGGAAAGGTTCTATCACCACAAAAAGAGACTACAATGTCTGATTTAGAAGAAATATCCGGGCTGGTGACTTTTCCACAAGGAGAAACCATTGGCCATGATACAGAAGTCATATCTGGATCAATTTCTTTCACCAAAGAAAACACCATTGAGTCTGGACCACTTCCTTTACCTCAAGAGGTGTCCATAGATTTTCATACAGAAGACATCACTGAACCATTGCCATCACCACAAAGAGAAACCACAAATGCTACAAAAGAAGATATAATTGAACCAATTCAATCACCACAGAAAGAGAAAATTGACTCTTCTACCTATGACATAGCTGGAACAGGACCATCATCACCAAAAGAGACCACAGTGCCAGATGCAGAAGACATAGCTGGACTCGCTCATTTACCACAAGTACAGAGCATTGACTTGGAGAAAAATGACTTATCTGGACAATTTCCTTTAGCAAAACAAGAGACCATTAGTTTTGATGAAGAAGTCCAGTTTGGATCAGTTTCTTTAACGCAAGAAGAGACCATTGACACTAGACCACTTCATTTACCACGAGAAGAGACCCCTGACTATGATAAAGATGTCATCAAAGAAACTGTGCCTTCACCACAAATGGAAACCGTTGAGTCTGAAATTGAAAAAATATATCAACCAGTTTTTCTACCACTTGGGGAGAGGGTTGACTCCGATACAGAAGAAATCACAGAATTAGTGTCATTAGTACAAATGGAAACAATAGAGTCTGAAATAGCTGGAAAAGTTCCATCACCACTAAAAGAGACTACAGTGTCGGATGCAGAAGAACTATCCGGACTGGTAACTATGACTACTGATTGTAAAAAAGAAGAGATTAGTGGTTTTGATGCAGAAGACATATCTGGACTTACTCCTTTACCACATGAAGAGACCCCTGACTATGATAAAGATGGCGTCACAGAATATGTGCCTACACCACAAATAGAAATCATTGAGTCTGAAATTGAAAAAATATCTCAACCAGTTAATCTACCACATTGGAGCATAAATGAGTCTGATATGGAAGGAGTCACAGATTTAGTGACGTCACCACAAATGGAAACCATTGACTTTGACATAACTGAAACAATTCCATTGCCACAATATTCATCTGACATTGGCACAGAAGACATTACTGAACCAGCTTCATTACAACAAATAAAAACCACTGATACTGTAATACAAGACATGACTACACCAGCACCACAAAAAGTGATCACTGATCCTGACATTGAAGACATTGCTAGAGAAGTGCCATCACCACAAAGGGAGCCCCTTGATCCTGATACAGAACTGGTTTCTTTACCACATGGGGAGGTAATTGACTCAGTGAAAGAAGACGTCAATGAACTATTGCCACAAAAAGAGCACATAGACTCTGATATAGAAGACATAACTGGAAAGGTTCTATCACCACAAAAAGAGACTACAATGTCTGATGCAGAAGAAATATCCGGACTGGTGACTATGACTACTGACTGTAAAAAAGAAGAGACCAGTGGTTTTGAGGCAGAAGACATATCTGGACTTACTTCTTTACCACATGAAGAGACCCCTGACTATGATAAAGATGATGTCACAGAATATGTGCCTACACCACGAATAGAAATCATTGAGTCTGAAATTGAAAAAATATCTAAACCAGTTAATCTACCACATTGGGAGATAAATGAGTCTGATATGAAAGGAGTCACAGAATTAGTGACGTCACCACAAATGGAAACCATTGACTTTGACATAACTGAAACAATTCCATTGCCAGAATATTCATCTGACATTGGCACAGAAGACATTACTGAACCAGCTCCATTAAAACAAATAAAAACCACTGATACTGTAATACAAGACATGACTACACCAGCACCACAAAAAGAGATCACTGATCCTGACATTGAAGACATTGCTAGAGAAGTGCCATCACCACAAAGGGAGCCCCTCGATCCTGATACAGAACTGGTTTCTTTACCACATGGGGAGGTAATTGACTCAGTGAAAGAAGACGTCAATGAACTATTGCCACAAAAAGAGCACATAGACTCTGATATAGAAGACATAACTGGAAAGGTTCTATCACCACAAAAAGAGACTACAATGTCTGATTTAGAAGAAATATCCGGGCTGGTGACTTTTCCACAAGGAGAAACCATTGGCCATGATACAGAAGTCATATCTGGATCAATTTCTTTCACCAAAGAAAACACCATTGAGTCTGGACCACTTCCTTTACCTCAAGAGGTGTCCATAGATTTTCATACAGAAGACATCACTGAACCATTGCCATCACCACAAAGAGAAACCACAAATGCTACAAAAGAAGATATAATTGAACCAATTCAATCACCACAGAAAGAGAAAATTGACTCTTCTACCTATGACATAGCTGGAACAGGACCATCATCACCAAAAGAGACCACAGTGCCAGATGCAGAAGACATAGCTGGACTCGCTCATTTACCACAAGTACAGAGCATTGACTTGGAGAAAAATGACTTATCTGGACAATTTCCTTTAGCAAAACAAGAGACCATTAGTTTTGATGAAGAAGTCCAGTTTGGATCAGTTTCTTTAACGCAAGAAGAGACCATTGATACTAGACCACTTCATTTACCACGAGAAGAGACCCCTGACTATGATAAAGATGTCATCAAAGAAACTGTGCCTTCACCACAAATGGAAACCGTTGAGTCTGAAATTGAAAAAATATATCAACCAGTTTTTCTACCACTTGGGGAGAGGGTTGACTCCGATACAGAAGAAATCACAGAATTAGTGTCATTAGTACAAATGGAAACAATAGAGTCTGAAATAGCTGGAAAAGTTCCATCACCACTAAAAGAGACTACAGTGTCGGATGCAGAAGAACTATCCGGACTGGTAACTATGACTACTGATTGTAAAAAAGAAGAGATTAGTGGTTTTGATGCAGAAGACATATCTGGACTTACTCCTTTACCACATGAAGAGACCCCTGACTATGATAAAGATGGCGTCACAGAATATGTGCCTACACCACAAATAGAAATCATTGAGTCTGAAATTGAAAAAATATCTCAACCAGTTAATCTACCACATTGGAGCATAAATGAGTCTGATATGGAAGGAGTCACAGAATTAGTGACGTCACCACAAATGGAAACCATTGACTTTGACATAACTGAAACAATTCCATTGCCACAATATTCATCTGACTTTGGCACAGAAGACATTACTGAACCAGCTCCATTACAACAAATAAAAAACACTGATACTGTAATACAAGACATGACGACACCAGCACCACAAAAAGAGATCACTGATCCTGACATTGAAGACATTGCTAGAGAAGTGCCATCACCACAAAGGGAGCCCCTAGATCCTGATACAGAACTGGTTTCTTTACCACATGGGGAGGTAATTGACTCAGTTAAAGAAGACGTCAATGAACTATTGCCACAAAAAGAGCACATGGACACTGATATAGAAGACATGACTGGAAAGGTTCTATCACCACAAAAAGTGACTACAATGTCTGATGCAGAAGAAATATCCGGACTGGTGACTATGACTACTGACTGTAAAAAAGAAGAGACCAGTGGTTTTGAGGCAGAAGACATATCTGGACTTACTCCTTTACCACATGAAGAGACCCCTGACTATGATAAAGATGATGTCACAGAATATGTGCCTACACCACAAATAGAAATCATTGAGTCTGAAATTGAAAAAATATCTAAACCAGTTAATCTACCACATTGGGAGATAAACGAGTCTGATATGGAAGGAGTCACAGAATTAGTGACGTCACCACAAATGGAAACCATTGACTTTGACATAACTGAAAACATTCCATTGCCACAATATTCATCTGACATTGGCACAGAAGACATTACTGAAACAGCTCCATTAAAACAAATAAAAACCACTGATACTGTAATACAAGACTTGACTACACCAGCACCACAAAAAGAGATCACTGATCCGGACATTGAAGACATTGCTAGAGAAGTGCCATCACCACAAAGGGAGCCCCTTGATCCTGATACAGAACTGGTTTCTTTACCACATGGGGAGGTAATTGACTCAGTTAAAGAAGACGTCAATGAACTATTGCCACAAAAAGAGCACATGGACTCTGATATAGAAGACATGACTGGAAAGGTTCTATCACCACAAAAAGAGACTACAATGTCTGATGTAGAAGAAATATCCGGGCTGGTGACTTTTCCACAAGGAGAAACCATTGGCCATGATACAGAAGTCATATCTGGATCAATTTCTTTCACCAAAGAAAACACCATTGATTCTGGACCACTTCCTTTACCTCAAGAAGTGTCCATAGATTTTCATACAGAAGACATCACTGAACCATTGCCATCACCACAAAGAGAAACCACAAATGCTACAAAAGAAGATATAATTGAACCAATTCAATCACCACAGAAAGAGAAAAGTTTCTCTTCTACCTATGACATAGCTGGAACAGGGCCATCATCACCAAAAGAGACCACAGTGCCTGATGCAGAAGACATAGCTGGACTCGCTCATTTACCACAAGTACAGAGCATTGGCTTGGAGAAAAATGACTTATCTGGACAATTTCCTTTACCACAACAAGAGACCGTTAGTTTTGATGAAGAAGTCCAGTTTGGATCAGTTTCTTTAACCCAAGAAGAGACCATTGACACTAGACCACTTCATTTACCGCGAGAAGAGACCCCTGACTATGATAAAGATGTCATCAAAGAAACTGTGCCTTCACCACAAATGGAAACCGTTGAGTCTGAAATTGAAAAAATATCCCAACCAGTTTTTCTACCACATGGGGAGAGGATTGACCACGATACAGAAGAAATCACAGAATTAGTGTCATTACTACAAATGGAAACAATCGAGTCTGAAATAGCTGGAAAAGTTCCATCACCACTAAAAGAGACTACAGTGTCTGATGCAGAAGAAATATCTGGACTGGTAACTATGACTACTGATTGTAAAAAAGAAGAGATTAGTGGTTTTGATGCAGAAGACATATCTGGACTTACTCCTTTGCCACATGAAGAGACCCCTGACTATGATAAAGATGATGTCACAGAATATGTGCCTACACCACAAATACAAATCATTGAGTCTGAAATTGAAAAAATATCTAAACCAGTTAATCTACCACATTGGGAGATAAATGAGTCTGATATGGAAGGAGTCACAGAATTAGTGACGTCACCACAAATAGAAACCATTGACTTTGACATAACTGAACCAATTCCATTGCCACAATATTCATCTGACTTTGGCACAGAAGACATTACTGAACCAGCTCCAATACAACAAATAAAAACCACTGATACTGTAATACAAGACATGACTACACCAGCACCACAAAAAGAGATCACTGATCCTGACATTGAAGACATTGCTAGAGAAGTGCCATTACCACAAAGGGAGCCCTTATATCCTGATACAGAACTGGTTTCTTTACCACATGGGGAGGTAATTGACTCAGTGAA
Organism: Leptonotus elevatus; assembly: GCF_054856555.1. Lineage (NCBI taxonomy): Eukaryota > Metazoa > Chordata > Actinopteri > Syngnathiformes > Syngnathidae > Leptonotus > Leptonotus elevatus. Next base: position 15,994,272 of record NC_141240.1, read on the forward strand.
AGAAGACGTCAATGAACTATTGCCACAAAAAGAGCACATAGACTCTGATATAGAAGACATAACTGGAAAGGTTCTATCACCACTAAAAGAGACTACAATGTCAGATGCAGAAGAAATATCTGGGCTGGTGACTTTTCCACAAGGAGAAACCATTGGCCATGATACAGAAGTCATGTCTGGATCAATTTCTTTCACAAAAGAAAACACCATTCATTCTGGACCACTTCCTTTACCTCAAGAGGTGTCCATAGATTTTCATACAGAAGACACAACTGAACCAGTGCACTCAACACAAAGAGAAACCAATGATTCTAAAATAGAAGATACAATTGGACCAATTCGATCTCAGCAGAAAGAGAAAATTGACTCTCATACAGAATACAAACCTGGAACAGTGCCATCACTACTAAAAGGGACCACAGTGCCTAACACAGAACTCATATATGGACTAGTCAATTTAAGTTTAAATTTAAGTGAGACCATTGGCTTTGATAAAGAAGGCATATCTGGACCATTTCATTTACCACAAGAAGAGACCCCTGACTATGATAAAGATGATGTCACAGAATATGTGCCTACACCACAAATAGAAATCATTGAGTCTGAAATTGAAAAAATATCTCAACCAGTTAATCTACCACATTGGGAGATAAATGAGTCTGACATGGAAGGAGTCACAGATTTAGTGACGACACCTCAAATGGAAACCATTGACGACTTTGACATAACTGAAACAATTCCATTGCCACAATATCCATCTGACTTTGGCACAGAAGACATCACTGAACTAGCTCCATTACAACAAATAAAAAACACTGATACTGTAATACAAGACATGACTACACCAGCACCACAAAAAGAGATCACTGATCCTGACATTGAAGACATTGCTACAGAAGTGCCATCACCACAAAGGGAGCCCTTAGATCCTGATACAGAACTGGTTTCTTTACCACATGGGGAGGTAATTGACTCAGTTAAAGAATACGTCAATGAACTATTGCCACAAAAAGAGCACATAGACTCTGATATACACGACATGACTGGAAAGGTTCTATCACCACAAAAAGCGACTACAATGTCTGATGCAGAAGAAATATCCGGACTGGTGACTATGACTACTGATTGTAAAAAAGAAGAGACCAGTGGTTTTGATGCAGAAGACATATCTGGACTTACTCCTTTACCACATAAAGAGACCCCTGACTATGATAAAGATGACGTCACAGAATATGTGCCTACACCACAAATAGAAATTATTGAGTCTGAAATTGAAAAAATATCTCAACCAGTTAATCTACCACATTGGGAGATAAATGAGTCTGATATGGAAGGAGTCACAGAATTAGTGACGTCACCACAAATAGAAACTATTGACTTTGACATAACTGAAACAATTCCATTGCCACAATATTCACCTGACTTTGGCACAGAAGACATTACTGAACCAGCTCCATTACAACAAATAAAAACCACTGATACTGTAATACAAGACATGACTACACCAGCACCACAAAAAGAGATCACTGATCCTGACATTGAAGACATTGCTAGAGAAGTGCCATCACCACAAAGGGAGCCCCTCGATCCTGATACAGAACTGGTTTCTTTACCACATGGGGAGGTAATTGACTCAGTGAAAGAAGACGTCAATGAACTATTGCCACAAAAAGAGCACATAGACTCTGATATAGAAGACATAACTGGAAAGGTTATATCACCACTAAAAGAGACTACAATGTCTGATGCAGAAGAAATATCCGGGCTGGTGACTTTTCCACAAGGAGAAACCATTGGCCATGATACAGAAGTCATATCTGGATCAATTTCTTTCACCAAAGAAAACACCATTGATTCTGGACCACTTCCTTTACCTCAAGAAGTGTCCATTGATTTTCATACAGAAGACATCACTGAACCATTGCCATCACCACAAAGAGAAACCACAAATGCTACAAAAGAAGATATAATTGAACCAATTCAATCACCACAGAAAGAGAAAATTGACTCTTCTACCTATGACATAGCTGGAACAGGACCATCATCACCAAAAGAGACCACAGTGCCAGATGCAGAAGACATAGCTGGACTCGCTCATTTACCACAAGTACAGAGCATTGTCTTTGAGAAAAATGACTTATCCGGACAATTTCCTTTACCACCACAAGAGACCATTGGTTTTAATGAAGAAGTCCAGTTTGGATCAGTTTCTTTAACCCAAAAAGAGACCATTGACACTGGACCACTTCCTTTATCACAAGAAGTGAGCCTTGATTTTCATACAGAAGACACAACTGAACCAGTGCACTCAACACAAAGAGAAACCAATGATTCTAAAATAGAAGATACAATTGGACCAATTCGATCACAGCAGAAAGAGAAAATTGACTCTCATACAGAAGACAAACCTGGAACAGTGCCATCACCACTCAAAGGGACCAGAGTGCCTAACACAGAAGTCATATCTGGACAAGTCAATTTAAGTTTAAATTTAAGTGAGACCATTGGCTTTGAGAAAGAAGGCATATCTGGGCCATTTCATTTACCACAAGAAGAGACCCCTGACTATGATAAAGATGACATCAAAGAAACTGTGCCTTCACCACAAATGGAAACCATTGAGTCTGAAATTGAAAAAATATCTCAACCAGTTTTTCTACCACATGGGGAGAGGATTGACCACGATACAGAAGAAATCACAGAATTAGTGTCATTACTACAAATGGAAACAACCGAATCTGAAATAGCTGGAAAGGTTCCATCACCACTAAAAGAGACTACAGTGTCTGATGCAGAAGAAATATACGGACTGGTGACTATGACTACTGATTGTAAAAAAGAAGAGATTAGTGGTTTTGATGCAGAAGACATATCTGGACTTACTCCTTTACCACATGAAGAGACCCCTGACTATGATAAAGATGGCGTCACAGAATATGTGCCTACACCACAAATAGAAATCATTGAGTCTGAAATTGAAAAAATATCTCAACCAGTTAATCTACCCCATTGGGAGATAAATGAGTCTGATATGGAAGGAGTCACAGAATTAGTGACGTCACCACAAATGGAAACCATTGACTTTGACATAACTGAAACAATTCCATTGCCACAATATTCATCTGACTTTGGCACAGAAGACATTACTGAACCAGCTCCATTACAACAAATAAAAACCACTGATACTGTAATACAAGACATGACTACACCAGCACCACAAAAAGTGATCACTGATCCTGACATTGAAGACATTGCTAGAGAAGTGCCATCACCACAAAGGGAGCCCCTTGATCCTGATACAGAACTGGTTTCTTTACCACATGGGGAGGTAATTGACTCAGTTAAAGAAGACGTCAATGAATTATTGCCACAAAAAGAGCACATAGACTCTGATATAGAAGACATAACTGGAAAGGTTCTATCACCACAAAAAGAGACTACAATGTCTGATGCAGAAGAAATATCCGGGCTGGTGACTTTTCCACAAGGAGAAACCATTGGCCATGATACAGAAGTCATGTCTGGATCACTTTCTTTTACCAAAGAAAACACCATTGATCCTGGACCACTTCCTTTACCACGAGACATGACCACTGATTGTCATACAGAAGAAATTGTGCCATCACCACAAAGACAAACTACTGATTGTAAAATAGAAGATGTAATTGGACCAATGACATCACCACAGAAACAAAACACTGATTCTGATACAGAAGAAAAAGCTGGAACAGTGTCATTACCACAAAAGGAAGAAGACACGCCTGATGCAGAAGATGTATCAGGAATATCTAATTTACCACAAAAAACGACCATTGGTTTTTATGCTGAAGACATATCTAGACTTGTTCCGTTACTACATGGAGAGAACCCTGGCTATGATAAAGATTACATCACAGAATATGTGCCTTCACCACAAATGGAAACCATTGAGTCTGAAATTGAATATATATCTCAACCAGTTGCTCTACCACATTGGGAGATAGATGAGTCTGATATGGAAGGAATCACGGAATTAATGACGTCACCACAAATGGAAACCATTGGCTTAGACATAACTGAATTAATTGCGTCGCTACAATATTCATCTAACTTTGACACAGAAGACATTACTGAACCAATTCCATTGCAACAAACAGAAACCACTGATTCTGTAATAGAAGATAGGACTACACAATTACCACAAAAAGAGATCACTGAACCTGACATTGAAGACATTACAGGACAAGTGCCATCACCACAAACAGAGACCACTAGTGCTGATACTGAGGTGATTGGTGGAAATGTGCCATCACCACGAGAGACCTTAGATCCTGATACAGAAGAAATATCAGGGCCAGTTCATTTACCACATCGGGAGGTCAAAGAAGACGTCAATGAACTCATGTCATCACCACAGGTAGGAACCATTGAAAGTGAAACTGAAAATGTAACTGGACCAATTCTATCACCACAAAAAGATGACATGGACTTAGCTGCAAAGGGGCCACCACCACAAACAGAGCCTGATGCAGAAGACGTATATGGACTAGTTCCTTTACCACAAGGAGAGGCCACTGTTTTTGTTGCAGAGGGCATATCTGCACCAGTCCCTTTATTTTATGGAGGGATCCTCAACGATACAGACATCACAGAATATTTGCCTCCTCCACAAATGAAAACCATTGATTCTGAAATTGAAAAAATGTCTGAACCAGTTTCTCTACCATATGGAGAACCCCTTTACGCAGATACACAAGAAATCACCGAATTACTGTCATCACCTCCATTGAAAACCATTGAGACTGAAGTGGAAGACATAACTGAAGCAATTCAGTTTATCCAAAAATATGCAATTGACTTTGATACAGAAGACATGACAGAACCAGTTCAATTACCTCAAATACAAACGACTGTTTCTAAAATCAAAGACGGGAATAGACCAGTATCATCTCCACAAAAAGCGACCATCGACACTGATATTGAAGACGTATTAGGAAAAGTGTCATCACCACAAAGGGAGACTATAGATTCTGACACAGAAGGAATATCAGAACTGGTTCCTTTACCACATGGGGAAACAACTGACACAGCTAAAAAAGACATCACTGGCCGAATGCCATCACCAAAGGTCAAAACCATTGAAATTGAAACTAAGGATGTAATTGGACAAATTCAATCACCACAAAAAGTAGACATGGATTCTGATGCAGAGGACATAACTGGACTAGTTCCTTTCTCTAGACTTGTTCCTTTATCTCATGGAGAAACCCAGAACTATAATACAGATGACATCACACAATATTTGCCTTCACCACAAATAGAAACCGTTGAGTCTAAAATTAAAGAAATACCTGAACCCATTTCTCTACCACATGGCGAATCAGTTTACTCGGATGTCACCGAATTAGTGTCATCACCTCAAATGAAAACCAGTGAGTCTGAAGTAGAATACATAAGTGAAGCAATTCAGTTACAACAAAAATACAAATTTGAATTTGACACTGAAGACATTACTGAAGCAGTTCAATTACCACAATTAGATACTACTGATTCTGAAATAGGAGATGAGACTAGACAAGCACCATCACCACAAAAAGAAACCATTGACTCTGACATTGAAGACATTGCTGAAAATGTGCCATTACCACAAAGGGAGACCTTAAATCCTGATCTAAAAGCAATATCAGAACCAGTGCCTTTACCACATGGGGAAGCAATTGACTCAGCTAAAGAAGACATCATTGAAATTACATCATCACAACAGGTAGGTACCACTGAAAGTGAAACTGAAGATATAAATGGACAAATTCAACCACCACAAAAAGTTGACATGGACTCTGATACAGAAGACATAACTGGAAATATGCCATCACCACACAAAGAGACAACATCTTCTGATGCAGAAGAAATAGCTGGACTAATTCCTTTACCACAACCAGAGACCATTAGTTTTAATGTAGAAGACATATCTCGACTTGTCCCTTTATCACATGGAGAGACCCCTTACTTTGATACAGATGACATTGCAGAATATTTGCCTTCACCACAAATAGAAAATGTTAAATCTGAAATGGAAACTATATCTGAACCAGTTTCTCTACTACATGAAGCCACAGTTTATTTGGATACAGATGAAATCAATGAACGAGTGTCATCATCACAAAAAGAAACCAATGAGCCTGGAATGGTATACGTAGCAGGAGCAATACCACAAATGTATACTTTTGACTTACATACAGAAGATTTTACTAAACCAGTTCAATCATCACTAATGGAAACCACAGATACAAATATGGAAGGCAGGATTATACAGGACATGCAGGACATATCTGGAACAGTGCCAGAAGGCATATTTAGAACAGTTCCTTTACCACGTGGCGAGACCACTGACTCAAATACAGAAGACATATCTGAACCAGTGTTATCATCACAAATAGAAACTTTTGAGTCGAAAATGTTAGACATAAATATACCAATACGATTAGAATCCAATACGGTGGACTTATATGAACCTATCACATCACCACACAGAGACAGTGCTGAGGTTGAGGACTTGTTTGAACTAGTTCCTTTCCCAAGTGAATATATTGTGTCGGAGGACATATATGGCATTGTTACAAGTAAAGAGGAAGTATTTGAACCAAGTACATCACCAAAGAAAAAATTGGATATAGAAGAAATAATAGAAGAAATAATAGGACAAGTGCCATCGCCAGAAGAAGATACTACTTCAGAGGACATATATCGACCATTGTCGCCATCAGTCAAAGAGATACCTGAACCAGTGATACCAAAGAATGATGATGTTGTTGTATATGATACAGAGAACCCATCTCATCCAGTACCAACCACAGAGGACCCACCAAGGTCAGCAACACTGTCAATATCTTACAAAGATATAACTTATTCTAATATAAAAGACCTATCTGGACCACTGCCATCAGGAATTGATGAAACCACTGAATCTCATGAAAATGAATTATATGGCAAAGTCGTTGTATCTGATATGGCGAAACTCAATGAATCACAAAACAATGACCTTTATTTGTATGATACTGACTTCACACATGAACTTGTACCATCACCATGGAGGGAGATGGATAATCAATGTGAATCACTCCCATTTGCGTCATCAGCAGTAGCAGCAGGCAATGAGACCTATGTGTTCAATGTAGAGGACCTTAATGGATTAGTGTCTCTACCCCATGCAACAGATCTATCTAATACACCCCAAAACATAGATGAAATATCACTATCACCATTTTCTGGACCACCACATAGTGCGATCACAGTATCTGACATATTGGAATTATCCCAGTCATCTGGACTTGTAACATCACCAGAGAGAAATGCTATTTTATCTGATACCGATGACCTCTCTCAAGCGTTCCCAAATGCAGCAGAACTTATTGATACTGGGGGCCCATCTAAATTAGTTCCACTACATTACAAAGAGCCCACATTTTCTGATGTAGACAAGTTATCCATATTAGTTCAATTGCTACAGAAAAAGACCACTCTGCCTGATACAGTTAATGTAGCTGAACCTGTCCTAAATCCAGAGGTTTCTACACCAATATTGTCACCAAACAAAGATATGTTCGTATGTGATACAGACGGATTTTTCAGACCAATGCCAGCACTACCTAAAGAGGACTTATTCGACCCATTGCCAGAGGATTTATGTGAACCTGACACACTACCAAATGAAGAGATCTCTGTTTTGGATCATGACTATCCTCTTCAACCCGTCATTGAATCCTCTGTGTCAGATATTGAGCACCTATCGGGAATGGTTCCTTTGGAACTTGTGGAAAAGACCACAGCATTGCAGGGTACGGAGGGAATACCAAAACCCATGCCATCACCACCCAAAGAGGCCCCTTTGTCTGATAGTGAGGATTTAGCTCAGGGTTTCCCTGTCAAAGAGTCTCATATGTGTGATGTTGAAAACATATGTGGACAAATTCCACAAATACAAAGCAATTTTACTGAGTGTGAAAGAGAGGACACATCACCATTCCAAGCAATCTCAGTATCTGACAATGAGGTCCAACCTCGACTAATATTCTCACCAGAGAAAAACATACTGCTGGAGGGTGTGTCTGACATATGCCCAAATGAAGGTAACATATCTGGATCAGCGCCATCTCCGGTCAAAATAATGACATCTGATACAGAAGACACATGCAAATTTAGAGCTATCACTGTATCTGATGAAGAAGATCTGTTCAGCATGATGCCATCAGCACACAATAAAAAGTCAGTTTCTGATGAGGAACTATCTAGACTAATGCCACCACTAAATGGAGGGATCAATAGACCTAACATAGAAGAGCAATTCACATTTGTTGCAAATATGGAAAGGGTAACAACAGGAATGCCATCACAGCATCATGGTGAGATCACTGTATCGGATGCAGAGAACAGATGTGAACCAATGCCCAATCCTGAGGATGTACTTAGACTAGTACACAAAGATGGAGAAACCATTTTAAATTATTTAGAGGATTTAAATGGACCCTTGTCACCCTCATCAGAGGAGACTATTGTATCTGGTACAGAGGTTATATTTAATCCTTCCTCATTAGTATCAAATAAAACATGTGTGCCAGAGACAGAGGACAAACAATTGCATCCGCAACAGCAAAAAGAAACCACTGCATCTGATACAGACAGCAGTTCTAAAGCATTCCCAAAGTTTGATACTGTGTCAGGACAAGTGCCATCACTACACAAAAAGACCGTGGAGTCTGATACTGAGGGCTCCACTCGTATTTTTTTACCACACAAATTGATTAAATCATCTGATAGTGGGTCTGAAAGGTCCTCAATATCATCCAAAGGGGATCTTTCTGAACATGTGCTATCATCATTAAAAGAGACAACCATGTCTGATGGAGATGACTTACTTGGTCTAGTCCGACTATCACCAGGAGAGAGTACTAAATTTCACATACCTCGACCGGCGACAATGCCACCACCGCATGAAGAGAGGCGAAAGAGAAGGCGGGCATTTTGTCTGAGGATACCTGATCAAAATAAAATAAAACTCTCTCTGAAGTCTATAGTATCAGATATACAGTTATTCCCATGCCATGATCATCAGGGACCAAAACCAGAGGGTTTATGTGATGATTTGCTTAAAATGGAAAGCAAGGAGACACCGACTCCTGAACAGCCAGACCAAGAATGCTCATCTGTCCTGCCCAAAGCCTCTGCACAAAAACAGCTGAGAGGGAAAATATCAAAAAATGTCAGTTCTTCATCATCACCCAGTGACCACTTTTGTTACAAACCAAAGAAGTATCAAGGTATTAAAAAAAATGAGGCAAGTCCTAAAACTGAAATAAAGTCTCCTTACAGGCCTAAAAGAAGGCACATTGTTGATCAGCATCAAACGTCATCTTCAGCTATTAAAACATCACTATCATCTAAAGAGTACAATACTAAGAGTTCTTCTGATCTATCCAAAAAAGAAACAAATGTACAGGACACATCGAGCTCAGGAACCCCACCACACGAAAACATCCCTGTATCTTGTATACCTCAACCAGAGCGGCCGCAAGGACCACTTCATGAGGTAAAAACAGTACGACGTGCATTTACTTTCAAGATACCCAATCAAAAGGAGACACAGCTTTCTCCATATGCTGTAAGCTCAGCCATCCTACCTAAGGTGCGCAAAGCGCCTTTTCAGGCACCAAAATCTGGGGATGTCTGTAGAGAGTCCCTAGAAAATGAAGGGAAAAGGCAATCTGTGTCTAAAACAGTCCACCAACATGGGCCTCAGCCACCACCACCGAAAGAGAATACTGTAGTTGATAGAACTCGACCTGGACCAATGTCTTCCACACGAGAAAGGAAAAAAACAACAAGGCCATCATTTACAATCCGAGTTCCTGATCAAACGTCCACAGTTGTCCCCCAGGTCCTGAGCAGAGCTGATGTCTGTGGTGAGCTAAAGAAAGAAAGAAAAGGGTCTCAAACCAGTGAAAATTCATGCCCAGAACCCTCAACAGCTTCACAAGCTTCACAAAAGCAAGTAAAAGGAAACAAATCAGCGGTGAAAAGTGTCAACTTACCACCAATTAACGATCTATATCACAAACCGAAGTCTAGCGCTGACAGCTGGTGTTCGGATACCAGAATAACAGAGGAAACGCCAATGCCGGAGATCCATCCACTGTCTCCATATAGAACCAAACGAGCAACTTCTCTCCCTCCAGTGGTTGACAGCAAAAGTCTAGATATTAAAAAAAGTGACTTAGAGCTCAAACCTGAGATCCAGGCTTCAAACGGTCCTGGAGAAGGACTGCTTGTTGATCAAGACCTCAATCCGCTCAAAGCCAAAAAGTTCACTATTCTGGCAGATAAAAGAAAGGAAGTAGGGTCTAGATATGAGATACGGGGTCAGTACAAACCCAAGGGAGGAATGATTATTGATAGAGAACTCGAACCCCTTAGGCCGAAAGCAGATTTGAGACAAAATATGGCAGGGCATGGATCTGCGATACGGGCTACATACAAGCCCAAAGAAGGACATATGGTTTATCATGACCTCATTCCACTAAGAACCAGGGCACAATCAAATATGGGTTTAATACAAAAAGGGCTAGGGCTTGGATCCATCAGATGTGCTCCTGTCAAGCTAAGAGAAGAAACCATATCTGACCCACTGAGATTTAAGTCAGAATGCCGGAGTCTGGTAATGAGACAAAATGAGTCTGTATCTGTGATACAGCCATATAGACAAAGGGAAGGTATGCTTTTTGATAATACCATGCCACTAAGAACCAAGACAGACTCCTTCAAAAGCTTGACCACTGATTCAGTAAGACTCACACTTAGCACTGCCAATAGGAATGCCACCATGCCAGAATCTAAAAAAACCCTACAAATCACCAACATATCTCTTCAGGCCTCAACAGTCACGTGCTCTGACTGTGGACATAGTGCCTCTTTGATTCAATGCAGACAAGACATAATGTTGGGATGTCAAATGCAGATTCCTTGGCCAACAATTTGTGGAGATGCTGCTGTGCCGTCAATGAAAAATATAGCCACGTACCCCCATCAAAGACTAATAACATGCAAAATGGGTTCAGTGGAGACTGACACTTTCAAGCAACTTAAGTACACTCCTGCTCGCACTTTCTAATGCTGATGTTGTACCCTCGCAAAAAAAACTCACAGACAATTTTCTATGCACCACTATGCCAAACTGCCAAACCTCTATAGTAAAAAGTATTTTTGTAACTTGATATACAGAACAATTTATTTTTTTATTCATTCATACTATATATTTTTATATGTGCACTGTTGCTAGGCAAAGAACACCATCTACACGATGTGTAGTAATTTTTTTAATACATTTTATATGTACATGTTCAAACTTTAGGAACTTTTTTTTAACACGTTTTGTTAATAAAGCATACCTAATTCTTAAAATTAGTACTTGACTGAAATTGCTTGTGTGTGTGTGTGCATTGTTGGCTCCATTAAATGGAGGTAGATGCCATTTTTACACAAATTTATAAGAAATTTGCTCCCTGAAGCAGTCATCTTCATCAAACCTTTGTTTTTATTTTGAGACTACTTTTATTCTGTCTGGCATTGCATCTTCTTTGTATTCAATCCTCCAACACAATGCCAGACCTCAAGTCAAAGACTTATAGTATGTTTTGATTTAGCAGTGAGGAGACACAGAATATGACCATCCAAGTCAAGTCAAGTTTATTTATATATCCCCTAATCACACAAGAGTCTCAAAAGGCTTCACATACCCACAGTTGACAAATATTAACAACATCCTCTGATCGAGCCACACAAGAGGGCAAGGAAAAACTGTTTTTTTTTTTAAAACCTCATCAGGGGAAAAATAAGAAACCTTAAGAAGGGACCGCAAACGTGGTAATCCCCCTTCAAGGATGCCGAATGGGAAACAATTTACCTGCTAATTTTTTATTAGTTAGTAATGTAATCCAAGTACCATAATATAATGTAACTGGATTACTTTTGGATTACTCCAATATTGAGTATGTTCATGAAGACAAAATAAAAATAAATATCACCACAATATATATTCTATACAATGTGTCCTCGCTATTTGCGGGTGATAGAGACACGGGCAGCCTACAAATAGCAAAAATACTTGTGTAATTAAAAAGCATGTAGGATAGATAGATAGATAGATAGAAGTTTAGACCTCTTATTGAGGGTCAAGACTTGGTTTTAGAGTTTAGGTTTGAATTGGGTTATGGTTGAGATTAGGGTAAGGAATGGGGGTAGGAAATCATTTTTTATGGTTGGGGTTAGGCTAAGGGGCTAGGAAATGCATTATGTCAATAAAATGGGCCCACAAAGATAGCACCGTGAGGATGTTTGTGTGTGTGTGTGTGTGTGTAGGGGGGGGGGGGGGCAGTAATCTCCCCTCATCTGGCACCTTTCACCAGGTGTTTTGGCCCACTCTTCATGTGCAAACTGCTCCAGTTGTCCCAGTTTTGAATTGTGCTTTCTCTAGATGGCATGCTTCAGCTCCTTCCCCAGATGTTCAACAAGAATTAGATCACGGCTTTTGCCGCCCATTGATTGGATGCAAGACTGCAGTTCCTTTTACAGTTATCCATCCATCCATTTTCTTAACCGCTTGTTCTCACAAGGGTCTCAGGGGGTGCTGGAGTTTATCCCAGCTGGCTTCGGGCAGTAGGCGGGGTACACCCTTAACTGGTTGCCAGCCAATCGCAGGGCACACAGAGACAAACAACCATCCACACCCACAATCACACAAAGGGAAATTTTGGAGTGTTCAATGAAACCTGCCACGCATGTTTTTGGAATGTGGGAGGAAACCGGAGTAACCGGGGAAAAACCCACGCAAGCACGGGGAGAACATGCAAACTCCACCCAGGAAGGCCGAAACCCGGACTCAATCTCACGTCTTCTGCACTGGGAGGCGGACGTGCTAACCAGTCAGTCACCCTTTTACAATTACAATAAGTTCTTATGTGTTTATTGCGCCAAACTAAAACTTAAGACATACAAAATGAAAACAACAACATTAAAGCTAATCACGATAGACAATGCAAAACTAATACTGAGCACTTTCGGCCTACTTTCAACCAACCAGTCTTCTTTGAGATGTAACCCTTAAAGTCAAACAAACTCACAACAACTCACTCGGCTTTAGCAAAAGAATAGGGCTCACAGAAGGTTACTTCAAAATAATCCAATGTTGCGGGGCTCTCCCTGGTGTCCGGGGCGGCGCCGCTCCGGCGCGGTCCGTCGCTCTGGGCCCGGCGACGCGGTTCGGGGCCTGTGGGCCGCCGGGGTGCCCCGTGGTTCCCTCTCCCCTCCCCCTTCCTCCCCCTTGCTGCCTCTACCTCCTCGCCTCTCCCCGCCCGTCCTCCGCCTCCCTGTCCCTTCTTCCTCATCACCCTTCCTCCTCCTCTCCCCCTCTCTCTGCAGCCCTGCCGCTGCCCCTTGCCCTTCTTGTCGTCTCCTTCCCCCCTCCCTTCCCCCTCCCCTGTACGCCTTCCTTCCCCTCCCCTGGGCCGGGGGCTCCATCCGTGGCCCGGGTCTCGGCGCTCCGGGGGCCGGGGGGGTGGGTGGGTTTGGTGTTGTGCCCGCCCCGCTCCGGTGGACATCCTGGCACCTCGGGCGGGCCCCAGCATCCGGGGGGCGAGCCCTATCGCCCCGCCGGGCGGGTCCCATATGCCCGCCGGGGTCCCGGTGGGGTGGGTGGGGGATTGGTGGGCGGGTGCGCCGCCTGCTCCCGCCTGGTTGGGGACCGCAGTATAGAGCAGTGCTGCGGTCCCCTGTCCGTGTCCCCGCCGCGCCGCCCCTCCCCCCTTTTTATTTTTTTAATGCACCACATACACTCCCTGACATGCCTGGGAGGTGGGTGGATGGGGGGCGGGGGGGGGGCGGGGGCTGTGGATCGGTGGGGTGCCTGGCAGGCCTGCAGTGCCCCGTCCTGCTGCGTTGGGTTGGGGGCGCGGGCCGTGTTGGGGCGGGGGGCGATCCTGCTCCTGGGTTTGCTCTCCGGTCGGTGGCCCTGGCGCGGCCCGGGGGTCGTCCTTTGGCGCTGCCGCGGCCTGGGGGGCCCTGAGGTGTTGCACTAGCTCTGTCCTGGCGGGGGTCGACGGCTCCCCTCTTTGGTGGAGATTTTCATGCATGCCAGATCCACCACACCAGCATCTATCGAAACTCAGACCCAATCTGCTTCTTCCTCAGGTCATTGAATCGGTGGAGGCTGGTGTCTGTGGATCTCACTCTGCTTCGTTTGTCCTTCCTTTCCTCAGTCTCTCCTTTGGTCTCTTGAGGTCTCCCTGATTTTTTGGATTTGTTGGAATTTAGATGTCTCTGGGGTTGGTGAAGAACTCTGGTTGGTGGCCCGGTGGGTGGTGTCTGGTCGGTGCTGGATTTCACTTTCCTTTGTTTTCTTTGGTCCTTCCTCGGGTCTCCTGACGGCGGTGTTCGGTTTAGGTGAACGGTATGGGATTTTTTTAAATAGGTTTTTGGTGAACTAACGAATACAAACACACTCGCACGCACGCACGCATGCACACACGCGCCATATACATACTCACCCACATACAAAAAAAAAGAAGAAGAGCAATGATGATGACATTACTGAATGAACAATACTGAGCTCTTTAAGAAGAAGAAGAAAAAAAAAAAAGAATAATCCAATGTTTTTCTCTTTGCCATTCTTGTGTGATTTTAGTTGTGTGTTCTTACTTACTACTTATGGCTACTTTTTCTCCATTAACTAAGTGTAATGATGGTGGAAGCTTTGGCCATTGTGTCTTTTTTGGTATGTGTTCTTTATAGACAGTAGTGGTCCTCTTAATACCTAGTCTTTTTGTAGACTGGTGCACGTGTGTTCAGCATAAAAACGGATGCATCATTTTCATGGCTAACTCTTGGGCATTCCGGTGAACACAGCTACCACACCTCGGCTACCACACCTCGGCTACCACACCTCAGCAAGTAGTCTATAATTTTCTTTACAATCTCCCGAGACAACACCCTCCTTCAGTTCCTCTGCTCATGTTTTAAGTTTGTTTACACACCATGTCGCCAAACGGCAGAGTGACTGACTACCTGTCACTCCGTAAAACAGGAGGGCTGACTGCTTACAAGTTTGAGGGCACCTGTGATGCTAATTAGAGGACTTACTTGGTTCCTATGGTCAAATTATTTTGCTAGCGGTACCAACATTTTTGTCCAGATTTTTAATATATATATATAATTCTGTTGAACCACAATTCAAAAGAAATGTCTGATTGTCCATGGTGAATTTTCATGACACTATTATTATTATTAATTTCCTCTACAGTGGGGTACCAACAATTTGTCCTATGTGTGTATGCATAAGCATGTTGGCAACAGCTTCTCCTCATGTCCATGTTTGTGCTGCCTATTTTGCCTATCATCAAAGGGTGATTATTCATTTGTTTTATTTCTGTTTTTCATGCATGCTTGTGTGACAGTTGTTTTGTTGGGCTTATTGTGGCTAAAATAATTTATGACTCACTAAAAAAAAAAAATTGCTGTGAGAAATTGAATGTGTGTTTCTTAGGAAATGCTAATGTTTTGCCATTTTGCTTAGCTGCTAAACGTGAATACCATTTTACAACTGTAGGGGGAGCCTGAGAATGAATAGCAACGAGAAAGGATGCACTGTGGGCGCAATGTAAGCCTTTAACTTGACTTTTATTTCTGATAAACCGTGTTTATTGTTTTGACACCTTGGGATTGTGTAACAGTTTACCCAGTGAACTTAGAAGTCCTCACGTTTCTGTTTTGTTGGCTTTAGTTTTACACTATTCAGTTCTTGCAACTTCTTTGCACAATATTCATCCAAAAATATAAACACCCAAAAGCTGTTGAACCAGTTTCTAGTTTATATTGTATACATTGATGAAAAATAAAAAGATAGTGACTGTTTACTGCACTGTTATTGCATTTTGTTAGACTGCCCAAAAATATAATGTAGCTACTTATAATGTATAAGTAGCTACATTATATTTTTATTAAGGTGTTTATATTTTTCAACTCTGTATAGCCTTAAACTTCATTTAGCTTCAAGGTAATTAAAAAACAACACCAACCTGAAACTAAAAGTTCCAAGGTACTTTTTTCTCTCTCCAAAATGTCCCACTTGAGCGTCAAAACGTGCGTGTGACTGTGGGTTGCGTGTGCGCGCACCTGCGTTCGTGCGTGGAGTATGCATGCGTGTGCGCGTGCGTGCGAGTACTTTTGGTTGCTGCCTAGGTTGTCTCCGGCTTCACTGTGCCCCTGGTGAGTGCAGAGAGAGGAGCGTTGTGAAGCAGCGGGGCAAAAAAAGGCGGACCGGGGCGATCAACGTTCCAAAAATAAGCTTCCACTTCACCGCAGACGTTCCGGAGCAGGTCGGTTCTGTTTTCCGTCATGTCCATGTCTTCATACAACTTGGTTCCTCGTACTTGGGAGTGCTATGAGCTTATTGTGGGCTCTTTTTGTTTGTTCCTTTCACGTGTACAATACAAGGATACAAGTTCTTGTATCTTTCCTCATTCATGATGAAAGATGATGATGTCATAAAGGCTAAAAAAAAAAAAAAAAACAGTCAAACGTCACCGTGCACTTGTTGTGCCGCAATTGTTGTGTGCGCGCATCCTCGCGTTGTAGATTCAAGCAGTCTGCCATGTCTTGCACGACGTGTGGAGGTACGTAAATGTTTGCATGAATGACAACAAACAAACGTGCATGCAACGTGCACCATTCCGTTTTGATAATTTTTTTTCTGCAGCGTACATCATGATGTTAACGGTAATAGCTACATTTTGATTTTCATGTACCGTATGCATGGGGTGGGGGGGGGGGGGGGATTAGTTAACGTCATTCCAATGAAGACGCATTTTGCTGATTGTTGCTGCACACTCATAGTTCAGGTATGAATGAGTATGGGAAACCTTTACTCCGGCTTGCATATAGTGCATCGCCACTGAAGATGAAATCCGATCATGTTCTGGGTAGGAATAGCTTTACACGCGCTGAGCTATTTTTAACCACCACGCTGGCCGTCTCATTGTTGTGTATAGCAGTGTAATTTAGCCCTATTGAGGTATCCCCTGCATGTGAATGGCGCTGCAGTGTAAATAACAAAAATAGTAAACAGCTCTGGTTGTCAGAATGTTACCTGAATGAATCTGGCAACATTTGCATGTCTTATATTTGGTAGTATTATAGTATTTGGTCATGTTTGCAATAGTTCCTGCATTTACTGTTATTATCTAAACAATTACAGACACTCTCAAATAGTGCTGGTATCAAATGCAAGGGTTGCGGCCCAACTCCCGTCCCCTATGTCATTTTATGTGCACCGGAAAAAAAAAACTTTGGATTTACTTAATTCAAGCATGTACATCGGTCGCACATAATTAATATGTGTTAAATTCACATATATCATTTGATTATTTTGAGGAGACAAATTTGATAATTACATCACTTTACCACATTTTTGTAATTTTCTTCAGTGCATGGCCCAAGAAAGCTTGGAAGGATTTGTCCTAATGTGTTTCATTAAAAGTCACATTGAAAGGGACAAAAAATGAATAATGAATAATGAAAATGAAATACTCTTATAAATATACTTCAAAATCTAGGCCTATGTATGTTTGATTTTAGATGAGCACGATAAGCACTATAAAGTTATTGATTAGTAAAATAATGATGCGTTTATCTCTGGTGTCTCAAATGATGGCGTAGGCTACTTCTGGTTTGGGCGCGCAGAACTCCTGTTACATTTTTTAAAATTGTGACATACACAGTAGGTCTTTGTGTAAAAGGGTAAGTGTGTAGAGATTTGGGATTTTTCTATGTTCATTCATTTCAACCATTGAATGAAATATGGTTTATAACATCACCGTAATTAAAATAAATTTTTATATATATATATATATATATATATATATATATATATATATATATATATAATCATTTAGGTCTAGTAATCACTAAATAATATTACACTGGTCGCGCGTCAGAAGTTTGGCATGTTTCACCGCCATCTTTCTGCTAAGGATACCCGAAGGAGAAAAACTTGGCGAACGCTTAAATGTAGGCTTGTGAGGTGTGGTCTCTTTGAGTGTGCGTGCTTCAATATGCACACAATTCAAACTTACGTAGTTGCATTCTATTAGTTCACCACTAGATGGCCAACATTTCTACACACTTGCTTTAATTCCACCGCTCCTAGCTAATAACATTTAAAAGAAGATACCGTTAAAGCCAATGTCATTTGCTTTTGGCCCCGAGTGGTTCTTGTATTGGACCCGACCACGCCATATCCAATGTGGACACCGCATCTACTTGGTTGCTGGCATGGCAATGTGGCAGCCATATTGGATGTGGATCAACCTGGCTCTCCTACAGTGTATCTAGTTTTGTCTTCCTCTTTAACTCAGTGAAGTCACTTGGAAATGTTTTGTGAGCAGAGTGTGGAGCCTGGGCCACTTGGATGGTGGACTTAAAGACTTAATCATACATTTCTCCACAAAATTACATAATAATGGAAAAATCTGTAATTAAAATAAGAATGCCATCATAAATAACTAAGTAAATGTTATCTTCTAATTAAAATATATACCAGTAATAGCTCCCTAGACATAAAGCATACAGGAGATGCAAGTCTCTTATTGGGATCATTTGGGACAAAAATTGGCATCAGAGACATGCTTTTGGCAGAACGTCAAATTTGTTTTCTCATTTGAAATGGCACCATGCCAACATTATTATAACTGCATGCAGGGGGGGATTTAAGAAATTTGGGGCCCTGGGCAAAGGCATGGGGCCCTTTCGAATGAGAAGACTGATACATATATTTTAAATAGATATGTTCAATACCTCTTTTTTTTTCCAGACCAATACCAATACTTAACTGTTGAGTAGTCACAGATACTGATACCAGGCACGATACCACTAGTACATAAAAATTCCCTCCCCCCAAAAAGACAGATCATTTTAAAGGCAAACCTATAAATCCCAATATAGTACTTTTCCTTAAAATTGCATGACATCATTTTGTAACTCTCACTGCACATCCCTGTTTCATTTTGAAACAAGCACGCACAACACAGTATAAGGCTTCTTATTTAGTGGTATACTCAAGTGCTAATGTAGAAATGTGAGGACTTTTGTGTGCTCCGCTGTATATCTGAGGCAAATACTGCACTCTCAACCCCACTATTGTGCAGTGCACAGCATAAATAAGTACACCCCCTATGATAAATAACACTTTTAAACAATGTCAATTAACACACAAACAATTTCCAAAATGATGACAAGACAAAATGTATATAACATCTGTTTGACTTATAACATGAAAGTAAGGTTAATAATATGAATTAGAGAACAAAATGTTCAGCTTTACTTAAATAAGGGTGTTGCAAAAATGCGCACACCCCACAAAGCCCAAATTTTAGACTATAAAAGTGTCTACAGGTGAGTCTCATTATTCATTACACAGTTATCAAGCAGTTCGTTGATTATAAATGGGTGTTACTTGAAGAAACACTTTTCGATTTGTTTTTTGTATTCATTGAGATATTGCTTAAAATGTTACTTTTTGCTTTCCTCATTCTTTTCGGCCCCACTCGGATAACTTTGTTTACATTTTTGTACGCTTTTTCTCAGTCTCGCTAACTGCACATGCACACTTAGCGCAGTAAGGTGGACTGATCCATTAGTGGAAACTGAGGGGGACAAGAAAAATACGATACAAGAAGCCTTCTGCTGGCATTTTAGCGAAATGATTTGGATCAAAAACATAATTAATGCGTGTAAATAAGTAAAAACTATATTGGCTATTAGTGTATGAGGAATTTTATGGGGCCGTACTGCATGTAACAAGTTAAAACAGCTCACAAAAAGTCGCTTGGTACAAATGCAACTTAAGTGGCATTTAAATCGCCTCTCTTGGCCTCTCCGGATGAAGTCAAAGCAATAACAAATGCCATTGCTGTTTTTTTTTTTATATAACACAGTAAATCACATGGTTCAGACTGTTACTGTTGCACTTGTCTGCATCCTTCACTTCCTCAAAAGAAGGCAAACTAATGATGTTGCACTTCCTTAAAACAAAACGTTTTAAGCTGTTAATATATCATTTTATAATTCACTTTATTTTCATTTTGTCAAATCAAACATAATCACTGGCTTACAAAAAAATAGACCAACAATGAGGGCAGTCATAATAATGATGTAACCCTTGATTAAAACAGGTTTGGCACATTATGTAAAATGAAAATAAAAACGTAATGGAATTATTTGCAAATCTTTATCAAGATAGAGATGCATATACAAGGTGGCCTAAAAAGTAAGGAGGGGGAATTCATTTATATTTATTTACTTAAATACAGTTAAATCGTAAATGCTTAAAATGTTTTCAACATGCAAGGTTGCTAAAAAGTTTCCAGAACACGACAAGTTCCATCTGCGCCAATTTCATTAAAAGCTGAAATGAAGTCACGGGATAGGGTTCCAAAATAGGGTGTTGTGGGATGTTTCTTGTTTCAGTGTTTCAAGACTAGACAAGGATTAGGGTTTTAAAAAATAGGGTTCTACACCAGGGGTTTCAATGTGAGTTAAGGTTTAGTGTTTCAAAACATGATCTCAAGCAGTCGTTGCACTTGAAATCAGAGTTAAGATGTCACATTAAGGTTTTTAGGGCCTGCAGCATTATGGTTTCAAATCCAGGTGTGGTTTCTTGCCGCCTTCGTCCTTCCATCTTTCTGTCCTTCCTTCATCCTCTCTTCCTCATTACCTTCCACTTCCATCTTTCCTTCCTTTCTTTGTACTTCACTTCACCTTGCTTCTTTTTATACATTTTTACTTTCTTGCATCCTTCCATTCTTCTTTCCTTTCATTCTTCTTTCCATTCTTTCTTTGTCCTTCTTCCTTATATTAAGTTAAAGATTGATAAATATATGCCATTATTTATTTATACATAACATATAACGCATATTACTTTTTATGAAGTCGTGTGTGGCCCTTGCATGTGGTGCAGACCAGGATGGAAAATAATGCACATCTTCTGTCTTCTGACGTAATTCAAACCGCGACTGCGCGCTCGCGCGCGCGCGTGTGGGATTAGATCAGGGCGAGCGCCGAGCTTCCATTTCAAGTGAACACAACAAGCCTTTTTATTCGGGCCTGCCAGCGAAGACGTAAACAGACATCCGCGTGCAATGAACGCCGTGACAGCCGCAACCTGTCTGCTCGCGGCCGGCCTCGGTTGCTTCCTGTACGGCCGCGATGTCTTACTGTGGCCGCTCCGTGTGTGTCTGCCAGAGCCATCCTCCATGCCCGAGAAGGGGGCTGCTCCCAGGCTTAGTCCGCAGGGAGTTCCGTACACCGACCTGGAGCACATCGTCAACGCCGATGGACTGCACCTGTTCTGCCGCTACTGGGAGCCAGTCGGCCCGCCAAGGTCAGTTGGTGGCGGGGTGGGGAGGGGGGCGTGGAGTGGAGTGGAGACACTCGGCTGCCGCTATTCGTATAAAAGCAACCCGTTGTGTCCCTTTAACGCTTTTAATTTTATGTTACCAGCCAGTAGAGAGACTCTTTTAGACATACTGTATTTTTTTCTTTATTTAGTTAATTGTCTTCCCCTGAATGTTGAGGTAGCTGGCCTGTGTTTCATAGTAATGTAACCATTACATTTAATAATGTTACACGTGCAGATATGTTAATATATTATTGATTAGGGACTACTTTAATTTTTATTTTATTTATTTTTTAGCAATAAAGTCATTAAAAAATATAGTGTATAATCATAGTAACATATCACTATTTAATCCACCTACCACAAAAAAACAGACAATTGTGCATTTTATTTTCTACATTTTTAAAGTCTATCATTTTGATATGCACTTCTGAAATGTGCTTAAATTACCTTTGAGTATATGATATAATTAACAATCGATAGTCATTTATGTGAAAATGAATGATGACGATTGATTGATTGCTGAATGATTTCTCACAATAATTATCAATAATTAAACAAGGTAGGCAGACCCATCCCAAGGGTAAACTATACATGCTCAACACCCACACTGGCATTGATTTAAAAAAATATACTTGAAGTGATTTTGTTTGATTAATTGGGTGTCTTTTTTGGGTGGCATCGTGAAATGTGCCATGTCTGTAAATTATGTACACTGCAGTATTTGTAAATATCAAGAACCAAGGACATTTTAGTAGATTGGCACATGGCACAGTCTAAAACTCAACATACACGTAAAAAAACGAACCGTTTACATTGCTTAATATGAAGGAAAATTTCAATCACCAAAATGTGCATCTGTGCCCAAAATTGTTAGTAAACCCTCTGTTAAGGAAATAAAATCCCCCAATAGTCACTGAAATCACTTAAAAAAAACTAAAACAATTAAAATAAAATAAAATAACAAATATTGAAAATTAAAATAAAAAAATTAAAACTAATGAAACAGGCATGGACAAAAATGATGATACCATAACAACGTTTTGTTGCACAATCTTTTGAGGCAATCACTGTAATCACACGATTTCTGTAATTATCAATGAGACTTGTGCACCTAGAGCGTCTTCCCTTGATGGTATGTTTCAGCTCCTTCCACAGATGTTCAATGGGATTTAAGTCTGGGCTCAGAAGGCCACTTCTGAATGAGCCAATACGTTTCTCTCAGCCATTCTTGGGTGTTTGCGGCTGTGTGTTTTGGATCGTTATCCTATAGGAAAACACGTGACCTACGGCTAAGACCATGTTTTCTGACACTAAGCAGCAAATTCCTCTCTAGAATGCCTTGAGATTTGAATTGTAACTTGCACAAATTCAAGAAACCCATGCCAGATGTAGCAAAGCAGCCCCAAAATATAACCGAGCCGCCTCCATGTTCCACAGTAGGGACAGTGCTCTTTTCTTGATATGCTTCATTTTTGCGTTTATGACCAGAAATGTTGTACCAAAAAGCTCCAGTTTTGTCTCATCTGTCCAAAGGACATTCTGCCAGAAGCTTTGTGGCTTGTCAATAATCAATGGTGTCCTCCTTTGTCGTCTCCCATGAAGTCCATATTGGCTCAAACAACGATGAATGGTGCAATCTGACGCTGATACTTTGGCCTTGGAGTTCACCTTGATCTGGACTGTTTGGATACCTTTGGAACTAGCCGTCTGTCTCTTCAGTTTATCATCAATGTCCCTCTTGCGTTTACGTTCAGGAAGGTTGGCTGCAATCCCGTAGATCTTGCACTTCTGAATAATGTGTGCCACTGTTGTCACAGTAACGTCAAGCTGCTTGGAGATGGTCTTATAGCCTTTACCTTTAACATGCTTGTCTATAAATTTCTTCCTAATCTCCTGAGACAAATCTCATTCGTCTTCAGTGAGGTACCAAAAAAGCCCAGTGACTATTTGTCACTTTTTAAATAGATAGACTGACTGATTATGATTTTGAAGACACCTGTGATGCTATTTAAAGAACACACTTCTTTAAACATGTCTCTCTGGTCAAATTATTTCCAATTTTGTATCGAGGTCATTTTTGTCCAGGCCTGTTTCATTAGTTTGGTGGGTTAAAAAAAAAATACTTTCTGTTAAACGTCAATTCAGGAGTAATGGCTGATTTTGATTGTTTAATTGTTCATATTAATTGATCAATTAATTAATTAATTAATTTTGTGTGTGTTTATTTATTGTTACTTTTGTAATTTTCAAGTGATTTAAGTGACCATTGTGGGGTTTCTTTTAGTAAGAGAGGGGTCTGTCTGTCTGTCTGTCTGTCTATTTGATCTAATCTGTGCTTTTGTCTGTCCGACCCACTTGACATTCTGATTGAGCAAAACAGTATAGACTTAATTGTCTGACCAAAGCTCATTAAAATGAAAATTATGCTAATCTTATGGCTACTCTGAGAACCCTTGCTGGATAGTGACCCCATTAAGACACAAAGAGGGCTAACCTCGGCTAACACTGACCGAACGTTATGGACGCTATGCAAAAATTGGACCATTTGACGACAGTGAATGGATACCTTGTTTATACATTAATACCAATTCTAATAGTTTGATGTTTCTCATTTCTGTAGCTAATAGTGTTGTTTCTAATGTTCTTCTTCTAATTTCTGTAGCTTAATGTGATGCAGTTGGCCATTTTGCACATGCTTCCTTCATGCATATGTGGCTGTGGCAGAAAAAGAAACACAGATGTCACACATAAACTCTGTGTCAACATGTAATTGCATGCAGCGTGGCGACACAGAAGATGTGACAGAATGTGCAAGCCCACAAAACATCTGGAGTCAAGACAGAACCTTTTCGCAGATGTTACACCTCACCGCCTCAGCACAGTAGTGACTCATTAGCTTAACTGATGTCTGAATAATTAGTTTACTGCAAACACTGTAAACCGTGGACATAGACTCAATCCATACCAGCGTTGCTTGAATTTTATCAATTGGCATATTAGTTGACATTGGATTCTTACGCTTTAAAAATAACAATGCCTTTTTCACCTAACGTCCCATGTTTATTCTCTTTGGCACATTCCAATCAAACAATTCTATGTTGAGCTACTTGTCAAAAAAGACAAAAAAAGAAACATTCAGACATAGACTTAATTCTTGCTGAACTTATTAACTGGCGCCGATGTCACGCTTGAAAGCAAACGCCATAATATTGTGCGTCTCAGAATTAAATTGTTCGATTTAAGAGGGTCCGCCTTTTTTGTGTATGTCAATAGAATTTTTTTTTACTACATTTATCACATTACTGGCAAGTGTCATTGAATTATATTGTTTTACATCAGTATCCTTAGGGACGTTGACTATCAAATGCCATTTTTTTGTGACATTTTTTATCGTCCTCACAATAATATCGTCATATCGGCCAGCACGAATAGGAAGTATAAAAATAGTTCCTGCATAACCCTTTGTGTGGAAAATATAGCTCAAGCTTTGGAACCTTTATATAAGGACCTTCTCACAAAAGGCCAAACACTTAAGTGATCTGCAAAATTCATTAAGATTAAGATTCATTGATTGTCACATCCACCTAAATCCAACTCAAATTGACATCGCAATGCAATAAAAAAAAAAAATATTTTTTAAACAGCTTCATTTCGGTCAATCAGGCTTTATTTTATACACTGTATCAAATTTCTGCAAAATCTACAGTTAAAAAATTACAGCATTTTCTTGTTTTTTAATTTTACAGTATTTAACTGTATAAAGCAATGCATCATGGGAAAACAAAGTGCATTATGGGTAAAAACAAAGTACAGTCATTTGCTGTATAATTAGTGGTTACAGCAACTATGTTTTGGCATGTATATATGTGGATTACAGGCAAATACTGTAAAGATTGTTGGATTTTGGCGGATATCTCTATAAGAGAGCAAATAGCGGTATATTGTCACCGGAGCAAGGACAAGAGTAATATGAAGGGCAGTCTGCATCGTCTTCACATCGCATTTCTCCGATAAACAGGCAACATTACAGCTAACATTCATTTATACACTCGGCTGCAGAACGAGGATTGATTTTACACCAAGGGTGGCATGGTGGCTAAGTGGTTAGCACTACCGCCTCACAGTGCTACGGGGCGTGAGATCGAGTCCGGGCTTCGGCCTTCCTGAATGAGGTTTGCATGTTCTCCCCGTGCCTGTGTGGGTTTTCTCTGGGTGCTCTGGTCTCCTCCCACATTTCAAAGACATGCATGGTCGGTTAATTGGATGCTCTAAATTGTCCCTAGGTGTGGATGGTTATTCGTCTCTGTGATTGGTCGGCAGGCCGTTCAGGGTGTACCCCGCCAGCTGGGATAGGCTCCAGCGACCCTTTTGAAGAATAAGCGGTTAAGAAAACGGATGGATGGATTTTCCAACGACATGCTGTATTATGTATTTACAGGAGTTTACTGGCAACTTAATTTGCCTGTAAATTATATAGAATACAAGAAACGGTTTTAAACTAGATAGATTACAGTGAATTGCTGTAAAAGAAAATACAGTAAGTAACTGTAATTAATATACAGTAAATACTTGTAAAAAATAAATACATTAATGTACTCAGATTTTACAAGAATTAGCTGGCAACTTTTTTGCTAGTTATTTCCTGTAAATTTTACGGTCAATTCGGTACAGTGTATGCATGTATTTCAGAAATTAGTCTTCCGACCAAACGACCAAGGTTCGAGTCCCATTACTATTTTTTCACTATTTAACATGGCTGATAGAACATGGCCGATAGAGGTCGCTAAACTACAAGACGTAACACTTGGTCGTATTTTGGTGTACGTTAAAACGACCAATTCGGTTGTTTTATGTTGGAGGACTTGTTGAAAAAAAGTATACATCACAATTAAAGGGGAAGTCAATTAAAAACAAATGTATTACAGGAATATGTTTTTTGCAGCCCCACTATTCTAAACACAGTATTCTGATTAATACAGTGTTTGTGGAATATGAATCAAGCGGCAAAACCTACCCGTTTTTATCCGCCTCGGGGGACAGCATGTTTTTTTCACAGAGCTTGCTGTTGACTGAAAATGACATCATAGTGCCTAGGGACATGACTTTGGTCATGTGACGTTCACAAGCGGAGTCCTTAGGCACTGTGATGTCATTTTCTGTAGCGAGCTCCCTGATTTCAGTGTAAATGAGGGATGCCTCTACGATTAGCCGGGAAAAGGCTATGTCGCGCCCTATTCTACCTGCGCATAGTCTACGAAAATACCGAAAGAAAGAAAACTCCACCCACGCGCACAGACTACGCTTTACGCTAGACCTGCGCTGGGAATGAAGCTGGGCCTGTAATGGAAATGGATACAGATGTTCTTTTACAATACAAATACAACTTGAGTCATTAGTCATAAAAGCAACTTCAATTGTAACAATGCTGCCCCGTGTCCCAGCCCTCATTTTGTCTTCGTCTGGGCCATTTTATTATTATCACCAGCACTAAAGTTGTAAAGGGATGTGCTGTAAGTGGTAATTGGGCTTAATTTTAGATCGCCGCCATCTGCTGTTAAATCAGTTCCAAACTGTAAGGGAATGCTACCAGAATGGTAATCAATTGCTCTTCCTAACAGTACAATGTTCCTGAATTCCATCCGCAGTACCGGCTTCATTTCAGAACACAAGTTTAATGAATGAAATGCATATGCATATACAAAGTACATAAATGACAAGCACGTGTCAATATATGCCAGGCAGACCATTGATACATAAAAGGGGGGAAAGGGAGGGTAGTTAAAAAAAATAACGCACACACATTTTGTTATGTAGCAGTGCAAACAAAGGTGCATTAGGTCTCCAGTGTTTACAAAACACTACAGACACTTATTTTCATGCTTTATGGTTATGTACTCCGGTTATGTGTTTCTGGACTTAAGTCTTAGAAAAACTTTCCGCTGTCTTGGACTGTAGGATACCGTTCTCTCCAAACTTGTGTTTGCTAGGTGACTTAACAACAATTGACTTACCACATAAACAATTTCAATCTATACTTGTAGCCCTTACTATCGCAAAAAAAACAATTCTTGTTAACTGGAAAAATAAACAAACTTTGAATATCGACCAATGGTCTAACCTCCTCATAAATCATATTTTAATGGAAAAAATATCTGCCTCAAATAAAAACCAAATGTCAAAATTTAAAGAAACATGGTCTACGTATATAGAATTTTTTAACCTAAACTTGGATTTTAATTCTGCCTGTTAGCGAGAGCCACAGCAGCGTTATAACTTGCATTGATGTTTCTGTATTAGGCAATTTGTAACTAATGGTTGTGTTTCTATAGTCAGGAACCCGGCTGCTGCCAGCGGGATCGAGCGGATTCACCTCCGATGGGCACCAGGGGTTGATATTCGGATTCACGGCATGCCAGTGGGTTAATTCTGTGGGTGCTGTCCCCCCTGGCGGGGAGTGGGCGGGTCTGCCCCTCTGTTGGCTGCTGGGTGGCGGCTGCGTCTTGGCCGTTCCCTGGGTCTCTTGGGGGGTGCTGCGTTGCGGGGCTTTCCCTGGTGTCGGGGGCGGCGCCGTTCCGGCGCGGTCCGTCGCTCTGGGCCCGGCGACGCGGTTCGGGGCCTGTGGGCCGCCGGGGTGCCCGGTGGTTCCCTCTCCCCTCCCCCTTCCTCCCCCTTGCTGCCTCTCCCTCCTCGCCTCTCCCCGCCCGTCCTCCGCCTCCCTGTCCCCTCTCCCTCGTCGCCCTTCCTCCTCCTCTCCCCCTCTCCTTGCGTCCCTGCCGCTGCCCCCTGCCCTTCTTGTCGTCCCCTTCCCTCCTCCCTTCCCCTTCCCCGGTACGCCTTCCTTCCCCTACCCTGGGCCGGGGGCTCCATCCATGGCCCGGGTCTCGGTGCTATGGGGGCCGGTGGGGTGCCTGGTGGGCCTGCAGTGCCCCGTCCTGCTGCGTTGGGCCGGGGGCGCGGGCCGTGTTGGGGCGGGGGGCGCTCCTGCTCCTGGGTTTGCTCTCCGGCCGGTGGCCCTGGCGGGGCCCGGGGGTCGTCCTTTGGCGCTGCCGCGGCCTGGGGGGCCCTGAGGTGTTGCGCTTGCTCTGTTCCGGCGGGGGTCGACGGCTCCCCTCTTTGGTGGAGATTTTCATGCATGCCAGATCCACCACACCAGCATCTACCGAAACTCAGACACAATCTGTTTCCTCCTCAGGTTATTGAATCGGTGGAGGCTGGTGTCTGCGGATCTCACGCGGCTTCGTCTGTCCTTCCTTCCTTTTCTCGGTCTCTCCTTTGGTCTCTTGAGGCCTCCCTGATTTTATGTTTTTTGGATTTGTTGGGGTCTGGATGTTTCTTGGGCTGGGGAGGAGTTCTGGTGGGGGGTGTCTGGTCGGTGCTGGATTTCACCTTCCTTGGTTTTCTTCGGTCCCCTCGGGTCTCCTGGTGTTCGATTTAGGTGAACGGTATGAGATTTTTTTCTAATAGGTTTTCTGGTGAGCTAACAAATACACGCACGCACGCACGCACGCACGCACGCACATACACATACTCACCCACACACACAAAAAAAAAAATATATATATGTGTATATATATGTATATATATATATATATATATATATATATATATATATATATATGTGTATATATATATATATATATGTATATTAAATTAAAAAAAAAAAAAAAAAAAAAAAGAGCAATGATGATGACATTTCCGAATGAACAATACTGAGCTCTTAAAGAAAAAGAAGAAGAAAAAAAAAAAGTGCATTAGGTCAAACATTGACATCATGTATGTCCTTGGCATGTCACTGGTCCTCAAGGATAGTTTTGACAAACAACAAAGGGTAGGAGGAGGTACGTACACTTAGTTTAAAACAAAGCAGGTCTCATGTATCATATTTCAGTTTTCATCTCCTTTTTTTAGGTCATTTGCCTCAGCCAAGTCTTTTACAAATGATATGAATTAGGGGTGTGAGAAAAAATCGATTTGGCAATATAATATATAATATAATTCTTGAATCGATTCAATATGCGGCCGAATCGATTTTTAAACATACAATTTTATGGGAATATTCAACAAAACGTCTTACTTAGGTTTTGATTAGTATTTTCTAAATTTGAGTAAAAAAAAATCGCAATAATCAATTTATAGATTCGTATTGGGATTAAACGAATCGAATTGAATCGTAATACGAATCAAATTGCCAGGTACTAGGCAATTCACACCCCTAATACGAATTAGATTTGTCGTTCATTATGAGTAAAATGTAAATCTCAAATGGATGTTACGACTTCCATATTATTTATAAAAAGCTCTAGATGAACCAGATTTTCTTTCTTGAGCCACATGATAAGCACGAGACCACTCACTTTGTTGGATTTCTCTCTCTCTCTCTCTCTCTCTCTCTCTCTCTCTCTCTCTCTCTCTCTCTCTCTCTCTCTCTCTCTCTATATATATATATATATATATAGGTATATATATATATAGGTATATATATATATATATATAGGTATATATATATGTATATATATATAGGTATATATATATATATATTAGTATATATATGTATATATATAGGTATATATATATAGGTCAATCAGTCAATGTAGGTTTTTCTATATATATATATATATATATATATATATATATATAGAAAAACCTACATTGACTGGGTGAATGAGATAGGGTCAAAGGTCAGCTGCTTCTCAAAGGCCCCTTTCACTAGAACTAGGAAGTGGGTGAAAGGTTTTCAGCTAGAGGGGAGGGGTCTCAACAATGATTGACAGTTCCTCAAGCTGATGTCCAACTGAGGCTTTGAACCCACACGGAGTGCCGTCAACAAGTCGTACGTGCTCGCCGGAGTTATGCCGCTTCAGCTGCTTCGTAACCGACACGCATGCTGTGTGGGTCACCGCATATACACATTTGTAAACTGATGGCGTCTAGCTTGACTTCCTTCCCAGTTTTGAGTTTGTGTTCCCTGCTGTTAGTGTTACACTTTGAGACTGGATACACAAGCACAATAATAAAAGAGACCTGGATTGACTCGTGTGACTATTGCAGGAAGCGGATACAAGATAAAAACGTTACAACTGCATCCCTTTTGCTGCTTTTATGTCTGCCTTTAGCTCTCTGAGGCACAGGAAAAATCTGATATTTGGGGAAAATTATCATATGGGGTGGTATTATACAAGTCTGAATTTGTTTTAGCGACACCTTCACATACAATGCATTAGGGGTGTGAATTGCCTAGTACCTGGTGATTCGATTCGTATCACGATTCATAGGTCACGATTCGATTCAATACCGATTAATCCCGATACAAATCTCTAAATTGATTATTGCGATTTTCTTTTTTTACTCAAATTTAGAAAATACTAATCAGTAAACTTGTACACTGTAAGATTTGTATGAAAATGTATTAATTTATCTGAAAATTCTGGCTTATAACTGAGCCCACTGTATTTAACAAACAGGTTGCAGTCTGTTTCATGTTTGAACAGCACTGAAATCAAATGTTAAGGCTTCATGTTCCATTAATAATAACATTCTTCCATGCTTAATGTGTGAATCCTAACCCCAAGTAAGATGTTTTGTTGAATATTCCCATAAAAAAATTATGTTTAAAAATTGATTCTGCCGCATATCGAATCGATTCGAGAATTGCGCGCTGTAATATCGCGATATGTTGCCGAATGGATTTTTTCTAACACCCCTGCAATGCATTTATAACATTGGCCCGGTGTGGTAAAAACGCTGAAGACTGAATATGGTATGAACATTAACTATATTTGCATAGCAAAATGCTTTACAGTGGCAGAATAACAACAACAAAAAACTTGGTGAGTAAAAAATTGGAAAACAATAAATTACAATAGTAGGAACAAAATTACAATAACAACAACTTTTGATCCCCTTGCATCAAGCTATAATACCAATAACGCTACACTGACAATCCTAACTGAGAAGGCCATGCCTGAATGTCACTTCTTCGTGTGGTAGTCCAAGATTTTTTTTTGTCTTTTGTAAAGCACAAAAGTACTTCACATTTGTGTGTAGCACAGTCTGCATGTTACCTGAGACCTGAGCAACTGTGATGTCATTTTCACTGGACAGCAAGTGGCAAAATGGCTGCCTTCTGATATTGATCAAAACTTCTGGATTTAGCTGCTTAACTCATATTCCAAAAATGCAATATTAACCAGAATACCGTATCTAGACTACCGTAGACTAGTGGGGCTGCATAGAACATATTGTCAAGAAAAAATTTGGGTGGGGTTGACTTCCCCTTTAAGGAAATCAGTTCTGTTGTGCACAATTATCAACACAAAACCACCCCAAAATCAAAGGAGGACAGAGTTAATGGCAGCTGGAGAGATTGGAGTGTATTGTCATAATTGCTGCAGCTGCGCGTGTGTCTAAGAGAAATTGAAAATATGAGTGAAAATGAATTCTACACTAACATGAACAATATAAGAAGTATACCAAAATGTTAAACAATTAGCCAATCAACTGCAACTTTTTGTACGGTACCGTCTCGTCCACCCTGTCCAACATACATACATACACACACACAAATAGTTACAAGACAACTAAAAGGTTTCCAAAATTTCAAAAAGGTAAATTCCTCCTTTCATCCTCTCTAGCCAGAATTATTTTGAGGGTATGTTGACATGCTACATGACATCATTCATCTAATTAGCCTCAAATCGCATTTGAAGCCAAACTAATGTGTTTAAATGTCATGAGAAGATGTTTGGTGCAACACAGAGCCTTGTGTTCTTCCATCTTGGTGGTCATAATCTGGTTTATCAGATCTCAGTGGCATTCGTCTCTATGGGTTCATGGTAGGGCTGTGCAATTAATCGAAATTCAATTACAATTTCGATTACAAAATTGGTATAATCGTACAAAAGCGATTATTAATACTAGGGCTAAAACAAGTCCTCGTCAATTCTGCCTCGGATACCCGCTGAGATAGTCGTAGTCAAGCTAACGGCATTATGCATGACAGTACACGCGGCTAATGCTGAGAGAAACCCAATTTCAAAATAAATCTTACCAAGTAGTATACGTAGATCAATGCATTGTAACGCTTTTCATTTGAAGTTGTTTCCGGAAGTGTGTCGTTGCGGTATAAGGGCTGACAACGTGCTCATCTGTTCAGAGTTTGTGAACAACGGCAATATAAATGCCCCAAATTGTTGCGACAGACGTCAGTAACACAACGTAGTCCCGAAGTCACGTTCAAGCTCCAGTTAAGAGCGCCAAGACACATTGTATTGTACGGCGCTTGTTGCCAGCAATTAGCGGCGACTGCTTGCTAACAGCGAGCTGCCATCACCAAGCAGCAAGCTAGCCGCGCTAGCTAGCAGCGGTAGAGTGCTCCAGCCGTCTGATTACTTTTCAAAGGCGTAAATACTACAGCCCGTAGACAGCTGGGGTAGGCTTCAGCGCGCCCGCGACCCTCGTGAGGATTAGCGGTTGAGAAAATGGATTGATGGACTGCGCATACTTTGATGCTGACAGCCTGACTAATTTGCCGTTCCTACTGATCACTTATTAACAAACCAGGCTTACTTAAATGTGCTATTCACAAAATCGCTATTGTGGGTCTGACGTCACTTTAGGTCCATTGACCAAAATCTATGGGGAGAGATTTGTCTAAAATCTCACTGTTTTAGTGGAATTTTTTTTGCTGACAAGCACAGTTAAAAAAAAGAAAAAAGTTGATTATCTAAAAAT
This sequence comes from Leptonotus elevatus, assembly GCF_054856555.1. Classification (NCBI taxonomy): domain Eukaryota; kingdom Metazoa; phylum Chordata; class Actinopteri; order Syngnathiformes; family Syngnathidae; genus Leptonotus; species Leptonotus elevatus. The sequence continues at coordinate 16,027,477 of NC_141240.1, forward strand.
AAAAGCCAGTTGGTTTCTAATTATTACATGCAAATGTGTTTTTTGTCTTCTGTATTTATAATTGTTCTTTAACCAAGTATATACAGGTATATTTTTATTTCTATCCAAATACCCGATTATTCGCTAGAATTTTCAGTAGGATGTCCGACTACCAAAATATTCGATAGCTGCAGCCCTAATAATATTAATTTTGAGTTGTTTTGAGGCACGCCCACACGAGTTCTTTCACCACACACCCCTGTCAAAACTAGCTTGCACCCCAAAAGCCATACTGCACACGCTGCACCCCAGCTTCAAATTTTTGCTGACGTAATAAATATATATTATTATAAATAATTTTTGGTCCAAAAGGAACTTGTCTTAATATTTTCAAATGTTCTTGTTTTGAACAAAAATAAAATAAAAATCGTTTTGAGTAATCGTGATTTCGATTATTACCAAAATAATCGTGATTATTAAATTGTTTTCCATAATCGACAAGCCCTAGTCCATGGTAATGACAATACGGAATGACAATAGATTTCTCCTCACATTTCCTTTCATTCAAAGTGTGATTTATCATGTGGGTGCCTTTGAATTGTTGAATAATATTCTCGTTTAGACCACATTTTCTGCTCGGTTCATCACTGTTAGTGAGATCTCAAAATCAACTTCGGGTAGCTAGGCAGCAGCACATGAAAGGGATTAGGCTACAGTCTGTGCTTGTTTGGAGTAGCTTTGCATAGGAGGGAGGACACCGGGTAAGCTCTCTCTCTCTCTCTCTCTCTCTCTCTCTCTCTCTTTCCCTCTCTCTCTCTCTTTCTTTCTCTTTCTCTCTCCCTTGTGTTTTAACAAGGCCTTTTATAGGCTTCGGCTCTGTCTGGACAAATTAAACATTGTGGGAGACCTCAGACCAGTGAAGCTCCATCCGCTATGAAAGACAGCAATGGAGGCATATCTAGGCTGGTCTTCATATTCCATCCAGTGCAGTCACTCACGCATGCGGGAGGAGAACATGGCGACTGAGCGATATGATAAGATAAACTTAGTTGTTTCAGAAGGAGTTACTTGTGTGCGGTGGCAACCCCAAATAATTTCCAAGCTAGGAACGTGTACTTAAGTCTTGCTAAGTTTCTATTAAATTAGTCACTAAAACGAGACTTTGATTTGGTGTTCCCACATGTAAACACTTCCGTCCCATCTTCTCACGGCTGGCGCCGAGTCACGTGACTGAATCCCGCCCGCTGATTTGCAGAATGAAGAAGTATTCACGTCCTCCTCTGCCCGTCTATGCACGCTGATTCGACAAATGAGAACTTTCATCACTTCCTCCTATTTTGCAGCCAATCAATTGAGCCCCCCCCCCCCCCATTTAGAGATAGTATTAAAACTAAAATTGGACATCGTGAAAGCCAAGTTGACGATAATATCGATGACGATGATTATCGCCCACCCTTAGTGATCATCACGTTAACTGCAGATAAGTCCAACATGGAAAAACAGTGCAAGTGTTGTAGACTGTACTGTTCACTGTATAACCATCTTTACAGTAAAACCAGATTAGCTCCATTAATCTCCAACTGACCCTCAGTTTGTGAGTTTGAATCAATTATGCCTAAACAAAGGCTGCTATTCACTCATACACGCAAATGCACATGCTTGTGCCGAAAGGAGCAGTGGAAAGAGGCAAGAAAGAAGAGCAGTGAGTGAAGTCAGAATGATTTGTTAACAAGGCTTGATGATAAGCAGCCAGCAACCACTTATTGGTGTCTCTGAATGCATCTCAGCTAATCATTCCTGATTGACACTCCACATGGCTTCTCGAACACTTCTTGTTTTTGTTTTTGAGTGAATCACAGTTTATCACACACTGGCAGGAGAGACTTCACAAAAACGATACCATATTCTATTACAGTAAATAATAATAATAATAGCTTGCTAGTTGCCATTTCCATCGAAGGGGAATAATGCAAGATGATGGGACTCTCGGGAGGATAAAAGCAGTTCAGATAATGGATGGTTAGATGGATATGAAATGCTTCCTTTTGGTGGCAGCGTCAAGGCATTCCTTTTGAGACTTTTTCAACCATCTGAATTGGAAAAGGCAAACTGTCTGCTATCCCTCAATGGCTTTGGCGACGGTAAACCATCTGAATTGGTGGAAAGGGTGTTGCTGGCTGTGCTGGACTCGGCTGATCCCTCCCACATATTCCTGTGGCAGCTTCCAGTGCTGGTGTGCACCACACTAGCCATTTCCCCACTCTCCTTCTTTATAGACTACCGTGCGCTAACTGAAGTGGCCTCCCTCCGTCCGTTCTAGTTTAGTTTGCCGTCCGTTCTGGTTTAGTTTAGTTTGCCACCCCCTATACCTCTTTTGTGTGTTTTTGTTTTGTCCAACTGTCTTTTGTGAAATGCACCGTTCGCCATAGTTCCTTTCCTGTTTGTTTCATTATCCACAATTAATTAGAGTGTTCGTCATAACAACTATCGGTTATATTCTACAGTCAATATTTCCTTGGGTGTTACTTTGACAGTGGGGACTTGGGGAGCATTGACTCCATTTTGTTTAGTTTCTGTGTTCGGAGGTATAGTGTTCCGTCATGTGTTGCCCCATGCATGTGTTGTCCCACTTCATGTCCACCCGTTTTGTTCAGTGTGCCCCCTTTTCCACCACTTCCCTCCTCCATGTGTGCTACCCGCTCCCTAACATCACTTGCGTGCCACCCGGCACGTCACAGTAGGACCAAATACACTCCGTTTTAGAGTAGGCTAATATTTACACTAGGAAGAGAGCAAAATAAAGTATTGAAAAAAATAAAAATCACTAATGGGTTGAGGAACAAACTGACGACCTTCAGCTTGGGAGACTGCCACACTACCACCTGAGCTATGCCCCTCCTACTGTTTGCTTATCTCCAAGACCAAAAACATTGGATTCCAGCTGACACAAGCGATGTATTAACACACAGCAGGCTCTGCGTGGCTCAGGGAGTAGATCTCCCAAGCTGAAGTCGTGAGTTCGTTCCTCAACCCTTGTGTGACTTTTATTTTTATTAAATTTTTTCAATTCTTTATTTTACTCTTTCAAGTGTAAATATGACTCTAAAACTGAGCATTCCTCATGGATGTGAAATGAGCTGAATCTAGTTTGAGGTTCCTCTACCTTCCGACTGTATGTACTGCTTATACTCATTGTGGTCATGGGTGAGTTGGAGGCTAAACCAGCTGAATTTGGCCTGAAGAAGGTGGTACACCCTGGACTGGTCACCAGCCAATCACAGGGCACATTTTTGACAAACAAACTTTCACACTCACATAAACACCTATTGCCAAGGTCATCTTCGTTCCATCTAATATGCATGTTATTAGAGCGTGGAAAGAAGCCGATAGACCTGGATCAAGACAGACAACAAGGAAACTCTCTTTTATGTTTATCATTTGACATTTTTCTTCCCAGGGCGCTGGTGTTTATTGCCCATGGGGCCGGGGAGCATTGTGGTCCATACGATGAGATTGCACAGAGACTGAAGGAGCTGTCCCTGCTGGTCTTCTCACAGGACCACGGTGAGCCACCACTCACAGCGCTGCTCTGTTCATTCTCGCATATATTTACACCTACTGTAATGCTCACTTCACACATGCCGGGACATGTGCAGACATTCCGAGAAAAAAAAGCTCCTCCCTATCTGCAGGACTGATGTTTTTTTCCTCTATCCCTGTTCTTTGCCACACATGTTGTAGAAATCTTTGTAGTTTTTTTTCTTAATACTGCTGATCACTAAGTAACATTGAAAACCTAACCTCATTGCATTTTGAAGGACAAGCCCAACAATAAAATGCTCTTTCACTAGATAGCTTCCACCGCCTGTTGCCATTCATACAACAGAATAATAGATCTGCCCCCAGATTTCACACTGAGTATATAAATTGTGATTAGATCAACATCACTTCGCTATAAATGTTTTGGGTGACATTTTTGTTTGGTGATGTGCTGTGAGCTTTTTTTACGGTTGTATATGTACCTTAGCTTAATGAGAGAAGCTGATGAATCATCTATATTGTCATGTGAAATGTACTTGCATATTCACAAGTTTTTTCCTCTGCTTTTACCCGTCACAGTGAGCCCTGCTACACAAACAGTTAGTGGCAGTGAGTGATTTAATGGCCGAGGAGCAGTTCAGGACATTGGTATCATGCTCGAGATACCACAACCTGTCTGGGTGGATGCTAAGTGTAGATAGCAGAGGATGGCCCACCATGCTTTTGATGTGCCATTCTGATAAAGGTTGTGAAACACTGGCTTGAGGTGATGGAATATTTTCACTAGCCTGATGAATGTCACCCTTTGCTGTTATCCTTACAAAGTAGCTTAGTGCTCTTTATAATTATGCTAGCATGCTAGCATGCTTAAATGCTACGACATTATCTCAGTGTCTGGGAACATTCATTTGCATGTTCTTAGAATCATATTAAATAATATCACGTAGATTCCATCATTATTTTCACCAATAAATAATGGTGCTTGGATAGAAAAATAAAAATTACAGTGAATAGGTAAAGTGAAACTGGAGTTTATATAATGGGGGGGAGGGGCTAGAGAGCTCTGTATTGTTTTCTATTACGATGATGTTGTACTTTGCTTGGATGCTTTGATCGCTTTGCCGAAGTTAGGATAACTGGAGCAATTAGAAATGTAACATGTCAAATTTAGTATTAGTAACTTTAATTGTAGCAGACAGCGAGTATACTTTGAAGAGTTTGACGCTGTCCTCACCCTTAACGCGTAACTGTTGCGTTCATGGAGTCTATTGTTTGCATAGTAGCTTGTTAACATTTTAGCACTTTTGCACATAGCTCTAAGTGTCTGGTATAGAAACATTGTGCCATTTTAACATAAACCTTAAACATTTTAGCAGTGTGTGTTGTTTGTCTAGATGCTGTAAATTATGATCAGAAATGACACAGGCTGTGTACACATCAACAGTTTGCCCTAGGGCCTCACAGTCACGTCAGACTTTTAATTTTAATATACTGGAGTAAAGTGGAGCAATTCTCTGTTTCTCATATGCACACACATGATAGTAAGTACAAAAAAGGACACTTATTTACTAGCAAACTGGAGGCTATGCCCATCTATTTAAACAGCAGACAGTATCACTTATACCTCCAAACATGCAGTAGCCCACATTGGTTGTTAAATAAGCTCCAAACTGAACCGCTCCCTAAAACAAAACGTTTTTTTTTTTTTATGAAATATGCAAAAAGAACATAGCTTCCATTCATCTTAGTGAGTGTTGAAAGAATCCATATCCAGCAATTTATTCATTCACACACCTTAAAACTGCACAAGGTGAAGAAGGTCTCACATGCACGTGATGTGAATGCTTAGGGGGCATCATTGGTGTTACTGGATCAATGGTTGCCAGGGCAACCATTAGCACCTCCCAGCTTCTGCATGTACTTCTGCTTCCTGTGCATATGATCATGTATGTTTCCATGAAGTATCGTAAACCCCACTAAATCGCAGGCTGAGTTGTCCATATCAGTTAAACGCCTCTATTCAAATTATGTTTACAAGCACCAAAGCTAACGAGAAGGTGAGAGAAAGCCTTTTGAGGGAATTTATTCCGTCAGAGACATGGACACAACTGAATGGTGTCCAGAAAAAAATGATGAGAAAGGATGGAGAGCCACCTTTCAGTGAATGACCAATAGCATAAATATTTGCAAAAAATATATATAAAAAAATATACTCATTATTCTCATCAAAAGGCATTTAATGAAGGCTTCCCTGCTAAGAAATGCCATACAAAAGTAAAGTAAATTCTCCTGTCAATGTATTAGGAAATATAGTATTTTCCTTCTCCACCTATGTTGCCATTTCCTTTATTTTAAACTTGATATGCTTTTAAATTTAGCATATCTATTATAAACCTCTGCCCTGCAATTGGCCAGTAAGCAGTCCGAGGTGTCCCCACCTCTTGAACAAAACTCAGCTGGGATAGTCTCCAGCTCCACCTGCGACCCTAATGAAGATAAGTGGTGTAGAAAATGGATGGATTATGAACCTCACACTTTGCTGTGCACAGTGTTTTTGTATGGGGGAGAGGATTGTGGCGTTGCCTTGGTCAAGACCATCTTGACAGTTACAGGACTCAAAACTGTGAAACCAGTCACCCCTCTAACCCACCTGATTCCAAAATTCAAGTTACAACCATCCCTTGTTTAATACCTGTTTCATAGCTTATCACTATTTCTGATTTGGTTGTTTTACCTCCACAGTTGGCCACGGTCAGAGTGAAGGAGACAGGATGAACATAAAGGACTTTCAGATATACATACGAGACACGTTGCAGCACATCGACCTGATGAAGTCTCGCCATCCCGGCCTACCTGTCTTCATCGTGGGCCATTCAATGGTAGGAGGCATGCAAACAATATTAGAACAATTGTGAAATAGGAAAAACAGGTGGTTGAGTCTCGTCCGCTTTTAAGTGAAAACTGCTTTTAGTTTGTCTTTTATGTTACAGTATAATTGGCTTTAGTCAGTTCTGTGGGTTTTTTCATTGTTTATTGTACTCAATGAGAAAAATCAGGTGTTTGCTGTAGCTATGAACAACTCTGCAGAATGCAACAAGTCCACATGGAGCAATATGTAAATACTTGCTTGGTTAATAACTGACTCAACTCTCAACATTCTTGTGCACAAGTCTTAACAATAGTCATCTTCAGGAATTTTCGTTGTTGTTGTCCAGGCTCTCATCAGTAATTAGTTAATAATAACTCAAGCTCATTGGTACACCAAGTGAGTTTTTATACAGATGTTGATTTACTTCCCTTTTATCCTGTTGAAAGCGCACTGACCCGGGTGTTTAGCAAAGTCCTGTCAATTTCATAGTTGTGTTTTTACAGGCCTCATTTTACAGCTTCCCAGTGTTGTGACTCTGTATCCTGTTGCTATTAGATTTGGTTGCTGCTGGTTTGTTTGTATGGATTTCTTTTCATCAGTGGCCAGGATGACGCACAAGGGAGGATAAAACGAACAGCCACCTGTGGATTTGACAGAATGTTTGCGGAGATGCTGCTGATAAAAGGGCATTCTTTAGAGATCACATGGCGTCACCACATCTGACGCTTTTTTTTGTTGCAGCGTGCTCTGGTTCCGCCTCAAAGTGCTGGTATTTAAATCAGTACTGGTTACATTTTACAGTACATATTAATAAGTGGAAATGATTTAATTGTGCTATGAACAGAACTACTGCTCGTATTATTCCTGACGTCAATAACAGTGATACATGTAATAGCATTGTTACCCATAGCTTTTAATTTTCAAACAACCAGTCCAAGAAGGGGGGGGAGTACAAGTCAAAAGGAGTGTGATAGGAGAGGCATATGTTGGGATAGCGAAGGGAAAATTGAGGACAAGACAAAAATATTTAAAGTTACGAAACAGGAAGTTTTAATAACTAAACAACATTGTAACATTATTTGTCGTCTGATCAAAAAAGAAAATTAAAGTGAATCCTCACACACAAAATATATTTGTTGAGCCTAGCAGAGCATCTGTGTTCTCACTAAATCCTCCACCCTAATTCTGCTTTTTTACACGTGATCGCAACAATCAACATTTTAGTAATTATGTGTTCACTCTTGACTTTGCCTCTGGAGGCACCTGAAAGTAAAATGAACCAAAGTAAGTTGTGATGCTTGCGAGTTGCGGGACGATTTCTCAAACGTTTGTGTTGATTTGTATGTAAGCAGACCTGTGAGTGTCTTTTGAAAGTGAGATTTTCTGGTGGGAACTACTTAGTGGCTCTTTTCAGCAAGTAAGACTGTCACTGGCCAAACTCTGTTGAATATTCACACAAGTGACAAAGAGTGCTCACATAAACAAAGTTGGAGCCAATTAGTCTCCAGAAGAGCAGGATGGATTCACAGGCACACAATCATTACTCTTGTGTATACAACCCCCTTCAAAGGTATTGGAACAGAAAGGTCAATTCCTTTGTTTTGTTGTCTACTGAAGACATTTGGGTTTCTGATCAAAAGATGAATATGAGACAAAAGTTCAGACATGCAGCTTTTATTTCATGTATTTACATCTAGATGTGCCAAACAACTCAGGACAGAGCACCTTTTGTTTGAAGCTATCCACTTTTCAAGTAAGCAAAAGTATAGGAACATCCATCCATCCATTATCTGAACCGCTTATCCTCACAAGAGCTGGTCGCCTGCCAGCATACATTATTAAATTACCTTAAACTAAATAACATTTCATATTTGGTAGCATAACCCTTACTTGTAACTTCATCAAGCCTGTGACCCATTGACTTCACCGAACTGTTGTATTCTTCATTGGAAATGCATTTCCAAGCCTTTACTGAAGCCTCTTTCAATTCTTGTTTGTTGCTGGGGGCTTCTCCCTTCATTCTCCAATTCAGGAGGTAAAATGCAGGCTTTTCCTCCTTTGGGATCTTAAGTAGATCATGTCTTTCTACATACTTTGGCTTTCTGTCACTTTGGTAGAGGTTAATCTTGGTGTCATCAGTGCATAGAACATTGACTACGTTCACATGCAGTCAATATTCGGGTTAAGGTCAGAATCCCGGTTTCGAGGTAACACGTTTACATGCGTGGCGGAAAGAGTTACTCCCGTTTACATGCTCGTTCGTGCTCGATTGGAATAACCCGTTCGGACCCTGACGCGTTGACGACGTAATTACGTAAATAACGGAATTCCCGCTTTTAACTTACTATACATTCAATAAAAGACATATTTATGTCACGCTAAATAAAGTAGCTTCAGAAGTGTGGTTCTTGTTTGTTGACATCGTCTTGAGTATTTCCGCTAAGTTATACACTAGAAGCACGGACTTATATACTTGTATTTACTGTATGTGTATATAGGCACAAACTGTGACGTTTTCGCCGTAGAGACAGCAAATAATGTGAAAATGCAGTGGAGAAATCAATGTACGCATTCAAGGGGAGGCTCCTTCAGCAAGTAGGACAGCGCTGTGCATACAAGTCGTGATTACATAAACCAAGATTCCTTGCGAATCAAATAAGCGAAGAAGAAAAGAAGACGATCGATTGAGATATTCCGAATGCGTTTATATGAGCAAGAATTCCGGTTATGAAAGGAGTAACCCAGGGCTCTTTGAGTTTTTAAAAACCCGAATAAGAGCATATTTGGGTTTTAAAAGGGTTATTGACTGCATGTAAACATAGTCATTGTTCCAAAACGTATGCGGCTCATCTCTGTTCTTCTTTGCAAAATCCAATCTGGCGGCCTGCTGATTCTTTTTGCTGATGAGTGGTTTGCAAGTTTGAGTCTTCTTCGAGCAGTGATTGTGATACTTTCACCCCTGCCCTGTGTATGTTGGCATTGATGACTGTTGTCTTTGGGTGTGTCTTCACACCTCTCACAATGTTTCTGTCATCACCTGCTGTTGATACCCTTGGCCGACCTGCTCGATGTCTGTTGCTCTGTACCAAGTAGTTTGTTTTTCAGAACATTCCAAATGTTCTGTGGAACCTTGGAGTTCGAACGTCTCGGAACTTGTACAAATCGGACTTTGACCCCCAAAAAATCGAAGGAAAAAAATGCCTCAGAGTTTGACCTCGATCTCGGAGTCCGAACACCAAAGCAAAGCCGAACGTACCTTGAACGGGTAGCCGAGTGACGCCGAGCAATGCTGAATGCTCACGTCACTGTAGTCGAGACAAGGCACTGCAAAGAAAAACAAAGTGCTATGAACCACAGTGGATTCAAGGAAGGAGATAATCACGCCGTTGTATCTACTGCGACTACTTACGTAAATACTGGAGCGAGGACCCCCTTAGCTGTTCAACAATGTGCCTGACGTTAAACAGCGCTCGCAAGGACCCCTTTGTAGTCTAACAATATGCCTAATATGAAATATACCAACTCAGCACTGAACTAAATCATGCATTAACATAACATAAATCAGGCTCTTTTCATTCCTTTCATCCATCACACCACAACAAAAAAGGCAAAGGGTGACACCTAACGGCCATCATGGTGACCCTCGTGCTACAACACGAAATGGCTCCTACAGTAAGGTATTCTTAATTGTTTAAATACTGTGCAGGGTGTACATGTTTTTACATAAATAGAAGTTAAATTAAACTAGAAAAAAATAAAAATGGAAATTTTCAGTTTTGGGAGCTTGGGAACGGATTAATTGCATTTACATTATTTCCTATGGGGAAAAAGGTTTCTGAGGTTAAGCAAATCGGACTTTGAACACTTCACAGGACCAAATTATGTTCAAACTCCAAGTTATAACTGTATATGCCCAATCTTTGTGCAATGCTGTGATTGGATTATCCCCTTTTTCTCAGCTTCAAAATAGTTGGCTTTTCTCCCATAGACAGTTCTCTGGTCTTCATGTTTCCTTAATAGCAAATGCCGTTTTCGCTGGTGAAATCCAAAGCCAAACGCAAGAAGCATTAAGCACTCAATTTATACCTGAGCAACTAGAATCAGTCACACATTCCAATATTTTTGCTCACTTGAATAATGGGTTGGTTCAAATAAAAGGTTCTCTGTCCTGAGTTGTGACATATCTATAGATTTAAACACCATGAAATAAAAGCTGGCGTTCTGAACTCTTGTCTCACATTTAACTTTTTATCTGAAACTCAAATGCCTTCAGCAACAAAAAGAAAGGAATTCACCTCGCCACCCTTTATATGTACATGCGTGCGTGCATTTATTTGCTGGTGGGGCTATTTGCGCCTGTATATGATATTTGCTTATGGGTGGAGAAACCACATTCGTGTCAAATACTGGGGCTTATGGTTGTAACACAACTGCCATCACTCTGTATCTCAGCGTGGGTGCGAAGGTGTGGCCTTGCTGTGTCGTCCTCTCCCTTTACATTGCTCCAATTGTCTCTAAAGCAACACTACAAAAAAAAAAAAACACAGCAGGATGGATAATCACGCCCACCCAAACAAAAGCCTGATTGTTTTATGGTCTTGTTGGCCTCTGAGTAGTTTTCCCAGAACTGTTCTCCTCGGAACCTCTCACCTACTTTGCTTCCCACTCCTATTAGAACTAGAAGACAAGACAATCCTTCCTTACTGTCTGTCACAGTGGAAGCTCTCAGCGTCACTCCCTCAATGAATCAAAAGCTTTGTTCCATTTTTAACTCCTTAAATGCTTTGCGCTTGCATCTATACTCTCTGATTATATATATCTAGTACTCATTTCAAGAGGTTTTAGACATTTAAATTTTTTTTTAATTATTTGAAATTATGGCAGAAAAGGCTATTAAATGGATTTATTGTGAAATAAACTGCAGCGGGTGGAAACAGCTGGTGAAGCTACCAAACATTAAGGAAGAGGCGAGATATCCATGGTTTACTTAACAGTAGTTAGTTAACTAGGTGCCTCAGTTAGGGTGGTGAGGTGTCCACGTCTGAATAGTAGCGTGGGAACCTGCAAGACGCATGCCGCATTGAAACACTTCAGTTGGCATGACATTGACAAAACAACAAAGGAGGAGCACCACGGTTTTTACTTCTCAGCATGTGACTTATGAGCACATGAGAGGTGACTGAGGGCAACAAGTAATATGAGTGGAGACTGTGGAGTATAATACTGCAGCACTAGTTGATGGAGGAAAGATTTTCTTTAAGAAACTTCGATCAAACCCTAGATTCCATGTGTCCTTAATTGATTTTAAATAAAGGTTAATAATCATAGTTGCCTATATAACTGCAATTGAACTGCAAGCTATGATCCCAAAACACTATCATTTTGAACTCTCCTTGCAGTGGCCCAGTTGGCTGTCCAGTGACAAAAGGTTCAGCGGTTTGATTGTCATTGAAAACTAATGCTGCATTCGAGGAAGTTAGATATCTTACATGGATTCTCCCACTTCCGACCTCAAAGCGTTCAAGGCTAATGTAAACAAAAATATGAAGTGTTTGTTGTTCTGGTTAACAGTCAGAGCTTAGTTATTACTTTGAACGACTAAATTAATGTTATAATAAATAAAAGATAAATATGTTTTTAATGTATAACCATCCATCCAAGGGTCGCTGGAGCTTATCCCAGCTGGCTTTGGGCAGTAGGCGGGGCACACCCCGAACTGGTTGCCAGCCAATCGCAGGGCACACAGAGACGAACTACCATTCACACTCACAATCACACTTATGGACACTTTTGGAGTGTTCAATTAACCTTCCACGCATGTCTTTGGAATGTGGGAGGAACCCGGAGTACCCGGAGAAAACCCACGCAAGCACGGGGAGAACGTGCAAACTCCACCCAGGAAGGCCGAAGCCGGGACTCGATCTCACGTCCTCAGCGCTGGGAGGCAGACGTGCTAACCAGTCACCCACCGTGCCGCCCTATAATGTATAACATCAATTATATTTTGCTATTCATGGGCTTTTCTCTACAGTGGTCACCATTGTCGACTGACGTCAGATTGAAGGCGGTCGGTGATGTTGGGGTCCTTTTTTTTTTCAACTTCGCAACTTGGATCGCCGAATTCAAAGGGGCGTTCCTGTGCACTCTTCCTGGTATAAAGACGTAAAAGTCCGACTTTCCACCTTCCTCGAACGCAGCCTAATTTGTTCCCTGTGGGCCTGGCAGCGCTTTATTTGCATGGCATCAGCCGCCCATTGGTGTATGAATGTGTGTGTGATTGCTTTGTGCTGTGGGCTTTACAAATGGACACTGTAGTGAAAGTGTTATAGGCCCAAGTGTACTACTTATTCACCATTTTACAACCGTGCACATGAGCAAAGAAAATCCACAACCAAGGCTAAACCTATTTTCTCCCCCTACATATTAGTCTCTCACTCAAGAGTTACAGAAAGAGCACAAAAAGCGCAAATAAGGGAGTTTTTCAACAAATTATCGACTCTGCCGAGGAACAATTCCACAGACAAGATGGTGATTATCAGTTACCGGTATTAATATTAGTAATACTAAATTAATTGAATTGATCCTAAGCAATGTTTTCTGCACTTCTTGAATCATAGGCACAGGCAGCTAATGCTTAGGGCAAGTTGTTTTTTTGTCATCTATTCGTATTCTCATATGTTTTATTGACGCAACAAAGATGAAATGAATTTCCACTTACTAGGGATTGGAAATAATACCTTGTTCTGCCAATGGACAAGCAGCAATAGTGAACAGAGCCATGTTGAGCCAAAGACGGACAGTGCAGTTACAAAGCCTCTCTGGTCAGGCTGGCTGATAAGAGGGGGCGTAATGGAAGCAGCTCAAAGTGTACATGACCCTTCCCGACCTCTAGGCACACTGACCTCACACCCACCCCACCCCTTTGCCTACCTCACTCGCTTCCACAGTGCCTCCCAGAACTAAAGGACACACAATCCTCATCCCCCATGTCTATGGATTTTTAAATGAGCACTTCCCCCACAAAAAGGTCGACCAAAGCCAACCCTTAATCTGTCAGCAATCAGGTGGAAAGAGGTTGTATCCAAACAAAAATGTAAATAATGTACACTTTTCATTTGGTAAAATTATTTATATATTTCAGCCAAATCAAGAGAAAAACAGACAGTGGCTCTTATCTCGGTTGCATCCACGCATTTTGTGGTATTGACATAATTAGACCTACAAATTATGACCACCTACGTAATCTAATGATATCTAGTTCAAGTGCCCTTGCCTGACTGCCACTGTCTTCCTCAATAAATGATCTGCTCCACACAGGGCGGCGCGATATCCATCCTCACAGCCTGCGAGAGGCCTACTGATTTTACCGGAGTGGTTCTGATTGGCCCCATGGTTCAGATGAACCCAGATTCTGCCACACCATTCAAGGTACCGGTGCATTTTATTCCATGCTGCTACTTCTATGGTCTTCGCTGATCTCTTTTCTTATTGTAGTTGTGGTAGGATTTGATCACGATGTTATTGTTTTTATGAACCTAGTTTGATGGCATTAAAAGATCCCTGTTAATTTTTTTGATAACGTCTGACACAAAATCCGCTGCAAATGTTCCCTTTTCAGCTCGCTGCCAGTCCCACTTTTGAATGCTTTTTATTTGAGCTATTTTCATTCTTTGCTAAAACACTTCAGATTTTGAGAGTAGGGCTAGTAATGGTCAGAGGAAGGACTTTTTTGTTTTTTTGTCAAGTTCTAAAATGTTACCACCTAGGTATAGGTATCAATTTCCAAACTTTTATGCGTTATCAGGGAGAGCAACAACCCAACTGATTTTAGAAATTTTAACCCACGCTCAAGGGCGCCGGCGCTAAAATGTCATCTCAGTATGTATACAAACTCGCAAAATAGAAAAAAAAATGCTAATCAATATTGTTTTTTGTTGTTGCTGCTGTAACTAATGTTATCTGTTATTTTTTTAAACATGTTTAGCTGGTGTTATTGGTGCTAGCAAGCTACTTTTGGCTACAGTTTTGGCAGATGGTGTGAAAAAATAGCCACAAACAGGTCAACTCAGGTTGCAAAACATGTTCTTCCGGTCTGTATGCTGTCCTCATTCTACATGGACCTGTTCAGGTCATATTAAAAATCCATTAAAGGCTTTGTTTGTGTCTTTGTTTATTCACCGTCTACAGATTTTCCTGGCCAAGGTTATGAACCACATGCTGCCAAACTTCACTCTGGGCTCCATTGATTCCAAATGGGTCTCAAGGGACAAGAAGCAGGTGAACAATAGAATTGACACAAGGTCTCATGGGAAATCGTTAAGTGAAAGTGTGCATGTTTATAGAATGATGTGTGTGTGCGTGTGCCTGTGTGTGTGTGTGCGTGTGAAATGCATATTATAACTCATTTGTGATGATTTAATGTTTTATCCTTTGCACCACGGAGATAATGTTTTCACAGCTTTCATGTATCTTATGCCTATTTGTTTCATAGGTATTAATTATAATGCCTTATTTTAGGCACTCGTAATATGATTAGGAATTAGAAATTAGACAAATAGAAAATTGCCATTAATTTTATGTAATTTTAAGGAAAATTGCTTCTTTTTTTTATACAGGTCTTTTTTTTATGAACTGTCATTGTTTTTTGTTTTTTATTGGATGTATCAAAAGTATTAGTTGGAATCGGTACTTGGTATCAGTATACTTGTACTGGCATCGGTCTGAAAAAAAGTGGTATGGAACATTCCTAATAATTTTTGTTCCGGCTTTGGATGTCCGAACCATAAGCCGGCCACATCAGGGAAAACTATTAAAGGCGCTTTCCAGCATTCAGTTCAATAGAGTTGTTGTTGCAAAAGTTCCAAATGCTGTTTATTGTGATCTAAACACATTCCAAAAAGGATTCACAATTCCAAAATGATACTTCAAATAAATATACGAACATGTGTGGGTGGGTGTGGCTAGGAAAGGGACTCTACATGTATGTGTGAGTGTGGTTGAAAAACTATATGACTATATATATAAAACTAAATATATCACACTGCCTATTATCTGTAGTAAACATATCCTGCTTCCACGGTAGACGTCTTTTAACCTTATAAAGCCTGAACCATGAGAAAAAGATCAGAGTATTTATTGGTCCTTTTGAACTAACGAAAAATTTTGGGGGGAAAATCAACTTCCACATATTACTTTTGATTTGTGTCTTAATCGATACCAGACAAATCAAACATATTATTTCCAAAAATCAGAAAGAACATTTCCCACTATTATTAAGTATAGGTGTCTTTCTCAATTGAGGCTAGAAAAGCCATGAGCTGGGTGGTACTGCCCTCTAATGGATTATCCGTGCAACGCAAGTGTCAGATCATATACGTCAGGATTTTAATGGGGGGAAAAATGTTATACTCATGGAATTGAGGGCTCAAAGTGTCTTTAATATGATACGTTTGACGTTATAGGATTAAACACACCTGACATATATGTCAGTGAACAATTCATAAGACAGCAATACCATTAACAGCACATAGGGGGAATAATCATTCCTAATAATCCAAATCATACTACTGTACTGTTTCGAAAATATATGTATACAAATACAAATTTTACCCTAAACTATCAACACATGATAGTCAAACAAAAACATTTCAAAACTAATAGTTTGTGCCTTCTTCGGTTAACTCGTTTTTCAATAAATAGATGTTTTATGCCTTTTTATGTAATTTAATGTCATTTATGCTAAACCCAGTTTTCAATATAAATTATGACTGGATTCCATAAGGATGTCTAAAAATAGTGAACAAAATGATTCTGGAAGTCTTTACTGAACTGGTGAACTTTTCACTTCACACTCAATGCATTATTCACAGCAGTGGAACATGTGGCCTCACAGAAGCTTCTGTTCAACTGAACGCATATATGCGATATGAGCGGATGTGTGACTATCGGTGTTGGGTGGAACAAAAAAGTCTGTGTCCTCTTTAAGTGCAATTTTAAAGGATTCTAAATCCTCCTTTATCCTAGCGACTTGTAAGGACTCCTCCCTGTTCACACAATAGACGTTAACCACTCAAAAACAAATACTACTGTTGTGCGTCTCATAACAAGCCACAAAACGAGAAAAACACGAACCTAGAGTTTCGATCCTTTGATCCATGCTGAACAGAGGTCATGCTTCATGTGGTGACATCGTGTATGATGGTATCGCAAAGAAGGGAGGCTGCCAAAAGGCCTTAGACTAGAGCAATATAATAAAGGATCATCAGAAATGTAAACATGGTTATGTCGTAGACGTGACAACAATTGCCCATATTCATTAAATGGCCGGCCTATGGGGTAGGGTATGAAGACACATTTTCTTTCAAAGTAAAAAAATATATTCTGTAGGAATGTCATTTAAAAAGCTGAAGACAATATAAAACACATCTAGGAATTATCATTTGACGCAGGATGACTATAGGTTGATATGTATGCTTTTTTTGGGGGGCCTGTCACAATATGTGGCACAACCAGGGTTGGGAGGGTTACTTTTAAAATGTAATCCATTACAGTTACAAGTTACCTGCTAAAAAATGTAGTTAGTAACATAATCCAAGTACCATAATATTAAAGTAATGTAACTAGATTACTTTTGGATTACTCCAATATTGAGTATGCTCATGAAGACAAAATAAAAATAAATATCACAACAATATATATTCTATACAATGTGCCCCTGTTATTTGCGGGTGATTGGGACCCGGGCAGCCTACAAATAGCAAAAATCATTGTGTAATTGAAAAGCATGTAGGCTATTGATTGATTGATTGATTGAAGGCCATATGCTGTTTTTGAACTGTCACTGAAAGCAACCACTCCTCCCAGTTTTATAGATAGATAGATAGATAGATAGATAGATAGATAGGGCGTGCATGCATTCTCTCTCTCTCTCTCTCTCTCTCTCTCTCTATATCTCTCTATATCTATCTATCTATCTATCTATCTCTCTCTTGCTCTGTCTCTCTCTCTCTTTCTCTCTCTCTCTCTCTATCTATCTCTCTCTCTCTCTCTCTCTCTCTCTTGCTCTGTCTCTCTCTCTCTCGCCCTCTTTCGCACGCTCTTTCATCGTAGAAATTGTAATCCCCATTTTTAATAAATGTACCTGTAATCTGATTCCATGTTTTTTCCTGTAATGCAATACAGTTAAAAAAAATTGCAATCTGATTACGTAACGGCGGTACATGCATTCAGTTACCCCCAAAGCCTGGGCACAACTGTCGATGTGGCACACCGGGCATCAAGATGATGTGTTGAGCTATGTGACACATAAATAAACTATGGATAAAGAAAAAACTTTCTGAAGAATGTTATTTCAGCGAAGGCGTTTCAATCTATTTTATTATTCAATCTTAAAGAATTCTGCTTTTATATTCTTTGGTTTATTTACGTTTTTACAATTTTAGTCCATACATTTTGTTATTTCAATGACATCTTTATTATTATCAATTTTTTTAAATATAACTTTATTGAACAATTGTCAACGGACAATTTCCAGCCAATCCTGTAGCGTGACGTCATCTGTAGGAGACCCCGATAGAATCTAGCAGCCCGATCACATCTGGTACCGACACCGGTCTTGTAGTCGCTTATTCGCAAAACCTGTTTCCATCGCCAAAATGCGCATTTTCCTTTTTTCGATACCACCCCCTACAAGCGTAATTTTTGTTGCAAATTATGGGCCTTTTTGAAAATTTCTGCCGTTTCCATTCAGCTTCTTTTTCGCAATTCTTGAAAATTCTCATAAAAATAGGTAGATGGAAACCCACCCAATGACAATGACTGGACAAGAACTGAACGAAAACAGGGAACTAAATACACATGGTAACGAGAGACACCTGGACAAGACACACGTGGCTTGGCGAGCTGATTGGGTAACGCCAGGGACCGGGATGACAAGAACAGGAGGACGTGATAAAACTTGACGAGACATTGACAAAGGGAGACAGACACACAAGGAAAACATGACCCATAAACAAAAACAAAACACAGACCATGACTATGAGGAGTATTTATTTGGAAGTAAGCTTGAGCCAAGCGCCTTTTTCAGATTTAAAAATGTTTTTGTTTCATGCAGAACTACAATGTAATATTCTCTCTGTAGCAGTTCATTCATTTCATAAATGCAACACGCCTCACTTTTGTATACATGCAAGTAAAAAAAAAAAAGATACAGTATATGCAAAAGGGTTTTGTGACTCCCAGTGTTTTTTCTTTCTCTTTTGACTTGTTTGTGGGACCGAATCCAATATTTTCCGTATTTAAGGTTGCTGATCCCTGTTGTAGATCATTTATGTGTCAGGCAAAAGAGCAGTAAGGAAATGTGTCATATAATAGCATGCGTATCTCTTTCCAGGTGGAGGCTTATGATGCTGACGAACTGAACTTTCACGGCGGGATGCGTGTGTCATTCGGCATGCAGCTAATAGGGGCGACGGCTCGCATCGAGAGGGAGATCCCGTCCATCAGCTGGCCCTTCCTGCTCCTGCACGGCGACGCTGACAAGCTCTGCGACATTCAAGGCTCCAAAATGATGTATGACAAGGCGCCCAGCTCGGACAAGAAAATGAAGGTGCCAACAGTGTGTGCTTGTTTTCTATTGGATGAATGGATGACGACCCATTTGAAAAGTATTATTGTGTGTATTATTTTTTGCAACATTTTAAATGAATTTGACTGGAAAATTATACTTTTGTGCAGAATTTCAAGTCTTTTGTTACATACACCATGTACTCCACCAGTACCATGACCCTTGTGACGGGTGCATTCTATTTTGGCAGGTGTATGAGGGAGCCTACCATGCCCTTCACCACGACCTGCCAGAGGTGTCGGAGTCCGTGCTGAAGGAGGTGACGGGCTGGATCAGAGAACGCCTCCCCAACACCCCAATGACATCACCATAAGGCTCGAAGATTGACGCAACATGTAGAGAGAGGCCAGTCAAAGTTCCAAGGAAACCACCTTCTTGAAAATAGATTGTACAGTACATAGCTCTATGGTTTAACTAGTAGTCAGGCCAAACCATAGTGAGAAAATGGATGTGCAAGTTCAAGTTGCAGTATGCTCAGGTTTGTAGTGCAATAATGACACATTTATAATGCCAGTTGTACTCCTAAGCCTTCCCCAAAGGAATGTTTTACAAAGGACACATGAACCTTTAGAGAAGTTACAAATCCTTGCCTCCACATTTCCGAGTCCTAAATAGTTGTATGCAAATACGACTTAATCGATTTCGACTAGTTTATTGATTTAGGTATGGGCAAAGGAAAAAAACAGTTTGTCAATCCACTTGTTGTTTTTTTAATCACTAGGTAAGGCATTATGAGCTCTTTTTATTAATTTCTCAATGCTTCGTGGATGAATGGTGATGGTATAATGTAGGCATATGCAAGTCCGTCCAAATTAAGCACTGATGGAGGTCTTAACTGAAGTACAATCGGGCTAATTGTTGTTTGAGGTCCTCGCCAGATCACTTTGCCCTGTTAATGTTTGTGGATAGAGTCGCTTGGTTCACATGCTATTAGTTTGACTCAAGATATAATGAATGAATAAATGTAGTATGTAATATAGAGGACAAACTGGACTCCACAAAATGCTAATTTGATTTGAATGAATTTGATTGAGAAGTGCTTAATTTTAATTTGAGTTTATTTTTTAAGTTTTAGAATCCAGTTAATGACTAATGCAGATCATTCCATATTGAATGTGTTGTAATTGGGGATGTTACTGCAATACTGAAATGAGAGATTAATTTCTGGCTCTGGGGCCATCTGAGCCTTTTTACCTTTACATGTTCCTTTTCACACAGCCTTCCATCACACCCAATGCTTCAAAGGATCGGTTTTGTTTTTTCCCCATTATTTGTTTTGAGTTGCTGTGGTGACCAGCGAGCTTTGTCCATTTCACCAGCAAGGCCACATTTGCCGCTGCATGCTGCCTCTAGTGGTCAGTGCGCTGCATTGTTTTGCTCACACGAAGTCAAATTACTGCTGACCTCAACTAGATTGCTCTTGAAAAGGGTGTCGTCTTGACGTAGCTAGAAAATAGCTCCTCCTGTTAGCAGGCTCTGCAGTGCATCCACAACTGCAGATAGAGCACATACATGCATTATACAGTCCTGCATGGATTCAGCACAAGAGACCGGAAAGCATTGCTAACATAAAGAAGTGCGCTCTCTCTCTCTCTCTCTCTCTCTCTCTCTCTCTCTCTCTCTCTCTCTCTCTCTCTCTCTCTCTCTCTCTCTCTCTCTAGCTCTCTCTCTCGCTCTCTCTTTTGACATGAGTGCATTTTACCGCACAACATTAGCATATATCAGCTGGGGGTGATTGAGCGGAATAAGAGGAAAGAGAACGATATGCTGGTCGTAACCATGGCAGCACCTTTGATGTGAGTGTGCTTTTTCTTTTTTTTAACATCCCATTAATTGTGCAGCATGTGAGGATGTTGCACTTTCGGGGCCTGCTTTGCTCGGAGCAGTTTATTTTGTGTGAGCTGTAACAGATGAGCAAGTATAGCATTATTGGTATACGACGTGTAATGGAAGCGACTTAAACTCTTGATTCAATTCTGGCGGTTATGCTGTTTGTGTTTCTGCTGGAATCAACTTTTCTTCAGAGTGATCATATCCAAGCAATATACATTTCCCTAAATATGTGCAGGTTTAGCCAAATTTAATACTTGTTATTAACAGAGGTCATAGGGCAACGTTAGCTAGCAGGTCCAGCAATGTAGAGAATACATGCAAAATTAGCTAATTATCAGGCTCAGCAACACTGAATACTGTATTCCTATTGGTCACTTGTTGCTAGGAAGAATTTATGACGCACAATTACTTAATTAGTTGTTTTTCTTGTTGTGTCACAGATTTGTATTGGTTGCTTGATGCAATGCAGAGGATGTTGGGCAAGATTAGCTAACAGGGTCAGCAACATAGGTGAAGCGACGCTGAAAATAACTGGTCACGTAACACATTGTTATGGTCATTTGTTGCTAGGCAAAATTGCCCCAAATGCCTATCTCGGAAGCACATCAAAGTAGGTTTGTTTTGTTTTTCTTGGTCACATTTGTTGAGCTGTCACCTGTTGCCAGCAGAATGCACGGGTCACGAGCATTTACCACCCACCCATTCTTAATTGAAAAAAAATGTCACACTCCACATTCTATTTACTTGGCAACTTGAGGTAGAGGTTCAATTGCCCGGCAAGAAGACAGTCGGACACCCGCCATGGAAATTACCCCAAAAATACTGTAAGGGCAATGAGACAGGTTAAATCACTGTTCTTGTATCAAATCATATATCAAGCCTGTTTTGACCACACTACCATCTGCTGGCTCAGTTACAGTTCATACAATGGTGAACCTATGTGAACGTGTTAACTTCTATTGAAATACACTCTATACTTTTACAAAATCCTCTTTGCAGCTTTGCCATGCTTAGAAATTAGTCATGCACAATTACTGTTTTCCATTATTTAGTAGCCTTATAAACAGTAAGGTGTATAAATATTGTATGTACAGAGAGCACCCATTTATGTATAATAACCATCATGACTGTTAGTATCTTTATTTAGTCTCCTATATTAGGTAAGAAAGCTAATTTTATGTGTGGGAGGAATTGCTGAATGGTTTGCAGCACAAGTCTGTCATTGCCGGTTTATTTTCTAAACCTTGACTTTATGACTGTTTCTTTTTAGTATGATGGACCTTGATATGTGTGATTCCAAAAACTTACTGATCTGGGCTGTAAAATGTTTTTATTTAATTTTTTTCTGTTCTATGTCTGAGAACCTAAATTAAATATTAGGTTTAACCTTACCGGTTGGGGCATTTTGGATAATTATTGTTTTTTTGTTGTTGTTGTTTTTTGTTTAACATGATTGGTGGAATTTTAGTGGTTTATTCTGTGAACAAATATAACACTGTACAAAAGCAGCGCTAAGTCGATTTTGGAGGGGCGGGGGGTATTATAAATCGTTACAGGCTAGTGTGTACTGATCAAATATTCAGGACAATGCACTTTTTTTATACCTTGTCACAAAGTGTAATTTGTAACTTTTTAACTTGGAAACTGGTTTAAAGTTGTATGCAGTCCCACAAATGTATGACTGTGTCTCATGAGATTGCATAGAGTTTTTTTTTTTTTTATGCTCACTGTTGCATTATGCAGATTGTGATTTAAAACAAAAACAAAAAACATCATGAATGTTGGAACTTTCTCTTGGTATGTTTTGCTTTATTTGGGAGCACGCATCCTTGGACAATAATTTCTCTTATGTCAACAAATGTAAAATTTCTAGGAACAGAACTCAGTTGCATGTATGTGATGATGAAATGATGTGTGAGATCGATTGAGCCAATTTTTTTTATTTTTTTTACTGAAATTCAAAATAGCATCTGATCCTTGCGTTATATTCCAGAAAAAATAAGGATAATTCCACAACAGGACCTTGTATTGTATTCTGGTATAGTGTTGTTTGTGCCTTAACGATCTGACACCATGATCAAGTGTGAGCATGTTGGTGCAATAAAGTGACTCTACAAGGGTGTTTTTGTTCAAATAAAAAAAGAGCTATGTGGTGTTGTTACGTAACAGATTGGGGTTTCTGTTTCTTTTTCTCCGTCTGTCTGTCACATCAGTGTATGTTTAAAAAATGTATTTGTCTGAGATACTCTTTGCGTATATACTAAAATTAATAAACAGCACTTTTACTGTAATTGTTTTCAGTCTGCTGTTTCCTAATGTGTGAGTCACGACTATACGTTGAACAATACTTTGATGTAGGTGGGTAAAATGTTTTAATACTTGGTTTAAATAGCACCGTCATCGGAGAGTCGGTAAACTATCAGTCTATTCTGCTTCCATGACTGTTATTCTAGCTTTAAACAATTAACTCATTCACTGCCATTGACGGCTATAAACGTCAAAAATTCATTTGAACAATTTCTAACATTTTTTTTCCACTTTTGTTAACAAGAGTATGAAAACCTAGAATTTTTTTTGTTGTACATTTAGAACAGATATCAAATTAATCATGAGTTAACTGGTGAAGTCATACGATTAATTCCGATTAAAATTTTAATCACCTGTCCCCGCTAATTTTTAATCTTTTCTTTTTAATTCATTCACTGCCATTGACGGCTATAAAAGTCAAAAATTAATTTGAACTTTTTTTATTTAATTTTTTTTTCCACTTTTGTTAAGAGTATGAAAACATAGAAAATAAATATTGTACATTTAGAACAGATATAAAATTTGTGATTAATCGTGAGTTAACTAGTGAAGTCATGCGATTAATTATGATTAAAACATTTAATTGCCTGTCGCCCCTAATTTTTAATAATCTTTTTTTTTTTATGAATCTATGGCAGTGAATGAGTTAATATCAATTTCTTGTCATGACGTAAGTGATATTTCTTTGTATGTGTGAGTGTGTGCATGAAATGTGAAACTCTAGACTCAAGTTTCAGGTTCCAAGAAAGAGAAACAGTCCTGTCATATTTTGGTGCCTTGTTGAAATAATTGTCTAAGTCATTTTTTTTCAGATTTTTCAGGAAAAACAAAAATGTTGAACCTTTTGCATGATGAGGAGATGATTTAGACAGTTATTTTAAGAGGGTGATTATTTAAAACCTATAAAGAACACAGCATGCAGAAGTAATACATTATATGTTTAAAGGTGAAGTCAACCCAAAAAAAATCAGTTTTGTAATATGTTCTATGGAGCCTCACTCGTCTAAACATGGTATTCTGATTAATATTGCATTTGTGGAATGTGATTTAAGCAGCAACATTTACCTGTTTTTATCCATCTCGGGTTGGCCATTTTGCCATTTGCTGTTGACTAAATATGACATACATCATCACAGTTGCTCAAAGCTAACGACCAATCATGGCTCAACGGTTTTCTGAGTTGCATGTTATGTTTGCAACTGGCAAATTGGCCGCCCTCTGTGATGGATAAAAACGGGTGGATGTTGCTACTTAAATCAGATTCCACAAATGCAATATTGATAAAAAAAAAATACCTTGTTTAGACTAGTAGGGCTGCATTGAACATATTATTGTATTGAAATTTTTGGGTTGACTTCCCATTCAAATACTATCGTTTTACAAGTGATAAAACATGAACATGTTATTGAAAATACTGTGCATGTGAAATGATTACTGTTTTTATTTCATCATAGAAAATGCATTCAGACATGATGGACGTATAGCGCATGCTGTGGGTGTCTGCAAGAAACCGGTTGGTCACTTCTATGCCGGAAGGCCTTGAGTACTCTTGAAGAAGCCCAGAAGGACCTCAATCTACTGACTTCATTCCCTCCTATCAGAATGCCCAAAAAGTGGTGCTCTAGGCTAGACAGATGATGATCTGTAGGATACTGGAGCATCAGAAGGTTATAACAAAAAATTGACGTCAGATTTTTTTTTCTTTCATAATTTTTTTATTATTGAACAACTGTTTCAAACATACACATTTGTATCAAAGACAAACATGTACAAAAATGATGGCTTTTGTTATAGCACACTACAAAATTCTGAGAGGAACAAGTATACAATAAAAATAAAATAGGCTACACAATAAAATAAAAATACATTATAAAAAAAAAAAGCTAGGGCTTTTCACATAACATTAAGGCTATTTGTCAATTATACAAATAAGTTTAATACCATTCGAAAAAGAAACAAACTCAACAAAGAAATTTGTTTTCATTTTCAAGAATTTACATTTGTGTAGAAAAAAAATCTCTTAGGATAAGAATGATGTTAACCAGCGATAACGTCTAACACCAAAAGATACATCTTCTTGAGAAATATTCTCTTAATTGAATAATTTTCGGATGAAGCCAGTCAAGCATATCGATCCACAATGTCTGTGATACAATCAAAAAACAAATGTACAGATCGGTTCTACTTCATCACAAAAAGTACATTTACTCGTTTCAATACCAAATCTCTATTGCACAAAGTCATTAGATGGATAAACCCCAGACGTCTGATTTCTTGAGGCCCACTATTTTCTCTGTGCACTCTCTGTAATAATAATAATAATAATAATAATAATAAAAATTATGCGGTTTTCTGTGCTGAAAACATGTATTTTTCCTTTTTCCTCTTTACTGTATATTGATTAATTAATCAGTACCCATCAACGAAGCAATTAGCTACTTCAAAGCTAAATATGCTCTCAAGCTGCACGCCAACTGTACAATATGCCACTTGGTGGCAGTATTGCTCCACAAACACCTTTTGTCTCCTCGAGGTCGTGCAATTTAAAAGGGTGAGGAGTTTGACATGATTTTCCTTGCTGTCCGTCGCACACACCCTGGGCTATTCGCCAGCCATTCGCTGGGCACATGTAAACAAACAAACATTCACACTTACATTCAAACATACAGTAGGATATGGATATTTTAACCTAAAATGTGTGTTGTTGTCCTTTTGTTTTTTTTGTAGGATGCCAGAGTGCCTACTGCAAAACAATGCAAGCATGGGGTGAATATGCAGAATTCACGCAGGGGGGCAGGTGAGATTGGACCCCAATCCTTATAACTGTAAAGCAGACATGCTCACCATTAGACCACCATGCTACCTTATTTTAGCTGTATTTTGTTTACCATGGATACCTTTCCGACGTGTATCAAACAAAACATTGCCTTGTACTGTCACAAAAAACTTTTATAGTGGGGACAGTTTGAATCTGCAATGGATTAATTTAAACTAGGATCGCAGTTTGGCCCAGCCTATCCCAGATGACTAATCGCCAGCCAATCGCAGGGCACATACATGTATGGACAATTCAAACAATTTACTTGCAAATAATTCACTTTATCACCAGGAGAATTTGCAGGAAACTTGGAAGTAATTTATTGTAAGGAACAGAAGGATTAAAACTAGCTGGAGTGTTTGACTATCCTGTTGTTGTTTTTAACGTTTGTTTTGTTTTGTTTGTTTTATTATTTTTTTCCTTTCGGACACATTATTACAGGTTACATTGATCACATAATATTATTTGCAACGTTGACATCCGAAAGAAGGGCTGACGGGTAGAAGCCATGGCTTATTAGTAACCCGTCCCTATTGATTCTTACTATACGCATCAGTCATATTCATTGATTATGAAGGTCATTAATTCATATCCTTATCAATCCCAGACTCAAGTCTGCACACTCCTC
This sequence comes from Leptonotus elevatus, assembly GCF_054856555.1. Taxonomy (NCBI): domain Eukaryota; kingdom Metazoa; phylum Chordata; class Actinopteri; order Syngnathiformes; family Syngnathidae; genus Leptonotus; species Leptonotus elevatus. The sequence goes on from NC_141240.1 coordinate 16,054,076, forward strand.
GCTCAGTTCATCTTGAGTAATGTCCATGTATAAGTTGCAGCTAGTGTACCAATCATTTGGAATTGGTAAATCAGTTCCCGGACGCCACCAACAGGCCCACCCAACCAGGCGAGCAGCCAAGGCGAGCACATGCTCCTTCACCAGTAGCGTCTTCGCTAACCTTGGATCAGCTTTCACACATGTTGTGGCTCCCAGACGAGTAGATGGGCTTGCATTCTGCCCATTGCGTCCACAGCAATTGTTCACTCCATTCTGGTCAGTTCAGCCACCACTGTTGCCAGTTTTGGGTTAACTAGTAAGTAATATGTTACAATAATTTCGTTTGGGTAAGACATAATCCACAATTTAATGATGTGAGTTACTGATTTTAATTTATTGTGTCTCAAACTCCGCCAATTCGTCCACTCTTTTCACAATCCGTATTTTTATGAAGATTCGACAGTCTTTTGTCCATATGTTCTCGATAAATCCATTCTTTCTCAATTGTCGCGCCCTTCTGGCAATGTCAGCATTTCGTTTTCTGAGATTTTCATTGACCTAGACATGTTTACCTTTAAGCTTGTAGCCATCTCTCAAAAGAGCAATCTTTTTCTTCCTGTCAACTAACCCGATCAGAATTGCCGGTGGTCATGTTCCCCCATGTTGTGTGTGGTGGTAATAGAAAGAGACTTACATTTTCAGCAGAACGTGGCGTTTACTGCAGAGTGGACAACAGGAAGTACAAAACAAAACCAGCACGTCTTCGCGGGAGCGCACGTACAACCATTCTCTGTAGCAGGCACGACCTACGGTATTCGCGTAGGGTCACTCTTAAAACTACTGAATTCCAGAATATTCTAGATCCCTTTTCCTTAGATGATGTCTATACCATAAACCACAATGCTGTAAAAGCAACTAAATATGAACATTCAAATGTATGATAGCATGCAATCAGTATAACAACCAAATTGAACACAGCATAAAAAACAATATGCTTTTAACAAAATTAACCACTGTACTTTGGGTTGGGTTTACAAACACGTCCTGAACGGGTTTTGTAAAATTTGGCATTATCATAGCAAGACTGGTCCGGTACTGATATTTGGGTCTTAGAGTGCTCGTTGTCCATGTTCTGTCCAACTTGCTCATGCCCTGGAAGTGTCACACGCCTTGCTGGACTCGGCTCAGTGACCTGACAAGAGTCTTGTGGGTTGGTCTGCGTCGGTGTAGTTTCAGCAACAGGTAAGATGTTCTTCCTGTTCCTCCTGTAGGATTGTCCTTCTGACTGAATCAGGTATGACCTCGGCTCTTTGCATGTTTCCTTCACAACTCAGATGCAGTCAAATCCTTTGGTTGTTTAAAGCCTTACCATCTGTCCTTCAGATAGAGGTTGGAGAGGTCGGCTTGTTTTGTCGTAACAAAATGATCAATCTTTTGTTGAAAAGTTGATCATGCACTTCTTGAGGCATGCACGTTTTGGGTTCAAGCAGTCTTTTGCAGACTGGTAGAGTGGTGCGTGTCTGTCGTGACATCAATATTTGTGCTAAAGAGCCAAGTTTGGTATCAGGAGGTATATTTCTAAAGTTGAGTAGGTTGAGAAAGATGTCGGTTTTGTCTCTGTGAGATTTCTCCATGAGGCCTTTAGCACTACGGACCGCCCTCTCCGCCAGTCCATTGGATTGAGGATACTCAGGGCTGCATGTCAGTCACATGGTTGAAGTCCCACTGCTTTGCAAAATCTTTAAAGCGCTGACTTGTAAACTGATGTCTATTGTCCGTGATGAGGGTGTCAGGTGCTCCATGGACTGACAAGTGATGTTTGAGTTTCCCAATGACTGTAGCAGATGTCAGATTGCGTAACAGGTCAATCTCGAACCAGCCCGAGTATGAGTAAACAAGTACCAGATACTGCTGGCCGTGCCAATCGAAGATATCTGCTGCTGTGGTTGACCATGGGAGCTCTGGAACAGGGTGTAGGAGAAGGGGCTCCTTCTGTTGGTGTGGTTTTGTACTGTTACACACTGAACACGCCTGTACCTCCTCTTCAATATCTTTTGTCATTGTTGGCCAAAACACGATGCCTCTCGCTCTCCGTTTTCTGGCCCACCTGGGTGTCCCCTGTGCAGAATGCACGTGTACTTTTGTAAGGACAGAGGGATAACAGTCTTCTGACCCTTCTTGACAATGTCATTCTCGACCGTCAGTTCATCCCTGAATGGAAAGTAGGGACGCACTTCATTCAGGAGGTTGTGCAATTTGTTTGGCCAGCCGTTCATGATAGTACAGCTGAGCTTCTGAAGAGTTGGATCAGTGGCAGTGTGCTCTCTTAGTTCCTGCAAACGAGCAGAAGACACAGCAGACTGACGTCACATCAAAATCATCCACTTCGCCCGCGAGCTGAGTTCTGGTGTTTCTGGGAGCCCTTGACAAAGCATCAGCCAAGTGCAGCTGCTTTCCACCCTTGTACACGAGGTGGATGTTGTATTTTTTAAGCCTTAACATCATGCTTTGTAGTCTGGCTGGCGTTACATCGATGGGCTTTTTGATCCTTGTCATCAGGTGTTGGGGGTCAGTTCCAATGGTTACTGGTTTGCCATAGATGTAATCATGGAATTTCGAACATGCAAATACGACTGCTAGCAGCTCTTTTTTCAATTTGGGCGTACCGAGTCTCTGTGTCAGTGAGGGTGCGCGAGGCATAAGCCACAGGTTTGCCTTCCTGCAGGCACACTGCGCCAAGTCCATATTGAGAAGCGTCACAAGTCAGTGTCACAGGTTTGTAAACATTATAATATGACAGTACTGGGGGGCTTGACATGTGTGCTTTTAGAGTCTCAAAAGCATGTTGCTGCTGTACCTGCCATAACCACTCAGTGTCCTTGTGTGTTAATTGTCGCAGTGGCAGCACATTCTCTTTGATGATGAAAAAATATATTGTATAACACTTGGCCTACTGATATATACTGAAATTGCCTTGGCTAGAGTCAAATTACTGTCACGTAACAGAGTCTTTCTGAGTTGGTCGTTATTGATCAAATATGCACCAGTTCTCAGCAATGTTGCCATCGAACACCAGCGGGTCGGGTCGTCTGAATCTGTCCGCCATGACGTGTAGTGAAAAAATCAGCGTGAAAGCACAATGGTCCCGCTCGATGAAAAAACTCACAACACGAAGTCACCCACAAAATAATAATGAGTCTTAGACTTCTGACATCATGTTGTGTTGGTGGTAATAAAAAGAGACATACGTTTTCAGCAGAACATGGCACTTACTCCAGAGTGGACAACAGGAAGTACAAAGCAAAACCAGCACGTCTTCCCGGGCGCGCGCGTACAACCATTCTCTGTAGCAGGCGTGATCCCAAATCTCTGAGTTGAGTCGTCACTTGCTGTTCAACAGTCTCGTTCGCTGAAGCTTGGTCAGAATCAATTGCACTTGTGCTGGCCGCAGCTCTTGCCCGAGGGCCGCGGCGCGGTTTAACCTGGATACCTGTAACTATCACATCATTGTTTCGAAGATTCTGTTCCAAATCATCCACTTTTTGTTGCAAGGTGACAATGCGTCAATCTTTTTCTTGTGTCTCTTTCTTCAACTGCTGAATTTCCTGCAGAAGTGGCTTGATGCTCTTTTTCATTTCAAATATTTCGGTGAGCATTTCTTTTGAGTTTTGCAAGAGGATATTTTATCTCCTCAAATTTGTCAGCTCTTTTCCCACCAGGCATATTGCAACAATGTAGTTAAATATCCCAATGTCAACAAAATAGAAGTCACGAGCGAGTGCAGGAGCAAGTACAGATGCGTCATTCTTCGACAGATGCGTCCTTGACTTTTAACGGTCCCAACACAGTGGGGAAAAAACTGTTGAAAACAATTATCTATTAAGATTAACAGAAACTATTTTGAAGAATTACACACAATCTTGCTGTGGCCATAGCAACAGATTTTCCTCACCGAGTGCTCAGGAATAGGAATGGAAGAGAATGCTACTCTTGACTTAGATGGTGCTTTAGGAAGACTCCCAACCACTGTATGGGGGCATATCATGTATCGTGACTGGTGACAGATGTGAAATCGTCAGGTGATGCGTGGGTAATTTTCCCCCTAATTGGTCTGAAAATGAGTGTGCATTTATCACAATGTATCTTTGTTCATCCATTTATGCCAGCTGCAATTGTGTCTTCCACACAGCACCATTATTTCAACATTATACAGAAGGGTTTCCCAACCACTGTGCCGAAAACCTTTTTGGCATGCTGACGATGTATCACAGGAAATTCACTTAATTGGTCTGAAAATTATTTAGGGACAGCATGGTCCAGGTGGCAGTGTGGCTGCCTGCAACCATAAGGTTGGGATTTGACCATTTGGCCTTGTGAATTTTAACAAGATACTGAACCAGTTGCTTCTAATACTGCATTATCAGTATGTGAATAAAGAGGCACCTACACTTCAGTCCAGAGGTGGCAGTCGTGAGTAAAAAAAAACTGACAAACACCACAATGCATTTTAAGAATGCAACTCAAAAGTGCTTTACATAATTGGAATCCCACCCCCAACCCTGGCCACAAGGATGCACAGGCAAACACACAGAAGTGGATGAGAGCAACGGCCTAAGAATGTGAGGCTAGGTAAAGAGCATCGCGTGAGGAAACACCATCTCATGGACCAGATCGCAGGCTGCAGCCACAGGCCACCAGTAAAATGGTGCAGCAGGTGCCTCAGGGATGCCTCAGGGAATGGGTCAAATGCAGAGCATGAATTTCTCTCCATTTAGGTGGGTGTGACAATCAGTGAATCTTAATCTTAATCTTAGAGGGCTTCCACTGAAGAAACACAGAATTGTAAATTTGCTGAAATAATATGAAAAAACAGACTGATGTAAAAACCATGTGAGAATAAAATGATAACAGACTGAGAATACAGTGTACTAAAAATTTAAAGTAAATCAATATGAGCTAAAAGCCAATTGAAAAATGTGGGTCTTGAGCCACAAACAAGAACACTCTCTAGCCCTGAGGTTCTCCAGCAGGCTGTTAAATAAAATAAAAAAAAGTGATGTATCTTTGTTCATCTATCTTTGCCAGCGATATATAGTGACAGGCAGAACAGGCGTTTTCCCACGAGATGACAGTAGGTGCAATTAACCGGTGTCCACTCAGGCCAAATTTGTGAGATGATCATGAGATCATCCTTTTTGTGACTTTTTGTTTGATGGTGTGCTGTGGGTTTTTTCTAATGTACAACTTGTGCTTTGGCTCAACGTTTGGCTAACACTGTAGTATCAATATATGGTGTGGAACAAATTTGAATGGTTTGCGTGAGTGAGGCCTGACATATAGTATATGACATATACTGTACTGTATATGTCATTCAAGTCCGCATGAGGCGCCGCTTCTGTCCCGCCTCTTCTTGTCAGCCAATGGAATACTTTTCGTCATTTGATTGTCCCGATCTCGTGTCAATCAATAGTCACCTTCTTCTCACTCGCCACGCTCACCACGCTTCCTGGAGGTTCATTCGTGCATGACAGCTTGTGGTGTAGCTGTTAGGTGGGGGGCGCACGCCTTTGATATTACAGTATATTTAATCTATATTAACATTATAAATCGTCTAGGTTTATTAGGCGTTGCTGTGGTGTTGTTGTTAGGTTTGGCGGCTTTGCTCCCAGGATTTGACCATTGGCCACTGAACGCACTAACTGTGTCACTTGCCGTAGAAATACACGTACAGTAGTGGCTAACAAGCTGTTAGCTAATTAGCCTGATAGCTTGTTGGCTAACCAGCTCCCCACAATTATCTACAGCAAGTCCCACCCTCCACGGTGTGCGTGGTCGTCGTGCGAAGCTGCGGCCGTGAAGCAGTACTTACCCCCCACCCTCCCTACCCTCTAACTCGGCCGGCATCGTTACTTGTTACACCTCCGACTGGGCTGCTCGCACAGCTAAACTATTAAGCCCTAGTACGTTAGCTAGGTGACGCCAACGACATTGTTGGCGCTACGTGGGGAGAGACGTGTCTACCAAGGAGGGATACGTTCGCTGTTCTCATCCCCCCCGGCTAATAAGAGGTTTGGCTCCGAGAAGCGGACGGAAAACAAGAGCGAACGAGGAGGAATACTACTCGGCGAAGGAGGGGACTGGCTAGTTTAGCCGGTGAGATTGAATTCGCATGTAAGTGGACCGTTTGTCACCAGCTTTTCCCGGCGGCTTATCAAACCGGCGACCGTGTTTAAACGGCCGACCACTTGTGTTGGCTTTAACTTCTCCGTCCGTCCGTGTAGTGTTAAACCCCTGAAGGTTGGCATTACTCCAAGCTAGCCAAGGCTAGCTAACGTCTTGAAGGATGGCGAGACAAGTACCGGCACACACCCGCCTAGTCCGTTAGCATTTGTAAGTTTAGATAAAGTCTGCTTAGTGTGTTTTTTTTTCTTCTGAAAGACGCCGTTGCCTTACTGCTACTGTCACGAGCATTAGCCTCTTTGCTAGCCAGCCACCAGCCCAAGTTGACAGCTCTGTGCGCGCGTGCGCGCGCACACGGCGGGCAATATTTGCGAAAGCTAACGACTGACCCGGTTTATCTGATGATCCCTCCACTCCCTCCCGCAGTGGCAAACGTTAGTTCATATCTGCCCAATGCAGCTGTGGGAACTCCATGTTCCCTGGCTTAACTCGAGATAATGCAGCCGCTCAGTGTCAATGTCAGACCCAATACAAACCGTCACCGCAATGCACTCATTACCTTGGATTGTCAACTATAAATTGATGATCTCGTGGGTACCTTGGCAGTGGAATTCCAGCTGTCTGTCATAATCCACGGAGCATGCAAAAAGCAACAATTTTGGAATGGATACAGCCAAAACAAAACAAAACACAACACACATCTGCTGTGCAAACCTGCAGCAGGGTACTCTTTAACCATGTGACATATTCATTTTGATGATCAAGTTGATGAACCTAAGGAACAACAACCTGTTAGATTTTGACTTATGGCCTCTCCTACCACAGACCAAGAATAAGCACTGCCACTGAGCCACACACAACCATGAGTATTGAGATACCGGTGGGCTTGAAGGAACTGCTGGAGGGCTACACGGTGGAGGTACTTCGGCAACGGCCGTCGGACCTGTTGGAGTTTGCCGTCCAGTACTTCACTCGCTTGCGGGAAACCAGGAGTCAAGACGGGGCCAGCGAAGGTGGCAAGATGGGAAAGGGGGTGATGTTTGATGGCGAGCCGATGCAAACGGAGTCCAATGGTGACGATGACGAAGATGATGACTCGGACTTTGAACGTAAGTACTACTAGTTCATGTACACTACACCCGCATTGGTTACGGGGTATATCGACTGACCCCTAACTCAAACATGTAGTTGACCCCACTAAAACTTAATTATCCATATTTTTAATGAAAAATAGACGTCAAATTGTGATCCCAAAACACTTAAATATCGTATTCAAACTAATCTTACCCTTAAAAAGAAATGGCTTTTATACAGTATATGATTTGGAAGAAGTGTATCAAAAGTGCGAGTACGCTGGCGTCACTGTTCATCCTGTGAAAATACCCTTTGTCAAGCAACTTTTTTTTTTTTTAATAGCCACTCAGCAGAGCAAATGCACACATCAGACTTCAGATTTATGTCAGGTTTCTTTTAGTCCTTCATGAAAGCAGACTAATTATCATTTGTATTTAATCAAAATAAGACATTTGAAAACATCTGCTTTTACTTTGAAAAACGACGACAACACCAACAACTGAATCGGTTTCAAAAAGGGTGTTGAGTGAGTACAGCATCAATTGCAGAGCTGGGCACTTGTTAATCGTCAGTTCTCGTCGACGACCTTTCGCCGAGTGTTTCCGCCTTTTCAGCGAATGTTTTTTGACGCGACAAAAATCTGCAAATTCATGACCAAAAACCCCCCAAAGCAAAACACGCCACATAATGTAGTGATCTGGAGTTCTCTTCTGAGGGTTTTGTAGAATTCTATGAGATGTAAGCTGCTCTACTGCTCTGCTCTGCATACGCTGCGCCGAGCAGCGTGGCCTACATCTGTTCAGTTGTGGAGCCGGTATGTGTGTGTGTTGTTTTGTGAATGAGGCTTTTACAATGCATTTTCTCAGTGGGTTGATCCTCTTTAATGGACTGTGAATCTTTCAATCTACCAAACGTATACATATCTTGGAGCTACCAGGGGTTTTCAGGGTTGAAGTTAACCAAATTCATTATGCCCATCGCCCAGGGGGATCGTGGTACATATAGCAAGATCATTAGGAGTGTGCTTGGTTGATTATTCTTTTATTCTGTTTCATTAAAACAGTATTACCAAATTAATTAGTTAATTAGTCATTTATTTCCCCCATAGTATATCAAGGGACGTTTGCCCACCCCTATATGCAAGGAGGAATGATTGGCTGGCTTTGTTAGTTGGCTCAGGATAAACGCAGGATTACACTTTCCGCCTCTCTCTCTGACTCTCTCTTCTGTGCCTGTGTTTGACAAAATGTGTAGCACACCCTGGCCTGCACGTGAGAGACGACTAAGCTGTAACAATTTCCCATTCAAATTCCAGCAAAAACAAGCAGTATCTTCTTAGTACATTATGATTAACACAATTTCCACATCTAAACTTTCCACAATGCAACGTATCATCAAAGGACACAACTTGAACGTGTTGTGCTTTCTTGCCTGAACGCTGTGGATTGCATGCATGACATCCATGGCAAGAGATTATCCAGCCAGGCTTGCAACACAGCCCCAGGGCACATCACATGGGGTGACAACACAGGCCGGTATAGCTATATGCATCATGTGCCCTAACCTGACCACTCTTATGCATGGCCTGCAGATAAAAAGTAGCACATGCTCAAGCGGTGACCTGCTAGCCTCAAGTAAACATTGTGAAATTACTTTTGAGATGGTTTCTTTCACATGTACAGCCAGGTAGGGCCGGGCGATATGGCTGAAAAGTGTATCATCAATGATAAGTATTTCATATCAGTCTATGAATAATTATTGAAAATATTGGTACTATTAAAAGTAAGGACCTAGAGAAAATAGGCCTAATTTAGGTAATTTAATTTTAAAATGTAACATTTATTCTTTTAATAAGAGGTTAACACAACTATAAAAAAAAAAATCATATTAACTGGTCAATATAAAGATTAAATAAGCGCCTTTTTTAAACATAATGTGTTATTGTGCTTAGTTTGGCTGGGCTAACCACAATATACGGTATGCAGCGGTATGGTACCTAGGGATGGGTGACTACCGATACCAGTCTCATTGTCAGGCATCGTAGTTGCGGTGGTGGCCGATACCAGTTTTACTATCAAGAACTAGAATTTAAAAATTGTAAGAATATACATTTTTCATTAATTCCATGCAATTTTAATGAAAAATAATGTATTGGGAATGGGATGTATAGGAAAATCATGTTATTTTTTTTTGGGGGGGGGGGGGGGGCGTTATGTACTAGTGCCATGCTTTGGTATCAGCATCAGTGACTGCTGGGTACTCATCGTATGGAAAACTAATTTTCAAGGAAAGAATATGGTTTTGGTTTACTGTAATTAGGGATGCACAATAATATCGGTGACCGATAATTATCGGCAATTATCGACCAATTTGACGTCAAACAGATAAACCAGATAATAAAGAAATCCGCCGGTAATAATAGACTTGCCGCTTTGGTCCATCTGTTACCCTCGCAGTTTTGTGTTACATTTTTAAAACATGACTGTTTTGTTTTGGCAAACTCAAAATGAGCTACTGGTTGTCTTTGAAGCATCTGCAGCATCAGCGTTTGAAGCTTTGAAGCTTCATGGTCTGTTGCACAATGTTTCGATGTATTTGTACTTATAGTAGGACTCTAAAGTACATTTGTATTCAAGTTAATTTTGCAATCAATTATCTGCTTACTTATCGGTGATCGGCATCGGCACGTTCTAAATGATTGGTTTATCGGTATCAGTTGAAAATAGCATTATCGTGCGTCCCCAAATTTGTAATATAGGCAAATGTGCAATGTTGTTAAATATGCTTCTACAATAATACCATAAATGCTTATTTGTGGAAGACGCTTTAGCCCAAAGCAGTCTCGTTGATACAGTTACATTAACCTTCATTCATTGGTAATACAATGTACATGTATCAAACTAATACTCTCAGAGTGCCTACATTACTGTTGACAACCGTCTTAGGCCTACTTGATCTTTTTAGCTGGCTCATTATTGTCATAGGACATTTATTGTTTTACTTGAGCTAGCATGTCCTATCACGTATTGATCTGAAGGTATTATGATCGTGTTAGTATACTCCAGAGTGTATAATAGTAACGATTCTGACGAAAAGTACAGTACTTAACTGTACTTGAACTGTCCCACATTTTGCATGTGTGGGGACGTGGGTGGCATATAAAACATACTCTTAATAATGTGTTTGTGCCCTGCAAAATCAACAGAATATGGAGAAAAGATGGGCAATCTTAGGCAGAGAAGCCAGTTTATTCACTTTCACAGATAGGCATCGTTTGACTTTTGGCACTTCCTCATTCTCTTTCCCTGAGCAATCTTTCGTGGCACAGCAGAAAAATGAGCAAATGGAGGTGGGAATTGTAGGTGCTGTAGATGCTCCCTGGCCACCCCTGTTTGGAATTCACACAGCCTGACATTTAAAGGAAGGGTCCAAAGTTTTCACTCAGAAATAAACACTTCATAAACACATGAAATCCTTCTCAATCAACACCTGTGGGCTTCTGTTAATGTGTGGTGGTGGTGGTTTGGTCAACTGCGAGATTTCGCGAGACGGAACATTACGAGAATTGCGCCTCAGAAGCGAAACGCTCTTCAATGGAAACACAGACAAATCGAAATTGTACTTTCATCGAAATAGTATAATATCGCTTTTATCAATATTTAGGAGCGGTGCCGCGCCGCGCCGCTGCTGAATGAATACAACGGAAACGCTGGTGATACACATTTAAGTTTGTATCTGACTGGTAAAATTCAGGTAAAGCATAACATTTCATATGAAACTTATTGCACGTCTTTGCAATATGCATATTGCATAGGCCAATATCGCGATATCAATATTTTTTCGATATATTGCCCAACCCTATATGCCGATTTTGTAATTGATTGTTATAATTGAAATTGTAATTTAATTTCAATTAATTGCACAGCCCTGCCTTTAAGTGAGACCTTTGATTGAAAAGCATATTTTTGCAAGTGAGATTCAATTGCAAATATTTGATTAAATAAAGTGTTTTATTGCTTTTAAATATGTTAATTTAAATGGAAAATAAAATCAAGCTGTGTATGAGTAAGCATTGGAGCCTTGATAGCCGCAACTTCAAGCTCTGACATGAGCCTCTTTTACACAGAGATCCCTCTTGTGACAGTCATTGCCCTGCACCTCATGCAATTATGTTTCCTTTCTTGTTTCTGTTGTCCATTGCATGAGACTTAAAGGTGCTCCTCCATCAACCATTGTTGTGTATGCATAACATGTCTGTGAACCGTTATGGATTGGATGCAATAGCAAATGAAAGGCAGAAGGCTTGCACAACGCTCAGGTTCGAACTCTGCGCCGTTTTGACAAAGGATCGTGACTTATTATTCAAGTACTTGCCCACTTCGTGTTTGCTCCATGTCCACTCAACTCTGGAAAAATGACGGCAACAAGACACAGCATCACAGCACATATTGTGGAGGGTGGCTTATACATTCACACACGCTACAAATATGTTTCCACACATTAACGCACAGGCACACCGATCACTCACTCACTTTCAGTAGAGCCAACAGAATGAAGAGACGCAGTGGCCACAAGATGTACACGTACTGATAACCAACCAATCAGTGGTTTCCGTTTTCCGTATTGAATTAAGGAGAGCAGAGACCCAATTAGGGCAAATCTTATTTACATATTGAATCTTTAAAAACAAATTGTAATAAAAAAAACGGACTGTTCAAAATGTCAGTTATCTGATCAACAAAAATAGCTTGGGTAAAAAAAGGCATCCTGATTATTTCCAACCCAAATTACCTGATAAAAGGATATCAAAGATTAGAAAAAAAATTAATTGAAACTATGATGATAAAGATTATGTAACCCATAACAAAACGTTTCTCCTACTGGTTTCATTCTTCCACCACTTGGCTTTAAAGATGCATTGTGGAGTTTAAAATGTGGATGTTAAAGATTTTTTCTAGATCATGCATGCTCCACCATTGCCCCGACGAGTACAAAGAGACCTGCCTTTTTAACTGTGACTGCGCCTATCAGCTTGTCTTCCCTTCAGCCCCGAAACACTCCACAGATTTTTGCAGATGTTGGAGTGTTGGAGGGGAACGTCATGCTTGTCCCCGCGGACATGAAGTGTTGTTAGCTAGCGTACGACACAATTGGGATGGGAACTGAAAAAAACATACAAGAGGAGGCCGGCTTTGAGCACTGTCCAAACTTCAGCTCAAACTCCAAGAAAACTAGAGAAACGACTAGTTTATTTGACTGCACCTATTTGCACACGCACCATGCACGAGCTTGACACAGAGGCTGCAGTTACGCTTTAGGCCAGAGGTGGCAGTCACGAGTAAGAAAGTACTGAATTCCACAAAGCACCCTTAAAATGTTTCAAAAAAACAAAAAAAACAATTGTGTCCCAACTCGTTGTATTATATGAATAAACACACACACTTGCACTTGCAGTGTCTAGCCCAGGCTCCCTTACGCTGCATGTGTTGACCTGGATGTATGAGACCAATCTAATTAGACAAGATGGCTTACAGGGAGAACAGGTTATTATAGGCTTTAGCAGAACTGTCTTTGCCATTGCTAAGTAAATAGATTTAACATACTGGTAGGTGGAAGCCACTGCACTGAAAAGGCTAAACATGAATGGGGCAGGAGATACTGAATGAGAAACTATTCATTAAAATGAATAATTAGGTTAATAATTTAAGTTTGGTTCTATAATTTGTCTGTCTAAAGTATTAGTCGGATGAAAGATGTCCTTGATTTTGGGAACCCCTCTCCGCCTGCATAAGCCACCCACTTAACTGGTGTCAGATGGATTGTTTTTGTGATTTGTGAAACTCACAGGTAATGAGAATAAAGTAGACACGTGCTGCTTAACTGGGATTTTCCACATTGAGCGCTTGCACAGCAAAACATGCCTGTGCATTGGATTTCCACATTAAAGGACTGTATTTGATTGATTCCATTGTGGGGCAATGTCAGGAGTGCAGCGCTTTCTAAGACTAGCCTACTGATTCAGGATGAAGCTCAGCTTTTGTGAGCATGATTAAGGGTGTAGAGAGAGGTTACTTGTAGGTGAAAATGGCTTATTTCAAGGTTTTGGGGAAGACGGGGTTATTTTCTGTTGATACAAATTATGAATAGCAGATGCTATGTCGGATTAACCAAAGACAATTTATTTAGTTTGTTTATGGAGCAAAAAAAGAAATGACTTGTATAGGTAAATCAATTATAAGTGAAATTTGATAAACGCTGGTTAATTATTTTCCCCACTCTGCTTGGTACTTTCAATTTTGATTTTATGGACAGTCAACCCTGGCCTGTGGTATTGGTCACTTTTGTACACAATGCCAGTAAACTCCATCACAGAGGAATGTTAGTAAGCATGCATGCACACTGCCTTATTAGTAGGGTTAAGGCAGATGTGGTCTCGTCCACCATAGAATAATTTTAACCAGGCCCAGATGCAGATAATAATTTTTAAAAAATCAACACTTGATTATTTACTAGCTAACAGAGGGTCTAAATAATTCACCTCTTTTTGAAGTTAATTTGAATCCCGTCGAATGTGTTTGGTGCAGTCCCCATAGCTGGTACCAGCCACAGTTGCCATAGAAACTGCTGGCCTTGAACAGCTCGGAACCAGTCCCTCCCGCCCATGACTGTGATAGGCGGTAGCCTTGTTTCATTTTTATTTAGATAGTCAGAGGTCATGACTAGTCCACAGCACTTTCCTTTTCAAATGTTCTTTGTATGTATTTGCAAGATCTTAATGTGGTGTAATTGCTGATGTATGAGGAAAGTTGAGGTGTTTTTTTAAATTTATTTTTCAATGGAACAGAAGTTATGCAGGCAACTACAAGGCTATTGAATTTAATGACCCCGCTGTAAGCATATGCTTGAGTTTGAGGAGGTTTGGACTTCTTTTTGACTGTAAATGGTCATGTAATTGGAGACCAGCTTGGCCTTGTTTATGTTTCACCCCAGTGGTTTGACGAGCGCTTGTTCCAATTTCCTACCCACTGACTGTTCACAATTTTTTTCTGGAGCCTATTTTGTCGCACATTACATCTGGTGGTCAGATTTTGTCGTACTGGCACGCATTACACAATATTTATCCTGGGGTATTAAAAGTTTGTGTTATTATGTTCTGAGCTACTGGTTCAATGCTAGTAGTTGTATTGAGCCGAATAAAGCTGCAACCACGAGTAGAGCTGCTACAGCTTTGGCCTTTTCTCGAGCACTAACCAAGTAAGAAACATACGTTCTCTTCTTAGATGTGCTGGTTGATCATTTGGCCAACAGCGCAGGAGAAAACTTGAAGTTTGTGCCGTAGTTTGGGTTTGAAGTATAGTGGACTGTGCTATTCGCGGGAGATACGGCGAGTCTGGCTCGCGACTCACGAAAATCCACAATTTTCAGATTTTGATATGAGCATCACCATCAGTACCATCAATGATGATTAGTTTGCTAGTTGTGCTTGCTTTTCTTATAGCTATTTTTCACATGTTCAGTCGGTGAGGAAATTAACCCTTTGGGAACAGCAAACTATATTGCATTTATTGTATAATATAATGCAGTGGATTCTTCCGGTTGGGTGACAGTCACTCATGTAGTCTGCTATTGGTACTGATTGGTTATTCTTTATTCAAAGCTAATTAATTGGATTGTTCTTCCACTCAGTAATAGAAAGTGCAATGTTTGTCTTCTTTCCCATCTACCATACTGTACTTTAGATTCTAGCGCAGTCAGTACATAGATCTATGTACTGCAAGTAGAAAATTTGTGGTCACTGATGAAAAACTTGACACATTTTGGAGATCACTTTGACCCTACCTCTCTTGTGATGGATCTGAAAATCATTATGGTTTCTCCCATTGATTGACTTTGATGGGGGGCAAAAATGCCATATGTGTTGACAAGAAACGTACAATGCTTATTAAGAAATGGATTTCATCACTTGTATTGTCTTTAAGACACGCAAATTACCTAAACTCTCCCACTATAATAATGTATAATCACGGATGCTGTTTTTTGCATTGCTTTTATAACAAGAGCATTTTAAACATGGTGTCGTGCATTGATGGTGGGTGGGGAGTTGTATCTTGGAGATCTTGAAAGGCTGTCTGGTCCGTGAAGGTACTGCTTTGCTGTGGGGTTCTCCACTGCTATGTGACAACATGACATTTTTTCTTTGCTGGAAAGCAACATAACAGCAAGTTGTTGTTTTTTAATGTTGTGATTCAACGTTGGCCTTTCATCGTTTTTAATATTGTGATTCTACATTGGCCTTTAAAATAAAAGACCTAGAGTAACCCCTGACCTGGACGTGTTGTACAATAAATGCAATTGTTCCTCCTGCCAGTTATCAGTGATAATCTTGCATTATAGAAAAAAAAATAGGATTTAGATCTCGTCGTGGGAAAGGTTGAAGCAATGCACTGAATGCAATCTTACTTTGTGAGGGTGATGCATACCTGTCATGCAGACAGGCTGTAGTCAAAATAAATGCTAACCATCAGAGTATTGTTTTGTTTCAGAGCAAGTTAGATATTTCATTTTAATGCTCTACCTAGTCATTAGCGTCATGGATGAGCTAGAGGCAGGGTTAACCCTGCACTGGTTGTCAGCCATTCACAGGGCAAATACTGACAATCATTCAGACTCAAATTTACCTAAATGCCCTTTTACATGCATATTTTTGGAATGTATGAGGTTAACTAAAGGATCTACACAGAAGGAGAAAGGTGAGAACATGCTAATTTCACACAGGAAGGGCAGAGCCCGGATTGTAACTGCCAATCTCAGAACTGTGAAGAGGGATGCATTAACACAACCAACTGATCATAAATAATCCTAAATGCTAGCACTAGGGCAATGATCATATATCGATTGCAATGTGTACATTTCATCAGGTCCCAAACCTTGTGGAGAGAGAGTGGTGGCAATTAGAGTGAGATACTGGGAAAGTCGATGAGCGTGATAAGTGACCAGTGGAGAATGAGTGGGAGAGAGCACAAGAAACAATCTGTGGTTGGGAAAAAGATAAAGGCACAGTAAACAAGAGGGAATGTCTCCCACCCTTATTTGTTTTAGGACTTACTCTTCAGGGTCCATAGGGGGCTGTAGCCCCTCCCAGCTGGTGACCACTCAATCTCTTCCCAGTGGCTGACAAATGCATTTAAAAAATCTTGTGATACCAAACAGCTATTGATAGCATTATTAATTGTGTTGCAAAAAAGTGGTCGTCATAAAAGCTCTTCAACTGCAGCAAAGTGTTACAGAGTAGAATGTTACGGCGTCACATCACATTAGACACATTTTGTGAAAATCTTCTTCTTCTTTTTTTTTATGTTGCCAGTGAACAGCTGATGCAGAGCCTGGAAACATTTAGATGATGGAAAAAAATCTTCTAAATAACTCCACTGTGCTTCATCGTTTTTTGCTTAAGGCCACCTAAGCCACATCTTTCGCATTATTGCTATTCTGCTTTAGGATTACTGTTTTTAAAATACTTGAGTTGTAACCTCTGTTGCAATGACTCTAGTTCTCTAGTCTCTCTCTCGCTCTCTCTGTGTCTCTGTCTTTTTTTAATACATCCATTTGACTGTCAGATATGGTTCAAACAGAAAAGAAACTGTTCTGCTAAGGAAACATTACAGTGCAAATGTTTGTCTCATTACCCACTCAATGATCCCAAAATACTGTTGAACTACTTGTTTGCTCTGTCCATTAGGCAGATCCAAATTTGTTGGAATAGTAATAAGTGATACAAAGCTCGATATTTTGCTATGGTGGTCCTCAGGGATGAGTTAAAGATGCATTGCGGAGTTTAAATTTTATTTTTTATTTTTTTCAATTTTTTATGTATACATCATGCATGCTTCACCCATGCCTAGATGAGTGCAACTTTCACTGAGCAGCGGGCCGACCTGAAGAAGAAGCCATACCCTGCGGTAGCGGGAAGGCTGGGCACACATTTTCTTTTCATTCACGCTTTTTCCGCGGGGCAAACTGGGAAATTTAGTGCCAACATTTTAAAATCTGAATGATTCCGATTCCAGGTTATTGATATCCAAAACTTGCGTTAGCTCCTTCGAACAGACGGTTGTTTTGATCACGCGGGTGCTGCATGCTACATCCAGACGCTGCTGGGTGGAAGAGCACGAGCAGTGGCTGGAATGGACTGCTTGTATATAAGTGCTAATAGCCAAGATTTTGGATGTAGTCCGATAAGAATCCGATATTGACTGATGTCCGATATCAATATCGGATCGGGACACTGTGTTGGCCATTCTTGGTGCTGAATTGTTATGATTTGAAATCGTTGTAGTTGATGCAGAGATGTTTAGAGTAGTCAAAAGTTGCTTAAAAATAATATGACTTGATTTAACTTGAGTGTGAGGGGAAAAAAGGAAGAACAAAAATTACTATTAAGTGCTGAGTAACTGGTGAGTAACTTTTCTTTTCTTTTTTCTTTTTTAATTCTAAGCAAGAATGTCAAGTCAAATAAAAATAGATAAAATATGAATCTGAAAATTTAGATAAAAAAAAAAAGATAAATAAAATGAAACAAATAATCCAGTGGCCAGGAAAAAAAAGTCCCAATCAAAATATGGTTGTATAGCTTCTTTTCCCCAAGCTGTTTAGTGTGTGATGTTTAATTATATCTTGTATTGAAATCCATGCTTTTAATTTGGAAGACTGCTCTGTATTTTCGTTTCCTGTTTCACGTTCTCCGTTCTCACCCTTTTTTAACTGGGATGTGGTTGTGCTCAGAAATACAGTGCTCAGCATACAGTGCTGCGCAAAAGTTTTTGAACCTATTGAGCAATTTGGATTTTCCAATAGTTTCAACCTTATTTTGTTGTTCAATCTGAACCATTACATTTTATATGAAATATCAGGTGTAGGTTTAGCATTTCAATGCATTGTTCTTTTTAAAAAATCAATTGTGTAGTCCAAACTAAATTAAAAAGAGTTTTTGGTTCATTCATGTAGGTGCAAAAGTAACTGAACCCTGAGCTCCATTGCTAAAAACAAGCAGTCAAGTAGGATCAGGTAGGACAAATTGGTAGCTAAGCTAACCACTGATTGGACCAATGAAATGAGAGAGGTTTAGTGAAGAAATTGTGCTGACTGAAACAGAGACAAAACCACATCACTTTAGTCTTACCCAGGTGAACCCATACAGGTCAGTCATGCTGAGAGGAAGAAAAATCTCAGGGGACCTCAGGAAGTGGGTAGTGACCGTACATCTGTCTGGGGAAAGCTATAAAGTCGTCAAAAAAAAAAGAAGAGCTTCCTCATTCCACTGTGAAGCAGATCATCTGCAACTAGAGAACACTGAAAATTACTACATTCCAGCCTAGAAGTGGATGACCTTCTAAAATATCACCAAGACCCACAAGATAAATGGTACTTCAGGTGAAAGCCAACGTGTGCATCACATTGAGGGATTTGCAGACCTCTTTTGCTGCATCTGAGAAACATGTGTATGCTTCAAGAATCAGAAGAAAAGTCCATCGACAAGGCTTTCATGGAAGGCTTGCCAGGTAGAAGCCTCTGCTCACAAAAAAAGATCAAAGCTGCCCATCTCAACTTTGCCAGCGAGTACCTAGACAAACCTGAAGCTTTTTGGAAGTCCCTTCTGTGGACAGATGAGTCCAAAATTGAACTGTTTGGGCACAACTAAACCAATCATGTTTGGTGAAAAGTCAACACTGCATACCAGCAAACACAAACTTTTTAACAGCACTGTATATGAGTACACCCCCTACGAAAAATGTAAAAATTGTATTCAATATCTCAATGAACATAAGAACAATTTCCCAAATTTTGACAAAATGTTTTGTGTAGAATATGTGCTTAATTTACAACATGAAAGTAAGGTTTATAATAGAATGCATAGATTATCAAATCTTCAGTTTAATCAAATGATCGTAACTAATGCAAAAAATGTATGTATCCTGCAACAAAAACGACTATATTTAGTATTTTCTAATAATAATAATTTTTTTATAATTTTCTAGGATTTCCATGACTTTTATGGATAGCAACATGTCTGCCTAGAATTAGGAATAATACTTTTTTTGTATGCACTAATTAACAAATCTTGTTTGCAATCAATGGCCCACATTTGTGGGGGCATTTTGTTGTGTAGTATCCCGTAGAAAATATTATTTCTGAAAGGAAACTAAAGGTGTTCTTGCAAATCTAGTGGGGTGTACTCATTTATGTTGAGCACTGTAACCTACCACCACATTCAAATCACATGCTTTGTTGACCACATTTATTGATCAAGTATAGACTGAGGTTTCAGTAGTATTTGCCCCAAAAGATGCCCATTGACAGTTACTTATGACTATAAAATAGGGCTAATGTTGTAAGCCCAGCCAAAATGACAACAAAAGCACCTGCAACTTACTGCAAGGTGTTGTCCTCCCACCGGCCGAGATTTAGGAGCGGGCTCGAATTTTAATGTTTGGTCAGACACAGACAAGCAAAGCAGGAATCAGGATGATGAAGTTGTTTTTACAAGTCATTTTGACAAGTCTGCAAAAACGTGTCTGTTCCTAGAGTGTTGCTTTAAAATTAACGGACACGTTTTTATTTCCATGCATGTTGTTTTTGCTTTTCTATTAAGCACATATCAGGAGTACGTATTTATCACCCCCCAATCAATGCCATCAGTGTTCACATCCTGGAGTTCCTCCTTCATCCGCCCATGTGAGTCTCTTTGTCCACGTGCCTTTAATATTTTCTGGTTGTTCAGTACAACTTTTCATCTTCTTTCTTTGCCATAAGGAGCTCACTGTTGACATTTTTACAATGTCTGCTATCAACTACCTAATGTGTCAAATTTCCATTTTGGCTCCCTCATCTATTTTCTCTCTAACAGTTCTGATATGGCACATGGTGAGTGTACGCTGCGGGAGGGGGACAGATAGCGAGAGCTTGTGAGGGGGATGGTGGGGAAGGAGGAAAGGGGAAATGGAGGGATGAGTTGCCACTTGTTACAAGCAAGACATTGGAGAAGGGAGTTGGATGCGGCTAAGAAACGACGAGGAGAGGGTGAACGGGGTAGGGTTGTTATGGCAATGAGATCCTTTTTGTGTTAGGTTGCCACGGCAACTTCAGGCGTACATTTCATACAGCCACCAGCATCGCCACGTTGCCACAAACACCACACAAACGCATGACTGTAGGGAGAGCACTTAACACTTTGCACACGCAGACTCGTGCACCCACACAACTGAACACACATGCAATGTGACCAGAAATATTTCCAGCACTGCATTCATGCAATATACAATGTGTGTTCAACACCAGGCCTGAACATATTGTGGTGGTTAGCCGACTTTAATTTTCATAAGTTACGCTGAGTAACCTTTTTTTTCCCTCCAGAAATATGTTACTCAGTGCTATTCTTATTTAGTAACTACCTATTATCAACAAAGAAGACTCAACAATAGACAGGGCACTTATCCACAGTGCCAGTAGTATATTCTCTATTCCAACATATGATCAAAAACGATTATCATCTGTACAAGTCTCAATTTTAACTTGGGCCAAGTGCAAAAAATATGAGAGAATGCAAGCATGAAGGATGCTATAATTGTTAGTCTGTGAGAATGGAATAGCTTTATGATATAGGTGGGGAAGTAGTGAGAAAAGCAGGATTGGACACACTTAATTGATATGATGGCAGGTTACCTAACTCACTTATAAGGTTAGACAAGTAGTTATTTTATTCTGCCATCCCATCTCTATTGCTTTTTTGTTATATTCTTGTATAATGCTCGCTCAGGTGTTGTGCAATGTGTTTAGTGTTGAACTAGCCAATAGTTTTGAAATTCATCAATCAATATTTCCCTAACACAATTTCGAAAGAAAAATATACCGGTACCTTGGGTGATCCCACCTGCAATTGTTGCTATAAATAAGTTGAATCTAGTTCGCCTCTTAAACGTTGAATAATAGTATGAAGATTAGGAAGACTCGTAGAAAGAAGTGTGAGACTCTCACCCTTTTTCATGCGAGTGAGGAAAGTGGCGTGTATGTATGATTATGTTCCAGTCTCTCAGCTTCACAGTCCAGATCTAATGGGATCTGACAGGATGGTAATACGGTAGCAGTACACCCTTAATGTGTGTCTATGTGACATGTGTCGCAACGGAGAGCCATGTCCCCTCTGGCCTGCAACAATGTCGGCATTATCAAGCAAGTGTATGTGGGTTAGTTGGCTCTCAACTTTACACATATTCACCCTAATGTAGGGGTGGGCGATATGGGCTGCAAAAAAATGTATCTTGATTCCTGCTATATATATATATATATATATTTTTTTTTTTTTAACTCTTAATGATATTTTGATGATATTCTACGGCATTTTTGAACAACTCTTGTTCTTATTTTTAATTTAATATATTAAATTGAATGTGCTTTTTATTTTAATTTGCTTCATATATCTTCTGCAAAACATTTTAAAATGTGAATGTTACGGCAATGTTTAAAGAGGAAAAACATTATTATGTGCAGACTATGTAGGGCGTTTTCATTGATTTTTGTGCATATTTGTCAATTAAATTTGTCTTATCATTCCATAATGACAGATACCATCACATTTTGAGCTGCACTAAGTACTCGTCCGCCACTGCCAACTACTACAGCAATCAGAACGACAAAAGGTGTTTACTACAGTAGTCAGAATGGATTTTATTTTTATTTTTTATTTTTTTTTGCTACATGGTGATATGATGGTGGGACAAACTGACGGTAAGAGAGACTCTGGTCAACTTTTACCCGCTCGCATTATAGCGGCGTTGATGAAGCCTCATCAATGTTAACCTGCGTTGTCAATGATACAGTTTGTGTTCGCTCAATTTGGTGAAGGTTTTTCTTAGTGTGTTGCTTTACTTATCTTTTCTTGAGCGGTAGTTGTGGTACTTGTGGAGTTGCGTAATCCTCCATATGTTTTGTGGTGAAACAAGCGTCGGCGAATTGCTCTTTTCCAGCACGTTATGATGTTCTTTTGGTCTTGTCGACCCCGAATAATTTCCAGACTTATGTCTTGCTATTAAATTACTCGCTCGGACAAGAGACTTCTTCAACTCCATTTCCTGACTTTAAAACACTGCAGTCTTCTGCTCTGCTGTCGTCCTCCAGGTCACTTGACTGAATCCTGCCCACTGATTTGCCGAATGAGGTCTTTCATCACTTCTTCCTACTTTGCAGCCAATTAATGGAGCCATTCTTTTTCTTTTCAGGACAGTATTAATATTCGATAACGTAAAATTGGATATCGTGAAAGCAACATTGACGATAATATCGATGACGATAATTATCGCCCACTCTTATATATAATTATTTATTATACATTATAAAAACACATTGGAATTATCACCCAAAAAAAAGATCGTCAAATCAATGCACATCTAGATGTCCACACGCGCACACCCTCTTTTGAATGGCCTCTTCATTATTCCTGATTTATATTCATATCCAGCAGTGTCCGTCCTAGACACTACAGCTTAATAAATACTCCGGTCAAGGGTGCAGCACTCAAGTTACAAGCTCAAAATTTGCATTTCCTCAAATAATTGACTCCGCTCTAATAGACACTATGCTCCAGGTCACCAAGTGCCATGGCTGAGTCGCTAAGAACGCTGCCTGGCGCTATGAGGATCCCAGTTGGAACCCATGGGTGTTGTACCAGAACTCTAAAACTGCTCTCCGGCTCCCACAAGCTGTCCCCCTGTGCTCCAGTTTTCTGTCCTCTGTCAACTTTGAATACTGAGTGTGATTGTTTTCGGCCCGTCAATATTCAATATCACTTATCCAGTACAGGGTTATGTGATGGGGAGGGTCCTATCGAGTGTGAATTTAATCCGTTAATGAGATTGTGAAGCCACTGAAAAATAATGTTTTATTTGAGTGTAATTAGGTGTTGCTGTCAGAGCATGTTTGTTAGTTTTGCCTGTGTTTGTGTTCAACTTTAATTTCTATGTATCTTTCTCTATGGCCAGTATCATTATGACTCACTGTCTACATTTTCAGCCCTTTTTGCTTTGTGTGTGGGGGGGGGGGTGTAAATGCTACTTTTTTTTAGAGCGATAACAGTTTGAGTATTCACGCTTAAATACTTAAAGATACCAATTACCGATTCCACTAATACTACATAAAATGCACATGATGATTCACCTGAGGGAGGGAGGGAGGGAGGGAGGGAGGGAGGGAGGGAGGGAGGGAGGGAAGGAAGAGAAAGGGAAAGGGAAAGGGAAAGGGAGGGAGGCCGGGACGGAGTGTGTGAGTGTGACTGTGAGAGAGAGGACAGAGAGAGCGAGAGAGGGGGAGAGGTGAACCTTTCCTCCCAAAAATATCTGGACCTTTTACATCTCTAATTGAGAACCTCTGCCTTATACCTATACATGGTATCGGTACTTTCCCATCCCTACTTTTTAAATTCCATTTCCCCCACTTACAATTGCACTGTATATTGTTAAACATACTACCCAGGTAACACAGAAGATGTCTTAATATTTGTATGTTTAAACACAATGATGTTCATTTGCTCCTCCCCATTCTTATCTGTTTGCAGCCCCACCACCAAGCAGATTCAACAGAAGAGTGTCAGGTGAGATTCCTGTTTGTGTGTCAGTGCATGCCTACGAGTTCACTATTGTATCTTTGACGTCATGTCCCTTAAGGGCTAGTCACAATGACTACGATATTGCATACTTCATTGGGTAACAGGCCTTTTTGCAGTATGTGCACGTATTGTGTTGACCATGCACGTCAAATACAAGTAGCAGATATTGACAGCCTCCGTCACTGGCCTGTTTTGAACCAATGAGTCTATATGCGTAGGCTGTGTCTTGTCTGCACAGCCTTATTACAATCTCCAGAAGTATTTGGGCAGTGACAGTTTGGGGATTTTTTATTTTATTCATACAGCATCACAGTGGATTCGAAGTGATGATGTTTGAAATGTAGGCTTACAGCTTTTTATTTAAAAGATTCCATACACAACATTTGCTTGCCATTTAAAAGTACTTCCATTTTCAGGGGTATTGGACAGTATTTGGACAGTTAACACTTACAAATATAGCCATATTGGCCATCATTTTTTAATTGGATGTGTCGTCATTTTTCCACGACGCGCCAACGCCATGGGATAGCTGACGTCGGATTGGTGTATCACAAGGCCTTTTCATTTCATTGTACTGTCCATACATACAGTATGAGTAATTGACTTGTCAGCCTTAGTGGAGAGCAGCTGCACTTTGGTTAGGTTGTTGGTGTGTCAGCTGATTTCTATCTTTACTACTGCTGTTGATTCTGATGCCTATTCCCCAGCTTTATAGTGGCTTCAATTAGACTGAGTACCGTAAACCTTTTTTTTGTACAACTGTACCTGGTAGAACAGTCACAAATTCTCATAATGTAATTTAAAAAAAATTATTCAAACAAACTAGGGGGCTGCATTTCACTATTAATCAATTATTAAATATGTATACACAATAAATAAATCAGGTCAGACTTGCAGATTTGCTGCCACCAAGTTCAGGAAAATAAAGTGCTTATATTATAAAGGGGAAAACAAAGTTTTATGACTTCAAGATCACAAACCAACAGGTGGCATTAAACAATTAATTTCTATGAAAAGAAAAAAGAAAAGAAAATACATTTTAATTAATCAGAAAC
Source organism: Leptonotus elevatus (assembly GCF_054856555.1). Taxonomy (NCBI): domain Eukaryota; kingdom Metazoa; phylum Chordata; class Actinopteri; order Syngnathiformes; family Syngnathidae; genus Leptonotus; species Leptonotus elevatus. Next base: position 16,079,018 of record NC_141240.1, read on the forward strand.
CTGTACCCGGGTGATGGTTATTCAACTGGTCTTTTTGCGAATGTCTTATATATTGGAATTGTTGAAACAGGATTTCTACTTTCCACATCCACTATAAAATGCCGAACACTTACCTTTAAAAGTGGCATCATGAATTCATAAGATGTAGACATATTTTGAATTGGTGTCTCGTAGGTTTGCAGTAATTGCAAGGCCATTTTATTATATAATATGGCTCATTTGAGGCCACTTTTGAACCAGAACTGATGTACTGTATTAAGATAAACTAATAAAGTTATAGTCGGGGGAAATGTTTCTAGATGTGTCTGTGTTAATGATCTGTAACTCTTACGAGGCAAAAACAAGTTGACATGGGCAGAATTTCAAGCGTCTTACCAAGAATATGCCTTGTGTTCAATGCAGCTCCATTTTTTGCCTACTTGTGTACTGTAATTTCTCGAGAATAGCACACACTCGTACTTTATACACCCCCCCCCCCCCCCCCCAAAGCTGATTTTCCTTTGTACTCGTGTATTACCAGTATGGTTTCCCTGGTTTGCTGCCATCCATGCTCAGAAATTAAAGTATTATCTATCCCGTATATTAATTTGATAGATCGGGGTTTGCTGTGCTCAGCCTCACACACCTTTTTTTTATGGAAGGAGAAGTTCTCTTATCTTGCTAACAGTTTTGGCTGCCTATACTTGAGCTTTCCTCTGACCTGCTTCCTGGTGTGCGACAGAAGTCTCGTCACCTGGATATGCACCAATGTTTACAGAGTGGTGAGAGCATTGTGAAATGGTGACGTGACTTCTTGGTGTATGAGTAAGCAACCCAGTTTTATACAAAACAGGAGATTAGGTCAAAAATGTTTTTATTTACGGCCGTTTCCATGTTCCGCTCACCCCGTTTTGGGAAAAATCCACTCTTAAGGCCATCATGATTGGTGGTGAACAACGAAAATTATGTATTTATAGATTTGTAGCATGAAGCATTACATGAGATTGGAATGAAAGCACACCTTTTTCACAACCCTTAGATACGGATTAACAGTCCATCCAATGAGATATATTTTTGTTATTTTGCTTATAATCATGTATAATGCCTCCCCTCAATTTTGGATGTATACATTTTTAATGTGTGTTATCCTCGAGAAATTATGGCAATAATTCTCAATGTTCATTGACGTCCAACTAAAATACCAGACCAATGACAGTCTAGGCTAATGCCGTATTTTCACAGCTAAACAATATTCAGTAAGACTTTTAATTCATGCAGAAATGAATGCAGTGCGAATGTTTCTGTGAGAGTGGTGATCTCTCTAGAATTACCTGATGCCAGTTGACTGTGTACACAAGTAAACGATGAATACAATACAAGACCTGTTATACACAAAGGAATGCTTTAGTTAGCTTACTGCCTGATTTAACTAGAGGTTTGTTTACCTTACAAATTCACTAAAGACTCATCTTGAATAAAACCATATTTGCATATCAAATAATGTAGAATATTTTTTTCTTGAGTAATTGATACTGTGTATTTTAGTACATCTAATCAAATATGCATATCCCTCTAGTGTGTGCAGAGGCATTCAATCCAGATGAGGATGATGAGGACACAGAGCCCAGAGTGGTTCATCCAAAAACAGATCAACAGCGCTGCAGACTGCAGGAGGCCTGTCGGGACATCTTGCTCTTCAAAACACTGGACCAGGTAAATAATAGGAAGGATGACTTGGCATGCATGCGCATTGGTGTCAAAAAGCTAGTCCCCTTTACCCTGTGTTCCTTTTTGTGTCCTTTATCATTAATGTCATAGTAAAAACTCCTGAGATCCGTCCATGTGTGGGATTTTCCAAAAATTATGAATGTGTTTATTTACATCTGCTTTGGCTTGAAATGAATAAGAATGTATGTTCCCAGTGTGAACCGCAGTGGTATCACAATGATAAATGATTGTGTTCAACCTGTACCCCAGGAATAGCATGATTGTCTTCAGAATGCATATTCTTATGAAACATGGAAAATTTCACTAAATGTGAATTTAAAAATAAAAATGCCCTCACCCCCACCCCTTTACACACATGCCTCTTTGAGAAAACATAGTTTGTTTGTCCTCCCGCCAGGGGCCTTACTCACATGAGCGATATGCCTTTTTTAAGCTTCTCGTTCAATTCCACTGTTGCTCCTTGTTTCTCTCTTTTTTTCTTTTTTTTGTGTGTCACCTTTCTTGTCCTTCTCATCCCAACTTCAGGAGCAGTTCTCTGAAGTGCTGGACGCAATGTTTGAATTACGGGTTCAGCCCCAAGAGCATGTGATTGACCAGGGAGATGATGGGGATAACTTCTACGTCATAGATCGGTAAAGATACCAATAGTGTCACGTTTTCACAGTTTTATCTGTCAAATGGGAAGTCAAGTCAACGATTTTCTTACAATATTATGTTCTATGCGCCCCCACTAGCCTAAACACGGCATTCTGATTTGAATATGACAATATGAATATTTGACTTTACTTCCCCTTTAAGGTTAGTACAGCACAAAACTGTTAGACCACATAGCACCAAGAGGGCATGCACACTCCTAACTGTTTACTAAAAAAAAAAAATAATAATAATAAGGGTGAAGGACTTGCCAAATGAGCAAAATCAAAAGTACCATAGTTTTAAAGGTTATTGCTTTCCCGACCCCTGCCTCTAATTACTCATCAGTACAGTACAGTGAGAGTCCACTGATTGTGATCTGCCCATCTGCATACACACTATCCTAACCTTTGTTCTCTGTGTTTTCTCTGCACGAGGTGTGTAATGATGACCTTTACCAGCAGCACGCCTGCCAAGTCATACTATCCCAGGACTGTAAAAATGTAAATGGTATATCCTCTAAGGATGCATTCAGACTTCAAATATGGATTTTCAGACTAGTGAGCAATGTTCCCTCTAAGTTTCCATGTGTCTGAGCATTCATACAAACTCCTTGAGCATTCTTGGACCATGGAGAGCAACATCAGACATGCACACTTTTGAATTTCTTTGTATCAGGCAAATTAGAAAATACCATATGCCAATACAGCTCTGGTTTGAATTTTTTTAATGCACTGTATACATTTGCTGTGTACCAGAGCAGTGTGCAATTGTGCATGCGTGCAGATTAGAGGGAACATTGCTAGTGAGTGCTCCATGGTGTGCTCCAGTGTGGTATACTTCTATTACTGCCAATCGGCGTAATACAAAAAACCAGAATGAGTCACAAAGTCAAGACGGTTGGAGTAGTGCAGTAGATCCTTAAGTGATTCATCCAGCCTATTCCAGCTGGCTTTGGGTGAGAGTTGAGGTACACCCTGAACTAGCCGCCAGCCAGTCACAGGGCATATACAAACAACCATTAACACCTAAGGACAATTGAGACTTCAATGTAACTAAGCAACATGTTTTTAGAATGTGGGAGAACTCCTGAGTTCTCAACCTCAGAACTTGTAGGTGGATGCAAGACATGGTACAGAACAACAGACCTGTACCTGTAAACCATGCATTTTAAACATGTAATTGTCCCGTATACGTATTTATACACTGGCCCATTTTTAATGAACACACTTTTGATCATGTATATCGGGTAATACAATACAACTACATACATGAATTTGGGTAGATGCTCTGCCTGAAAGGCACAACTAGAATTCTGCACTTGTGTCCTCTTGACTCTAAATCAGAAATGATTGGCTGTGAAATGTTCTTTTTAATCTCACAGAAGCCAACTGCTATTTTTAGATTTAACCCTGGGAACAGCAAGTGATCCTCAACCAACCAACCTGAATGGTCTGCTCTGTCCAAGTAGAATTAAAATGTCAGATATGTTGGGCCTGAGCCGCACTGATTTGTGGCTTAGTAACATTTAGAGGGTCTTTTTGAAAACTAGTAAGTTGTAACTAATGAAATATTCTATAGAACTGTGCCAATCTCCTAAATTTGTGCATGTTAGAACTCTAGCCGCACGGTACTTGGACTGTGCATGGACTGATTCAAGGTTTCTCTCATTCTTTGATGTCTCAATCTCCAGAGGTGTGTATGACATTGTGGTATCAGGATCATGCGTGGGTCAGTATGACAATAAGGGGAGCTTCGGGGAGCTGGCACTCATGTACAACACACCACGTGCAGCTACCATCATCGCCACCCAGGAGGGATCACTATGGGGACTGGTAAGAGCATCCAAATATGCCATCATTCAAACCTGAAACCTTTTGTAGATATAAAGCCAATGTTGTCTCTTGTCCCACTAAGACTTAAGAATGAAATTACATTTCCATGAATGGTGATCTGCTCTTCCCCCAAGTGGACAAACAGGGAACAACAAGTCAGATAATCTACTTGTGATTCCCCCCCCCCCCCCCCACCCTTTAGGATCGTGCCACATTTCGTAGACTCATTTTGAAGAACAATGCCAAGAAGCGAAAGATGTATGAGTGTTTTATTGAGTCTGTGCCCCTACTGAAATCCCTGGAGGTGAGTTCAATGCTTGAAAGAGTGGGTCTTCAATAAATATGTTATTATGTTTGTAAACAATAGGCGCCAACATAATGGCTAGCCTGGTGACTAGTTTTGAAGCGTCAAAGGAGCACATCTGTTCCATTAGCCTTATCCGGGCAACAGAAAGATAAATTAATTAGCCAGGCTCTCAGTGGCCAGGTTAACTGTCTGAATTTCCACCACTTGTATTCTTCAATCAATCAACAGTTGAAATGTAAATTGCGGCCAGTGTTGGGTGTTCCTCTGAAACACTTTACCTTATGTAACCTCTTCTTTTCAAATGATACTTTACACATTCAAACTGCGGTGGTAGAGAAGAAGGCTAAAATCATTTAAGCCCTTAACACTATTTTCCCAGTCGCGCTGCCTTGGTTAAATGACAAGCGTTTGTTTAGATGTGGTGCCATCAGAGCTATTGCCATATGCAAGTTACGTGTGTCGTCATGGTGAAAATGTCTATAGACACAAACATGTTTGCATTAATGAGAGCATTCTGTTCCCAGTATTTCTCTCATTATCTTTTATCCATCATCCACCCCGTTAAATCTGTGCAGGCAACGGAGAGGATGAAGATTGTGGATGTATTAGGTGCAAAGCAGTTTTCAGATGGTGAGCGCATCATCACACAGGTAAGCCCTTGACATTTGACCTCATGCAGGCGAGCTAAGCATGACAGTTGTTTACCAATCATGTGGTGTCATGGCATCTGTAGCGTGTTTAGGGCTGAATGATTTTGAAAAATAATTCACTGGTAATTGTGTACCCCCATCCCAATTTTGCAATTGTGATTTAATATGCAAGCTTTTTTTTCTTTTATTTTTTTACGAACACAAGCAATAAATTAATCTATACCACAATAAACACAACAGATTTATTATACATGAATGTTTTGGTCTTATGGGTTAAGCCTATGCTAATATAAAGGCAATAATTGTTCAACTCTGGATGTTGATATGAGCTGTTTTTGACAAAAGATTTCAAATGTGTCTCAGAATGGAACAAAAAACAAGTTACTTGATACAGAAACTTAACGGCATCTGTTGTTGACAGGGAGACAGTGCTGACTGCTTCTACATTGTAGAATCTGGGGAAGTCAAGATCATGATGAAGAGTAAAGTAAGCAGAGTTTGCATTTCACAGCTTTCTGTTGATTGATTTTATATTGCATAATAATTGTATCCCACACTGATACACTAGATTTATAGTCATTTGCGAGTTAACTGTTTGTTAACTATTTCTTCACATCTTTTTGTGCCATGTCAACATGGCTCAAACTCTACCAAAAAGTTGAAGTAGATGTCGTCAGTGTGTACTTTTCACACCTCTCGGGATTTCATACTGTTTGGTAATGTACATTGTATGAATCCAATTGTTTATCATATCCACAGTGTGCAAAGTAGTGAAAACAATATGTATTTTTAAAACAGAAGTCATTATATTAGCTGACTATAGCAGTCTTCCAGGTAGTTTCTGTATGAATTATTTTGGCTATGACAACCCACACTACCCATTAAAAAGGTTTTGCCAAGCAACAGAGGGAATCACGACTATCGGCTCAGCTGCCGAGTGCCTCCCTCGCTTCGGGGGGTGAGGTAGGAGATGGTGATACGCTCGCTGGTTGCTAACCTTTAATCCTCTTCCCTCCTCTAACACCGTGCAGACGAAGGCAGACCATGCAGACAATACGGAGGTGGAGATTGCACGCTGTAGCAGGGGTCAGTACTTCGGGGAGCTGGCCTTGGTCACTAACAAGCCCCGGGCTGCTTCAGCCTACGCATTGGGCAATGTCAAATGTTTGGGTAAGATGAAATACACACCTCCGTCTGCCTTTCGCACATTTGTCAGTACCAGTTGTTTAAAAGTGTTAGTTTTTTTTCTTCAAGAGTTAATGCGCTCAATAAATGCCTTTTAAAGGGATCAATATAATTCCCTTTATTATAAATGTGTAATGCATTATTCGAACCATTCGGATGACAAGCGACGAAACGTAACGTATTGATCGACAAGGCTGGGGTGGTCGGATGACGAACGGGACACTGGCCGTCGGCCGACCAACCTACATACAGCCATTACTAGCTCACCTATGCAGCCGTTCGGCAACAAGTGCACGGCGGCCGTGACTACTATTTATCGCCGGTGGTGGTCATTTTTGGCCGAAATTATTTGGTGGCTGACATTTCTGTGCATCTCTTTATTTTATTATTTTACCATACAACACTATGTTTTTTCTATATTTAAAACATGTAACAAAATGATTGTGGTTTTGGGAGGCTGGAATGGATGAATAACATTTCAATTCATTTCAAAGAGGAATAATTTGATATCATGGACCGAGACAGTCAAGGTACCACTCTAGTAGGTTTGGATTCCATTTTGTTTCTCCAAATTAATACGAATTTGTTGCAGCAAAATGAGCTCTGTCAAATGGTAATTGTGTGGCTAGAATTGATGTTTGAGCATCTGAGTTGACTCCACACTCACACGTGATGCACTCCTTCTTGCAGTAATAGACGTGCAAGCATTTGAGCGCCTCCTTGGCTCCTGTAAAGAGATCATGAAGAGGAACATCGCCCATTACGAGGAGCAGCTGGTGGCCCTGTTCGGCTCGAGCATGGACCTGAGAGACTGAGCCTCCCACTCCACCCGCCGTGCCTTCTATTACACACACATACACATACACAAACACAGTGGCGACACAGACGCATAATAAGCTTTACTCATACTGTCCAAACATGAGAAATTGTATTTGGTTCACATGAAAAGGAATAAAATAGAATTTTCTTTTGCATATAGAGCACACCGACACGACCACCAACATATTCTGTTCCACATGCACTCCCTAATAAATCTAAACACACACACATACATGCAGATAACTTAAGGACATAACCTATTTTTTTTCACGGCCGCTTCAAGCTTTCAGCACCAGTGTCTTAGCTGCATTCACCTGTATGCAGGTAAAGCAGCAGTTGGACATACAATGAACACAAACACACTTCATTCACAACGTTTTCCAAAATGCAGCATCAATCACGCTTTGTATGGCAGTATATTTACTATCATAAGAGCATTTTAACAGCTCTGAGTTGCCTCAGCCAAGGACACACAGACACACACACAGATACAGGGGGGGACGTTAACTAAACACAAACCACATTTGCAAAAACACAAAATTGAGCTGACTAACTTAAAATAAAAAAATATATATTAAAAATGCAACAACAAAAAAAGAGTTTAATGAAGACAAAAGTTTTAGAAACATTTTATGACGATAAAAAAAACAAGCTTTGATAAAATATTATATATATATATATATATATAAATATATATATATATATATATAAATATATATATATATATATATATATATATAAAAGTGTTTCCTCTCTGTGAGGCTGGGGTGCAGAACAATGTGAGGACACTCCATTTCTTCCTCGACTGTTGAGTTCAGTTAGTGCTGGTGATTATTACAGTACGAAGTGATTAAAAACAATGGCATCTTCCATATCTGGGACTTTGTTATTCTATCATTGACATCACACTTAATTGTATTGAATTAAATATTAATGTATTGCTACCATATATTCAATTATTTTGTTTTTGTTTTATTTTGACCAAATGATAATTTCAACCTCCATCTATGTTAAAACACAGAAAAAAAGCTAATAAAAAGTTATTAGTGCTCATTTCTTCTTGATTATCCTAAATGAGTTGTCCTGGATGGTGGGGGGGGAGCAAAAAATAAAAAAAAATAAACGTTTTGCTAAAACTGTTGTTGAGTAGGGCTATTGTTCAGTTTTTGTGTGAGTAAGATTTTTTTAAATCAAAACTTTGAGATGATATTGAATGGATGGATGCATTTCAGTGAGGATGCTATAATTTAATACTGTGTTTTGAAGCATGAATTCGTTTACTCGGTGTTTGTAGGCAGGCACCCTCAATATGCCACATGTCGTTACAATACAACTCCTGTGCGCAAGGTGGCAGACGAGGATCACGCAAGCGGGAAGAGCCATGGTCAGATGCGTGTCAGGCACTCGTTTCCCCAAGACATGGCAGTATTTTTAGTGAAGAAGTTGATCCTGGAGCAATTTTTGGCAGTTCTCATTTGTGCTACAAGCAAAGGCAACTGCGGACACGGCAGACTGGCTGTTTCAGGAGCGAGCGGACACGGCAGACTGGCTGTTTCAGGAGCGAGCGGACCCGGCGACCGAGTGCGACATGAAGGTAACGTTATAGAAACGACCGGTAGGTCTTTCTTGCTCAAGAAAACGTCAACGCTAATATGAAACTTTTTTTTACGCCCAACCTTAACGCTGAAAGTTAGGATGATCAACTAGCTTCAACTTAGCCTTCCGTCATTTCCTCTATTTTTTTTTAATAGCAGCCGAAGAGGGACAAACATCCAACTGTCCAGTCTACGACAAGTGCAAAAATAACGTACTTACTTGACAGAAAAGTACTTGAAATAATGTTACTCTTGGGAGTATTCCACTAGTGCGCTCTAATCAATGCACTGCTTTCCGAAAAAACATTTTGAGTATTTTTGTTTTTTTAAATGCCCATGATCTCCATCTCAATGCCCATGTACTAGTATAGTCTTGGACTTTTCTAGTAGCAGCTCACTAGTAAAACGACCGATTACCATCATTCACGAGTTCTACAGTCTTCTTATTGCTTCTGTTGGTCACTAGGGAAAGCCACTTGTACTGTATGTAAGCGTAAATGGGATTTCCCAGCACTTAGTGACAAAACAAATCTCAAAGTATCTTTATACTGAACAATGATCTCGCCTCAATTTACCCTTAAATGTAATTGTACAGTGTGAAATCATTGTGTGAATGACAACTGGTGGATTCATACACAGTTAATGCCTAAAACCCCTGCGGTTCATGGTCATTTTCTAACATTGAATAACGGCTTACTATGATTACCACAGGACTGAATCTGGAATGCCTGTGACCAGAGACAGGCTTGATATGAACCCTCATTTTCAGAGAGTCTCTGAGCTTTCGATTTTGGATGATAAAATTGAAACAAAGAGCCAAACTGAAACGGCAGAGGAGATCCGCGTTACTCCCATCCACCTGCGCCTGGACCTGCTGCTTCCCTGCGCTGACCTGGTCAACTCTGAGTGGCAGAGGAGCCAGGCTGCCCGTGTTCACTCGCTGCAGAAATCCTGCCCGGACTTCCCCATCTGCCTGGTTCTCCTACAGGGTCCCAAAGATGCCGAGAAGATGCTGGGACACGCCCGGCTATCTAGAGTCGTAGGCCACGGCGACGCCCTGTTTGTAGAGTCGGTGGTCGTGTCGAAGGCGGAGAGAGGGAAAGGCTACGGGCGAACTCTGATGGAGAAGACTGAGCGCTATGCCAAAGGGCGAGGGTTCAAACGATTGTGCTTGACCACCCACGATAAGCAGCACTTCTACGCCCACCTCGGCTACACGCTGTCAACGCCGGTGCAGAACGCAGGAGCCAGGGCGTCGTTTGTTCCTATGGAGATGCTTCTCAGGTTCTCCACAATTCCTAATTCAGAGGTTAACATTCAAAAACAAACACAAAAGGTAGAAAAAGGGAACCCTGTTGGGACTAATGGACCTCCTCCTCCTTGTCCGATACCACCACCACCACCTCTGACCTCTTTCATACCTCCTCCTCCGCAACCTCCCTCCATCCCTCCTCCAGCTGAAGGTGCACCTGTGATTCAGACTCTCACAGCAACCCCCTACAGAGACGCAATGGGAGCATCCATTTTTTGGATGCACAAAGACCTCTAAAGAACATCTCTGTTGTAAACGCTCTAAAAAAAAAACAAATGGAACGCTAGCGAGAAATGTGTTCTAAAGTCAAGTTATTGCATCATGTACACTATACTCACCAACTCACAGAATTGTCATATCAGATCCTATTCAATTTTAGCACCCCGAAACAAGTGATGATCGGCAATCCTTACAGAATATGCATGATGTTCTTCCATTTTTTCCCCCCAGCTCTGAAATGCAGCCAAAGTGTGATATGCTTTTGTGTGGACTGCAAAAAATATAAAGAATGAAAATGTAATTTGTACAGCACTTGTTCTCATGTGTGTATCTATGTAATGTATTTGCATGTAGGTATATGCACTATTTGCATATTTTAGGGCTTGAGTGATGGAATTTTTTTTAGGTCGATGCCGATTCAATTGGGTGAGTAATTGAAAAAATATGAAATTAATAAAATGACTTGTTTCGGTCCCTTAATGCTTAAAACAATAAAGATACAAATTACAGGCAGAACAGTTGACCATTTCCCAGGACTTTGTCCTATTAGTAATTGTTTCATCAGAAGAAAAACAGCCCCCAAAAGAATGACAGTATTTACATTAGTAATTGGTTTTTGTTAAACATACCTTTTGGGATTATGGCCCAAAAAAATGTAATCTTGCGTTTCATCGGACCAGAAAGACAAATCTATACGTGGGGAAAAAGTGTTATAATCTGAGTTCTTCAGGTTTTAAGATCTGTTTTTAATAATTCCATGTTTTATATTGTGTAAATGAGTCAAACATCTGGTTTTGGAGGCCCTGGATTGAATGTGGATCATGGGGTCGCCCTCTGCATGCTAGCCTGAAAACCAACAGTATCTGGTGTTAAAAAAAAAAAAAATTGCCATTGAAAAAATACAGGTAAGGTGTATTTTTCAGTTATTAGTTAAATTAGCTTTTTATTGCGTGTTAGTCCGTTAAAAATCTATGTAGAGCTATGGGGATATACCGTTTCGATAGCATGACCAGTTAGCATGAGGGATTATATAAATTAAGAGGGAAACTATTTTGGGTGCGGAGAAGTTTTATTCTTCATTATTAAAAGTAATTTATAGTATTTAGTATGAACTACTTAGTAATACATACCTTATTGTCAAATGTAGACTTTTTTTTCCAAATTAGGTACATTGGAATGTGTACTTTTCTACAAATGGTTGAATCGTTTTTTATTTTTACAATTATTGCGCATTGTAGTTTATTTTATTTATTTTTAACACAAGTATTATTTATCGCTACGTAAATTCAACGGGTGAGTAATATGGCCACCTCTAGTAATTCTAATCCAAGTACTGTACTGGGTGTGAGTGAGTAGCCCCTTCTTCCACCACGGAGGGGCCGCCCGTGTGTCTCCTCCCTCTGTCCCTGCTCTGCTCCCGTCCGGTAGGATTCCAACCCGGGTTTTCCACACGCAGGAGCACAGAAGTTTCGCTCCGACTGGAGCAAGGCGACGCAAGCTCCTCTTGTAGTGTCCCACAGCTTCGCAGCAAGTGGACCCAAAGGAAGAGCAGCGGGTTCGGACACCGATAGCGGAGTGTACATCTGAGCGGTACCAACGGGGTGAGTGTCCACCTCCCTGCGGCGTTTAATGACCGCCCGTAAATGGAAGCATTTGGCTATTTTAACACAAAGTGGGTGGAAATAAAATAAAATAAAGAAATCAATTGGAGGACTTGTCTCGTGCTCCTGGAATGTTAGTATATGTATTCATGTTTTTTTAACTTGTGTGTAAAAGTATTACAAAGAAGGCAGTACGGTGTGGATGAAGACGTTTTGCTACTTTCTTCTACAGGTTGTCTGTCCCGTGTGCAGCTGCGAGATGCAAGCGTCACTGTTGGTGTTGGTCTGCGGTGAGTGCACTGTACACCCGCACCTTTTGAAGTCCATCTATAGTTTTTGATCCTTAAGAAATCCTCAGAAGTCATCCAGTGGTGAGCTTGCCGAGGCATAACGATTGTCTCCAGGTCACTGGGTTCTCATTGGTCAAATCTCTGGAGGGCAATACATGAACTTGTTCATGTTGGCTGCACAAAAACAAGTTGAATGTGCCAAACAAGTCAGATCATTCAGCATTGAGGCAGTATTTATGGGCTGGGGGGTGGGGGGGGGGGGGGGGGGATACTGTTCATTAGGGGTGTGCCAAAAAATCGTTTCTCATAAGAATCGTGATTCTCATTTAGTGCGATTCAGAATCTATTTTAAATGTCCTCAAATCCATTTTATTTAAATTATTTTATACTGTCTTGCCTTTGTCTGTGTGTGCCTTTATTTGGAGCGCTGTTCATGTTGTACTCGATTTGGCCACTTAGGGGCAGTGTGGTTCCACGCGGTCTGATACACTGTTAAGTTGTAGCCACATTAGAGAGTAGAAGGAAAAAGTCACAATCAAGTTATTCCAATAAAAGTTGTTTGTTTTTTTGCAGCGTGGAAAAGTGGTCCAGGTTGTTCCTAAAAACATTCACGTGTTAAAACAAAAATAGGCTTGGAGTATGTTAATAAATGTACAGCAGATGTGAGGATGGAAAAATGTCAAGGTCAGTGGAGTAACTCTTCCTTACTACTCGTTTTATAAATATCTAAATACGTGTACTTGAACTATTAGAATAGCATATTCATTATAAATATCAAGTTGCGTGCACTTGAACGATCAAAATAGCCGCTTGGTCGAGACTGATAGCAAAGGCCTCTGTGGGTGGCGTGTCTCCTCTTTATGGTACTTTTAAAACAAGCTCAGCTGAAACCACAAACAAACTCACCTACAGCAATGCAAAATGTGTGTGCGTGTGTGTCCGTCCCATGATGTTATGTAAAAGGCTGACAATATCATATCAATAGCATGTAATAAGAAAGCTTGGGAAAAATCCTGTTCTCATGAAAATGGAGGGCAAAAACTCAATAAAAAAACAGATTAATTCAACATTGGGACATTTTTAGACAATATAAACCCTCTAGTGGTTTAAAGTTATGACAAAATATTGTGTTGTCATAAGATGCAATACAGCATGTCTGCCATATTTGTGGAGCTTTTTTGTTGTTTGTTGCTTTAAAGTCACCTAATTGTTTCCATCGTAATGTGGTTAGCTGTACAGGCAAGGTCAATGTTGTCCATCATCAAACATAAAAATAGTTGACTTGAACTTTGATCAAAACGACGTGTAACGAAACTTGAATCTCATTTAAGTCCGCCTCACCGTTTCTTGTTTTTCACATAGGAAATAATGTAAACTGTTGTCAACATTCGAAGTTGATTAACTGTGTAGACAATTTTTTAAAGGAGACGTATTCTGCATTTGCAATTAAAACTATGCCCTTTTTATGCTTTTGTCAAAATACCAAAGGATCAAGAATTACAATAAAGTACAGCGCAACCTATTATTTTAACCTTGCTAAAATTAGCCCGTTTTCTACTATTGGCCAGTTCTGACTGTGACTCTTGTTACCAAGATGACCAAAGATGGAATAAGGGGGTTGCGACACAAACTATGAACCCAGCGTGACATGGAAAAATATTTGAAAATAGATTGTATTTTCACTCATGGAGGCAGCACTTTTTAGCGGATCACTGCATGTGGAAGGCTACATGTGCTTGGTATAAATATGTATTATGTATATACTGTAACTGATATTTCATTATTTATATTGCTCATATTGCACTGAGCAGTCAGACCCTTTCCTGTGACGCAGTGTTCATGTTGTAATGCTCCAGTTCATAATCAAACTATTTCACATTTGCATGCTAATTGTTTATCATCCTGTCTGATTGTATTTGATTTTTGCCATTGCCATTCTCTTTGAGAGCGAAGACACGAGAAGGTGGGCAGTGTTTGTTTTTGTTTGAAAAAAGGCAGCGGAGGTCACGGCAGAGTGGTTTATGATGCGGCCAAAGAGCCCCAGGTTCGATGGCCGCCTCAATCAGGCAAAAACAGCCGTCCTGTATTCACCATGAATTCTCCACCGAGGTGCCCTTGAGCAACAATTGCGGGGTTGTCAGCTCAGATTTGAATCCTTAATCACTTGTGAAAGCTTTCGAGGAAGTGAAAGCTGAGAGGGAAAGTGCAGGAGGAAATGGGGGTGTAGAATTTGAACAAGTGGGAGTTTAAACATCGCGCACTAGCATAAGACACGTTGACAGACAGCTGGGGATGGGGTCTTGCGGCGCCTTTCGGGACAAGGGGTCATTTTCAAACCCTCAGGGTCAGACATGTTGTGTAGGTGTGTAGGTGTGTGTGAAGGAAACATCAAAGTGGATTTGAGGCTCAGCAAATCCTCTGCAATTCAACTTTTCCAGCACATTTATGCGCGAGAACAGCGGGCTCTCAGCTCCTCATTGTGTGTGCGTGTGTGTGTGTGCGTGCGTGCACGTGTGCGACGTTCGCAGGTGAAGGTGGGTTTTAGGCAATGGGATTTTGGGAGTGTGTCTCAGAAGTCTTTTGTAAGCGACAGCCTCCGGAAATGTGTAGATATCAGAACAATGGTGCAGCAAGGAGGGGAGGGTGGGGGGGGGATAAGTAGAGGAGCAAGAAAAGCTAGGCTCGAATCAGAAACAAAGAACAAGGGGGGTGGGCCTGATGGGTGGGGGCAAAAGGGGAGGGCAGAGTGAGGGAACAGGTTGGTTTATATGAAAGGCCCGGTGAGATGGGTTTTTTGTTGGCAGAAGCTTTTCTGTCTGAAAAGTGGAGGTGGAGATAAAGGTGGGGGAGGATCAAATGAGAAATGGATCTGGTCTCATTCAAAACAAAGGTCTGGCTGGTTTCTGATGTCCTGTTCAGAAGGGAACAGTTTAACATGTTTATCCGGAGAACATTTCACTTCTCGAGGTAGCGGGGTGACAATGGCGTAAGGAATTTGTTCAATTAGCTTATTATAGCAAACTCGGATCTTTAACAACCAAATGTGGTTTTTAGACTGGATTGACTGGACAAGCAATGAGAAGCACGGGTTTACGCTGAAATGCTTGATGTTGACTTATTGTTGCTTTGGCCATAGTGCGTTTTTGTGTGTGTGAGTACGTGTGTCTGTATTTCAGGCAAAGCTAATTATTTTCTTCACTGACGTCACAGTACCCCTGTGATGTGTTCATTTTATGCGCCATTCTAAAATGGAGTCATTTTAGTCTAGTTTTAGTCAGTACAATCATTTTACCCCTGTATTTTTCCCCGTCAGCAGATAATATATGTAAAACTATTTTACATCAAATTCTCTCGCATCTTTTTAATGAAAAACAACTTGACACACAATTACAGTATAGCAGGCAAGTGGTTACAATGGCTCCATGCTATGAGCTAGCAAATTAGCCAGCATTAGTTAGCAGTCGGATTAACATTATTGTTGGAATGGTATAGCCGTTGGATTAATGTTACGCTATAACTATAATTGATTTAATTTAATGTAATTGTTTCCCCCTTTAACCATGAATCCACCTCCTGTCTGTCCCACGTCCCTCGCTCGCTGCAGATTTGAAAGGGTGTGTGTCACTATATGTCACATGACATGTCATTTTCGTCTCGTTTTGTTCATGAACTAAAATGTCCATACATTTTTATTAAGTGAAGTACATTTTTCGTCTCGTCTTCATGAGTCGATGAAAATGCATATTGATTTAGTCCCACTTATTGTTTATTGATGAGGGTTTTAGTCTAGTCTAGTCTAGTTTTGGTGCAGTGAAAAAGGTGTGTGGACGAAATTATTTTTGTTAATTTTCATTGACAAAATTAACACTACTGTGATGCCATCACAAACAAAAGTGATGACTAGAATAGTCTCAATGTTATTGCCGCCCTCTCTGCTCTTTGACATTTTATTTTCCCAGTCTTTTATTTCTGCCGTGAACCCAGAGGCTAATGCTAATGACAGGCTGCGTAAAACAGCCCCCCCCCCCCCCAAACATCTTGAGACCTCTAATTATCTAGTCTCAGACAAGGTGCAATTGCACTGTGATACTGTCAAGAGGGAAATGGATCACACACACACACTCTGGACTCGGCTTGTAAACATGAGCCAGCTGTCACATATGTTGGAGGTCATCTATATTTGCATGATATTGACATTAGAATTCAGTGTAGTGTAACATCTACTTGGAAGTAGTATTCTTCATCTTCATTGATAAATCTATGAAGGTCATTCAATTATATTGCTGTTCAGATGAGCTTTGCTGTGATGGTTGTAACGAAAGGAGCGAATATGGCCTTTTTGTTATTGCTATTGTTGGCCAGCGAGGTGCTTACATTTGGTCAAGGTAAAGTACACGTTTTTGTGATGTACCTTGTAGGATTTACAATTGAACCCCTCGGTCAGGGGTCTGCAAGCTGCGGCTCTGGAGCCACATGTGGCTCTTTAGTTCATTTCCTGTGGCTCCCTGTGGGCCTCTAAAAATAGTGGAAATTATTATTATTATTACATGTTTATTTTTATGTTTTAGATAAAAATATTATTTAAACGAATTAATTATTAAATAAAATAAAAAATATTCAAAAAGACTCCAAATTTTACAAAAGGCAGATGAAAATTGCCCCAAAATGTCCAAAAAGTGACCACATAATGTCCAAAAAGGAAGAGGAAAAGCAGAAAATTACCACAAAATGTCCACGAAAGTCCCAAAAATGTCAGAGAATTGAATAAAAACGTCAGAAAAGAAAATGTTCAAAAGAAGAAAGGCAGTCTTTGGAATTGCCCAAAAAGTCAGAAAATAGAATTATTTTTTTTTTACAAAAGGCAGACAAAAAAGCGTTCAAGAAGTAATTATAAAATGTCCAAAAACTAAAGAAGAAATCCCGAAAATTACCCTAACATGTCCACAAAATTACCCAAAATGTCCCAAAAAAGGAAGAAGAGGGGCAGAAAATTAACATATTGTCCATAAAATTGTCAACAATGTCAGAAATTTGGCAGAAAGTAAGAAAAGTCTAAAAATGTGTGAAAATTAAGTATAAAAAAAATACAACAACAAAAAAATACAGAAAAGGAAGACAAAAGGTGGAAGAAAATTAATTGGATGCTGCATATTTTTGGTTATGGTGCAGCTCTAATTAGCTCTAATTAGCTATTGCCATTGTTGGCCAGCGAGGTGCTTAAATTTGGTCAAACCCAAAGATCTTGCTTGCTAATCTCATGATGCAAAAAGTCAAGTGATGTTATAAAGAGGCTTTTACATGATATGATAGGGTTTCATATAAAAATGAATAAATACATTTATTAGGGTTACAGTTAAGCTTGAGCCTATCCCAGCTGACTTTGGGCAAGAGGTGAGATCAATCATAATGCAACAGATGTGGATAAACAAACATTCACACTCACATTTGCATCTATGGACAAGTTTCGAATCTTCTGTTAACCTATCTTTCATGATTTTGAAATGTGGAAGTAAGTAGAAGTATCCAGAGAAAATCCTCACAAGCATGGTGAGAACGACTCCAGATAGTAATGCACGAGTTTAGTTCCAAGCAAACAATTGTTGACTGCGAGGCACACGTGCTTACCACGCCGTCTAATGAATTATTGACGTCGAAATACTATATATGGCCTCATACTAATTCCTATAAATAATGGCAAAAATTTGCTTTTTGGGCCAAACTGTGCAGCTGTGAACATTAACTCATTCACTGCCATTGGCGGCTATAAACGTCCAAAATTAATTTAAACTATTTCTATTAGTTTAACATTTCCCCCCCACTTTTGTTAACAAGAGTATGAAAACCTATACTTTTTTATTGTACATTTATAACCGATATAAAATTTTTGATTAATCGTGAGTTAACTAGTGAAGTCATGCGATTAATTACAATTAAAAAAAAATTATCACCTCTTGTCCCAAATTTCTAATAATCTTCTTTTTTTTTGAATTTATGGCAGGGAATGAGTTAACTTTCTTCCCCCCTATGACATCCAACTAAATTCTAGTGAAAAAACAAAGAATGGAACATCTTTACAAATGATGTGCCTGTTTTCACTGGCTGTGTTGGGTCAAAATTGACTTTGACATTTAAAATTGGATGAGGTCAGTATTGTTTTACCTTGGTATGTGTATGACATAATACATTAAAAAAAAAACGTATTTGGTCGTAGTGTGTGTACCATGCAGAACATTTTAACCGTTAAGAATAGTTATTGGATCTAAGTGGTTTACGCAATTAAAAAAAAAAAAGTTTTTTATTTTTTAACCAACATGAAAAATGACTTCACAACAAACATAGACTGCAAATAAACGTCGACAAGTCCCTTATGTAGTGTGGCTTTTCACTGAGCTTTCTCCTCTCAGCGGCACCACATTTTGGTCATCAGGGCTCTAATTAGCACAGACAGTAAACCCAAACTTGCAAGCGAAGCTGAGCAAAAAATCTCAAGCCAACATCTGCCAGCCATGTGTGCCTTGTCATCTGTTCTATTTAGCCTGTGGTTAGTAGCTGGTCCTTTTGAGATACGGTCATCCTAATCACTTTCATCTCATGGCCTTTAATGCGCTGAACTCACTCACTGCCATTAACGGCTATAGACTTCGAAAACTCATTTGAACTATTTATATTAGGTTCACCCCCCTCCCCCCACACACACTTTTGTTAACAAAAGTATGAAAACCTAAAAAAAAATGTACTGTACATTTAGAACAGATATAAAATTTGTGAATAACCGTGAGTTAACTAATGACACCCCTAATTTTTAATAATCTTTTCTTCTTTTTTTTTATTAGGGGTATCAACCGATGAATTGTTTTTAAAATTGTAATTAATCACATGACTTCACTAGTTAACTCACGATTAATCACAAATGTTATGTCTGTTGTAAAAGTACAGCAAAAAAATGTTCTAGGTTTTCATACTCTTAACAAAAGTGGAAAAAATGTGAAACTAATAAATAGTTCAAATGAATTTTTGACGTCTATAGCCGTCAATGGCAGTGAATGAGTTAATAAGCACCCTTTTTACCATTCAATGTTATTTTTGCGTATCTGCTTTGATATTTTTTATTTTTTGCAGAGAATATCAGAACTTTGTTATACATGCGGTTGTCTTTTAAAGTGCTCCATAAATTTAGTTAAGTTTAGTTGCATTAATACTGTTTTGCTATTGTCTCATTCTTTGCATGCGTTTCTTAAACAGCAGTGTTTTCATAAAGCGTGTGCATTTTTGTCTGTTGTCATTACAACACAAACAATGCTCAATTTCTAATCACTTATTTCTCACTACTGCTAACTAGACGATTGTTGATGTCGAATATGATTGACCCTGGAGGTCAGCATATGTTTGATGCCCACTCAGTAATATGTCTAGCGTGTGACAACACGTCTTTGAAAGTGAGTCTCCTAACTTCTGGTGTACATTTTTCTGCTCTTCTCGTTTTCTCCTCTGAGCGTAACTTGTTGAAGCTGCAGTCAAATAAGCCAAAGTAAAAGCAAAACACTGCCAAGGTGGTGCATGCTCAATTGCATGACAATGGTTGAAACTCTGGAGTTTTGGGCAAATTAATCCATGTTTTACCGTAAAATTGTGGTCGAATTACAAATTGGACTCATTGGACTGGAACTTGCCAGCTTCACTATGCTTGAGCCAAGTGTTCTTGGCCTGGCGTGGACTGTTGTTCCCCTCAGCTGTTGCTGAATTGATAGTGTCCGTCTCTGTGTCTGGAAGTCTAACATAGTCTCTCAGTGAGTGAGGCCAGATGCTGCTATTACACACCGTGTTAGATTCACAGGCACACGGAGACAGCTGTAAGAAGCTATGCACATTCCCGTGTCGTGGGCGTCTGAAAGGAGAAGCATGTTGTATCATCTGCAACAGGTGGGCAAGGAGAGCGGCGTTCTCAATGGACACGATGAAATGCGCGGCGCCATTCAGCTTGCTTTCTTTGGCCTTCGCACATCTGCAGCTTAGCATTCTCTTCTAGCACCTCCTGTTTATCCTAATGCCAATTAAACCAATTCTGTACCATGAAATTCCTTGTAAAGTACATACATTTTTAATATTTTAACCTAAGTATTCACGCTCTGATTAATAAAAAGGTACATTTTCATTTGAAATAAATTAAATATTTATCCTTTGTCGTAACCAGAGAGGAGCTAGTTTACAAAAGCACGTCAGTGTTGCCATTATAGTGACTTTTACAATAGCAAAAAAAAAAAAACCTCTTTCATTTAACTCCCTGCACTCTCTCTAAAACAAAGTGTACTTTAGGGGTCCATTTTTGCTCTCCAAGTTACAGTACATGTTTTTGTGATGTACCCTGTAGGATTTACAATTGAACCCCTAGGTCAAGGATCTGTAACCTGCGGCTCTGGAGCCACATGTGGCTCTTCAGTCCATTTCCTGTGGCTCCCTGTGGGCCTCTAAAAATAGTGGAAATTATTATTATTTTTACATGTTTATTTTTATGTTTTAGATAAAATATTCTTTAAATGAATTAATTATTAAATAAAAAAATAATAAATAAATATTCCAAAAATTGCCCAAAAATATCCAAAAAGTGACCACATAATGTCCAAAAAGGAGGAGGAAAAGCAGTAAATTACCATAAAATGTCAGGGAATTGAATAAAAATGTCAGAAAAGAAAATGTTCAAAACAAAAAGTTTGTTCAAAAACAAAAGAAGAAAGGCAGAACATTTCCTTAAAAAGTCTTTGGAATTGCCCAAAAAGTCAGAAAAAATATATATATATTTTTTTTACAAAAGGCAGACAAGAACACGTTCAAGAAGTAATTAGAAAATGTCCCAAAACTAAAGAAGAAATCCCGAAAATTACCCTAACATGTCCACAAAATTGCCCCAAATGTCCCAAAAAAGGAAGAAGAGGGGCAGAAAATTAACATATTGTCCATAAAATTGTCACCAATGTCAGAAATTGGACAAAATGGCAGAAAAGTCTAAAAATGTGTGAAAATGAAGGATGCAAAATTACAACAACAAAAAAATCCAGAAAAGGAAGACAAAAGGTAGAAGAAAATGAATTGCATGTTGCATATTTTGGGTTATGGTGCAGCTCTAATTAGCTCTCATTAGATTACACTAACACACTGTTTCATTCATCACCATATTAAAATATTTTGCGTCTCTAGACAGATTTTTTGGCCTAAAACGACTCTTTTGACAGTAAAGGTTGCTGACACCTGTCCTAGGTAAAAATAGTTAGAAAAGGTACGGTACACAAACGGTAGGCCGACCATTTCTGTACCTTTTGTTTGCATGTAAGGGTACAAACAAGTGCTAAGGCTTACGTGAATGCCTTTCGGAAGAGCCCACTGTTGTATGGAATGCAGTTTAAAGAAATTTGAAGGAGGAGTAGTAATCTAGACTAGGGATGGGAAGCAAAAGCTTATTGATTTTTGTGAACCTTAAACCAACTGATAATGGTTCTTGTGAAGAAACAAAAATCTGTTTTTTTGTGTACAGCCAGCATGCATTGTGAGATGCACAACAATGCGATACTGATTATTTCTCTCATAAGGTTGTTAACCATAATTGCTTAAGTGTGTTATGTTGCCTATAGTTTGTTGAATGTGCGTCTTAATCACAATAACTGTCACGTTAAATTTAGGTTGCACATTGTTTTTTGTTTTGTTTTTTTACTTCCTGAGAGAGCTCAGTATTGTTCATTCGGTAATTTTACCAATTCAACATGTCATCATCATTGCTGTCTCTCTTTATTTATTTATTTATTAAATTTTTCTGTGTGTGAGTGTGTACTCATTAATTCACCTAAAACCTATTAAAAATCCCATACCGTTCACGTAAACCGAAGACTTCAGAATCCAGCTAGAGTCGTGAGGTTGTCAGGAGACCCGAGGAAGGATCAAAGAAAGGAAAGTGAAATCCAGCACCGAGCAGACATCACCTGCTACCCACCGGGTTACCAACCAGAGTGTTTCACCAAATCGTCACAATAACTGGTTAAATTTAGGTTGCACATTGTTAACGTGAAAGAGTTGCTGTGATGTGTGTGAACCATTAGAATCCCCGTTAGTTCCATTCTAAGCTAAATGAGGGATGTAAAGAGCCGGGCAGAAAGGAGGAGTGTGAGCTGCTGAGAGAGATGCGGCGTGCAGGCGGGATTTTGACAAAGAGGAGGGAGGAGAGCAGCTGGTTGTTTGGTGGGGAGTCAGTCATCCTTCAGCTAAGTGTTGAGCAAAGAGAAGATACAGTTAGCCAGCATGTACATTAATTAGCCAGGCGGAGGATGTTGACTTTCTCTGCTACCTGATGGCAAGGGCTGCAGATAAGATAAATAATGACCTTTTTCTGTTCTCTGCCATTATTTACCTTCATTCGTTGTTACCCCGGCTTTTGATTCAGCCATTGTTTGCTTCATGTGGCAGCAAACAGTTTGTCTTTAGCCTTCTCTGTTTCGTCCAGACCTGTTGGAATGTGTCATGTTGATGCCACATCCTCTCCAAGACCCCCCCCCCCCCCCAACCTTCACGCTGCAAGCTGACTGACAGCTTCTATTTGTTTCCTAACATTGCCTTCTCTTGTGAAATGATTTGCAATCGTTCATTCATGCGATCTGAGAATGGAATCAAATATGGAGTGAATGCAAACTCTAATTCCACTCAAGATGTTGGAGTGCGACCCTGGTGAGGATAAGCGGTACAGGTGATGGATGTTGGAGTGTGTGTATGGGAGATTTTCATCCAGGAGCCACTAATGGTGGACTTGAGAGAGGGCCTGACTATCACACAATCACTCTTAGAAAATTGATTCACACGTTTTCTTAACAATAATATGTTCTATGTTGTAGATACCAATATGAGAAATTCTACTGGGATTGGAACACTGTTTTATTTTGACACCAATACATTTTCACATACATAAAAATCTTGCTGCCTTTTGAGCAACAGCAGTAAGAACTTCTGAGAATTAAATTTTAAATTTTTATATATTTTTTTTTATTTAAAACATAATCCTTCTTGAGATCTTAATTCAGACATATAACAATTTTCATTTGATAGCATTTGATTCTGACTGCCCATTTTGATATCCAAAACAAAATCTGATCATTAAAATTACTAAAATAAGCCTTTTGTTTAACATAGCATTTATCATCCACTGACATCCCACCACAACAGAAAAAGCAAGGTATTTTAAATTGTTTAAATACTGTACAGTGTGTACAAGTTATATATATATATATATATATATATATATATATATATATATATATATATATATATATATATATATATATATATATATATATATAGAGAGAGCTTGGGAATGGATTAAGTGCATTTACATTATTTCCTATGAGATTTTTTTTCCGGAAGTTGAACAATTCAGACTTTGAACACTTCACAGGAACAAATTGTGTTCAAACTCCACTGTACCACTGTATTACAAAAAAACGGCCATCAGGTGGCAGCAGAGTATAAGAGATCAGCCAGGGTCATGTTGCAACAAGCTCTTTTTCCCAGTGTTTTCAACAGGTTTGTGAATAATGATGAAACTTAGCTAAATTCTATTGCTAATTGCTGCAAAATGGAAACAGATAGAAATATACTTTTTTTTTCCTGATGAGAGAAGAGACTCTAATCTTTCTTTTCCATGTTTTTATAGCAATAAAACAGAATATATTGTGGGCCTTGCAAAATCAGTCAAAATTCGGTAAGACAGCCGGGAGCGAAGGAAAAATGGCCGGGAGTGATTGAGTTAATTGCTCATATTAAAAAGTCGTCCACAGCAGTGTGACAGTGTTAAAAGTGTATTTCCTGCTGTTCCGGGCTAATTGGCAGCAGTACCGGGTGAGCTAAAAGCCTCTCATACAGACACTGCGGCTCCTTGCTCAGCTGTCATCTAGCATTCCTCCATGCCTTCTCCCTCCATGTATGGGTGCAGAGGGGGGAGGAAAGATAACATGGTGTATTTAATCCAAAGTACTTGCCTGTGACCTTTCATTTTCAATTTTCACACTCACAATGACACCAAGCTAAACCTCTAAACCAGTTGCCACAATTACATACATTTACTAAATATTTATTTTGAGACCAGAGTGGCACATGACCCAATGGCCCCTCATTTTCCGCTCTTACTGTATTTCTGCAGTGGTCATGGCATGCCGTGTCAGTTTAAATATATTTCTAGAGAACTAACGAAGGATTTTGTGCCATCGGCAGTGCTCTGAACTTATAGAAGGCAAATAAAGATGTGAACATATTCAAATTCTGAGAGATTCTGAGAGAGCTCAGTATTGTTCATTCGGTAATCTTACCGATTCGACATGTCATCATCATTGCTCTCTTTTTTTTCTTCATTTTTTGTTGGTGCGTGAGAATATGTGGATGTGTGTGTGCATATGTGAGTGTGTGCTCATTAATTCACCTAAAACCTATTAAAAAATCCCATACCGTTCACCTAAACCGAATACTTCAGAATCCCGCTAGAGTCGTGAAGTTGTCAGGAGACCCGAGGAAGGATCAAAGAAAAGAAAGAAAAGTGAAATCCAGCACCGACCAGACATCGCCTACGACCCACCGGGTTACCAACCAGAATCTTTCACCAACCCCAGAAACATCTAAATTCCAACAAATTAGGGAGACCTCAAGAGACCAAAGGAAATACTGAGAAAAGGAAGGAAGGATAGATGAAGCAGAGTGAGATTCACAGACATCAGCTTCCCCCGATTCAACGACCAGAGGAAGAAGCAGATTGTGTTTGAATTTCGATAGATGCTGGTGTGGTGGACCTGCCATGCATGAAAACCTCCACCAAAGAGGGGAGCCGTCGACCCCGGCCAGAACAGAGCAAGCACAACCCCCCCAGGGCCCCCCAGACCACGGCAGCGCCAAGTCACAACCCCGAGCCTCGCAGGGGCCACCGGCCGGAGAGCAAAGCCAGGAGCAGGAGCGCCCCCCAACGCCCAACGCAGCAGAACGGGGGCACGGCAGGCCCACATGGCATCCCAGGCAAATTCCAAATTTGAGAATTATCCAGATCGGGAACTCCTGCTATACGCCCCCCCCCCCCCCTTCTTTTTCTATTAGGAAATGAACGCAGTTTTAATTAAAAATTATTATTACAACTAATATAATACACACCTCACTGTAGCACAATTTAATTTACTAGGTTAAAAATAAATTGAAAATAGACAGCAATGTAAATAAAATGTCCCCTTGTGACCTGTGAGATTATGAGTATAATGACAAAAAAAAACAATACATCAAATCAACCATGAAAAGAACATCTCCAACACAGAAAAATAGGGTTTGTGTGTTCTGCATTTAATACAATATGTTTGCCCTACTACTGGAAAACACTGCTTAGTTGGGGATATCCATTCTCCGAACTGTTTATTCCTCGGATTTTGCAAAAAACGGATAAATAAAAAAAAGAAAGGACCTTTTCATGTCAAAAAGTGAGATTTACCATCCTAAATATATTTCCCTTGCCAGTAGATGTGAAGGCCGGGAAAGCCTTACACAATCACAGACAGAAAGGACGTACCGAGATAAATGGGACAAGATATAGTATGCGACTGCTTCACTCCCCCAAACTCCTTGCTATTTCACACACACACAGTTACACGCAAACACACATTCACACACTTGAGTGTGTATCAGTTATTTGCAGAACAGATGTCAACTCGCTTCCGAACTGTCAGATAAAAGATAAGTGGACTACCGCACCTCTGGCTCTGTTCGTATCGCTCACTGTTTTTGTCGGTAATTACTTCCACAGACGAGGTTCTAAATCTGTTCAGCAGAATTACGTATTACGTTGGTGATTTTTTCACAGCGCTTTGTGGGAGGGCGCAACCTGCTCTAAGGAAGGAAAGAGAGTTGAGCCGCTCCAACTCCCAAATTAGATTCCACCTTCTCCGTTGAATGGGTTTGTTTCTACTACTCATTTCAGTACGGTGTGTTTGAGTGTCAATCTCAAATGACTTACAAAAATCATCTACGGGATGTAGTGAAAAATAATTGTTGTGTGTCGGAAATAGGCAGGGCGAGTAACAATGCTGATGTGAGCTTAGATAGATAGGTAGCGTTCTGTCGAGGTTACACCCTGACTATTCACTTGGGGTGGGAGAAATTAACTCATTCACTGCCATTGATGGCTATAAACGTCAACAATTCATTTGCACTATTTCTATTAGTTTAACTTTTTTTTGGGTGCCACTTTTCTTAACAGGGGTATGAAAATGTACATTTAGAACATATATAAAATTTGTGATTAATCGTGAGTTAACTAGTGAAGTCATGCGATTAATTACAATTTAAAATTTTAATCGCCTGACGAGGTGATTATTAAAAATTAGGGCCGTCAGGCTATCAAAATGTTTACTTGTAATTAATCGTATGACATTGTATAGAAATGAAGAGAAGTTGAGAAGGTCCCGGAAAACAAGCATTGTGGAGCAATTGCATGTTGAAGTCGATTGGAACGCTCATCATCCTCCTGGCATCCACCTAATGCAAGATCCACTTGACCCGATTCACAGCCATTGACAGCTTTAGAAGTCGATCATGATTTGAACGGGGCTGACAGTCAATGAGTACTGTGCAAAGCTTTCCTTTACAATATGTGATAAGGCTCCACACTTAAATTCTTCTGAGACGGTTTAAAATACTTTAGTGCTGCTGTTTTGGTTAGCAACAGAGTTGGGCTTATTAACTCATTCATTGCCATTGACGGAAATAGATGTCAAAAATTCATTTCAATTTCAGTTAGTTTTTCCCCCACTTTTGTTAACAAGAGTATGAAAACCTAGAAAAAATATATTGTACATTTAGAACAGATATATAACATGTGTGGTTAATTGTGAGTTAACTAGTGAAATCATGCGATTAATTACCCAAAAAATTACGCCCCTAATTTTTAATAATCTTTTCTTTTCTTATTCTTTTAAAAGAAAAGATTATTTTCTTCTTTTTTTTAAAGAAAATATTATTAAAAATTAGGGGTGATTACATTTTTTTAAATCATAATTAATCGCATGACTTCACTAGTTAATTAAATCTGTTCTAAATGTCCAATAAAAAAAATTCTAGGTTTTCATACTCTTGTTAACAAAAGTGGGAAAAAATGTTAAACTAATAGAAATAGTTCAAATGAATTTTTGACGTCTATAGCCGTCAATGGCAGTGAATGGGTTAATTAAGTATATAAATTGTATGTGAAGTTAGGCCTGGTGAACAGGTTGAGTCGGGTATCATCCAAGTCGGTGTTGAATTAGTCAGGGGGGGGGGGGGGTTATGTCGACATTAGTCGATGATGAACAAAAGCGGCCCTAGAACGAGACAGTCCTCCAATAAATACGACCTCATAGGTCATTTTGAAAAGGTGCCAAATTACGACCAAGTTGAACGTATTTTAGTTTAGCGAGCTCTATCGGCCATGTTAAATAGCGCAAACATACAAAAGTGAGACTCGAACCCGGAAGACGAGTGTTTATCTAACTGAGCTATTTGTTGGCGAATTGACATACATGTCAACACTAAAAATGAACACTAAGATCATTACTGGACTGTTAGCTCAGTAAATTAGACGTTAGTCTCCCGACCAGACGGTCTGGGTTCGAGTCTCAGTTTTGGATTTTTGCACTATTCAACATGGCCGATAGAGCTCGCTAAACTACAATACGTGAGTGACACTTGGTCGTATTTTGGTGCATGGTAAAACGACCAATATGGTCGTTATTGTTGGAGGACTTGTTGTCTAGGACACAACCCTGAGGAACAGATTTGACACTAGATTGTCACGTTGGGAAATATTTGGATCAACCAAAACAAGAAGTTGGAACCTACAAACCTGTATGTAACCCTATCTTAAGTCTGAATAAACACTTTAATTCAGATGTTTTCCTAATTTTTTAAATGTCTTACATCGTCCCAACGTTGATGTGTTTGTGGATCCCTCATGCATTAGTCGCAGGCACCAAATAATAGTCAAACAGTGTGACAAGACTCCGTATGTGCGTTCGCTTGTCCATGTGAAATCCTTCACTGCTCACTTCCCACTCCGCTCGCTTTCTACTTTTGTCATTGCGTGTTAATAATTCACCATCTGCATCTACCTTTCAACCAGCGAGTAAAGCTTCCCCGGGCTTTAAATAGTCATTAACTCTCACTATTGTACTGGCTGTAGAATGGTAGGAAAAGCATGTCAATCATTACCTCCGCCACGTCCGTTGCGTTTCCATATCTGTTGCTTTGTTTTTCTTTAACGAGATGATGGAAAACCTTTTTAGGGCACTCACTTAAACTCACTTGGGAATACAAATCATAAAATACATCCAACTGAAGGGCATCCACAATTAATCAACAAACAGTTGCACTCAATCAATCTGTCTGATTATTGTGCAGAGTCTGGAACACACTTTTTTCCTGACTTATTTTTTCCCCTTCAGTTTCCAGGACACAAATCCATGAATAACACAATTTAGACATGGCGGTATGTGTTTTACTGAGTGTGGCCAATCTGATTTATCTTTGTCTCTTTAAAATGAATTCTTGATGCCGAAGCTAAGAACGACAACAAAAAGACTCATTTTCGACATAAATCAGGCAAATGCGGTCATGTACGAGTATATGCTGTATTGGATTATCTTGGCGCAATTTAATCCCTTGTAGAGTTTCCACTGTAACATAATTATTGACACATAATGGAGCAAGGATTAGAACCACCTGCTGCGGACTTGACAGAAAGACCCATGGGTCTCCACTTTTGTTATAACACATTTCCCTTATAACATCATGCAGACAAACTTGCATGGAGAAGTGTGGGGAAGGGGGGTGGGGGGGACATTTCCAACAAAATGTCAGCAGGAATGTGAGGCGCCTGCTGCCGGTTGTCATGAAAGTCTCAAAGGTTTTATTTTAACTCCCACGCATAGCATAGCACGACGGTGCAGTCACCCCACCATGCCTCCAGTGGTGTGTCACGCCAACGCACCCCTTCCCCAACGTAAAAATAGGCCCAAACATTTGTCACCTGCGAAATCCATAAAGGAGGTAACACTGAATTCAGATGCAGAATCGATGTAATAAAATCCTAAATCATTTTGGAATTAGCACAATACAAAAATAATGTCATTGTAATTTTGATGTAACGCTTTCATGTAAGGCAATTTACAATTGTATATTATATATACACAGTAAATGGGTGTTTAATAGGGGTGTGAATTGCCTAGCATCTTGCGATTCGATCTGTATCACGATTCATAGGTCACGATTCGATTCGATACCGATTAATCCCGATACGAATCTCTAAGTCAATTATTGCAAGTTTTTTTTTTTTTTTACTCAAATACTAATCAGATAACGTGTACATGTAAGATTTGTATGAAAATGTACTTCAGGCTTCTGCAATCTGTTTCATGTTTGAACAGCATTGAAATCAAATTTTAAGGCTTAATGTTCCATTAATATAACATTCTTCCATGCTTCAAGTGTGAACCCGATCCCTAATTAAGACATTTTGTTGAATGTTTCCATCAAAAATTGATCTTTAATAATCGATTCGGCTGCATATTGAATCGATATGAGAATTTTGCACTGTAATATTGCCAAATTGATGTTGTCTTTTAACACCCCTAGTGTTTATTGTATAAATAAAATAAAATCATATATAATATATATTATATAATAAAATAAAATGTAAAATATATTTTGGAAATGTTCATGTTTAATAACCCTATCTGCATCTAAACATGTCAAATTGAAATTAGGGTGCGGCTTGGCTCAGTAGTAGCGTGGTCACCTCCCAACTCAAAGGTTGTGGGTTCAATCTCATGCTATTTTGACCGCGTCAAGGTATCCTTGAGCCAGTGATAATTTTGTTGCCGAAAATTTTTTGACATATTTTTCGGCATAATTTTTTTTCCAGACGAAAATTAAACGAAAACTAAAATAGAAGCCATTCATTTAGAATACAACAATAACTAAAATTGACTGACAATCTCGCCAATGACTAAAACGAAAATGAAACAACACAGTGACGAAAATTCACTCAATCCAATCGGAAGGAATGAAACGTGTGTGGGAGAAAATAATTACTTGGAAGCTGTTGAGTGCACTTAATTTAATGTTCAAACATGTTTACAATTATTGTGCAGCTGTAAAACTAATCTCAAGCAATTATGCGCTTTTTTTTTTAATTGAGGTGAAGTAATTTTAATTCAACGTATTTCTTTGAAACAATTAACAATGAATGCTTTTAGGGTCTTGTAAGATGCAAAGCGCTATATAAATGAAGTACCATTGCACACTTAAATAGCAAAACAAATAATCCCTCAAACTATCCATTTTCTATCCCGTTTATCCTGTTCAGGGTCGCAGGTGAGCTCGATCTTATCCCAGCTGACTTGTGGTAAAAGGCAAATTACACTGGTCTAGACTGGTTGCTTTTTAGGACTGCAGATTGCAACCAAATAAGTTTCCCTCAGCAGTATTAACTCATTCACTGCCATTGACGGCTATAGACGTCAAAAATTCATTAGAACTATTTCTATTAGTTTCACTTTTTTTTTCACTTTTGCTAACAAGAGTGTGAAAACCTAGACAAAAATGTATTGTACGTTTAGAACAGATATAAACTGTTTGATTAATCGTGAGTTAACTAGTGAAGTGATTAAGTACAATTTTAAAAAAATTATCGCCTGATGCCCCTAATTAAAAAAAGAAAAGAAAAGATTATTACAAATTAGGAGCGTCAGACGATTAAATTGTTTTAATTAATCGCATGACTTCAATAGTTAACTCACGATTAATCGCAAATGTTATATCTGTTCTAAATGTACAATAAAAAAAATACTAGGTTTTCATACTCTTGTAACAAAAGTAGAAACAAATATGAAACTAATAGAAATAGTATTAATATAGAATTTTTGACGGCAATGTCAGTGAATGAGTTAAAAAGGTATCTTGTGCTGCTATCTGGCAATCATGTTCTGCTCTGCTGCTTCCTGTCTCACCGTGATTCATTTCCTGCCTGCCTCCCTCCGGCCTACCGACAGCCTTGGCTGCAGCCACCGGCCAGGAACCCGACCGCAGCCACGGATGTGCCCATGGCAGCTGTTACCCGGCAACGGGGGACCTGCTGGTTGGACGAGAGAAGAGCCTGAAGGCCTCGTCCACGTGCGGCATAAGGAGGAAGGAGCCCTACTGCATCGTCAGTCACCTGCAGGTCAGTTTGGGGGCGCGATTGCGTCCGGGAGGGACTTTTCACAAACGTGATATTAAATACTCCAAATATCTTCCATAACTTCAACCTCAGACAAAACATACTGGTACGTGTCATTTTTGTCCGTTTCTCGGCTTTCCACCCTTCGAGCCTAACATCTTGTCTCGCCGATGCAGGAGGAGAAGAAATGTTTCGACTGTGACTCCAGAAGGCCTTACGACCCCGTTTACAACACCATCAATCACCGCATGGAGAATGTGATCACCACCTTCAAGCCTCATCGCAAGAAGTCATGGTGGCAGTCAGAAAACGGTAAGAAAGGTGTTTTATGCACAACGTCATGGCATTATGGCTCGGGCACAACCAGCCAGCGGAGGAAGAATTATTGTGGTTATTTTTGGTCACAGATGCTTTTGCGTGTCCATGACAACTTTGCAACTTCTCCATGTCTATAATGGTTTCCTTCACTGCCTTGAAAGGTCAATGACTCTGTTAATATGCATACTTGCAGGATTTTTTTGGGGGGAGGGGTTATCCCCTGTGTGCACATTTTCCATTACAACTGAAAATGTAGATTAAAATGGAATCTCTCGCTCTCTCTCTCTCTCTCTCTCTCTCTCTCTCTCTCTCTCTCTCTCTCTCTCTCTCTCTCTCTCTCTCTCTCTCTCTCTCTCTCTCTCTCTCTCTCTCTCTCTCTTTTACCCCCGATGGAGCTGTGTCACACTCTTCCTCTTTCCTTTTATTTTCCTGCGCTTGTCAGCTGTCGATTAGAAGCTCATTATTAATGGTGTGAATTGCCTAGTACCTGGCGATTCGATTCGTATCACGATTCATAGGTCACGATTCGATTCGATTAATCCCGATACAAATCTATAAATTGATTATTGCGATTTTTTTTGTGACTCAAATTGAGAAAATACTAATCAGTAAATTTGTACACTGTAAGATTTTTATGAAAATGTATTTATTTATCAGAAAATTCCGGTTGCAGTGTTTCATGTTTGAACAGCACTGAAATACTTAATGTTCCATTAATATAACATTCTTCCATGCTTAATGTGTGAATCCTAACCCTAAGTAAGACGTTTTGTTGAAATTTCCCATAAAAAAATGTATGTTTAAAAATTGATACGGCCGCATATTTAATCGATTTGAGAATTGCGCGCTGTAATATTGCGATATATTGCCGAATCGATTTTTTCTAACACCCCTACTCATTATGATTCTTTTTTTTTGTAGACCGTTGATCGACTAATCTGCAGTGAGGTGAATCGTAGAAAGAATGACATAATAGTGGAAATAGGTTAATGAGCAACGGATTGGCCCTCACAGTCCCAAGCTGGTAACCTCATGATAGACATGCTCATCAAATGTTATGTTTATAACAAAAAAATGTGTCCTCAGACTCTAAAAATGGGGGCGTAACATGGATGCTATGTGGCTTTTCCCTAATGGTTTTCAAATGTTTTAAATGTTAAAAAAAAGTTTATCTTCTGACAGGATGTAGTTACGGGGCAATGGAGACGGACCGAGAAGATGCTTACTGTATATGCTTTTTTTTGTGTTGTAGGAAAGTCAAATGTGTATATCCAACTGGACCTGGAGGCGGAGTTTCATTTCACTCACCTTATTATGACTTTCAAGGTAACTTCAAAATTACTTGCAAAAAGAAATCAATAAATTGCTCATGTTTTTTGTTTTTGTTTTTGTTTTTTTTCCCTCTGGCAGACATTCCGTCCGGCAGCCATGCTGATTGAGCGCTCAGCCGATTTTGGTCGCACGTGGCAGATCTACCGTTACTTTTCACACGACTGTGCCACCAACTTCCCTGGCATATCCCCGGGTTCTCTGCACAGCATCAACGATGTCATCTGCGAATCGCGTTATTCCGACATAGAGCCATCCACCGAGGGAGAGGTGAGTGAGAAATCACACCAGGTTTTATTTGTCGTATTTTTTGGCGGGATTTGTTGTAGCCTGACAAAATACATTTTATAAACTCAACGGCTGACTATTAACATGAATCCTTTTTTTTTGTGTTAGTGTTTAGTGTATTAATATTTCAAACTTCCGCAATAATCTTGTTTGTCCTATTCTAGGTCATCTACAGAGTGTTAGATCCATCCATCAAAATTGATGACCCATACAGCCCAAACATCCAGAGTAGGTCTCTCTCTGCTCTTTATTTCCAATTTTAGCCAAAAAACATTTGGGGGATTTGTTGTATTTCTATT
This sequence comes from Leptonotus elevatus, assembly GCF_054856555.1. Lineage (NCBI taxonomy): Eukaryota > Metazoa > Chordata > Actinopteri > Syngnathiformes > Syngnathidae > Leptonotus > Leptonotus elevatus. The sequence continues at coordinate 16,112,654 of NC_141240.1, forward strand.
AGCAATCGTCCCACCTATTTCAAGATTGATACTGTATTCTAACTTGGCATCATCAATATATATATACTTAATTAACCCATATTTTCAATTTTTTTCCACAATTGTTAACAAGAGTATGAAAACCTAGAAACAAATTATTGTACATTAAGAACAGATATCAAATTTGTGATTAATTTTGCGTTAACTAGTGAAGTTATGTGATTAATCACAATTTAAAAAATGTAATCGCCTGATGCCCCTAATTTAAAAAAGGAAAAGATTATTAAAATTAGGGGCGTCAGACGATACATTTTTTTAATTGTAATTAATCGCATGACTTCAATAGTTAACTCCCGATTAATCACAAATTTGATATCTGTTCTAAATGAACAATTCAAAACATTCTAGGTTTTCATACTCTTGAAAAAAAATTTTTAAACGAATAGAAATAGTTCAAATGAATTTTTGACGTCTATAGCCGTCAATGGCAGTGAATGAGTTAAAGCTCTATCAAGTACTATTTTCAACATTTTGTTTGATGACAAAGCAAGATTTAATTAGATTAAAAGTAAAAAAAAAATGTATAGGTTGCATTCAGATGTTGTCATACAGTACATACGATGCAAGTGTAGTCGTTTCCACAAATGGGTCATTGTTCTATGTGAAAGCAAGAATTATATTGCATACTTTCTGACACAAGATAACTCGGGAGACATAATGTGATTTACTGTCTTAGCTGCATTTGAGCTCTCTCCCAACCAATGCCTGTTATGGAAAAGAATTATGAATGAGTTCTGATCCCAGATGGTTAGTTGCATAAACACAACATAAATACACTTTTTTTTCTTTTTACCATGACCCACCCTGGAGGAGATACAAGTATCTCTTTTGAACCCGTCCGCACGACACAACATCCGCTCTTCCTGGCTGTGTGAAGTCGATGGGAAAAGCAGCTTTCCATATCCAACGTGTATCTTCTCTTGCTTGCTTTGCAGACCCAAACAGGATTATTACACAATTTGTGGTTTTTATACTTAACATGTTACTGACAAGGTGGAGGCAATTTCACATGTCATTTGGGATTTCAAGATTTCTCCCACACTTCAAATGGACTGCCCGTTCAGAGAACAGACCAGATAATTAACTTTTTGTCCGAATGCCACACACTCAGCACCGTCATGCTCTGTTTGCCCTGACCTCCTCTCAGGGGGGCGCGGGGGGTTGTTGTGCACTCACCCATGTGTGCATGTTATCTGCCAATAGGGCCTTTTATGGCTTGTTTGTCACCATCTTCACAAACAATGTAGCGCAATGAGATTTGAGTCTCAAAATGATCGCCCGGTTAAATTCAACAATAATGTTGGCTTCATCTTGTTTTTTGCTCAACAGACCAGCTGAAAATCACCAACTTGAGGGTGAACTTCACCAAACTCCACACACTAGGAGACAACCTGCTGGATCCCCGACCGGAAATCAAAGAAAAGTATTACTACGCCATGTATGAGCTGGTTGTGCGTGGAAACTGCTTTTGCTACGGCCACGCCTCCGAGTGCGCCCCAATCGATGGCGTCAGGGATGATATAGAAGGAATGGTGCGCGTTTGCGGAATAAATGCATTAGTTGCCTTCTACTATAAAATCTCCAGCATTCTCAGAATGGGTCGTAACTCACCCTCGCCGGTTATTGCAGGTTCACGGCAAGTGTGTGTGTAACCACAACACCAAAGGTTTGAATTGTGAGCGCTGCGAGGACTTCTACAACGACATGCCATGGCGACCTGCCGAGGGCCGCAACACCAATGAATGCCAAAGTGAGCCCAACACTCAAATAATAGTTGTCGTATTCACCTCGAAAGTCAATGCGGGTCTATGTGTCGTGTGTCGTACGCAGGGTTGGGAGGGTTACTTTTCAAATGTAATCCATTACAGTTACAAGTTACCTGCTAAAAAAAAACGTAATCCAAGTACCATAATATTAAAGTAATGTAACTGGATTACTTTTGGATTACTCCAATATTGAGTATGCTCATGAAAACGAAATAAAAATAAATATCACCACAATATATATTCTATACAATGTGCCCCTGCTATTTGCGGGTGATTGGGACCCGGGCAGCCTACAAATAGCAAAAATCTTAGTGTAATTAAAAAGCATGTAGGCTATTGATTGATTGATTGATTGATTGATTGAAGGCCATATGCTGTTTTTGAACTGTCACTGAAAGCAACCACATCTCACAGTTAGATAGATAGATAGATAGATAGATAGATATTCATCCAATGAGGATGACGATGTGTGACATCAACTGCAAAATGAAGTTTTATCCCAGTCACAAGTTTAGCCGTGTATATGTTGTGTATGACGTTTAAATGGTGAATTGGTGGGAGGAAGATTTGTTTGGAAGGTGTGACTCAGTTTTAGTTGTAGGCTAGCGGGCTAGCTAGCAAGAAGCTACAGCGCGTAGCATGCCGCTGGACTCTCTGTTCAAACTTTCGCTCAGAGTAAGTCCGGTCGCCATTTCCTCCCCCAGTCCGTGAAGCTTTTTCAAACTGCTCGCGCGTGGAGGACACGACTGGTAAGTTTGTTCGTTCCCACCTCCCCGACATGTAGCAACGGTCCCGTTGCACGCACTCTCTCTCATTCTGTCCTTCTCTCTCTTTCTCTCGCTCTGCCCTTCTCTCTCTCTCTCTCTCTCTCTCTCTCTCTCTCTCTCTCTCTCTCTCTCTCTCGCCCTCTTTCACACTCTCTCTCATCGTAGAAATTGTAATCCCCATTTTTAATAAATGTACCTGTAATCTGATTACATGTTTTTTTCCTGTTACATTTTTTTTGCAATGTGATTACGTACCGGCGGTACATGTATCCCGTTACTCCCCAAGCCTGGTCGTACAAGAGTCTTTTACGTTTAAACATGTTATGATAAAATAAGATATTATGATTATTATGTATGATATTTAATTTTTATTATCTATATCAAATGCTTAATTTTTATACAGTTGTTCAAAAGAGTTAAGGGGTTCAGCGTTTTTTGTAGAATAGCAATTTCATGCTTTTGCCCATTAAAAAAGCCATCTATCCATTATAATTCTTACATTTGTATTTAACATATTTTATACTGCACATAAAAAAAACACTAAATGCAGGTGGACTTTTCACCAAAGGGATGTTTGTGGGTTGAGCTGGCGCTGTGTACGGTGTGTATTTGAATTAGAAGATAACATTTACCAGTTAGTTATCTATTATTGTATTATTATTTTTAATTATGGTTTTCTATCATCTATTTACAGCACTTGCTGTATGATGAAAGTTGAGTTATGTTTTAACTAAATTCTTATATTTGAATTGTGAAAGGCACTTTCACATTTTTTTAAGCTGCAAGCAAACAGTTAGTCCAACTGGGGATCAAACTTATGCCAGAAAAATCATAATCCTTTACTGCTGAAGCCATTTGCTCTAAGCCATCCCCAAACCTGTCACTGGACATGAGTTAGGGCCAAAGCCTTTCTTAAGATATCCTAATTAGTTGTATTCTTTAATTTTGTTACATAACCTATGATAAAGTCACATTTAGCCAAATAAAAAAACTGTTATTTTTATTAAATAAAAATCCATACTCACAAAGGAATTCAGGTACTTCACATTGTAAAAATTCATTGGGATGGGTGATCCGAGGAAAATAAGGAGTCTAAGTGAGGTGAAAATGCATCTAAAAAAGCTTGCGATCATTTAAAGCTTTAAAAATTCTGGAGCATTCCAGTTGTTTTACGACGTTTTCCTGAAATGTTCCCATCTGTGTACGTAACCTAAGTGAGTGTCTTTAGCCTGACTGGAGCATTTGTTTTTCAGAATGCAATTGCAATAGCCACTCGTCGGTGTGCCATTTTGACATGGCGGTGTATTTGGCCACGGGTAACGTCAGCGGAGGCGTGTGCGATGACTGTCAGCACAACACGATGGGCCGCAACTGTGAATTGTGCAAGCCTTTTTACTACAAAGAACCCTTCAAAGACATCCGGGACTCTCGGGTTTGCGTAGGTGAGCGCAAGATCTGCATCTCTTACCAGGCAATAGCCAATACAAATAGCGATATGTGATTGTATACAATTGTTTAAGATCATCACAGACATCCCGTTGCGCTTTCCGCAGCTTGCGACTGCGACCCAGAAGGTTCCGAGAACGGCGGGATGTGCGACAGCCACACGGCGCCGACGTTGGGCATGGTGGCCGGTCAGTGTCGCTGCAAGGCCAATGTTGAGGGCCAGCGCTGTGACAAGTGCAGCACCGGCCACTTTGGCCTCAGTGCCGACAACCCTCGTGGCTGCCAGCGTGAGTGCGCACAAGTTACAATGACTTGCTACTACTGCATGCGTGCCTTGAGGTTGTGTTTGTCAGTTTGGATGCTGAAGTCAAGAAGTTTCGTTTTCTGCAGGTGCGTTTATTCTTCTGAACGTTAACCCTTTAATTGTTAGGGATCATTTAGTGCAGTGGTGTCAAACATACGGCCAGCGGGCCAGATCAGGCCCGCAAGACAATTTTGTAAAGTAAATAAAAAAATGAAATGTCGGACCAATTAGTCAGCCCGCCACAATCAAAACATATCAATTGGTAATTTCACAAGCAGTCGTCAAATGAACATTTTTACACACAACTTAACGTTACGGTTTGTTTAAAAAAATTCTTTTTTTTTTAATCATAGACCGACATACGCGTGTTAAATGTGACACAAATTCAATAACCGGTAACAAAAAGACATATGACAAGGATTAACGTCCTTATAACTTTGTTAACTGCGCCACACAATGCATTCTGGGAACAATATATATGCAAAACAGGTAGATTTAACACGTCCGGAACTCATACAGGAAAAGTGTTGCCGCAATCCATTTGCATTTGTGTTATTTTTGGGAACAATATGATTACAGTTGAGCTCCGTAATTTAGGGCTGGCCCACAAATAGCGCAAATCTGCATATAATTGACGACAATATGAGTTTGACACCCCTGATTTACTGTATGGATACATCCATTTCGACATTAACTGCTGGACCTCAGTTCTGTAAGGCAGACCCACTCGCCCACCGTGCCGCCTCATTTGTTTATTTATTTAATCAGAATCCTTTCACACTTCACAGTTTTACTACAAGTACTTATGGGGAAAAGGTGCGTTTTCCTCCTGTAGCTTGCAGGTGTGACCACAGGGGAACGGTGGCAGGCAGCACGCAGTGCGACCCGGTCAGCGGCGACTGTTTCTGCAAGCGTCTTGTCACGGGACGAAGCTGCGACCAGTGTCTGGTAAGACGCTCACTCTCGTACCTGTAAAGATCACTGGTTTACTTACAACAGGCATTCTGCTTCCTCATGACTGAACTTCCCAAATGAAAATCACTTCCTATTCATTTAGAGTTTTGCACCCTATTATGGTTTACTTGCTTTCTTCAAGTTCTGCTTGTTTTCGCTGTCTGTCTTGTCCCACTCATCCAGGAATAGTGTGGTGGGCAGGAATGTGAGCTCCTGCCTGGGCTCTATGTCTAAATTTAGTTGAGGCATTTTAGGTTAGTCCACTTGGTGTGGGTTACCGTCTGCCTAAAAATGGTCAGGTCCGAAAGTGAGATGTTATCTTACGTGAAACGAGAAATTAAAGTGGTGTGGAAGAGTTCATGTAAGCGTGGCCAAACAGTGAAGCTGCCTAGTAAGTGTACTTGCCGCATCATCCAAAATATACTCACTCTTTTGGAAGAGAAGACAACTCACTGTGTTAAATAACAGGAACCAGACGGTGATGATATACCACAAAGCTGTGAATGTTAGTCTTTGAGATTACAGGGTTGGCTTCAATGTGTGTGACTCATACACTTCTTTCATAGAATGAAGGATGCTGCTTTGTGTTGTCATGATTTCATCTCTCTCTCTCTCTCGTTCTCTCTGTTTGTCTCTCTATCCCAGCCAGAACACTGGGGCCTGAGTCTCGACCTGAATGGCTGCCGAGGCTGTGAATGTGACATCGGAGCCGCTCTGGATAACCAGTGAGTGACGTTTACTGAGCAGATTAAAATAAATAGAGCGTCACTGGCCTCCTGTTTAGTCTGTGGCGCTAGAGTTTGATGTCCTCTTATTTAAACTGCAACACTTAATGATAATGATGAATATAGTAGGTATCATATATATATATATATATATATATATATATACATACATACATTTGATATATTAATTTATGTATAGAATAAAATATCTAAACATTTTCACCACAAAAAATAACAATAAAAAAGAAAGTCAATTATAAATGCATGCTTTAACTCATTCACTGCCATTAACGGCTATAAACGTCAAAAATACATTTTAAATATTTCTATTAGTTTAACATTTTTTCCCAACTTTTGTTAACAAGAGTGTGAAAACCTAAAAAAAAATTATTGTACATTTTGAACCGATATAAAATTTGTGATTGTGAGTTAACTGGGGAAGTCATGCGATTAATTCGAATTTAAAAATGTAATTGCCTCTTGCCCCTAATTTTTAATAACCTTTTTTTTAATGAATTTATGGCAGTGAATGAGTTAATTACCTTTTGCAAAAAATAAAAAATAAAATAAATCATATATTTTGGATTATATGTACATTTTGTGCCACATTTTTTACATTAGATTAATTGTTTGGTGCCATTTAGTGTATACTAAATAACTGTATCCATTTGTGTTACATGGACCTTGTAGTCATTCATCAACAATTCTTGACATTTAAATACAGACCAACTTACTCACTTGGTAGAGCAACTACAATCTATTTGTTAATTCATCCGTTCACGTATTGGAATGCATGAGAAAATCCAAGTGTTCTGTGGGATAAATTGTGGTCACATGCTACGTTGCATTTTTTTCTTTTCTTTTTTTTTCCAAGTTAAAATTTTTTTTCAACCACACATTACCATGGAATTTTACGGTTCCAAGATAATGTAGCCAACTGACTGGCTGATGAGGTGTCATCAGGCTAATGTTTGCAAGCTCTTATGTGACATTAATGGTAGAGTGATTAAAAAAAAAAAAAAAAAAAAAAGTTAATGTAAGCAGTGGGTTTGGAAACTGCGCATGTCTTCAGTCAATGTTATATTTCTTCATTACAAACTAAGTGTTCCCAGCAAAGTAGTTTATGTAAAATCCTGTTTTCTCGTAGCTGTTCCGCGGGTAGTGGTCAGTGTCGCTGCCGAAGTCACATGACAGGACGCCAGTGTACAGAGGTGGAGTCTGGCTATTTCTTCATGGCTCTGGATTACCTCTTGTATGAAGCTGAGTTGGCCAAAATGGGTCAGGTGAGACACCAAGTTTTGGATGTAAGAAGGTGTCATAAAAGATGCAAATAATTGCGCAAATATCTTATCAGGGCTGCACACTGGACACCAGGGAACACCAGCTGGATCGTCCAGCCACATGGACAGATATTGGGTTTGCCCGGGCACCTGAAGGTGGCACTCTTGAGTTCATAATCAGCAACATCCCTTATTCCATGGAGTATGACCTGCTCATCCGCTACGAATCACAGGTGTGTGCATTTCTTTTTGCTGAACTTCTACTTTAAGAACAAAAGTGTTTAGACACACCTCTTCAGCAATTAATTCATCACATTTATCATAGATTGTGCATTGTACTGTTCATTACTCTTAAATCTACGGACCCAAAATCCAATGTCACTTCCTGTAGGTCTAATGACCAAATGTCTGATTACTTTGTCTAATACAAAGATCTAGATGACATCCATCGCTTGTTAACATTCATCCATTCCAGATGCCTCGAGACTGGGAAGAGGTACGAATAACAGTAATCCGTCCGGGCCCGATTCCGACCAGCAGCCCCTGTGGAAACACAATCCCAGATGATGACAAACTTGTTGTCGCCCTGCCGGCTGGTGCCAGGTTTGTTGCTCTCGTGCACACGCACACTCGACCACAAAAGTTGGGATGGGGGAAAAAATATTCAAAATTGCTTATGTGTGAAGTATTTATGGTGTAGTGTTGCTAATGCTGCAGACTCTTATTGCCCCCCCCCCCCCTGCATTCATGTCAGCATATCTAGTATGTGCTTATTTTGTTAATTGTTATTGGCTGGTATTATAAATACCATATATACATAGATTTTTTTTGTGCTGCTTTTATCCACGTTGCTGCTATAAAACTGGAATTTTCCCCAGGCTAATTCTATTCTTCTGTTCGATTCCCAAAAGCTCTCATATAATTTAATTCATTGACAGATCTGAAGTAGTACATTCACAAGTACCGGTAAACATAGCTCACCAAATCCAGATTTTTTATCTTTGCAAAACAACATAAATTTAGTATATAGTACTTGTATAATATTCAATTGGATATTCTGATCTGGAACTTTGTATAAATAACCCTAACATACAGGTACAGTTAATACAGGTTTTTATGATGGCAACAGTGTGACCTAGATGTTACTTCCAATGGGAAACTTATCCTGGAATGTATTGGGTGCTAAACTTGATATCGCTGAAGGAGAGATATGTTTTTTTTTGCTAAACATTAGGTTTGTGGTCCCTCCGCAACCCGTGTGTCTTGAGAGAGGTGTAACCTACACAATCCGCTTCGAGTTCAGACGTTACCATGACGCCAACGCCGTTCTTAATGGAGCGGCCAACGCTTTCCTCCTCGTGGACTCTGTGAGGACGTTTCCTTTCTTTCCGTCTCATTCCACACAGCAACATCTTTCCCATGTCTCTTTCGTGAATCTGTGCTTCTTGGCTGCAGATTGCCTTGATGCCTCGTCACTCTTCCATGGAGCTGTTCAACGCCGGGGACCTGGCCTCCAGTAACAGGAAGCAGACTTACGAGCGGTATCGCTGCCACGAGGGGGCAAGGAGCGTGAGCCATCCACCCTTGAGTGACACCTGTGCCAAGCTGATCACCAGCATGTCGGCTGTTATTAACGACGGGGCTTTGCGTGAGTACAAAAATACACTTTAACATTTTGTGGCTTTTTTTCTCCTTCCCATCATAAAACAATCATAGTATAGTGAACCCATTAATTGGCCTATTTTTTTCCCCCTCTGTGTGTACCTTCCCTTAGCTGTTCACTAAAAACAAAACAAAAAATTCAAAAATTCGGGGGTCTGTTTCACAAAGCAGGTTTAGTGAAAACTCTGAGTCTGTTAACCCTGAAATGTGGGGAACTCTGAGTTTCAGGAAGCGAGGTAACTCAAACCAGAGAAAGAGGGGTAACTCTAGCCTGTTTTATAAAGAGAGGTAACTTAAGCTCTCTGTCAGTTACCATAGTAACAGACTCTATGAACCTAACCTGGTCAGTACCAGGTTTATCACAATGAACCTCGAGTTTCTCTCGGTCTCCGCCTCCTTTCAGCCACATTCATTTGATTTCCTCATTTATTCAGTCAGCTGGCGAGTTTTGGCGTAATATAGTTCTGCCGTCTGTTATTTCAAAACAACAACAAAAAAACAGTCAATAGGCGTGTATTAAAAGTCCACTTTTGTCCACGAACATGGTATTTCCTATTGACAATGATCCCATTGATGAAGGTGCACTCTAAAAAGGGAATTGTTGAACCAAATTAAGATTACAAATTGAATTGTTGACCAGTTTAATAAAATGACTTCAATTGGTAACACACAATTGATTTAAATGTATCCAAAGTGAATATATTGAGTTTATTTAAGTATGAGTTCATTAATCTTAATATATTCACTTTGGATTAATTTTAGATTAACTTAATTCGAGTGACTATATTAAATTAAGTAAATTTAGTGCTGGTCTCTGCTTCCCCGTTGCCATGGTTACTCGTGGAATCGGGGCTCCATTGATGCGGTCTTTTTATGGTGGTGGTGGTGGTGCATGCGCTTAACTCCAGGTGAAACTACTCTGCGTTGATCAAACTCAAATGCAGAGTTTCCTATCTCAGGGTAGGTCAACTCACAGTTCAGGGTTAGTCTCAGAGTTAGTTGAACCTGCTTTGTGAAACGGACCCCTGGTCTTCTGTGTTCTTACATTGTTAATGATCATCACATTAGCAGTGAAGTTGTGCTCGTGTGTGTTTCCCTCCAGCTTGTAACTGCGACCCCCAGGGATCCATCAGCTCAGTGTGCGACGTCCGCGGAGGTCAGTGTCGCTGCAGACCCAATGTGATTGGTCGACGGTGCGAACAGTGTGCCCCCGGAACTTACGGCTTTGGACCTTCGGGCTGCATTGGTGAGAAGAGACATGAGTTCTTTTTAAACTGGGGCTTTATTTGATGTTTTTGTGATCCAGATGTAGGCTAGTTTTAGACTTTGAACTGTGTTGTATTACATTAACAATGTATTAACCGTAATACATACAGTTAGGCACAAATTATTCATACTGCATTATGGTCCAATTTTAAGTGAAGTCTGCATTTGAAAGGCTCTTTTACAAGATGAAATGCTCAGACTGAGTCATGAATTGTTTTACCTGGATAGGAATTAATGGTTGTCGGAAATTGTGCAATACACTAAATTTAGTAAGTGGTTCTATTTTCACCCAGTTTCCATGTCTGTAAATATACAGTACAGTACTAAAGTATGGCTTACTCTTACTGTACATGGGCGCCATCTACTGGCATTCATCATTGCACATTCAAACCCCAATAAATCCCACACCTCAGTCTTTATTTGAGGTCCATCGTTTGCGTTTTACTCGCTTATTACGCTTATTTTTATATCCTCTCTCCGTGCAGCCTGCGGTTGCAGCGCGGAAGGCTCGATCACTCGGCTGTGCGACAAGTACACCGGGCTGTGCCAGTGTCGGCCGGGGGCGTTCGGCCAGCAGTGCGACAGATGCCAGGCAGGTCACTGGGGCTTCCCCAACTGTCGCCCGTGCCACTGCAACGGCCACGCCGACGAGTGTGACCAGAGGGGCGGCGCTTGCGTTAACTGCAGGGACAACACGGGTGGAGACAAGTGCGACAGGTGACGTTTTACTGTGCACTCTGCATCGACAGACAATTTGTTCATGTTTTGTTTATGGTGAGTCGGTTTGCAAAGAGGGGTAATCGTTTTGGGGTCAATTTACGGAAAGTTTATGATAAATGAAGTTGAGGAATTTTGGAAATATTAGTTTCATGAGAATTTGTGGGTATCAACTGGGAATTGAGAGGGATTTAATGGCAAGGTATCTCATTCGAGCATACCAGTACATGTTTGTAAACTTTTTATTTTGCCATAAGCAGCCTGACCATGCAAACGAGATCGCTATCCCATCTTGTATTGACTGGACTGTTTCTATAGGTGTGCCAATGGTTACTATGGTAACCCAATACTGGGCATAGCAGCTGGCGACTGGTGTCGCCCATGCCCCTGTCCAGACGGCCCCACCAGTGGACGCCATTTTGCAGCATCCTGTTACCAAGACAACCGGAATCGGCAAATTGTCTGCAGCTGTAAGCAGGGATACACAGGTAAACATATTTATGACGGATCCGAGTTTTTACTGTTTTTTCCGTTTAATTAAAGGGTGAATTGAAAAGTGAGACAACTGCACTATTCCATGAATCTATGTGCTGGGAATGCAGGATTTAACATTTTGGTCCAATATATGGCCAATTACAAGACACTACTTGAAATATCTAACGTTTGTCGTTTCCTCCCTCCCCTGTATTACTGGTACAGGGATTGTTAAACGCTCCAGGCTGACCATTTGTAAGCGTGAGTAAAAAATTGAATTGACTCCCCCACCACTGCCAACACCACCACAAGTCTGTTTTAATTTTCCAGTCCTGCCTATACATGCATGGCTTTAGCACCCTGTGGTCCGAGGTGCTCAGACACGCCTCCATAAAAGATTTTTCTTTGCGAGTGGCTGTGCTAAGCACTATGGACCATGGACACCGCCATTATATATCGGCTGACCACTTTCTTGGCCTAACATTTGTATTATACGGTATACAATTGTACCCCATGGATATGTTTTATCCGAAGGGCAATGAGAGTCATTTGACAGCTTCCCACAACTGAAGATCAATTCTGCTTTAACTTGTGTATTATATGTCTAGTGGGGTACATCATTGTTCTGTACGAACATGCATTTTCTGAATGTCTGTGGATACTTTTTTCCATTCAAGGATCTGACCCAGAAGTCCTATCTAATTTTTACTGGGGGGGGAGGCTGTGATTGATGACAACTCTGGGTCAGCTACTGTTTGAAGAACTGTTCATCGTTATCTCTGATTTAATAACATTAGAAATCATTTCCAAATCCAACAAATGAGCTGATACTCCTTTTATTTTCTCACTCATGTCCAACTTTCATCTTTTCTCTTCTAATGCTTTATGAGCATAACCGTTTCATCTGTCCCCACCTTCTCATTCCCTCTTTCTCTAATTTCCTTCTGTACTTGCCAGACTCAAATATGCCAGGTATTTTGTCAGTCGTGCAGCACAGTGTGGCATAGCAGGAGGCTGAGAGTACTGGCATCGAAACTGATTTTATTTTTATTTTTATTTTTTTGTGCGTGTGGCCAACACAGTTTCAAGTTTTACAGTATATCGAAGTTAGAACAGTTTTACATTGTATGTTCTCATTTTGGCAAGGATTCAAGGGCTGGTTTTGTTATCCCAGGATGAAACTACATGATATCAACTCTAATTAGCTAATTGTCTAATTAGTGTAATTATATGTACTGCATTCTGCCAAAGAGATCCTTCTTCTAATCAGCCTTTTATTAACTTCAGCAAATTAGATGTTATTCGCTTCTCTTTTGTTTGACAGTCTGTCAAAAAAAAAAAAAACTACTGAGACTGATTGGAATGGTCACTTCAACCTGAGTACAACAACTCAAGAAATTTAAAAATCAGATGTTGGGTTCTGGAGAAAATGAAATTTGTTTTGTTTTGGGGATGGATGGGGGGAAAAAGTCCTTTTTGGGCAAGGTTTTTGTGTGACATCACTTAAAATATCTCCTTCAAATTAGAGTAAAACAGTTACATTGCATTATTACCCCTCTCCAACGGTTGACAGTTTCAATTAAAAATATCCACCAATAAACTCATTTGGACCGAAATTGCGAGAGGTTCTCCTCGTCTTTGACAAGTTTCCTTGAAGAAAATGCCACGACACTGAAAAGTTCATTCATATTGTAAAATGATTACGCTCGTCTACGTCTACTTTCAACAAGAAACTCATTCTATCTTACTTGTTTGAAATAATAATAATAATAATAATAATGATAATGATGAGGATGATGATGATGATGCAACCAGTTCAGGGTGTACCCCGCCCACTTCCCGAAGCCAGCTGGGATAGGCTCCAGCACCCCAGCGACCCTTGTGAGGACAAGCGGTTAAGAAAATGGATGGATGGATAATGACAATAATAATAATAATACATTTTATTTATAGGCGCCTTACTGGGCACTCAAGGTCACTTTACAACAACAGTAATACAAATACAACTGAGCTGTACCTTATCAAATCATAATTCCACTGAATCAACCCAAATCCAAATTTTCCACTTTAAAATCCTTGAATTGCATCGCTCACCATGTATCGAGAGATTCCTATCAAATCGTCTTTTATTGGAGAGATGCACACCGCTTGTAGTAATGTGATGATCAAAGCTCCTCCCTTCACTCTGACCAATCTGCATTTTCTCTCAAATTAGGTACTCGATGTGAGGAATGTGCTCCAGGTTACCATGGCAACCCCTCTCAACCCGGAGGAAGCTGCCAGCCGTGCCAGTGCAACAACAACATAGACATGTCTGACGTTGACGCGTGTGACCGGCGGATCGGAGAGTGCAGGAAATGCCTTTACAACACGGAAGGACCCAACTGTGGCATCTGCAGAAGTGGCTATTTCGGAGATGCTTCACGGCGCAACTGCAGGAGTAAATCACTATTTGACCCAAACATTTGTTTTCTTTTTAAATTAAATAGTCATTTGCTTGTCCCCTTAATTTGCACTTTAGAATGTGTATGCAACTTCCTTGGTACGGAGCGTAGCCAGTGTATGGAGCGTGAGGACTGCGTGTGCCAGCGGAATACAGGCCAGTGCCAATGTCTACCTAACGCAATTGGTCAAACGTGCGACCACTGCTCCCCCGGACACTGGAACCTGGCTAGTGGAAAAGGCTGTGAACCCTGCGATTGTGACCCCCACAATTCAGTCACTTCAACATGTAATGAGGTACATACAGTACACTAGTGATAATTTTTTCCACCATTTTTAAATGGAAGTCTTTAGTACAGTTTCAATCACACTTGTTAGTTTCTAACATAGTTAGTCAACCTCATCCTGTTTTTATTTAGTCCATTTTTAGTTGGCTATTAATCTAGCATTTTAATCTTTATTTCAGTCCAAGAAAACATAATTTTATTCATTTAGTTGTAGTCAACAAAAACTGTTTAAAAACATTATAGTCTAGTTTTAGTCAGGACAATCATTTAATCCCTGTATTTTTTTTTTGTCAGCGCATTATGTTGAACATAAAAAGTTCTCTCATCTTTTGTTGAAAGCCAACTTCACACACAATTACAGTATAGCAACAAGTGGCTAACTATAGCTCCATGCTATGAGCTGGTAAATTAGCCAGCATTAGGTAGCGGTCGGATTAACATTATTGTTGGAACGTTATAGCCGTTGGATTAATGTTACATCATAATTATAATTCACTTCTTTTTTTTACCTTTCCCTGTGAATCCACCTCCTGTCTGTTCCATGTGTTTGTGCATCTTGCGCTTGCTAGCTGCAGATTTGAAAGGGGGCGAGTCACTGTGTGTCACATGACAGTGTCGCAGTGACAGATTAGCAGAGACAAGATTTTGCAAAATCATGCAATTTCTGTCTGGTTTTTGTTCATGTACTAAAATGTCTATAGTTTTTAGTCCAGTTTTTATGAAGGGAAGTAGATTTTTGTCTCGTCTTGATTTGTTGACGAAAAATGCATACTATGAATCCCAGTTATTGTTTATTAATGAGTGTTTTAGTCGAGTCTAGCCTAGTTTTAGTCCGGTGAAAAATGTGCTTTGACAAAATTATTTTTGTTTAGTTTTTGTTTACGAAATTAACACTACAGCACATACAAAAACGACCTAAACAATGCGGCAGAAAGTCAGTCTGACTTGAGTTCAATACAACAAAAAGCGGAACTGATTGGGGATACAAAATATGAAATGTGGGACTGTTCTGACCTCTACCCTTGAGCAAGGCACCGGACCCTAAGACAGGCGCTCATACCCTGGGCGTAAAAATCTTCATTATGGTTCCGAGGCATGTCCGTGTTTGGGACCCTATTTGGGGTTCTCTGGAAAGTCCATGTGTTGCCTCATTTTACGCACGGGGATGAATTGCGACATCATCATGTTGTTGTTTTTACATCATTGATTTTCAAATGTAAAAAAAAAAATAATAGTCAATATAGTTGATAATATAATGTAATTATAAAAACTATCTAACTATGGACACCATGATTTTTTTGGGGTACTTGTTGAATTTAGGTCTAGTGATGTGTAATGCCAAATAAAAAACGTTTTCAACTCAGAAATGTTTTGTAGTGTTAGCAAAAACATAAAGGTAGTTCAAATTCTCCATTGTGTCACGCAGGATGTCCTTGTAAACTTTCTTTTTCTCCATTTTTGTGTTGCTCAGTTTAACGGGCAGTGTCAGTGCCGCGATGGATTCGGTGGAAAGACCTGCACGGACTGCCAGGAGAACTACTGGGGAGACCCTCGGACACAGTGCAGAGGTTAGGACCGTTGGCAAACGTAATCCACATTTGGATGTTGCTAATGTCTTTATAAATTAGGAACTAGTGTAGTGTGGGATTGCATTCATGGCCATTGGTCCACAGCGTTCACAGATTTTATTTTTTATACCCAGAGCACAGGCCACTCTATCATGTTTACATTTTGTCTTTTGGTAACAATACTTGAACTCTTAACTTAGAGTAATTGATGCCCCACCTTCAATTTTGATAACTGGCCACAAAGTGGCCTTCAAAGCACTACTTTTGTCTAAATAAAGCCTATTGATTCATTTCAACTGACTGTAATTCCTCGATGCCACAAGATGGCAGCAAAGCACTACGTTTGTCAATACAAAGAATGGGTTTAAACAAATCTGCAAATGGTGAATCACTAATATATGTGAGAAGAAAAGCACATTTTTAAGTTTTCGCCCCAGGTGTTTGCGATGGCATATTTACTCCCTTCCCTCTTCTCTGCCCTTCTTCCAGCTTGTGACTGCGACTGGCGAGGCATTGAGACGTCTCAGTGCAACCGAGTCACAGGTCATTGTGTATGCCAGCAGGGGGTGTCAGGTGTCCGCTGTGACCAATGTGCCCGAGGTTTTTCTGGCGTCTTCCCCAACTGCCAGCCCTGCCATCAATGCTTTGGCGACTGGGACCGCATTGTCCAGGTACAGGGTCTTAGTTCTTGATGTATATAGGTGGAGAGGTTTACAGTGAAGTCTGAAGATATGAAACGTAAACTCGCCAATGGAGCAAAAATATCTTGTCTTACAACAGGACCTAGCGGTGCGCACCAGGGCTTTGGCCGAGCGCGCCCATGAGATTCAGACCACTGGCCTTACCGGGCCGTATGAGAAGACTTTCAGGGACCTCGAGGAGAAACTGGCCCAAGCTCAGAATATTGTCAACTCACGCAATGCCACTGCCACTGCCATTACCACTCTGATGGAGCTTATTGAACAGCTTAGGTACATGCCTTAAAATCTTTTATGTGTAATGCATTCAGATACGGCTCTGGGGATTTATACGTGACCAAACACAACATAAGAACTGTATTTACTATAATAGTGGCCATACCTCTAATAGTACCATCAATAGTAGCTGGTCACATCAACCACAGGCAAATAAACCCTTTTTCCCCATCAGAAAAAAATGGGTTGTGGCAGCCATTATCGGTGCTATTGATCACATAGAATTGATATACTTCATTAACCCATTCACTGCCATTGACGGCTATAGACGTCAAAAATTCATTTGAACTATTTCTATTCGTTTCAAATTTTTCCCACTTTTGTTAACAAGAGTATGAAAACCTAGACATTTTTTTTATTGGACATTTAGAACAGATATAACATTTGTGATTAATCAAGAATTAACTGGTGAAGTCATGCGATTAATTATGATTAAAAAAAAGAATCGCCCCTAATTTTTAATAATCTTTTCTTTCTTTTTTTAAAGAAAATATTATAAAAAAATGAGGGCCGTAATTTTTGGGGGGATTAATCGCATGATTTCACTAGTTAACTCACAATTAACCACAAATGTTATATATCTGTTCTAAATGTAAAATATATTTTTTCTAGGTTTTCATACTCTTGTTAACAAAAGTGGGGAAAAATGCTAAACTAACTGAAATAGATTTGAGGTGGCTCGGGCATCTGGTTCGGATGCCTCCCTGGGGGGGGGTTCGGGCATGTCCTACCGGCGGGAGGCCCCGAGGACGACCCAGGACACGCTGGAGAGACTACGTCTCACGGCTGGCTTGGGAACGCCTTGGGATCCCGTCGGAGGAGCTGGCTGAAGTGGCTGGGGAGAGGGAAGTCTGGGCTTCCCTGCTAAAGCTGCTGCCCCCGCGACCCGACCCCGGATAAGCGGAATTGAAGACGGAACGGAACGGAACTGAAATTGAAATGAATTTTTGACATCTATTACCGTCAATGGCAATGAATGAGTTAATAAGCCCAACTCTGTTGCTAACCAAAACAGCAGCACTAAAGTATTTTAAACCATCTCAGAAGAATTTAAGTGTGGAGCCTTATCACATATTGTAAAGGAAAGCTTTGCACAGTACTCATTGACTGTCAGCCCAGTTCAAATCATGATCGATGGACGAAGCTGTCAATGCCTGTGAATGGGGTCAAGTGGATCTTGCATTAGGTGGATGCCAGGAGGATGATTAGCATTCCAATCGACTTCAACATGCAATTGCTCCACAATGCTTGTTCCGGAACCTTCTCTTCATTTCTATACAATAGTAATTTTGATTATATCTTGACCGTTTTGTTTCAAACTCATTTTGGTGATGCTTAATGGCAAATTCATACACACTGTGTCTTTGTACTTTGTATACTTTTATGACTAATATCCATTTTCAAGTACATGTCTTTTTCCGTAGATCTCAGATCAGTGACACCACCGACACATTGAACCGTCTGGAAGGAGATCTGACTGTCGTCCAGGACAGCAACTCTGAGGCAAGCAAGGAGCTGAGTGCTCTCGAGCGAGAGGCCAGAGAACTGAACCTTACTTCAGAGCAGCTCCATCACCAACTCGATATCCTAAAAAACTCCAATTTCCTAGGTGAGCAAGCTTAGAGTCTTTTGTGAGTTTTTTTTCCTATTCTGCAAATGTGTCATTTTTTAACCTTTTTTATGAAATTCATGTTTTATACCTGTACTTTAAAATGTGATGTTCACGTGTTTAGAAAATTCCCTAATTTGTTGGAATTTATATGTTTCTGGGGTCGGTGAAAGACTCTGGTTGGTAACCCGGTGGGTAGTCGGTGATGTCTGGTCGGTGCTGGATTTCACTTTCCTTTCTTTTCTTTGATCCTTCCTCGGGTCTCCTGACAATCTCACGACTCTAGCTGGATTCTGAAGTATTCGGTTTAATAGGTTTTAGGTGAATTAATGAGTACACTCACACACACGCACGCACGCACACACACACACACATGCATGCACATACTCACGCACATAAAAATAAAATAAAAAAAGAGAGCAATGATGATGACATGTCGAATCGGTAAAATTACCGAATGAACAATACAATAGGAGATTAAAAAAAAAAGAAAATTGGTATGGCACCCCAACTACTTACTAAATATCAGGAAAAGTATACTCTTACTTGTTGTCTTATGTGCCTTTTTATTACAGTTTCTCTCATAATAGTGAGGTTATAATTTTCGCATAGATAAAATAAACAACTGGGAATTTAGAATTAAACTAAACAACTAAAGCAAACGTTTGGAAATCTATCAGATACAGAAACATACTTGTACAAGTTGGAATATTTTTCATGGTTACGGCACAGTTTTGCCAGAGCACTTGCTGCTAGTCAGAGTTCCTCGGTCTCAATCGTGAAGGCAAACTAGGATGATTACAACAAATAGGATAAATAAATCACATGCTAGCCAGGCCCACTTTGAATGACAAATGGGGCACAAACTAAGACGACTCTAAAACCAATACTTGATGTACAACAGAACAAGTTTATTCCTACACATTAAATTCACAGTTAAATCACTGCTCTGTATTAATTATAAAATGCATGTTACACAAAAAATTGCTATTAGGATTCAATACGTTTAATAAATATCTTCCTCTTGTTATCCTTTTTCTGCCAGGCGCGTATGACAGCATTCGTACCTCCTACAACAAGTCTTGGGACGCTGAGCGCCGTGCCAATGAATCCACCGTAAACAGGCCCAGCACAGTCAGCCAATCGGCCGACACCCGCCGTCGCACCGAGCGCCTCATCTCTGCTAAGAAGGACGACTTCAACCGGAAAAATGCCGCCAACAAACGCTCGCTGGGAGAACTCAAGAGCAAAGTCCAGAATCTGGACATGCGGAAGATCAACGAGAAGGTCTTAGAGCTTTATCTATTATAATTATTCATAATTGTATTATCAGTCAAAATAAAAAAAATTGACAGCCTTTTCTATAATATTTGATCACAAGTCGACATAAACTTGTCCCACAACAGGTCTGTGGTACAACAGGCGATGCTCCCTGTGCGGAAAGCCCTTGTGGAGGTGCAGGTTGCCGTGACGACGAGGGGAACCGTCACTGTGGAGGCCTGAACTGTAACGGTGCCGTGGCAGCCGCAAATAACGCTTTAGAGAGCGCCAAGCATGCCGACAAGCAGCTCAACAAAGCCATGGGAGAAGTGGAGGGACTCGTTACCAAGGCATGGAAGCGCTTTAGTTAGTTACATACACACACACACACGCATATATATATATATATATGTATATATATATATATATATATATATATTAGGGGTGTGAATTGCCTAGTACCTGGCGATTCGATTCATATCACGATTCATAGGTCACGATTCGATTCAATACCAATTAATCCTGATACGAATCTCTAAATTGATTATTGCGATTTTTTTTAAACTCAAATTTAGAAAATACTAATCCGTAAACTTGTACATTGTACACTGTAAGATTTGTATGAAAATGTATTTATTCATCTGAAAATGCAGGCTTATAACTGAGCCACTGCATTTAACAAACAGGTTGCAGTCTGTTTCATGTTTGAACAGCACTGAAATAAAAATATTAAGACTTAATGTTTCATTAATATAACATTCTTCCATGCTTAATGTGTGAATCTGAATCCTAAGTAAGACGTTTTGTTGAATATTCCCATAAAGAAATGTATGTTTAAAAATCGATTTGGCCGCATATCGAATCGATTCGAGAATTGCGCGCTATAATATTGCCGAATGGATTTTTTCTAACACCCCTAATATATATATATTTATATATATATATATATTCACACACACAGCAGAATACGCCATATAATGATTATAATAAATGACTCTTAATCAAACAAAATTGCAGACCACTTGTCCTTTGAATGCAAGACAGCAATTACCGGCGACTTAGTACACATACAGCAGGTTGAAGTGATTGTAATGTTTTGGTAAGGTGGCGGAAGCCAAGACCAAGGCACAGGAGGCCAAGGGTAAAGCCCAAGCAGCTCTCGACAAAGCCAAAGCCACTAAGGACCAAGTGGAGCGCTCCAACAAGGACCTGCAAGACCTTATCAAACAGATCAGGGACTTCCTCATGCGTGAGTCAGCGAGAAATGAATGACATCACGATGACATCACTTCAAAACGTCTTGTGTCGTTCCCTCAGAGGAAGGGGCTGACCCTGACCATATCGAGGCGGTGGCGAACCGTGTGCTGGAACTCTCCATCCCCGCTTCTCCTCTCCAGATCAGACATCTTGCGGATGAAATTAAAGAACGCGTCCGCAGCCTTTCCAACGTCGATGCCATCCTGGCGCAGACGCAGCACGACGTCCGTAAGGCGGAAAAACTACTGCTGGATGCTAAGAGGGCAAGGTATTGGTCATTGGTCACGCAATCAGCCAAGCGTCATATGTATCGTACCTTTAACTCATTCAAACCCCAAAATGTGTCAATGCGTTTTTTAATACTTTGTCCTTCACTCCCAAAAACATATTTGCACGTTTAAAAAAAAAAGAAGTTTTTTTTTTATGCAAGAGCATACAGAAGGCTTTAATGCAGCTTCTGACATGAAGAGGTGGTTAAAGCAATGGTGGTTCTTACAAAAAAAAACGGCCAGCAGGTGGTAGCAGATAATAAGTGATCATCCAGGGCCATGTTGCAACAAGCTCTTTTTGCCAGTATTTTCACCAAAGCTAATTGCTGCAAAACGGAAACAGATAGAAATATACTTCTTTTTTTTTTCTGGTGAAAGAAGAGACTGTAATCTTTCTTTTGGTAGGTTCCATGTTTTAGAACAATTGTGTTCTATTGCTGTTTTACACACACTTTTGTGCTAGAGGGTCACGTTTGCAGCTGGTGCTTATTACTTGTTCATCCATAAAAAAATAAAATAAAGCTTAAGATACAAGATCCACAGAACGAGCCCTACCATGTCTAGAATTATTTTTAAATAATTGTTCACATTAACAGTTTCAACTGTAAATATACCAGAAACTATGATATCAAAACTGTTTAATATCATTTCAAACTCAACATTACCCTTAAAAATAAAAGCCTTACAGATAATTGTATTTAAAAAAAGCCTGAAATGTGCATTTACTTGTACATGCGGTGATGACTCTCCTAACTTCCAGGAACAACCCAGGCTAAACGTACTCATACATACAAAGCTTTTCTCTCATTTGAAATGAATCATTTCAACATACTTCCTTGAGACCAATTCATATTTGGAATGGGCCTTGGCAGAGCATATAGTAAGAGCAATACATGGGAAGAGGTGAGTTTTTCAGCGAATAACGGCAGATATGGGAGAAAAATGCAAATTTTGGAACTGCAAAATGTGCGGGATTTAATGTACATATAAATAGAAATAAGACCACAATGGTTAAGAGCTGCTTTAGTGTGATGCTAATGCTGGAAGCTTTCCAAAGGCATCATCTACCTGAAGTCTCTGCGGGCAAGTAAGATTACAATAAATTCAATGGACATGAAAACTCGGCTTAAAAAAAAAGAATCCTATAAAAGAATCTTTAAGTCAATTCTGAAACTCTGAAACCACCTTCTGTGTGTATAACATTGTGCTTCTGTACAGGCATCATGCGGAAGGTGTGAAGACCACTACAGAGACAGTGAAGCAGGCCTTGGTGGATGCGAAGACTGCCCAGACATCTGCAGAAAAGGCCATCGCTCGAGCCAGAACTGACATTGACGACACAGAGACCCGCCTGGCACAGGTAACCAAAAGTACCCAAACCACTGCTTCAGTCTATTTAAAAAAAAATAAAAAATCAGTGCCCTGTAATGCTGATACGGAGGAACAGCAAAAGTCGGACATAATCCGTTTCATGGCACTGGTTGACTCAAATTTCAAAACAGTAGTCCAATAGGAATAAATAGAAATAATTCATGTTTAGACTCAAAGTGTCACCAACTATTAACTGTCTGTAGTAATATTAATACCAGTGTGTAATATAAAATATACATTGAACACCTGTTTATTGCTGGGGATACGTTTAGACCAACCCATAACAGGTGAAATTGTGTACTATAGCGAGGCAAGAAATGTTTTTTTACAAAGATAATGGGGTTGGGTGATATGGCCAAAATATAAAATCTCGATTTTTACAGACATTCAGGACGATTACGATTTTAATCTAATAAACCCAACAAACATTTATTTAAACGTTTCATTTATTCAAAAATAATTCCTGTGCAAAATGTTCAGATAACAATAATTATTACTGATTCTGAATTAGTTTTGACATAAATTTAACATTCATATTTTTTTCTTAAATGCCACAATAAAGTAGTTGGTAGCTATTGTAAACATGTCTTGTAACGCACCCATCCAGCATTCTGCCACTTGTGCAAAATTACAACTTACAAAAACATTTGAATGTAGCACAACATGTAGAACAACAGCTTTTAATAGTCCAAAAGACAAAATTCGATTTCACTATTTAGCACATTTTCAACGATTCGATTTTTAAAATGACGATGTATCGAATGAATTCCATTTATTGCCCAGCCCTAAACGACGCACAAAAAAATCGAACACATTTTAAATGTATTTTAATGAATAATTAGTTGCTGTGTAATGGAATTAATTTAAATGAATCAATTTAGGAACAATTGTGTTGGTTCAACCCTCTGACTTCCATGCAGGTTACATGGATTCAGTTCCCACTCATGAGGGAGTGAATGTGATTGTGAAAGCTTGTCTGCCTATTGATGTGCTTAGTGATTGGCTTATCACGCCTCATGCCCAATGTCAGCTGATTACTCTCCAGCTAACCCTAAACAAGTGTACAGGATAAGCGGTATCAAAAAAAGGATGGATTGATTGTGTTTATAATCATGCTTGGGGAGTAACGGAATACATGTGCCGCCATTACGTAATCAGATTACAAATGTTTTTCAACAGATTACAGGTACTATCATTAAAAATGGGGATTACTTCGAGGGATTACAATTTCTAAAATGAGAGAGAGTGAGAGCGTGCGTGAGTGGGACCGTTGCTACATGTCGGGGAGGTGGGGACAAACAAACTGACTAGTCGTGTCCTCCACACGCGGGCAGTTTAAAAAAGCTTCACGGACGGGAGGAGGAAATAGTGATCTGGATTCACTGGAACTTACTCGGTGCGAAAGTTTGAGCTAAGAGTCCAGCAGCATGTTACGCGCTGTAGCTTCTTGCTAGCTAGCCCGCTAGCCTACAACCATAATGTGAGTTACACCTTCCAAACAAATCTTCCTCCCACCAATTCACTATTTAAACGTCATACACAACATATACACGGCTAAACTCTATCTATCTATCTATCTGTGGTGATATTCCTTTTTATTTTGTCTTCATGAGCATACTTGGTATTGGAGTAATAAATTACTTTAATATTAGGGTACTTGGATTATGTTACGAACTACATTTTTTAGCAGCTAACTTGTAACTAACGGAATACATTTTAAAGGTAAACCTCCAAATCCTGTTTAAAATGTATATAGATTTCACTCTTTGGTTCAAAATTGTGAAGGCTTTGTAACACATAACCTGTGGTCTGATTTTCACATTGCCTGCGCGTGAACGCAACAGATAGAATCGGAGACATCGAACGGTGAGCGGCAATTAAGCGAGGCCATGGACCGTCTGGCCACGCTGGGCCGTGAGATCAACGTGCTGAAGACCAAACGTGCCAACAACAGCATGGCAGCTGCCCGGGCTGAAGAGACCGCCACCATGGCGCGAGACAAAGCAAACGAAGCCAAGCAGGTATGCACGCGTATCCCTCCGATGGGCAAATGTTGCCTCATTATTGTCATTCTTTCTCATCTTTTGATGCTCAGATTCTAGATGGGCAGCTGACCGATAAATACCGTGAGCTGAAGCAACGTGTTGGCACCAAGGCCAAAGCTGTTCAGGATGCCAAGATGAAGGCAGAGAGCCTTCGGGACGAAGCCAAACAACTACTGCAGGACGCCCAGAATAAGTTGCAGAGACTAGCAGGTACTTTTTGTCATGTTAGGAAAATAATTAAGCATGGGCTCAGACCAAGTTGATTATAGTTAGCAAACTACTGTAATTAAAAGTGAAATTGAAAAAAAAAGGTTTAATTTCGTAAAGAATTTTTTTTTTTTTAAATTGAAAAGTAACTGAAACTAAAAAGTAACTGAAGGTCAAACAGTCATTTAAAAATTATACTTGACTTACTTTATTACAGCATAATATGGACCAAAAATAAAACTAATACTGAAACCAATAAAACTAAACTAAAATCTAAACCTTTTCTAAAACATAAAAATGTATAAAAACTAACAATAAAATCCAAAACTTTTATAACCTTGGCTCAGGCAGCTATGATCAAATTCAGGAGAGTAATTTTACTGTCTGTAATTGGCTGGCGACTAGTTCAGGGTGTCCGTCCAAGATGGCAGGTGACCCAAATGAGGACAGGATCATCATATTTAAAAAAAAAAAAAGACAAAATGTGAATTTAATTATATATTTAACTCATTCACTGCCATTGACGGCTATAGACGTCAAAAATTTATTTGAACTATTTCTATTAGTTTCACATTTTGAAAGAGTATGAAAACCTAATTTTTTTTATTGTACATTTAGAACAGATATAAAAAATTGTGATTAATCGTGAGTTAATTAGAAAAAAAGACTATTAAAAATTACGGGTGTCAGACGATTAACATTTTTTATTGTAATTAATCGCATGACTTCAATAGTTAACTCACGATTAATCACAAATTTTATATCTGTTCTAAAGGAACAATAAAAAAAATTCTAGGTTTTTATACTCTTGTTTACAAAAGTGGAAAAAAATGTGAAACTAATAGAAATAGTTCAAATGAATTTTTGACGACAATGGCAGTGAATGAGTTAAAAAAAATGACAGAATGTGAATTAAATGTTGGTTGCCCATTGCATTTTTTTTTTTCACAGAGCTGGAGAAAAACTATGAGGAGAACGAGAGGCGATTGGAAGGCAAAGCTCGCCAGCTGGATGGCTTGGAAGACAAGATGAAAGCCATCCTAAATGACATCAACAAACAGATCCAAATTTACAACACGTGCCAGTAGTGGTCACCTCTTCTGGTCTGACTTACTATTCTGCACACTTATCAGGCGCAACATACCAGGAAAGCTGATTGTGTGAAAGTTGTAATGGTTTGCGTTGTTAAAAAAACAATCTGAAATTGTCTGCTTGTAAATTTGTGTACTGAATATAAAAGAAATGTGTATAATTTAAATCACAGATGTCAATAGTCCAAAGCTATGGGATAAAATAACCTTACTGTTAACTACTACTACTACTAATTATTATTATTATTATTATATTATGAACCAATTTGGAGACAGCAGGTTGAATAAATTGGAAGCTCATTATGATCTTTATGTACTAAGCACATTTAAATCATTCACTGCCATAAATTCATAAAAATGTTTTTTTTTAAAGATTATTAAAAAATTGGGCTACAGGCGGTTACATTTTTTAATCATAATTAATCACATAACTTCACTAGTTAACTCACAAATAATCACAAATTTTATATTTGTTCTAAATGTACAATAAAAAAATCTAGTTTCATACTCTTGTTAACAAAAGTGATTTTTTTAAACTAATAGAAATAGTTCAAATGAATTTTTCACTTTTATAGTCATCAACGGCAGTGAATTAATTAAAAAAAAGAAAGAAAAGATTATTAAAAATTCGGGGCGGGGCTACAATTTTTTATTGAAAATAATCGCTTCACTAGTTAACTCATGATTAATCACAAATTTTATATCTGTTCTTTTTTTTTTTTTACTCTTGTTAACAAAAGTGTGTGTGTGGGGGGAAGTAAAACTAATAGAAATAGTTCAAATCAATTTTTGACGTTTATAGCCATCAATGGCAGTGAATGAGTTAACCTGTGTGACTTTACACACACAAACGCGACTGCTGGTTGGATTGGCCCTGAACTGATTCCATAAAACCTTCATGTTAAAGCCACTTGAGGTTTTTGCTGTATAAAAAACTAAAACTAAGCCAAAAAGGAAAGCCTCAAGCATGCATTCTTATAATCAACTCTTGCAAGATTAAGGGAGATATTAAGAACAGGTCATTTGAATGTACAGTATGACACTTGACAGTATTCCTTAGCATTGAACATAACTCTTATTTAATTTTACCAGGCTTATCATATTTCATTCTTAATATAGCTTCGCTTTTACAGTATGAACTGTTTGGGCCACACATAAATAATTATACAATAATATAGTAATATAATAAGAATAGAATTGTAAATTATTTTTGCATCATAATTTAATCTACAATTCAGTTTACAAAATGTGAAAAACCAAAGACGAGAACAAAAATGCCAAAGTAATATTGTATTGTATTACAGTGCCTTAATTTTGTGAATAAAGGTTGGGAATCTGTGTTGTTGTTTTTTAAAATATGTGTTCCTACATTTCCAAAGCTAGTAATAGTTGGTTTACATATAGGCACGTAAATAACAAACTTCCTGTCATTGTAACCAAATGCATGTGCAAGTTTGAAGTTATAGAATCGTATGCACTGCAATCTATACCACTTTATACCCAGCCAGGGCTGAGTTACAACAAAAAATAGTGTCGATGTCTTTGCTCTAGCTCCATATTAATCTACACTAAATCCACCGCAGTGTTAAAAGCCTTGCCATTAAGTAATCAGATTTTTTTTTTTATTAACTGCATCCCTGAAAGTTAAAGAAAAAAACATGTAATCAGATTACTGGTACATTTATTAAAAATGGGGATTACTTTGAGGGATTACAATTTCAAAGATAAACAGTATGAAAAAAAGGATGGATTGATTGTGTTTATAATCAGGCTTGGGGAGTAATGAAATACATGTGCCGCCATTACGTAATCAGATTACAATTTTTGTTTAACTGCATCCCTGACAGTTACAGGAAATAACATGTAATCAGATTATTGCATTCCTGACAGTAACAGAAAAAATATATGTAATCAGAGTACTGTAATCAGATTACTGTAATCAGATTACTGTCAATTACAGGAGAAAATATGTAATCAGATTACTGGTACATTTATTAAAAAAGGGGATTACTTCGAGGGACTACAATTTCTAGGATAAGCGGTATAAAAAAATGGATGGAATGATTGTGTTTATAATCAAGCTTGGGAGTACTGAAATACATGTGCCGCCATTACGTAATCAGATTACAATTTTTGTTTAACTGCATCCCTGACAGTTACAGCAAATAACATGTAATCAGATTACTGTATTCCTGACAGTTACAGAAAAAAACTAATCAGATTACTGTCAGTTACAGGAGAAAATATGTAATCAGATTACTGATAGTTACAGGAAAAAACGTGTAATCAGATTACTGCATTCCTGACAGTTACAGAAAAAAACATGTAATCAGATTACTGGTACATTTATTAAAAAAGGGGATTACAATATCTAGGATAAGCGGTATATAAAAATGGTTGGATTGATTGTGTTTATAATCAGGCTTGGGGAGTAATGGAATACATGTGCCGCCATTACGTAATCAGATTACAATTTTTGTTTAACTGCATCCCTGACAGTTACAGGAAATAACATGTAATCAGATTACTGTATTCCTGACAGTTACAGAAAAAAAAACATGTAATCAGATTAGAAAACCACGGCAGGAATGCAGGTTAAACTGACATACTGGCGGCGACCGCAGGACGTGCGCCGCCGGAAACTGGAAGCGGGTGCTGCACGAGCGCCGCCGGAACTGGAAGCGGGCGCTGCGTGAGCGCCGCCGGAAACTGGAACGGGTACCTGCCTCTTGCTCCGCTGGGTCTGTTTCTGGTGGGATCTGTCACGGTGCGGAGTTGAGTCTGTCACGAGTGCGGAGTGGAGG
Source organism: Leptonotus elevatus (assembly GCF_054856555.1). Taxonomy (NCBI): domain Eukaryota; kingdom Metazoa; phylum Chordata; class Actinopteri; order Syngnathiformes; family Syngnathidae; genus Leptonotus; species Leptonotus elevatus. The sequence goes on from NC_141240.1 coordinate 16,141,238, forward strand.
ACCCAAATGCAGGAATGCAGGTTAAACTAAATACACACACACTAACGAGGTGACTAGACACACCTGAGGCCAGGCACAAGTGGCTGAGGGCCCGGATTGGTCAACCCGAGGAAGGACAGTACCAATCGAGACCCCCAACCAAAACCAGAGCCCCAAACATGACAGTACCCCTCCCTCAAGGGACGGATCCCAGACGTCCCAAACAAAAGTCAAACATGGCAGTGGGACCAGGAAGAGAGCACCGGCGCAGAGGCCAGGGGCTGCAGCGGCACAGGCGAACGGGCCAGGGGCCGCAGCCGCACAGGCCAGGGCCGCACATAGCCAGGGGCCGCATTCGCACATGGCCAGGGGCCGCATTCGCACATGGCCAGGGGACGCAGCGGAACGACGTGCGCAGCCGGAACGGGAACCGGTGGCGGCCGCAGGACGTGCGCCGCCGGCCTGGTGGCGACCGCAGGACATGCGCCGCCGGAAACTGGAAGCGGGCGCTGCACGAGCGCCGCCGGAACTGGAACTGGTGGCGGGCACTGCACAAGCGCCGCCGGAACTGGAAGTGGGCGCTGCACGAGCGCCGCCGGAACTGGAAGCGGGCGCTGCACGAGCGCCGCCGGAACTGGAACGGGTACCTGCCTCTTGCTCCGCTGGGTCCGTTTCTGGTGGGATCATTCTGTTGGATCTGTCACGGTGCGGAGTTGAGTCTGTCATGAGTGCGGAGTGGAGGACCCAAATGCAGGAGAACCACGGCAGGAATGCAGGTTAAACTGACATACTTTATTTTACAAAAAAACACAAACTAGAGATGGGACGTTTGACACTGAGACTCCGGAGCATGTGTCAGCCGAGTGAGATAGACTGCTCGAAACAATGTATCAAAAGCCCCGATCAAACCTCCGTGATCACGTGCTGATGACGTATGCGGCTTTATGCGCGCTAATGAGATACCGGAAATTACATAACTGATTCAAACCTTTTGGCGCGGTGTCAGCTGAAGCCGAACACAATAGAGCAAATATTGTTCTTGAATAAGAACATGTAAAACAAAAAATATATAAAAAGTTGGGCACAAGCACAATTCCCTCATGTAGATATTTGCTTCTCTTTATGTTCACCTGGAAAAGTTAGTTATTCGGTATGTTTCCAACAAAAGTACTCCCACAATGATGCATTTAAAATTTCCAATTATGCATTATTTTTAAATCGTGTGTAGAAGATACAGGCTTGACCCAAGTATTTTCCACCAAGTTGCTATAAGCGCTTCTCCAAGACCCTCAGTCACATCTCCCAAAGACTGATGTTGAAATACTTGTCATCTGGCTTCACAGCGCACTTGTGTCATATCCAAATCATGTTTATAAAAATCGAATGAGTAACAGGACATCACATTGAACCATAGTACTGGTACAGTGTCAAAATATTGCAACACTTCCATGTGTACCTGATGATCATTAGACAGACACAAATGTAAGACTGAATGTACTGGTGTTATGTTGGAATATAAATCAATCAGGCGAATCACTTTGAAGATTATAGCTGCTATGACTCCAGCTGACCACCAGATGTCACCGGTACGATCTATCTTATGGGGCTTTGAAACTTCGACTCTTTTTTCCAAATCAATCAGCCGAAAGCCTCAAAAGCTTCACAAGGCTTCATTGTCCCATCTCAACTGGTTAGTATTAAATAAACAAAGATCTGAAAGGATCCAAAATCAAAGTAGCCGACAGAACACCAGCCGTGACCGCGACAAGCGGCAATGATCCCACACCAACTGACCACAACCAGGGAACTAAATACACACACACTAACGAGGTGACTAGACACACCTGGGGCCAGGCACAAGTGGCTGAGGGCCCGGATTGGTCAACCAGAGGAAGGGTAGGACCACACTCAGGACCAATCGAGACCCCCAACCAAAACCAGAGCCCCAAACATGACAAGATGGGCAGCTGACCGATAAATACCGTGAGCTGAAGCAACGCGTTGGCACCAAGGCCAAAGCTGTTCAGGGTGCCAAGATGAAGGCAGAGAGCCTTCGGGACGAAGCCAAACAACTACTGCAGGACGCTCAGAATAAATTGCAGAGACTAGCAGGTACTTTTTGTCATGTTAGGAAAAAAATTAAGCATGGGCTCAGACCAAGTTGATTATAGTTAGCAAACTACTGTAATTAAAAGTGAAATTGAAAAAAAAAAGGTTTCATTTCGTAAATAATTTTTTTTAAATTGAAAAGTAACTGAAACTAAGGTCAGTCATTTAAAAAGTATACTTGACTTACTTTATTACAGCATAATATGGACCAAAAATAAAACTAATACTGAAACCAATAAAACTAAACTAAAATCTAAACATTTTCTAAAACATAAAAATGTATAAAAACTAACAATAAAATCCAAAACTTTTATAACCTTGGCTCAGGCAGCTATGATCAAATTCAGGAGAGTAATTTTACTGTCTGTGATTGGCTGGCGGCTAGTTCAGGGTGTCCGTCCAAGATGGCAGGTGACCCAAATGAGGACAGGATCATCATATTTAAAAAAAAAAAGACAAAATGTGAATTTAATTATATATTTAACTCATTCACTGCCATTGACGGCTATAGACGTCAAAAATGTATTTGAACTATTTCTATTAGTTTCACATTTGTTCCCACTTTTTTAACAAGAGTATGAAAACCTACATTTTTTTGTATTGTACATTTAGAACAGATATAAAATTTGTGATTAATCGTGAGTTTACTATTAGAAAAAAAGACTATTAAAAATTACGGGTGTCAGACGATTAACATTTTTTATTGTAATTAATCGCATGACTTCAATAGTTAACTCACGATTAATCACAAATTTTATATCTGTTCTAAAGGAACAATAAAACAATTCTAGGTTTTTATACTCTTGTTAATAAAAGTGGAAAAAAATGTGAAACTAATAGAAATAGTTCAAATGAATTTTTGACGACAATGGCAGTGAATGAGTTAAAAAATGACAGAATGTGAATTAAATGTTGGTTGCCCATTGAATTTTTTTTCCCCACAGAACTGGAGAAAAACTATGAGGAGAACGAGAGGCGATTGGAAGGCAAAGCTCGCCAGCTGGATGGCTTGGAAGACAAGATGAAAGCCATCCTAAATGACATCAACAAACAGATCCAAATTTACAACACGTGCCAGTAGTGGTCACCTCTTCTGGTCTGACTTACTATTCTGCACACTTATCAGGCGCAACATACCAGGAAAACTGAATGTGTGCAAGTTGTAATGGTTTGCATTGTTAAAAAAACAATCTGAAATTGTATGCTTGTAAATTTGTGTACTGAATAATTTTTTTTTTGTATAATTTAAATCACAGATGTCAATAGTCCAAAGCTATTGGATAAAATAACCTTACTGTTAACTACTACTACTACTAATTATTATTATTAACTAATTTGGAGACAGCAGGTTGAATAAATTGGAAGCTCGTTATGATCTTTATGTACCAAGCACATTTAACTCATTCACTGCCATGAATTCATTAAAAAACAACAACAAAGATTATTAAAAAATTGGGGCTACCGGCGGTTAATTTTTTTTAATCATAATTAATCGCATGACTTCACTAGTTAACTCACGACTAATCACAAATTATTATCATATTCCATTCTCATTATAGCTTTGCTTTTACAGTACAAACTGTTGGGGCCACACATAAATAATTATATAATAATATAGTAGTATAATAAGAATAGAATTGTAAATTATTTTTGCATCATATTTTACACTACAATTCAGTTTACAAAATGTGAAAAACCAAAGACGAGAACAAAAATGCCCGAGTAATATTGTATTGTATTACAGTGCCTTAATTTTGTGAATAAAGGTTGGGAATCTGTGTTGTTGTTTTTTTTTTTAAATATTTGTTTCTACATTTCCAAATGTAGCAATAGTTGGTTTACATATAGGCACATAAATAACAAACTTCCTGTCATTGTAACCAAATGCATGTGCAAGTTTGAAGTTATAGAATCGTATGCACTGCAATCTATACCACTTTATACCCAGCCAGGGCTGGGTTACAACAAAAAATAGTGTCGATGTTTTTGCTCTGGCTCCGTATTAATCTAAACTAAATCCACCGCAGTGTTAAAACCCTTGCCGGGGGGTGCTTCTAGAGGCTGCGTTGAAAAAGGTCTAGCAGGTCTGAGCCACAAAGTTTTATTCTAACAACATCCCCTCCTTGAAGCATGAGTAGTTGTTGTTGTTTAACTGCCGACGCGTGATATCATTTTGACGCTTATCCTTATGCGTAATGATTGCGCATGTCCGCACGCATTTGCGCAAATGTGTCCCCTCGCGTAAAATGTCATCATAAACGTAGTTGTAATCATTAAAGTCATATAAAAGTAGCTTTAAGTTAAAACTACTTTCTGCTTTCCTTTCACCCCCAACACACAAACGCCCGTCCAGGACTGCTTTGAATGTGATTTATTAATCTTTGCCCAAATTATTTGCAACTATTACTATTACCTGTAAAAAAAAAAAAAATAATAATAATAATAATAAAATCAGTTTATTATTATTATGTGTCGGGACTCGCCACCATGAACGTATAGGAAGCGTCAGCTCTTTATGCCTTTCAGAATTTTGAAAGTCAGCTCTTTTAAACCTTTCTAAAAACTTCAAACGAGTTGTTTTTGTCGAGCGTGTCTGTGAATGTCGTTTGGAATAAAGTCATACTGCATTTGTCTACTGCACGTTGTACATGAGCTCGCGCGAAAAGGAATAGCTACAGACCACGTGGTGTCGCCATCCAGGAAGTGGCTAGCCCTCTCTAGGCTTGGCCGGGCAGGATGTTGTCCTAAACAAAGTAAGATTTATCCCGCAGATTGGTCAATCGCCAATGGCATCAGAAGGCTGACCGTCATTCAACTATCGTCTTTTGGTTCAAACACAGACACAATTGCCCGTTGAATTTAGTCCGAAATGGCTCCAGGATAAAAAGAAAGAACATTCCAGAAGCACCGTGGACTCGGGGTTGTGAGTGCGGCCAGGAGCTGAGCGGCCTGCTGTCGCGAAGAAGCGAAGAAAGCTCGGCAAGCCGTTGGGGACACTCAGCAAGTCGCCGGCCATTGTGTACACACACAACAACAAACGTTTATCTTCTTCTTAAATTGACGCTTGGTAAGTACGATGGTTTCGTTTCGATATCAACACAGCCTCTTGTCCCCGAATGACCGCAAAGCGTTGATCGAGTGTAAAATGGAGGCTAGCGTTAGCTTTAGCAGCGGCTAATGACATTAAGCGATTGATTATTCTGCATCTCCTGCAAAATGTAGGCTTTGACAGTCAAATGAATACATTTAGCTGAACGTTATGGAGAAAGACATATTGGAAAAACACTTGGTCAGATTAAATCTTGGGCGGTAGAACTACATGCAGTGTGAATGTATCGGTGTTTGTAATGACGCCAGTGCTCCTCCACTTACCGGTGACTGCAAAATCATCAGGGGGTTGGAAACATCTCGTATAAACTTCATATAAATGCCGTGGAATGCACAGTGACGCATTAAATGGGGTTTCCAATGTACACGCACGGCTGCTATTTCGAAAATGACAGCCATCGTGTTTATGCTAGTAGCAATAACAAGTGCTCTTGCTATTGTTTAGGATAGTGATTACCAACTGGTAATTGAGCCAATGCACTTATTTTACTTTAGAAATGTCTCACGGTATACGATCACAAAAAATACAGTTTATAGGGTGTAATGATGACATTACTGTTTAATTGAAGACAAAGATAATATTTTCTTGGCAGTGTTTATTTTGCTGTGATCGTCAATCAAATTCTTTATTTATTGCAGACACAAAAAGGGTCCATAGAAACAAAAGGGACAAACATTTTAAAACAATCAGGTCGCGTTAATTAAGACTCTCTCAATCCAATGCTTCCTCAAAACAGATGTGTACCCACAACTGCACAATTGAGGATTTGTCAAAGTCTGTATAATTGAGTAGTTTGTCTCATCCAGCCGAAAATGTAAATACCAAATGTCTTTGCAATGCCTCACAGGTAGGAATGTGAGCATTGACAAACACCTGGCTCGCATTGTGCCATCTGGGCACCCTCAGCAGTAGCCTAAAGGTGTCATTATAGGCTACAGTGCATCATTTATACTTCCACCACAAGGGAGCCGTGTACAGTGGAGTGCAATAGGCTTTAAACAGGGCACACTTCACCTGAGGAGAACGCATACTAAATTTGCGCAGCAACATGTTCGCCTGGGCATACAGTTTACAATATTGTCTCTGAATGTCTCTGTCGTCCCGCCAGTCATCAGTTAGAAAATATCCCAGGTACTTGACTTCACAAGCATGTATGAGAGACTTTCCACATAAATAAAATACAGGAAATACAAAATTTTTGTCCTCCTTGCTTCTAACAATCATCATGTTGCTCTTAGTGGGATTACACTAAATGTCATGTTCTTTCCCAAATTCAGAACACATTTTTAACAACTGTTGCATTTCCGCACTGTACGGGCTGATCACCACCAAATCATCGGCATACATGAGATTGTTGACAACTGCTGTTCCAAAGACACAACCGGTTTTACAACTGTTCAGTAGTGAGGACAGGTCATCAATGTACACATTAAATAAAGCCGGAGAGAGAATTCCTACTTGCCAAACACCATTACTAATATGCAAAGGCTCAGAAACGACATTGTCCCATTTTATATACATTAATTGATTTGCATACCAAAAAGCAAGAGTGTGGACCGAGGCACACCTCAATTCATTTTATAAATAGCTTTGAATGGTTTACTGTGTCAACAGCCTTTGTGGCATCAATAAAGCACAGGAAAACTGAAGTACTCAAACTGAGATATTTTCCTTCAGTTTATTTTAGAGCATAAATGCACATGTCCGTGCAATGCGTTTTCTTAAAGGCAAACTGATTATCACTTGTTAATACAAACATTTCCAGTCTAGAGCACAAAATAATCTCAAATACTTTTGAGAGAACGCTAGCAAGAGCAATGGGCCTATAGTTTTGCAAACTGTTTAGTTTAGCTACCTTGTCTTTAATGACAGGAACTAAAATAACAGAGATCATACAATCAGGTAAAACACCAGAGGTCAAAAACCCAGTAAAGCACATTTGATAACAGAGGACATGAACTATAGCTTGAATATGTCAAACGTTCTGCTATTATGGTGTCTAGTCCACAAGCTTTTATTTCCAAGCGCCAGAATGGCTTCATATACTTCACTAGTACGGACTACCAAATCCTCAGTCATATCAACATTATCAATGACAACATTGTCACTTTTAACAGAATCTCCTGCTGGCGTTATTTTGCCGTGAACGGCTCTGATTGATCAATCGCCTGAGCGATATATTCTTGGCCTGTCGTGAACGGCTATTTTATCGTAATTACAGTGGCTTGGCTGTGAATAGGTTATTTTTTTAGCGTGATGTGTATTGTGTAGGCTGTTGGGATTGGGAAGGACCGTGATTGTTTGGCCACCCGCTTATTTCTCCTTTGACAAAGTTTTCATTATGTTTTGCCAGCAAAGGTAGGCTGCTATATCGGCATTACCATTCTAACCATAACCTTCAGAATAACTGTTCATTCGTCCATCCGTTTTCCAAACAATTCATCAAATTTAATAAACGCGTGAATCAAAGCGGCTCGTTTACAACTCCCAAGAAATTGAAAACAGTTTAAAAAAATGTGCAAAATATAATTTGAACCTGGGATTTAGCACCTTTGATGCAATTGCTCTATACCCAACATGCCACGAGCTGATACACATTCACCGGTACATAATACACATTCACCGGTACATAATTTGTACTTGTAGTGGTGAGTTGTCGGTCACAACACAAGAATCACTGTGTATTTTCTTATGGTAATAGCCCATCTGTTTAGATATATTATCAGAAAGTGGCAGTTGTAGAAAATTTATTGTGCTAATAGTGTTTCTTTGTTAAGTGTGTTTTGGCGCAAGACGACAGACTACCCCTAAATGCTGGCATTTTAGTCAGATTATTATTATAAATTTTTCCTCTACTTGGCCTGTGCGATCAGTAAATTTGCAGTTTAAAAAAAAATACTATTCTTGAATATTTTTTGTTTCTGATCAATTTCTGCTTCCTACTTATGCCCATTTGTCAGTAATGAGTGGAATGAATATTTACATCACAAGTTGAGTTGGAGTGTTTATTTGCATCTCTAAAATTTCAGGCCCACTGTACTACTAGTCCTAGTAAAAAAAAAAAAAGAGTCAGCAGTAGTCTGGAGCTCCACTGCTGCATCTTTGTATGGTACAGAAAGAGCACAAAATACGCAAATGGATGAATTTATCAGCAAACAATTGTTAGCTAGATTGCACACAAACATGCGAGTCTTCATGTTTGATTAACAGCAAATGTAGTTTTCACAGTTGAAACCCAAAGCCAAAAACAAACACAATCTAACAGTCAATCCAAAAGGCAGCACCTGAACAACTGGAAACATATCGTCTGCACTGCTCCTTCTTCCCACTTGGAATGCGGCTGTGGTCAGAATTAAGCAATTATATTCAAGCTCTTGTTAAATAAAAAAATTCCCCACCCCTATTAGACCATGCATGTTGTCAGCATGTCATTCTTAACAGTCATGGATTTTGAATAACTAAATTATTTTGTGTGTTTCTCTACCCGATGCCTTAGGTTCCTTCCCCCGTTAAGCCTTCTTGATTCTGTTCTGAGAGAGAGGTCAGACCAGTATCATCGCCAAGATAGCTGGGCCAGGCAGGAAGCGGCACACCTCAGATCCAGACCCCAGCAGCGGTAGTGAATCCGGCGACGGGCGGGCCCTTAGCCCCAAGTGTCTGAAGATGTCCAGCGGCAGTGGCAATGGGGCTCCGGGCCGACGCGGCGGGGCTCCGAATCAGCAGAGGGGAGGAGGTGACCATGGGTCTGAGCTGTCCTCCAGTGCCAGTAAGAAGAAGCAGAAGGACAGAGCAAACCAGGAGTCCAGAGAGGCCAAGAGAGCTGCTGCTGCTGCTGCTGCTGCTGCTGCTGCTGCTGCTGCAGGAGTAGATGGAGTCCTTGCAGAGGTCAAAAAGGGTAAGTAGGCAACATTTTGGGGAAGAATAATTCAAATTATTGTCTTTTAATTTGTAATGTTGACAAATTTTGATGTCCTGGTGACATTTCTTAGCACCCGTGTCAGAGTCGAGGCATTTGAATTTTATTTTGATTCGTTACCGGCACTGCATTAAGAAAAGGATATATATCCTCACATGTACTGGGACGGTGGAAACCGTCCCAGTACATTCTAACGGACTGTGGTATTTTGGGTTTGTACGCGGGTTACGGCCTCAGACAAGGTAAATAAAACACACCTCAAATATATTTTCTGTACCTTGGTAATATGGTTGTTTCCTCCACGAACAAAGTTCAAAACCCTCTTTTATACATGATATGAGTGATGTTTCGTCTGCTAAATTTTAGATAAGTCAAGCCAAGCTGTGGTCCTCCGTGCTATCCCTAATCAAATGTCCACACTTAACAGATACAAAACAGCAGGCTTGTTACTTGAAGTCACTACAAAATGAGGAAAAACAAGATGGTGTGGTTTGCTTTGCTTCAAGATCTTAAATGTCAATGATTGTGTGTTTTGAGCTATACATTAAATGCATTTATCGCTAAGAATTTGAAGCCCATTTCAATGAAAGAAGACTGGAAAAAATAGTTGTAAAGTATAAATATTAAGATAAGTTGAAATATCACATGGACCTTTCTTTTAATGAAGATGTATTTCTTGTGATGTGTTGATTATGATCTTGTGGCAGCGTGTGAACAAGCAGCTCTTCTAATAGCTAATTTACTTAGCATTTACTTGAAGTGTTTTTCGAGAACAGGCGCACACAGCTTGCTTAGGTGGCATTCAGACCGAGCTCGTGAATGTGTTTTTTTATTTTATTAAAGAAGTTGCAGCTATAATAAAGTAAAGCGTTGATAAACTGTGGTCAAATGTATTAGAGAAAGAGGCCTGCTTCAGACTGTTCCCATAAAACATTCATTTTCCAAAATGTATTGTTGGGAAGATTATTTAAGATTGTAGACCAAATACACGGGATTGTTTGGTCATTTTCACCCATAAAAGATTTTTCATTTGACCTATTCTACCACGTTTCTCCATTTATTGTATTTGTTGTGTGTATGCTTGCTTTATAGTATATGATGAAATTTGATGTGGCATTAGGCGTTGCAACCACCCAGAAAGGATAGAGTGTTGGTCGTGACATTTAGACGGAGAGGGAGAAAGAGAGGGAGGTGAATGAAAGCCAAGGCTCTTTAGTTGTGTTGCAGACTAAATAGGAAGAAGAGCACGCTTGAAACTCAGACTTATACTACAACTTTGTCACATGGAAAATGGTATGCAACCTTTCTCATTAGTTTCCTCAGATCTGACCTTTTCATTGGATATTAAATGTCGTTTTAAAATATGTGAATGGCCAATGTGTGTTTAGTTGGCACAAACTTGTGTGGCTCACGTTATTGGATGTTTCTTAATGTCGTTGCTGTGTTCACTACGTTGTCGTCAGTGTGTTGAGACTACAGCTTGTGCATGTGAGTGCGGTGGCAGGGCCTGAATGAGTTTGAGCAGGTGCACCTCATGACTCTGACTGTAAGGATAGTTTATTTGTATCCAGCCTGATTCTGCTGGTCCAGTCCTACCAGTTGTATGCACAGAGCTGAATGGAATGTGCGTTTCACTAAGCAAAATAAATAAATTAAGTGTTTCCCACACACCATGTTAATACTTGGGCGGGCCACCCTAGTAAACTGGCCACCACCCAAGAAGTTTCCAAGAAAATGTATCAAATATATAATTTAAAAAAACGTGTCGCGACCAGATATACCGCATGTGATGTTAGGTTGCCGGCACTTTGTGGATCGTGAGGCTAGATGAGACTTAGTAAGTAACAGGACTGTGATGCCCCACTCCCCCGCCCCTGCCGTAGATTTCAAATCTGTGGGAAATACTGGAATTAGGCTACATTCACACTGCAGGGCGTGATGCCCAATTCTGATTTTTTGTTAAATCCGATCTTTTTATGTATAGTTCACATTACTACATAAACAAATGCGACATCTAATGTGAACGCAGCGCGCCCGTGATGTGACTCGCATGCGCAAAGAGCACACGTCGAGTGACGTACACCCAAAACAACGACGTCACGTTGCGGTGTTCATGGAAGTAACCCGACTCGCAACGTTTTACCTCGAGGCAAGCGAGTTTTGTCAGTGTCATACGCAAATGTAGCTGTGCCAACGCACGCTACAGATTGGTGGACTGGTGGACTCGTTTCGCGGACGTGTTAGGAGTTCGATTCATATGTCCTGTTTGCATACATTATGCAAATTCAGCTGTGCGAATGCCCGCGCTCCTGGTTGGTGGACTGTTTTCATGCTCGCTCCCGTTTGGCTGCTGTCCTCGTCTTCCTCGTGCGTCAGTTTTGAACGTGCTGTTTACAAACAGCAACAGAAATCAGTCAGACTTATTTTTTTTCATCTCATGTCGCCAGAGTAGCGAGGTTGGAAGAGGAAATGAGGGGACACTCCTCGACCTCCTCATTTCATTGAGAAGTCTACCGAAGATGTCATCGCCGTTCGTGATGAACCGTCTGCAGGGCTAAATTTCTGCTATCGCCACACATGTCAACTTCATGCTTCATGTTTCAAGTGTGCTTGAATTAAAGACAAATTAAAATTTAACACTGTTACTCAAAACAGCTTTGTATATTCACAGACATGTCAGTAGTCTCCCTTCCAAGAACTCTCAGAGCGCATATCAGGCTTTTGATGACGTATGAATCGGATGCGTGCAGATGAGCGTTCACAGTGCAGACGCATCGCATCCATATCCGATTTATATCCACATACGAAAGAGGCCCAGGTCGGGTGTGAAACAATCGGAATTGTACCGTTCACACTGCATGAAAAAATCATATCTACTTATTGTTCACATCTATTGTAATACCACTCCAGAATGCATTTTATGGCACAATGCATTTAATTGAAGAAGTCATAAGAATGTTATCTTGTGTGTGTGTGTTTTTTAGTAGGTGATTGTGTGTCATATTTAACTGTCACTTTTGTTTTTTGTACATTTGTTTGATTTATGTTGCACCAGGGCGAAGCTTCACGGTAGCCATAGGCGCTCTTTTTGTGTGTATTTTGTGTTTTAGCTTTGTATACCATGCAGTCATGGGGCAGCGTGGCTCAGTGGTAGAGTGGTCGTCTCGCAAAAAGGTTGTGGGTTCAATCCCATGCCATTGTGTCCACGTCGACGTACCCTTGAGCAAGATACTGAACCCCCAGTTGCTAGGTGAATGAGTAGTCTAATGTAAAGCGCTTTGAGGGCCTTGTAAGGTGGAAAAGCACTATATATAAATGAAGTGCCATGTATTCATAATAAAGGGATTTCCCTGCATGGCAGAAACCAGCAGAGGGTGCAAGTAATTCACGCTCAACTCGTCTGCAGCCTAAATGCATAGAGAACTAGCCACTTAATGGTCATCTTGACAACATTGTGTTTTTCTATCAATATCAGTTGGCCCAAGCCTTATGGTGGAACCACACTGGTTGTCACTATCCTCTTTCTTACTGGGCCTCTAAGCTGGCAATTTCTGTACTGTGTTTAAAGTACCCATGCGGTTAATGCTGTGCATTATGGAATAAGGACAACATTTTACATCCCATTAAAGGAATTTGATGTCCAGACAATGACATATCTCCCAGTATATTATTTATTCTTAGTTACAGGAACTAAATAGCAATTTCCTCTTACCTCGTCTCCATTTATTTGTAAAAAAAAACACATTTTATATAGAAAACACAAAAATAATTAGAGATAAATAAAAATGAAATAATACAAATAAGATTGTTTTGGTGTGCTTTCAGATGTGTTTGTGGATTGGAAACAAAATGCAAATGAAGTGATCATCAAGTTGCGTTGTGGGGACAGTGTGAAGAAGATCGAGGATGTCAACACAACCTTCACTGACACACACTGCCATGTGCACTTCTCAGGTAAAGTCATCTTTGTCCCACATGAGCAATAGTTGAATTTGAAAGAAAAACAAAAGAGGAAAATGGTCGCAACAGTTATTGCATAATTCCATAATTACTTAACAGTGGTGTTGTTTTTTTGTATGGCTGTTGAGAATATGGTCATTGTTCAGTCTGCATCTATATCCTGATCTGCCTATTGTATCAACGTCTAGACATAAAGTATTACTCCAAAAATGCATGTTCATTAAATTTCAATGTTTTACATCTGGGTTTCCTTTTTCAGATGGTCGTGAGTGGACCTGCCAATTGCAGGAGGAAATAGAGGCCTCCTGCAGTAGAGTGCAGTACAAAGAGAAAGGAGGATTTCTGTTGCTCATCCTGCACAAGAAGATCCCTTTTCACATTTGGCCTTCACTCAAAGTGAGTCGACAATGAATTTTAACTTTTAATTTCATTGTCATGTTCGTTTCTCGAATTTTGCTCCCACCTTTTGCCACAATCATATTGAATGATGACAACTTTTCCATTTGTTGTGTTGAAGTCCAACAAGAAGGAAAAAGAGGTGGGACCCATAGAGACAAAAAATGTCAACGTGCCTGAAACGAGGTCTGCAGCCTCGGAGTCATCAGAGAATCTGAAGTTGTCGTCCCCGCTGGCACAACAACAATCTCAGGCTCCCTCCTCCCCCTCACGAAATGCATCAAGATGCAGCGGCAGCAAAGCTGAACGCGCTGTCAAGCGCCATCTGAAACACAAACAACTTTCTGACAAAACCTCCGCGGCGGCCACATTGGGGGATGGGAACGCAGCCGCTTTACCTAAGCCTGTCCCTGTTAAGAAAATCAACCAGCAGCCCCAAGAGCCCAGTGCGAAGCGCACCATTGCACATCCTCCCAGGAACAGCAAGGAGGACAAGTCTTCTACTGATAGAGACATGGACTCAGCCCAAACTAGAACGTCACACACACACCTTCCTGCTGTAGCGCTCCCTCAAACGCCACACGCAGATGGAGACAAGAGTATAGAAAGATTAGTTAGTGAACACGAACATGGGAGTGCTGTTGCTAACACTATTCAGGTTAGTACAAAAGCTTGTTGACTTTTATGAAAACATGTTTGTTTTACGCATGGGGGATATGTTTTCAAATTGTGCACCAAAACAATATAGACAAATAGCGGTCAGCTAAAATTACATTGTTCTTCACGAGTGGTTGCTTAGTGCATTTTTTAGTCACTTCTGGCCAAACAACTAGAATGATAGTTGTGATGTTTTCATTCCATTCCATCTGTGAAGTTGACAGTTTGTGTAGCAATGGGCAGCTGGCAGCTGTCAAATGCTGTATTGGGAAAAAATATATACATATTACAGTACACAAAACACATAGGAGGGCGCACACAACACCTTTTCTTGCCTCGCTCCACTGGCTGCCTTTGCATGTAGAGAATAATTGAGAGTTATTTTAAATGTTTTGTTTTTGTTTTAAAATCTTACCTCTCTGAGCTTTACCTTTAGGGTGCTTCGGTAAGATTACCCGCAGAAGCTCAGAATAGAGGGCAATCTTATTTATTTATTTTGACAGTCCCACAGTATGGAATGACCACTCTGTGCACATCAAACAAGGCCCCTCTCACATTTCTCAGATTAAAAAAACAAACAAACTTTTTAACTGTACAGGGAGTCCTCGAGTTACGTCGTACACGACCTCCTACGGCGTTTCGACTTTACGATGCCTCATATGTAGCACCTTCTTATTCATTAATTTCCCACAGTAATCACGCCATTTTAAAGTTATTCAAAGTTGTGTTGTTACCTCCAGCAACGGGCGTCCATCAAGCAGGTCGACTTGCCATCTGGTGCGTCACATTTCTGTGTTTAAGTTTCCATTAGCTCCGCTTTGCCGTCTGCTAGCAATGAATGTCCGTGCGGAAACACAAAATATTGGTTCCGGCATCTTCTGAATGGCGCGAATATGTTTATTTTAATTACTGTACAAATAATTTTGATGTAAATATCGACTTTAACGGTGAAATCCGGCTTAAGTCGAAATTCGGGTTACATCGGCAGCGTAGGAACGGAAGTCGTCCGTAACTTGGGGACTTCCTGTATTTTTTATTCCTTTGCATTCAACTCAACATGAGATTCAGTCCTTGTTTTAATGTTTTGTTTGACTGGTTTTAACTTTGTTTGTTGTTTGATTAATTATGTTATGTTCTATTTGTGTTTATGTAAAACGCTTTAAGCTTTAATCCCCCCCCCCCCCCCTAATTGCTTCTAACTAAAGTTCACTTATGTTGATCATATGCAATCTGTATCTGATTTGTTCTATTTTCTGTTTAGGAAGCAGATAAACCATATGACTCCCCAGACACACAGCACAGAGGCTGTGAAAGTGGAAACAGTGAAAACCAACCAGCAGTTCCTGTAAGCACAAGTGTCTCGCTGAAACCTTTGGGCTTCAACAACCATGTTGACTCCGCCTCTTCAGAAAGGAGCGCAGACATAACTGATGCAGAGCCAGAGAAACCGGCTCATCATGAATCGGTGCAGGATACTCCAAATGATCAGCTCCTCAATTCAAGAGGTGCCGCCTCAGTGCCCTCTAAAGATGCGTCTGCCGAACAAGAACCATCAGCAGATCTAACCCACATTCAAGCTAGCTGTGATGGAGAGGAGAAGTGTGACCAGTCCAAGGAGGAGCCACCCCTCATAAAGCAGCAAGAAGGTTTGTCTTGGCAATATAGAGTCTCTCTGGAGCTTTTTTTAATCGGTCTTCTAAATCAATTTAATGATACATATTTATTTGCCTTAGCACCAGAGCCGATGGTCAACCTGCAGTCCGTGAAGAATGACTCGTATGAGAAAGGCACAGACTTGATGGTAGTAAACGTCTACATGAAGGGTATCTGCAGGAACACATCCAGGGTCATTTTCAGGGAGCAAGATTTCACCCTCATCTTCCAGACAAGGTAACTGCATAAAAACTTTCTAATGGAGTTCTGCCCTGCTACTGCTCACAAAATTAAAATCCATGTTCAAGGCAATGACAAAGATCTTTCTGTGTCACCATCTTCCTTTTGATAGTGATGCTAACTTTCTTCGGCTTCACCCAGACTGTGGACCAAACACAGTCTTCAAGTGGCAAATAAAACTCAGGTAACCACTCTTGAAATGGCTGAAGCAGACATGAGTGTTGAAATTATGTTTTTTGTGTGTATTTTTGCTATGTCTTAAAATAACACGAGTGTTTCTTGCTGTGGTGAAATATTACTCTGAAAAGCATTTCTTGCATTCAAGAAATTGATCTCCTTATAAACAATATACTGTATTTAAAATATATGCAAAAATCAAGCCCAAATTGCTGACAAGAATGCTCAAAATATGAGATCCTACATAAATATAACAAATGGTATATACAATTGAAGGTATTCAGTAGTCTTAATTAAGAAAATCTAAAAAACTGTGAGGGGGTTAAGGCGAGTGACATACATGTGCCTGTAAAGCCTAAGCAAAATTGTCTGTCTGAAAAACATGGCTGCCAATGACCATTACGTTTAAAATAAATTTTCTTTAAGTTTGACCACTCTCTTATTCTTTATGAAACATTGTGAGTGACTTTATCACACACATTTTGGCATATCCGCTTAAAGTGTTAACACTCAGGGGGCATCACAAATCACCAACCAATGTATCTCAATAGCAGCTTGAATGTTTAAAAATTCTGGCAGTCATTGAGTTTCGTAGTAGATACAAGTGTAGACGTAACCTAAAAATGTGATTTAATAAGTTTAAATGTGTTTCAAACATGCACATATACAGTACATGTCAAAAGTTTAAACACACCTCATGCAATGCATTTTCTTTATTTTCATGACTATTAACATTGTAGATTCTCACTGAAGGCATCAAAACTATGAATGAACACATGGAGTTATGCACTTAAAAAAAAGGTGAAATAATTGAAAATGTCTTATATTCTCGTTTCTTCAAAAATAGTCACTCTTTGCTCAAAATGAAATTGTTTTTTGCACACTCTTGGCATTCCCTCGATGAGCTTCAAGAATACCTGAAAGGGGTTTCCAATAGTATTGAAGGAGTTCCCAGAGGTGAGAATACCAAGAGTGTGCAAAGCAGTAATCAGAGCAAAGGGTGGCTATTTTGAAGAAACTAGAATCTAAAACGTGTTTTCAGTTACTTCGCCTTTTTTTTAAGTACATAACCCCACATGTTCATTCTCAGTTTTGATGCCTTTAGTGAGAAGTAAATAGTCAACAACATAAAGAAAATGCATTTGCATGAGAAGGCGTGTCCAAACCTTTTGCCTGTACAGTATGTACAGGCCAACAGTTGTCACGGTAATGACAACTGTTTGGCCCTTCTTTAAAAATTTATCAGATTTATATAGCGCCTTTTGGACACTCAAAGACACTTCACAATGGATACATTATTCGTGCGCTCACGCATTCACACCCTGGTGGCGGTATGTTACTTAAGTAGCCACAGCTGCCCTGGCGTGGCTGCCAGTGTGCGCCTGTGGCGCTTCCGACCACCACCAAACATTCGCACCTTTGAGACACCAGTGTGATTGGCACTGGACGCAATGTGTATGAAGTGTCTTTCCCAAGGACACAATGACACATGACTCGGAGAGAGCAGGGATCGAACGGCCAACCTTCCGGTTACTGGACAACCGTCTCTTCCTCCTGAGTCACGGCCGCCACTTCTTTGTCGCTCAATCTGACCTGTCTGTATTTGTCTGCCCCGTGCCTACTGCAGGAACCTGATACAGCCTGAGCAGTGCTCCTACTCCTTCACTGTATCCCGAGTGGATATTACCCTGAAGAAGAGACACAGCCAACGCTGGGAGGGTCTAGAGGCCCCCGCCACACAAGGTCTGATGCCAAGCTTCTACTTGACAGCGTGGAGATGTGGTCTTTTTCATCATCATCATTTCATTAAATATTGTTTTACGAAAACATGGGCAAGATAGGTAGATGTAGCATTCTACTATGGTAGCCTCACATAATTTGCAGTGTCCCAAAACATGGTTAAACTTTATAGAGGACAATGAGGGTTTATTTTCAGGTAAATAATTTATTTCCTAATGACTCCATTGGAAAACTTTTGGCATATAGCTTGAGAAAACTATCAGATTAGTGTTTAGCTAGTTGCACTGAACACGCTGAGAATAATCAAATCTGTTTATAATGGAACAGCTGCAGAAAAAGGTTTTTACGCCATTTTAGATTTAACATGAGCATGTTTTCAAATGACCTAATATGGTAGTATTTCAAATTGTTGCTCATTAGTCAGCTTCATTATTGCTTTTGATGTTAACATCGCCTCCTCTAACCACAAGGTCTATTCTCCTCTGTTTAAGGTGCAGTGGGCGGTGCCAAAGTTGCTGTGCCATCAAACCCTGCGTGCACAGAAAAGAGCCAACCAGGCAGCAGCCAGCACAACCTGCCGACCAAGGAGGAGCCCCCCAGGGTCGGTGAGGAGAAACCAAAGGCCCCTAAAGCCCCACCCAGAGTGGAGGATAGTGGTCTGGAAACTGTGGCTCCTCGTACAGTCTCTGATCATGTTGCCATCAGCAAGACAGAGCCCACTGTTATGGCAGTAAGTTGGATAATTCAGCTTTTTTTTAGTCAGGATGACAAAATGTTTTTAAATCATGAGAAAGTATTCAACTTTTTTTGTAATTGAGTTTTGTTTCTCATCTCAGCCTAAACCGACCTGCATGGTGCAGCCCATGACCCATGCGCCCCATGCTAGCAATGAGCACCATGAGGAAGAGGAGGAGAAGAAGGTGTGCCTGCCTGGTTTCACAGGATTGGTCAACCTCGGAAACACCTGCTTCATGAACAGTGTCATTCAAACCCTGTCCAACACCAGAGAACTCAGGGATTACTTTCATGGTAAATAAGATTTGAGCCACACCATCAATCTTTCTCGATAGGTACAGAACACCAGCACAAAATCCTTTGCCACAATGCAATGTCACTTCTCAATCACACATTCATCCCAAGAACATTAGTTGAAATTTTGCTACAATTTTGTTGTCTATCCCAAACCCAGTTGTCATGATTTTGATGCCTTTCAGATCGAGCGTTTGAGTCAGAAATCAACTGCAATAATCCACTGGGGACAGGTGGCCGGCTAGCCATTGGTTTTGCAGTGCTGCTCAGGGCCCTTTGGAAAGGAACGCACCATGCCTTCCAGCCCTCAAAACTCAAGGTATGCGCCATTTATGTGTTGTAAAATGTGCTTTGACAAAATCCTCCATATGCTCCTCCCACTTTCATCATGGGTTTAATTTAACTTCACTTTGCAGGCAATTGTAGCCAGTAAAGCCAATCAGTTTACAGGCTATGCCCAGCACGATGCCCAGGAGTTTATGGCCTTTTTGCTTGACGGCCTCCATGAGGACTTAAATCGCATACAGAATAAGCCATACACGGAGACGGTGGACTCTGATGGTCGCTTGGACGAGGTTGGTGTTTAGCAAAAGGTGTGCCCTCTGGTAGTGAATGATGATGTGTTGCCGCTTTAGCCAAAAATTTATGTTTACATAGATATGGAAACAGTTTAAATGACCATCATTTCTTCATATCGTCTGCTGAGACTGATTGCTGATTTTGCTGAAACTTAAGTTTGATTATTGTTGTTTGTCACAGGTGGTGGCAGAGGAGGCATGGCAGAGGCACAAGATGAGAAATGACTCATTCATAGTAGACCTCTTCCAAGGCCAGTTCAAATCCAAGCTTGTCTGTCCGACATGCTCCAAGGTAATGTATGTCACTTTTCTCATCTGGATTTAAGACGGCAGTCACTCCTTAGTAATCATCGTCTCGTCTTCTCTCTCTCCCTCCAGGTGTCTATAACATTTGACCCCTTCCTCTACTTGCCCGTCCCATTGCCACAGAAACAAAAGGTGCTCTCAGTTTTCTACTTTGCCAAGGAACCACATAAAAAACCCATTAAGGTGAGTTAAGAAAATAATTGCCTGTCAGAAGCTAAAGATGTCTCACATTGAATATTTTTCCAATGTATGTGCCAGTTTTTGGTGAGTGTGAGCAAGGAGAACTCCAGTACAGCAGAGGTCCTTGAGTCCATCTCCAGGAGTGTTAGGGTCAAGCCTGAGAACCTCAGACTCGCAGAGGTTAAATCCCTTCTCTATTCCAACTTTCATACTGCGTCATAGATTTCTTGTAAGGTAGTATACTGAGCTTGTTTCCTTTGACACAGGTGGGGAAGAACTGCTTTCAGCGAATGTTTTTGCCCTCTCATTCCCTGGACACTGTGTCGTCCTTAGACACGTTGTTCTGCTTCGAGGTGCTTTCCAAAGATCTGGCCAAGGAGAGAGTGGTGTTGCTCCGAGTGCAGCAGGTACCAAATTATATTTTGAGAAAGCATTTCTGGAATATGTGTTTTGCGGCGTCAAATGATAATACAATTTGCTTATCTTTCCCTACAGAGACTACAGGTTCCCAATATCTCCATCTCCAAGTGTGCCTCCTGCCTGAAGCCTCCAGTCTCTGAGGAAGACAAACTGAAGCGTTGTACTCGCTGTTACAGTGTTGGCTACTGCAATCAGTGAGCTGTGTTTTCATATGCTGGCACATCATGTGTTAAACGGCCAACTTGTATTGCACTTGTTCAATTTCATTGTTGTGCTTTCTTTTACCTGACAGAATATGTCAAAAGACCCATTGGCCCAATCACAAAGGTCAGTGTCGACCCAACACCGAAAACGTGGGTCTGCCATTCCTGGTTAGTGTACCTGAGTCGCGGCTCTCCTATAGCCGCCTCACTCAGCTCCTGCATGGTTACTCCAGGTACAAAGCTCTTAGCATCTCATCATGCAAAATGCACCCATTTGTACACATTGATTGTTGGACAAGTACTTGTCAGATCCCAAAAGAAATTGCTTTATGGCACTTGTTCCCTATGCTCATTAAACTCAACTCAAGATGCTTCTCCTTGCTTCCAATTGCTCCTCCGCAGCTGCACACCACTTCACGCGCACACTTCTGCACTTCTCTCTCAGGCAGCCTGCCTCTCCCCCCCACATGCATATTCCAACCGTAAATTGCTAATATGAAGATTCAGTATGATGGCACACATAGTTTAATTTTTCCACTGTGACGTGTTCCATAATTACATTGGTCACATGTGATAAGACTATTGCTATTATTTATTGGTGGCTTGAAGCCCATCAGTAAAAAATCATAAATGAACTGTCACATTTACAGCCCAAGGTTCAAAGTGCATCACATTTAAAGTGGCAGGGTTCAAAGTGTAAGGGAAAAAGTAGCGTCTTAAAATACTAATACGTTTTCCACCATAATGATTTTGTGTGTGCAGAACACAGATGGCAGTTGTATTTAGAACATGCAACCATTTGCGTGCCTGTACAAATATCTCAATCAGACAATTTATTATGAAATGAAATTAAATGTATTATTGTTTTGTTAATATTTGTGTCCTAATGTTGAGTGCTCTATTAAAATGTCATCTCTAATCTCCTTGTGCAGGTTTTCAGTCAATGTGTTCCAGCCTCCTTTCCAGTCTGGGAGGACATCCCCCGAAATATCTCCAGTACTCCCAACGCCACCAGCAGGTTCTCTAGGTGGTCCGAGCTCAGGAGATGAAGCCATGGGTGGAAGCAGTACTGTTGAATTAAGTAACTGTGGACCCGAGAGTGGCACTCCTATGCCTGACCCCCCAAAACTACACACCTTAACCTCAGCCCTCGACTCCGGTGATGCTGCTCCCCTCACTTCCCCCCAGACATCTCTCTCCACCACACAGACTTCAGACTCCGGGTTCTCAGAGTCCATTTCCTCTACTTCCTGCTGCTCTTTGGACACCCATGTTGAAAAAGAAACATCTTGTGAGAAGGCAGTACGACCGGAAGGTGATGGCATTTAAAAAAAAAAAAAAATTCATAGACAAGAATTATTTTTTGTCTAATGTTCTTATTTATTGTTGCTGTTTCCTAGCCGCAGTAGCTGGGTATCAACAACCTAATGATCCATCTTCAGGGCATGCTGGTCAGTTCCACATTATTCTGCTAGATTCTAACAACAAGGAGCAGAGACTGGATGAGAAAGGTAAGAACCATACTGTAGATTGGCCTCTTTTTATTAACCTTACAACAGGAAACACTTGTGTAATAGACAAGCCACAGCTTCTTCTATTCCAGCAAATGATTATTTTTTAAATTTATTTATGATTGAACGAAACACAACACTCATGGCAAGTCTAGATTTTAAACTTATTGCCACGCTTTCTGTAGAAGACATTCTGGTCGACCTCCCCGATGACGCAACTGTGGAGCTGGTGTGGAAAAACAACGAGCGTCTAAAGGAGTATGTCCTGGTGAGCTCTAAGGAGCTGGAGTATGAGGAGGATCCCAGTTCTTTGAGTGAGACTGCCAGGGCAGGGCACTTCACCCTAGAGCACTGCCTCAACCTCTTCACCAAGCCAGAGGTGTTGGCACCAGAAGAGGCATGGTAAGGCTCTTCATACTGCCATTATGTAGCTAATGTGTGTATTGTGGCATATCACTATTATTGGATCTTAGCTGTATTTTATGTTTTGGGAAATTATGAAATAAAAAAGTATGCCCCAAGAAATGGTTGGTTCGCTCGACCAAGGTCAATTTGTTTATCTTAAAAAGCTATCCTAAATTTGTATTTTTTTCCCAAAGAGCTGTTGGAGTTACGATGCTGATTTTAAGATGTATATTTCCTCCAAAGGTATTGTCCAAAGTGCCAGCAGCACCGGGAGGCCTCCAAACAACTGCTTTTGTGGCGTCTGCCCAACATTTTGATCATCCAACTGAAACGCTTCAGTTTCAGGAGTTTCATCTGGAGAGACAAGATTAACGACATGGTTGACTTTCCTGTCAGGTGAATACCTGTTGAATGGTGGTTGACTGCCTTTTTTTGCATGTAATACCTGTGTGCAGACTAGTTCATCAAAGTCCAAAACTTTTTGTCTTGTAGGAATCTGGATCTGAGTAAGTTCTGTATTGGTCAGAAGGACGAGATGCAGCACCCACCTATCTACGACTTGTATGCAGTCATCAACCATTATGGCGGGATGATTGGTGGCCATTACACCGCCTGCGCTCGCCTACCGAGTGACAAAAACAGCCAGCGTAGTGATGTTGGTGAGTTCCTTTATTATGTAAATATGAACTCTGTGCTTGTTTTTGTTCCTTGATTCTAAACTAACGTCTGTCTTCATGCAGGCTGGCGTCTGTTTGATGACAGCACTGTAACAATGGTGGAGGAGAGCCATGTGGTGACGCGATATGCCTATGTCCTTTTCTACCGCCGCCGAAATTCCCCCGTAGAGAGGCCGCCGCGTTTCCTCAGGCCCGTTGGAGCAGACTCTCCCCCTGCAATGGGAGCTACTGCCAGTCAGGTGAGGGCACCGCAACAAGCTTTTGTGCATATTATGTTATAATATCAAAAGACATTCTGTTAAATTGTGATAGAGCCTCTTCATTTAAATACAAAAAAAAAGTGGGATGTGCGGTGAAGGTTTGAAGCCTTATGGGAAAGTCATGTAAAACCATTTTCTGTTGCACTATATAATCTGTGTTATAGAGTTGATGGGTTGCAGTTAGTCCGGCAACCTGCACAATAACAGTGCCACATGCAATACATTCTATTTCATCTACATTTGGAATGTTATCAGAATTTTTTTTAACAGTCTTTTTAAAATAACACTAATGCAATTGTCAAGGAGAATTTACTTAATGTGGTTTGGGAGCCTCTTTGCGCTGTATCTTTTCTTAAGGGTCTCTCTGTGTGTTTTCGGTGTGGTTATCAAATGGCAATAATGTGTATGCTGAATGCATCTTGACAATGTTGCTTTCAACGTTAACATTTTTGTCACGTTTCCTTCGTTAACCTGCAGTATTTATACAAATTGAATTGTTCACGCTGCACAATCTTCCTGTGAGGCGGACAGTAACATACATTGCTGTTCCAAGTGTCAAGATGAAAACATCTTTTGTATAATGTGTGAGCCATTCTCTGTCTTCTTGCACTGATCTAATTGTACTTCACCAGCAACTGAAACTTCCGGTTATGAGTTGAGAGGATATAAACTAAGTCAGGCGTCACAAACCTACTTCTTTGGTACTAATAAATGCAAAGGGCTACCAGTTTGATACACGCTTATAAAATTTTCTAATTACTTTTAATTGATTTCTCAAATAACTAAAAGATTTATTAACAAGGTCAAAAACAGACAAATATCAATATGCAACAGTATATTTATATAAAGCTTTGCAAGTGTTTACATTTTCAAATGAGCACTTTTACAACATTTCTAGGAAGTCACAATCTCTTATCACTGGTGAGCTGTTCTTTAATAACAGGCCTGTCGGGCTACTCATGTGATGCTACGTTGGTGAACTATGAACTCGATAATTGTTTTGGTCATATTTATTTTGATCACTAAAGTTTTGTTCAAATGTGGAATTAACTGTCTTGTGTGCAATCTCTTGAAGTAATAGAGGCATAACAGATTTCACTACTTAGTACTCACACTAAAAAGTGAGTAGTTTCGTGTGTGGCCATCTTGAACATAAAATGTTGGAAGATATTGTAACACACCATTTTGTATGTACTTAGCATGGGCTGGTATTAGATTCCGGCAATCATATTGTGCCCTTTTAGCAGTAATTGAAACCTTGACTTTTTAAAACTATGGTCAACTGGCAATTGACCATACCTAGTATCTACAGTAGCTACCCTACAGAACAAGCTTCAAAACTCAGGTAAAGCCCATAAATAACTCTTGTATCTGTGAATGATTTGTAGCTCCTGGTCTTAATTCAGTCGGGTACCTAAATAAATTGACCGAGATATTTGTCAACAAGAATCAGTAAGTTGGAGAACGGTCACTGTTACAGTTGGCATTTATGTTTGAAAGTGGCCGACCTCAGATGCTCAGACTTAACTGCCTTTCTGTTCCCTCGTCTATCCTATCTATTATTCTGCTTTTGTTTTTTAAAATAGAAATCTGGTTTAAACAATGATTCTTTAAATCAGATACATACTGAAGTATTTTCTGCCTTTTTAAAATAACATTCAAGTGAAAATTTATTTCTGTGACTCTGTGAGGAATTGCCCACCTCTAGTGTAAACAGCAATTCAACTCATTACCTCGAATCGTAATGACAGTGTTTGTTAGACCACACCTTTTCCCAGAAGTTGATACCAGTTTCCGCCAATCGCAGGCCTCTCTAATATGGCGGGAACTGGAAGAAGACGAGGAGGGCCTTGATGAAGGCCCGCGCAGACCTTTCCTCTCGGGGCTGAGACGGCGACAAGCCCAGAGGACAAGTGATGAGGAAGATGAGGACAGAGCAGAAGGGCGCCATCAACGCATGGGAAGGATGTCGGATTGTCCAGACAATGATCATGTGCGATATTTTGTTCTGGGAACCCTGGCTGCTGTGTTTGCACTTCTGGTCAATTTGGTCTACCCACTTCTTTACAAAACAAACTGGGCCTGAGTCACAGCTGGTTGATGAATTGGAGGGAGTTACACTTGAAAACTAAAGACTGGCGTTTTTGATGAGAGACAATCTCGGTCGTAGTAGTACGGTGGACCCTCCTAACGCAGCAAAAATGATGTATTAGGAAAATAAGATCAGAAAGAAGACCGAGAAGTTGGTGAAACAAGACAAAGTGACTCCATCAGCTGAACTCCCTCTCACGTCCCAGTCCTTTATTTTATCCACTCATTTCATGATATGAGAATAACACAAAAGCCTCGTTTCTATTTAGGCCTTTTGTTTTAACAGTGGAATGAGCTGCGAACAAGCCGCAAAAAATAATAATAACCCTCAACGACATGATTCATGCTGTTTCTTCTTGACAGAGATTGTCAAAAAAAAATGGCATTGTACCGTCACCTTCTTATCTTCCATTGTTAAACTAACGCCATCTTGATGGAATGGTATGATGTCCATTTACTTAGCTGCCACAGCTAATGCAGTCCCGCCAACACACTGGTGTTGGAAATGCAAGCCTGATCAGGAGTTACCTGATCCAAACACTTTTTTATAGTGAACTGATCTGTACTACTAGTTGGAAATGTGGCTGAATAGGAAAATGGTAACTTACTGTGGGGCATATTCTCCTGCTTGCACTTAGGTCATTTTTTTACGTGCCTGGCTTGCGCACTTTCAAAGTGTGGTGATTCACCTGTCTAGACTTCTGACACACACCACGCCAAAACTGGAAATGTTTGCGCAACCACCATAGAGGGGTGATTAGGTGAAGTCTTGAGTGTGGCTCTCATTTTCAGACTTTCAAGTTTCCGTGAAACGTAAATTCCATAGAGGTCAATTTTGAAACTGTCGCAGTTTGGATTATGACAATTAATTGGTATTTGCATTTAATAAATACAATAAAAGTAATGTCATTATAGTACCATGCTCATGACTGTATTTTTGAAGCCGTTGCATCAGTAGAGAAGCTAGTGAGCCAGTCATTGTTTAACATCGTGCCACACACAAGGGCGCCTCACAATAAAAACAAATGATTCACATTCTATCTCACCATCGCCAACGTTTACAGTGACTACAGTTGTGAGTGGCACTTTCAGACATAACGCCAAGCCGCCAACACGAGTCGGCAGCCGCGCAGAAGCAGTTAATTGAATCAAAACGCGCAATATAATGTTACACTTTCAAGAGGTGCTAGACTTACGCCAGCCTCCGGAGTGCGAAGGAGAAATTCAAATGATTGGGAACACCCTGCCCAGAGTGTGTAAATGTCATTAAGGTTAAGCTGAAGTCAATGGGAGAATCTGCACAACCTAAAAAGTGCGCAATAGCATGCCTCTTCTGACTTAAGCACTTGGGGGAATATGCCCCTTAGTGATGAAAGCTGTAGTCATCAAGGAAAAGCCACACTAGTTTTCCAGTTAAGTTATATAACTTTGTTTTTCACTTCCATGAAAATTGACTGCTAAAATGTTATAGAATATACTTTACAAGATTTAACATTTATAGGATTGTGATTTTATTAATTGCTAATACTTTTCTTTGTCGCTCCGTAGTATACAGTTTGCACCAGTCCCAAAAATGCTTCATGTAGAAAAGGTGTTTGTGTGAGTGAGTCACACTGGACTGTAAAACGGTTTTGGGGGAACTCTAATCGGTTTCTGTGATACCGTTGATGACAGCGAACAAGTTCCAGTGGGATTAGAAACTAACGCTTCTAACTTCAGAAACGTTTTTCTTTTCTTTTTAGTTTAAAATGGCTTACCTTACTTGGAATCCGCCGTCATATTGGGGCCAACGGTAGAATCCTGGTTGGTTATTGGGCATTTTAGTGCTGCAAAATATTAAATCCTTGTTGTGGTGGATGCTACATGATAAAGTATGTGGCGGTAATACACCAAAAGTATGTGCCCAGCTCCAAAAACAAAGGAAAAATCAAAGAAGTATAGTAGTCATGGCAACTAATGTGACATATTGCTAGTTTAGCATGTGGCATCCTGCACAAGAAGTTGCCACTTACAGCACCAAAAGGTGCACAACCAACCAGGATTCTGCCTTTGGCCACAATGCGGCACGTGATTCTTGTTGAGGTGTAAGCCATTTTTAACTATAAAAAAAATACATTAAAATGGAAGTTTCAAATCCAGCTGGAACTTGTTGCTGTAGTCAATGTGGCGGCATGAGGGATTTTAGATACAAGTCACACCTGAATTTAAGTTGCAGGAGCAGCCAAACTTTTGAAGAAACAAAAAAGACGGTAATTCTGGTGAGGATAAGCGGTTCCGAAAATGGATGTTTGTTCCCCCAGATGAAATTAATTCATAATCCAAATAAATCGAAGGTTGAGCAGGTCCACTGTACCTGAGTGGGTCATTCATCTGTTCACCGTTTAATCACAGATGCTCAGGTCGAAACGGTGATGACAATTTGGATTGTTCAACTGTTAACCAGCACTTTGAATGTTAGGTGCTAATATGAGTGTGACTTTGTGACCAAATTTCCACTATGCATTTAAGCGTACTTGGCCTTTATCAGACGTAACATGCTTATTTCTTGACCTTAATGGTAAAAGTCTTATTGATCAACATTTTTGTTCAGTTTTGAATGCTTAAGCAACATTACAAAATGAGGGTTTCAATCATGAAATACAGATTGAATGTTCAGTTCTTCAATACATACGCAAGTGACCTATTTGAAGTGTTTTGTTGCTATCATTTGGATCTTTTAATTTTATTTGTTTTACTTTGT
The DNA here is from genome assembly GCF_054856555.1 of Leptonotus elevatus. NCBI lineage: Eukaryota > Metazoa > Chordata > Actinopteri > Syngnathiformes > Syngnathidae > Leptonotus > Leptonotus elevatus. The sequence continues at coordinate 16,169,574 of NC_141240.1, forward strand.
TTCCCTTTTCTTGCAAATGTGTTTCTGTTGTATCTTTTTTTTAATTTAAAGCCATAGTCTGTGGATGTATTGATGTCTTTAATTTGTAAACCATTCACCACTATATTTATATCTTTATATGTTTATAAGATATATGTTGTAAGCTTGAATGTAAAGAGCACTTAACATTTGACTTAATTGGTTTATTTGGTAATACAGTATACATGTATTTTAAAATGTTGATTTTTCAAATGTATAATAGGACAAATGCACATTTGAAGTCTGCACGATGGCTCCTGTGCTGCTGTGGTGAAACCATCCTTAATGTTTGCCTTAGTCCAAATGTAGCATATAGAATTGTACAGTATATGGCAATAATATATCTCAGGTCCTTCATCCAAAAGTTGTTTCCTAATATATGTAAAGTTTTCTACATTTGGAAAAAAAAAATGTATCTTGAATATCCTTTACATGTACTGAGCATGACTATTGACAGATTATGAAATAAAATCGACTGATTTATTGTCAATACTGGTTTATTTTACAGGCATCGAGTCAGTCACTATTTGGCACTGAGCTGGACTCTGAGGGCCCACCTACGTTAAACCCGGAGGTGCCCTCTGGTGTCTTTGCACATTCTGGAGACTGTGCAACAGCGTCGTACAGCAACATGGAGGATCTGGACTAATCTGGAACAGAACGGATGCAAACGTGACCCGATCAACATCTCACGGGGGACACACTGAATTAGAGCTAAGATCTACTTGGCCGACACACACATCGGTGCTCATCATTATGTCAACACCTCAAATGGGCTATCTGACGCTGGGAAGAGCTGGGTTTGAGTGCTGTCACATGTGGAAGTACTAAAAATGTGCTCAAACTAACAACACGCTTCACGTGGACTAATGTATCAGGATACTTGGCAATTGTGAGCATCTCGAAAAGCTTCTACTCTACTGGGAAGTCGTCTGCAGTTTTGTCTCTTGTTGAGCCAGGAATGGTCTGGTCGATGTTGGACGAGGATGTCACTCGTGGCTTCTCTTTCGTCGTTCATCTAATTGTTTTTTTGATTTAGGTCAGGGCCTCTCAAGTTCTTCCAAACCAAACTCATGGTATGTCTCAAGAATAGGGTTCATATAGGATATTCATTTGATAAATGTACATAATGACGCTATACTGAACTGTCATGTAGTTCTGTTGAAGAAATGCAGCGCCATAGGCATGCAGAAGCTGCTACTGAATCTGTTCCAAACCTCTCGTCAAGAATTGAGCAGTGCATCTCCAGGCTCCCTCTTTTTTTCAATGCACCTTGTGGTATGTCGAAATAAAAGCTTCACTGTTGACCAGTCCCGTTTAATTAATTGTGAATGTGATGTTAACGGAGTTATGTGTAGTATCCTTTTGGTCTCTTTACAGGTTGCCGGGTTAGATTAGTGTCTATATTGGAATTGTAGCAGCAAAAACAAGATGGGCACTAACCTACTTTTTGTTAAAGGGTGTGCAATTTTTTTATGTTGTGCTGTATTATTTATTTTTTTAAATCAATTGCCTTTTAAACGTCTTAGCTTTTTAATCTGTGGATGCAATTATTTCTGTGTGAAACGTGCATGTCTGCATGTTTTTAAATGTAACTAGTCAACAACTTCTAGATCAAAATTTTTCCAACTATTACTTGCTTAATGATCTTTTCTCGACCTTTTCCTTTGTAACGGACCGCGTATTAAGTGGGGGGTGTTAATGAAAGTTGCTGTGGATACGTGTAAATGAGTATATAAATAAAAATGTCCAGAATTGGTAACGTGAGGAATTGCTGAATGATTCCTTAAGAAACATCCCCTTTAGGACTGGCCCTTGGAGCCCTTCTATTAAATAAACTGATAAATTAGAATAATTATATAATTTGTATGGTTTTATTCCCCCCATGAAATTTAAGAGGGACAACAAACGTTGTTCTGTGACATAGTCATTATGTAGAAGTCGCAATAGAGGCGCTGCAACCATTTATATCACCAAATGGTGGCGCTCAAGTCATTCAGTATGATACTAACCCGCTGAAGAAGAAATTGTAAGTGTACATAAGGAAGTTTACGGGTCGTCTTTTGGAGAGTTTGAAGTAGAAGCGCTTTCAAACAATCTCTCATGGCCGACATCAGTGGGGAAAACAGCCGCCAAGCTGAAGACGACGCCAAAAATGACGGGGATGTCTCTGAACCTGCGCCCGGGACAAACGGGGGCCCAACGGTGTATCCTGCCAGTCACGGGCAGAATAAAAAAATAATCCTGCATGTGGATTTGAACAACACTATTCTGGTGTCAGACGCTGTAACATGCCAAGGGACAGTGGCCGCCCTGGATTATTTTTTGACGACCGTCACTTGGGGCAGAATGAGCGAAGGTAAAACATTTTCTTCAGGCCTAAAAAAAGAAAGAAAAAGTTGTGCTGACTCAGGTGATGCGCAGAGGATATGTCAAGTACAATAGCCTTTAATCGAGCATCTTAATTTCCCTTTAGAATATACATTTCAAACATGTTTTTGTGGAGTGTAAACTATGCTGAATGACAGGTCTGCCCGATCAGTGTTTCACAACCCATGTCGAGCCAAGGAACATATTTCACATCAAGTACATTATTACAAAATTTAGGACGCGTAATTCACGGGCTATACAATTGTATTGAATGACCACAAATTGTCATTATGTGCACAAGTTATATTTATTTTGTTTCCACAACAATAATAAAAAGTTCTAAGTAGTGTCCATTTGCAATTTTAAATGAGCGCCTGCTGCCCCAATTTAATCGTTTTGCCTGTCATAATACAATATGTTCCTGGCATAGCTAGAAGAACAAATTACATTATTTGTATTAAATCAAAATGTCTGGACCAATTTTGTGAAATTGGATAATTTGCCTCAGCACACATGATGATGTCCCATGGAACACTGGAAATGGTCAATTGAGGTCAATGTTTCTATTTCGTAATGCTTTATATACAGTACATATGAGTCAAAATATAAATTTATGAGTGATTTTTTTTTAAAGGTATACAGTATAAAACCTGCAGAAAATAAGCCCAAAGGGACTACTTTCCTGGAATCCTCAAGACCAGTCTGATCTATATGTAATATGTCGCTTTCCATTCGCAGGCAAGTGGAAATGGTTGAGTGACTCTCCTTCTCTGCTTCCGCCATGTGATGATGCCATCAACTATTACTCTCAATTTGGAGCGACTCCCAGGTTCACCTCCGCTGCAGGTAAACGCTTTCGTGGGATTCTCAAGGAGCATCTGAACCTGCTCCGCTGGCCTGAGGGTGTTAAGGTAAGTATCCTCTCAGATAGAATGGACAATTTGAACTTCCGGTAAACGAATTATAATTAAGCCAATGATGGATATGTAAAGCTAGCGTTTGTCAAGTGAATAGGAAATAACTTAACTACCAACTACTGAAAGACAACCTCACATATATTCATGTATAAATAATACATTGTATAAATAAAAACAAATACTTACATATTCAAGTCAGAATGATTAAAAACACAATTACTGATTCCCAAATCCCGACGTGCCATTGCAGCGTCTACGTTTTTTCCACTTGATTCAATCATAGGGACCAATATAAGCCGTCTCTTGGGAACCAACAATCAAATCATGTCATTAAAGCATTGTCTTGCTAGTTATTACGGCACAGTTGCCACCAGTAGCTAGATATTGTGCATACCTGTTTTTGGGGTTTGGTTACATAATCTTCCACATATAGCGGATTGCCTAGGTTGCATGTCCTGTTCATTAATCATTGTTAATATTTATAAAGGTGTAAAAAGAATAAACATCAATTGTCTACTGTAATGACGAATGCTTAATGCATACTGACTGTACATCGCAGATGTACAACACACAATTTTTAAACATTCTTATTGCGAAATTGGGGTCTTTCAGACCTCGTACAGAATACTAGTTTCCCCAACCAGCAATATCTTTAGACTATATTGTGTGTTGATGGACTGACCTCCCTGCAGGGTGACCGAGAGCTGACAATAAAGGCAGAGGACGGACACATCTACCACTGGATCCTTCCCTCCTTTTTCCAGTTGCTCAAAGACCTGACGCAGCAAGGGACCGAGTTTGCCGTCCACTTTCGTACATTTGGAAGCGACCTACCTCGTGTGCTAAGTGCTGTATCCAAAGCAGTGACCCAGGGCGCTCATCCCATGTTTCCCGATCTGCCTGATCTGAAGGTGAAATAGAGTCACACTTCCCCTCACTGATTAAAACTGTCACCCTAGATTTGCAAACACGAACGGCACACATCTTCAATCTCTTGCGCCGTAATTTACAAAGGCTGTCGTTTATTTGATATTAAATCACTTCCCTGAATTGCCACTTGGAAGTTGTTTACCTGCTGCTGTTGCTGCTGCTGGGAAATTTTCAAGGAGTGGTTGTTTTAGTCTGCTCATGCTATAATAGTTGACCAATTTGCCAGTCATAAAACGAAGGATAACGTAAAATGTGGTGGGCAAATCCTAGTTTGTTTTCGCTAAATTCAACGTGAATTCTGACATAGTAGCTTTTGGCTATCTTATGAGGATGCAATCCATTAACTAATATTTCATTTGAATTGACTTTTGAGTTGTTTTTTAAAGTGCTTGCTTATACTGTATGCCCTGTAATCACTGCTACTTTACAGTATTTTATTACAATTTATATTAGTCGTATTAACTCATTTGCTGCCATAAATTTATTAAAAAAAGATTATAAAAAATTTAAGGCGATTACAATTTTTAATTGTAATTGATCGCATGACTTCATTAGTTAACTCATGATTAATCACAAATGTTCCATCTGTTCTAAATGTACAATAAAAAAAATTCTAGGTTTTCATACTCTTGTTAACAAAAGTGGGGAAAAAATGTTAAACTAATAGAAATAGTTCAAATTAATTTTTGACGTTTATAGCCGTCAGTGGCAGTGAATGAGTTGAACATACATTTACAATATACTTTCCGAAAATCTTGACTCTAGTCTAATCTAATTAGAATAACGTAATATATACTGTAGAGCAAGCAAGTGAAGACATGGGTTCACGAATAGCTTTCATCTTACAAGTTGTTGGTAACATAATGCAAGATATAGATTAGCCTTTTTCACATTAGCCTATGACTTAGAGCGCTATTTTCCTTTGAATCTGAAAATACATTTCATCCGGAATTGCCTTTCTGCCAACGCAAATATATTGTGGGCACAGAACACCGATCATGGTCAAATGTTGTAGGCTGAAAATGTCTGCTTTCTCTATGGACATATTGCGGTAGTTGATAAATTCATCAGTTATGTAAAATGAGTATTATTTTTTTTTAGAGCTGTCAAACAATTACATTTTTTAATCAGATTAATCACATTTTAGAATTTTGATTAATCACGATTAATCCCATAATTAAAAAGGCTTTTTTATCAACATTTTTTGCCCGCCAAATTTAAAGAGCACCTGTTATGTGTTAATATTTTCGACATTTAATGTTATGAGGACGTCTTCCAAAAAATGTGTCCACTGCACACGCTCATCCTCCTCTTTTTCTAATCAGTTAATTACTTGCAAAATTTAGAATGGAAAAAAAATGACCCCAATAGTTTGGCATGAACAAATATTCTGAATGTCATACACAAACATTCATTAAATGCTTTACTTTAATGCATGTGGTTATGTTTATTACTGAAACACAACCTGTGCTACCTTTTAACGTAACCATCCGCTGTCAGCTAAAGGATCATCAGCGGTTAAATTAATAGTGTGATTAATCTGCGTTAAAACATGACTAATGCGATCAATTTTGTGATTAATTAATTAGTTAATGCTTTAACTTTGACAGTTCTGTGGTCTTCTTCTGGACACCCAGAGACTGCTTGTCTTCAGATTTCCACAAAGAAGAGCGCATTGATGCACGCTGCTCCGTATCATCACTAAAAATGATTTCTTGAACTGAGTGGTACACTTGGGAGAAATGACTACTCACTCACACTTGCGTCTCACACTTTCAAATGCTAAAAATGTACGAAGGCACACTCAAGTAAATGGGCTCACATGCGCATGAATCACACAAAAAGGTTTTCCAGCATCCACACTGACAAACTCTCACGAGTATCAGCTCAGGTGGTATTGATTGCTTTCAAGACAGGAAATCTCTGTTGCTCTTCACATCTACGAAACAGGTCTCAAAAAGTTTATAATAAACAAATTGTTTCAATTCCGGAGAATGAATTGAAGGTTGTTTTTTAAAGCTGTCAGGGTAAGCTCGATGCGCAACCGTTTTCAAACAATCATTTGTCAGGTGCAGTACATCTTCCAGAGAGAAGGCGAAAATGCAGAAGGCAGACTGTGATTGTGCGTGGCATGTTTTCCGAAAGGCTGCGTAGAACTGCCTCGAAAAAGTGGAAGTCTAAAATTATGTCCGTGTTCATCTTATTTGTATAGTTGCAGGTACCAAGCTTCATTACATTTAAAATTGCATATTGGCCCCTGAAACCTAACATGGCAGTAGCCAGATTGATAATTGTGATCCACTCAAGGGAATTCTTCACGATATCAATCTGAGGCCCCTCCACTGTGATCTTCTCGAGAAAGGCGGGACATTCTGTACAGTACTTCGAGCTGATTGGGCAATGCGGCAATTTGTGCGTGCCTACCAAACTTTTGTTTTGACCAATCATGGCAACGGATGAAAATGTCGTCGTAGGTTGGAAAAAAAAGCATGAACATCAATACCAGTAAAAAATGCACAAAGAGCCTCTCTGTTCTTCATTAAACAAAGAAACTAATTCTGCGAGAGCAGAATGAATTGCAGAGTCCATGCATTTGTCCATGTTAGGATTATTTGTTTCACACGGCATCGACGCTTCTTGTTTTCGTCACAGCTGCATATCCCGCCCCCAAACACAATGCCGCTTTGTGGTTGGTCCGCAGGGTTGGGAGGGTTTCTTTTAAAATGTAATCCATTACAGTTACAAGTTACCTGCTAAAACATGTAGTTATTAACGTAATCCAAGTACCATAATATAACTGGATTACTTTTGGATTACTCCAATATTGAGTATGCTCATGAAGACAAAAAATAAATATCACCACAATATATATTCTATACAATGTGCCCCTGTTATTTGCGGGTAATAGGGACCCGAGCAGCCTACAAATAGCAAAAATCATTGTGTAATTAAAAAGCATGTAGGCTGATGATTGATTGAAGGCCATATGCTGTTTTCGAACTGTCACTGAAAGCAACCACACCTCATAGATAGATAGATAGATAGTCATCCAATGAGGATGACGATGTGTGACATCAACTGCAAAATGAATTTTTATCCCAGTCACAAGTTTAGCCGTGTATATGTTGTGTATGACGTTTAAATGGTGAATTGGTGGGAGGAAGATTTGTTTGGAAGGTGTAACTCTCATTATGATTGTAGGCTAGCGGGCTAGCTAGCAAGAAGCTACAGCGCGTAGCATGCCGCTGGACTCTCAGCTCAAACTTTCGCTCCGAGTAAATTCCAGTGAATACCGGTCGTCATTTCCTCCTCCCGTCCGTGAAGCTTTTTCAAACTGCCCGCGTGTGGAGGACACGACTAGTCAGTTCGTTTGTCCCCACCTCCCCGACATGTAGCAATGGTCCCACTCGCGCAGGCATGCGCTCTTTCTCTCTGTCTATGTACCTGTAACCTGATTACATGTTTTTTCCTGTAACTGTAATGGAATACAGTTACATTTTGTTTTGGTGCAATCTGATTACATAACGGCGGTACATGTATTTCGTTACTCCCCAAGCCTGTTGGTCCGTACAAAAAGTCTACGATCGGTGAAAATCAGCGGAAATACAAGGTGGATTCTCGGGGATTTGTGAACTCACAAATCCCGCGAGACTTCAGCTTGTAGTGCAAGGTTACCCGAAACCGTCAGAAAAATAAATGTAGAAAAATCCAATTTCCTCAAATAGATGCCTTTGCTTTAATAGACATTGTTCCTTAGTCCATTTAAATAGATAAATAAATAAATAAATGTCTCTCCTCAAATAAAACCCTAAGAAAAAAGTAAAGGATAGTGTCATTTGATGGCTGTATTTATCTTTAGCATCATTTATTTGTGAAAAATATACAAATTTCATAAGTAAAACGATTTAAAGATACGGACCTCCTCGCTAATGGCCATCTTACCGCTAATGGCCATCTTACCGCTAATGAACTTGTCTTACCTTGCAGTTCAATAAATACTATATATATATATTGTGCGATGTGAGTTTTGCCAGATGCTTGGTGTAATATTTCTTGTGAAAATAATAACAAATGTGTTATGGACTGAAAGCGCGTCAACCTCTCAGCATTCGTGCTGTTTTGTACTCATAGCAAACGTCTGACTGGGCTTCTCTCCTGCTCAGTTAAGTGTGAATAAGACACCAGGCAATATCCGCTGCAGCCAGAAAGGAGTTCTTCTGACCAGAGGTGCAGATCAACTGTCGACCCGCAATGGCGAGAGAGGCCTATACCAATTCTTTAGCAGCGCAAATGGGCTCGGAGGCTTCCGGGACGATTATGAATGGTAAACCTAATTCCCCACCGTGCGATCAAAGTGACTTCAGTCTACTGAATGTACCTTTATCCACTTGTTTTGTTTTTATTCATCCAAGGTGGACGAGTAAGAAGTTCTCCAGCAAGGGTGGGAAGCCGCTGTGGGTGGACCCCTTTGACCCACATGTTCAACATATCTTCTTCGATGACAACATACGACAGAATGATGAGGATACTGTAGTGCATCCCAAGGTAGCACACAACTATCAGATCATTTTTCCCCTCCCACTTATATTCTGTCGCATTTGACCACTCATTCGTTTCATATTGCGTATAATGAGCGGGATGCCGTTTTCTAATTCCCTGCATCTCTTTTGCCTCATTAACTCATTCACTGCCATTGACGGCTATAAACGTCAAAAATTCATTTGAACTAGCTAATTAGTTTCACATTTTTTTCCACCTTTGTTAACAAGAGTATAGACTTTTTTTAATAATTTTTTTTTTATTTTTTATAATTTTAAAAAATTGTTATTAATCGCATTACTTCAATAGTTAACTCACGATTAATCACAAATGTTATAGCTGTTCTAAATGTACAATAATGTTCATCTAGGTTTTCATACTCTTGTTAACAAAGGTGGAAAAAAATGTTAATAGTTATAATTTGAAGAAATAGTTCAAATTAATTTCTGACGTCTATAGCCGTCAATGGCAGTGAATGAGTTAATTTTGAATTTAAATGTATGTTATTTTGGGGGGGGGGGTTGCTGTCAAGTTCCATTTGGTGAGCACAGCATTTTAAAGCTATTTCAAGTACTGGAACTTCCTGACTCAGCTCTTTTTGGAGTAAAATGCTGACTCGCTACTAGTGTGTTGGTTGTCGAGGAAAGTCGGATGTTGGCGACTATGCGCTGAAATTTATAGATGCTTTATACATTAAGAGCTTCAAGGCCTTCATGCTGTTCTCCAGCCAGCAGCTGCCTGTGTTTATTTACCTTAGTAGTGAGTTTCATTTTGTGTTTGAGTAAATAAATCACATTGGTCCTCTTTCCACTGCAGTGTCAGGTTAGGAAAGTTGAAGATAATGGAGGATATAACAGAAAGCATGTAAGCCAATTGTGGAGTTACCTTTTTCTCCCCATTATAAATCTTTTGCAAACTGTTGCTCTGAAGTTTTTATTTTGAGGCATTCTAAAATTGGTCACTCTGCAGACAGAACAATCCTTAACTAATTCACAACTTATGCAAACTTTACAAAAACGGAAATGTCTGGTTGTTCTGTTACACGTTTGCATGAACTTATTTGCTGCCAAAAACAATACATATTTTAAATGTTTAAGTGTCCCAAAGACGCATTTATACGTTTTATGTGTTTTTTTAAAATGCTAGAGCATACAGAAGGCTTTGATGCAGCCTCTCAACTGCAAAGAACAGTTGAAGAAATAGTAGTTATTACACAAATGGCCAGTAGGTGGCAGCAGAGCATAGGAAATTAACCAGGACCATGTTGAAAAAAACCTTCAATTACTCAGAATTCTAAATAGATATGTAAATAATGATGAAACTTAGCTATATTCTAATGCTAATTGCTGCAAAACAGAAACAGATAGAAATATATTTCCTTATGAAAGAAGAGACTATAATCGTTCTTTTGGTAGGTTTCAGGTTTTTATAGCAATAGAACACAATAATCTGCGGGCCTTCAAATCAGTCAAAATCCAGTAAAACAGCTGGGAGTGAACAGGATTGCTTCTTTGGCTGGGAGTGAATGAGTTAAATGTGTCAAACCACATAATGCAAAGCAGCTTCCGATGCAGTTGCGTTGAAAAAGCGACAGAAAGCAACATGACTGCGCGTATGTTGCAGGTTTTCACGAAGCCAGGCGGCTCGGACACTCGCACGGCCTGCATCTCGGAACTTTATGAAGTCGCCTTGATCCAGACGGACCTCCTCAAGGCCATTTCTGAGCCCGACTACTTCACCCGCCGCGTCAACATCTGCCAGAAGAACTATGAGAAGAATATCCAGCAGGGGTCAGGCTAGAGCACGGCTCAGCGTCCTCTCTTAACCACGTGTCTGGTCTTGAGGAACTCCATATTAGGGTATCATTATCTCAGGGTTGTTGGAATTTTATAGGCAAGGAGGTGTTGGATGAATATGTTACTTCCTTGGAGAATTACTTGGATGTTTTTACTGTATATAATGAATAGGTCATAAAAGAAGCAGTGCACTCTCGGGAGGTTCTAATCTAAACGGTATTAAGTACGATTTTCATTACAGACCATATTAAATTATTATGGTTACTCAGTGCAACACTGATGGGGGGTAAAAAAAAAATCTGCCTGCCAAAAATGTATCTGCAAAAGACGTCAATTGCATGCTGAAGCATGAGTTCTTCCTTTCACCTAAAGCCATTTTATCCAGTCAGCAGCCTGAAGAAAGTCATTTCGGCACAATAACGACATTGGCAAATTGAAGAAAGGGAAAACAATCACCTTGATTGAGTTAATGAATTTAATTCATGCCAGACTTGAATGTTGTCCCTTACCAATGAAAATCACAATTCTCCAAGTTTAATCTTTTGAGAGAACCCCCCCCCCCCAATACTGTTAATTTTTTGTTATAAAGAAACAAACCTGTAGGTTAACAAAGTAAAACAAAACAACTATCTTCACCTGTAAAGTAAACAAATGACAGCACACACGTAACATTTTGTAGTACCTTGAATCAAGTATACAGTTTAAACATATATGTGGATTTTTTTCCCCCCTCTATACCCAGTTTGCATAATAAGTCACCAAATTAGAGACACTGACTTGCAGCGAAAGCACTGTGAATAATGCAGCTAAGCAATAATGACTTATTTTTCTTTGTGGCGGTTGCTCAGTAATTGGGGTCAAGTGAAGTCAAAAGCCACTTTCGTCCAAGCTGTTTACACCCATTCGGACCTGGAAGGCGTTACTTGAATTTACTCAATCTGATGATGAGCTTTTGAGGCCAATACCTGTGCAAACATCTCATGAAAAGCTTTGCAATCTCAAACGCCGAGCCTTCGGGTGCTCATTAACGCGTCTTGTCTTGCACATAACTATTTACTGTACTGTGTGATGTGTAATGTTAAAGGCGCTGAGATTCACAAGGTTGAGCAGGCATCGGGCGGGTTTAAATCATTTTACAATTAAAATTTGGATGTTCGTTGGTGGTGAAGCGGGTAACAGTTATTTAATGACGGGTTGACGGTGCAAAGAGGCTACTGTTCATGTTTTAGATGTTTTTTTTCTATAGTCATGAATAAAACCCATCAAAATTATCGTCAATTCTCTGCAGCAAATCCAAAGTGTATTGTTAATGCCATTACGCATACTGAACCTTAAATCATCTTTTTGACTGCTTCAGTTATCACTTGTTGTATGCTTTTGTCAAATAACAATTTGTTTTTACAGTCATTAAATATTTGTTTTTAAGTGTGGCCAACAGGATTGTGATGGATGTGTGCGATTTCACCACCACAGGTCCTATGGGGGTTCATTAGCAGGTCCAAAGGAGCATACAAATGCTTATCTTCATATAGCCAACACAATGAATCAGTAGCTGTTGGAAGCTGAAAATAATCTAAATCTTAAAGCTTTGACAGCCATGTTTGGGTGAGTGTTTAATGAGACGTTTCTCCCTCATTACCTGCAGTGTGTGTAAAATTGTAGGTATCATTAAGGAAGGGTCAGTCTGACTAACAAGTCTTGTCATATGTGAAGTGTGTCACAGGTTGGTGGAGGATAGGGTTCACCCATGGGGCGAGCGCAGCTCAGTGCGTATTAGCTGTAGGGAAGAAAATCAAAATCAGCACTTATCAAAATTGGTCAGGGAGGTTTGCGAAATAATTTACAATAAATTAGTGTATCATTTGCGAAAGTGCACACAAATTGGCAAAATATTGGCAGCTCGGATATACCTCCATTCAAAATGTCAATAATTGACTGGTTTTGTGATGTACAGTATAAATAGACATGCCTTTCAATATTCGGCACTAATGACTTGCCTGCTACCAGGTTACTTTCTTGTCACACACAAAACACTGAAAATGATTCAGCTCACATAGACTGTTAGCAGGAATTCAACTTGCTAGTCACTTTTGAGAAACATTCGCTAAATACAGCAACCAAATCGCTCATTTGCCAACAACAGTAGGTCCTCTTTGTTCACTGCCATGTCGTTCGTAAAAGTGCTGCACTTCGGCTAGTAACAAGATGAATATTACATTTTATGTAAAATGTTTAACTTCCCTGTTAAGTTTAAGAACCTCTGAATTCTACAGTAAATGGCATAAGTGACTGCAGCGCCTACTTTGTCCGCATGAGGGCAGCAGCGGCCCTCCTGGTCATTGTAACTAGCTTCCCTCCTTTCAGATAAGTTACCTGATTTTGTTGGAGGCTAACGAAATGGACACAATTGAACTACATCCTGCGTTTCTGCATCTTGGGTGACAAATGTCTACGGGTGTGTCGCAGGGTCTAAATTGTCACTTGAGGACGGCGGAAGGTTCATCTTGCGTCAATTGTGCGCACTGGCGCGCGCCTCTGATGGAAGAGAGAGAGAGAGAGAGAGAGAGAGAGAGAGAGAGAGAGAGAGAGGGAATAGTAAGGAGGGGATCGGAGGGCAGCTGGATGGTATGAATGTGGCTGGAAACTGTTGGATGCCGGCGCTTTGCACGAGCCATAAACGGGCAGTTGAACGCTGAGAACATGTGACAAATTCGGTACCTGTGGACTGTGTGGCACTATCGCTGCACCTTCGGACCGATCTGCTCTGATAGAAAGGTACACATTTCTTTACACAACTTTACAGTCCATTTGAGCTTGTCTTTGCTTTTCAAATAAGAAACATTATGTTGTGAACACTCAGGACAGTAATTAGTTAGCACATGGAACATGTGCGCTTCTGGGGGGCGTTGCGGCTGGTTCTCAACTTCGAGTTCCAAAATGGCCATTGACGTGTTTTGTTTGTTTTTCTTTTAAGTAGAAAATGTTTTAGAGACAGAATCCCACTGGTTGTACACTCATCTAAAGATCATCTACAGTATATACATCCGATTTCAGTGGTGTGTCCATGCTGAGAGGTTTCTAATATTTAGACTTGATATGCTACTGGGCTGTGTTAATGAAAATAGAGTTAAACTTCCCAAGTCAAATCTTTTGTCCGATTTTGTCATTTCCAGTAACTTCAGTTCACTCTTTAAATACTGTAGTTATCTTTATAATAGCTGCCGTTAATATTTAATTGTACTTTTTGGCACTGTCGAGGCCACTCTTGTCCAATTAAAATTGAAAACTACAGAAACAAACTTATTTACTTGATTGAAGCACACCACTATTAGGGTAATATGTTTTTTTGTTTTTAAGACAACACATTTTATCTACCAAATTACATAATTCACATTAATTTGATTTCAGATGGCTTTGAAAGAGTGTTCTGTAGCAAAAAGAAAATATGGTACTGAGAATTTATAAACATTACATTTTTTAGCCCTCCTGTCCCCACACCTGCGCATTGTGCAAACTTTTAAATTATATTTTAAAAAAATTTGTATATCTTTCTGATGGTGCCAATCAAAGCCAAACATTATCGTCTTTATAAAGACTAGATTTTCATACATGGCTCTCATGAGATTGCAGTTTTTACAGTACATCACAGCTTTTGATATGCAGTTAAGAGACATTGTTCTCACTGTAAGTTGATATCAAACTGTACGTAAGGTTAACCAATACCATGAACTCAACATAGACCTTTTATCAATTTGTTATTATTTTATTATTTCCTTTGTTGTAGAACTGATGCAGTCTTATTATTGAAGTTGGCCAGTGATGTTGGTTTTGATTTCCCCCAAAACACTCTAAAAGGGTAGGCCCTACTTCATTTGCGCTGTAAACAAAGACAGTCTTTATGACTTTGTCCTTCATGCAACCCTTCTTAGTTAAGTTGTCTGTGCACGACATTGATTGCTTTTCCTTTCCTTAATCTTCGGTGTATTTGCAAGTAGGGCCCTTTTATTTGCAGTTTCCTCATTAAACCGAAATGTTTTGTCACTAATGGGCCAAAAGGTCATTGTCAGTCTATTTACCCAAAACCCAATTACCTTGTTTAGTTCACCACCTAAATTTTGTCATTGAGAGGTAAAGAACACAAACGATAAGGTTTCGATCATTGAGTCGTAGTTAAGTCACTGATAGAAATCATCATCATCATCATTATTATTATGAAAATTAACCCTAACCCAACATCAAAATGAAGGAAAGCAGAGTGTAAGTGGAGAAGTACTAAACTCTAAATACACTTTGAGCTGTACCAACATCTTTGTAATGCAAAACAAGGGGGGAGTTGTTAAGAGCTAGGCAGCAACAGTTTTCTGAAATCATTAGTAAGAACCTCGGCAAGTCGCACACTCCGCCTGATAAACTCATCAATTCCCCAAATCAAAAAACACCACAACTCCTCTCAACAGAAATGTAATGAATTTGTTTGCTATTTTAGTGCAAAAGTAGAATCCATCAGGTCAAATATTAGCACAAATAAGCAAAATCATAAAATGATGCAACAAAAAAACACCCCGGAAGAACTCAATTACTATGTCAGAATTTGATGCAATTTGTAAAAAAACAAAAACAAAACTGTAGCGGAAATGGTTCTGCAGCTAACCGGGCCCCATTTTTCATGCCCAGCGCAAGTCTAGTGCAAATCGGCGTCCAACTGTACTCATGGGTAGAGTTTTGGTCCTTTTGGTATTTTTTGGCACATATGCACTGTTGTGGGATGGAACACAGCTGACTCCCGGCCAATTGATGCAGCTCCCCTCAATTCGTTATAAAATCAGGGTGGTTAAGGCGTACACAGTGCTTTACTTTGTGAAAGCAGAAAATGATTTGCTGGGGTCTGTGCATGAGATTGACGTGATTTTGTCTCTCTGTGTGATCTGACACCCCCCCCCCCCCCTCCCAATCATAGTTGTGTCACGCAGATAAGGGGTGGACCCTTTTTATTCATTTTGGTCACTGATGGCATGGTGTTTTACTGCCCGACTTTAATACCCACTGATGCAGTGGTGTCAAAGTCCGGTCCTCGAGGGCCAGAGTCCTGCATATTTTAGAGGTTTCCCACGTTCAACATGGCTGATTCATGTTTAAGCTCATCAGCAAACTGCAGGAGCTTGATAATGATCTTGATCATTGAATCAGGTGTGTTAGAGTAGAGAAACCGGAATAAGTGCTATAGAAAATGGATGGATGTTTAATCAGATCTTGTTGGATCCCATTTGATTGTAAAGTGTACCTAATGAAGTGTCATGGGAATGTCATCGCTCAGTCTCCATGGTTACACATTCATTTGGGGGGGGGGGGGTAATACTGGGAAATGTAGGGTGATAGTGAAAGGATTTAGTGTTGTGTGTTGCTGCGTGATAGAGCAGATTTACGGATTACTGGAAAACTTGAAGGGAAAATTATTGCAACTGTTCTTTTATTTATTTTTTTTTTTAAACATGTGTACCATCTGCTGCTTCTGGATCACCATTTGAAAGGTCCAGTCTCATACCTGGAGAAGAAGCTACGCACCCCTCCCTCCCTCTCCAGTCCTAACACATGTGCTAATCAGCGTAATGAGGATCACAGCTGACGTGCGGCGTCTGGGCCTGTCTGTTCGGTTTCCAGGCAGGGTTGCGTGGTGCGTCGGCGGCTCTCGTGCCAGTGAAATGCCACCTTCAATCAGGAGGAAGGCGATGGATGACATTATGGAGTCATGCGGGACTTATAGGTCAAACGTGTTTTTATGGAGGGGCGCGTTATGTGGTTATAATGTATATGATAAGGGATGCCATTGCACAACAAAAAAAAATCATGATCCGTTAAGCTGACGGTTCGGTTCACATTGGAAACAAAAATGCAAAACAAAGTGAACAGGCATTTCAAATCAAACCTAATAGAGTTGGTGTGCATGCTGGGAGTTTTTGTCGGCACTTACAGCGTATGTACATGTCGTATTGAAAATGGACGCCATAGTGTCTTAAAATGTGATCATGCGTTTCATATTCATCCTACACATGAATAAACACACAGAGGCCAACTTTGCAGACGTCAACCTGGGTGCTTGAATGTGGAATGGAGCCAATTTTCCTATCCGAGGATGAAGTGGGACGCATTCAGTGGACATTTTGGACGTTCTAAGCTGCCGAGGCTGACTTTTACATCAGCGTGAGTTGTCTGAATGAGAGCTTTGCAATAAGGAGAGAATATGCAGAAGAAATCTTCTAGTTTTATCAGATTGGCATCTATGCATCCATTTTCTATAGCGCTTGTCCTCATTGGGTTCACTGACGAGCTGGAGTCTACCCCAGCTGGTGGTGGACCTGTGGCGGGTTACAGCCAGCCAATCGCAGAGCACATATATCATTCATCAAAGTCTAACTCTTCAGACAATGAATTGTCAAATACCATTTCAGAAATATTGGATTTGTTCTGATAGAAGATCAACTTGGTGTCACCTCAGTTTATACTCACAGCTACTGGAGCCACATTTGCATGATAATTTATGAAAGAGTGAAATAGCATGCTGGATGTTGACATATTTCTATACGAAGTAACTAATGTTGCTTGGCATTTTCGCTCAGCAGTGGAATTTCTCAGTGTTCAAATGCAACCCACGTTTCTGTCATTATGACTTAGAATGAAGAGTGTGGTAACAACTTTAAACCTTATAGCTAAAAAAAATACAGCAAAAAATGTATACAAATCGTAGCTAAAGAATAACCACTACAAAATCCTATTGATGTCATAATGGCTTGTAATAAGGAGAATTATTTCTCTGTCATTGCAATGTCAACACAAGATCACATACTTTTTCTGCTGGGCAAAATTATTATTATTATTTCTTTTTTTTTTGTGCTGATTTTGACTCTTTTCCCACATAAGAGCAACATGGATTTATTTATTTTTTACTTGGGGGGGGGGGGTACCTAATGTTTTTAGTTGTTATAGTGGACACCAGGAGAATATGGCTTACACGTGTTGTAAACTTACCAAGCTGATATGCAACATTTTTAACATGAACATCATGCAAATCAACCTGCGATTGTAATTGGTTAGTTCAGATCCAATCATGAACCAGAAGTGTTGACATCATCCAAATTATGCATTTTATTGGTTTAGACACGCGGAAATGTCATGTCCACTGGGACCATCTATAAGTCTGAAGGGGTTAAGTAGTCTGTAATACTGGTGTAGCCTACCAGCCAGGAGACCTCTTTATGTTATGTTACCAAAGCCCCCCCCCCCCCCCCCCCCCACCCACACACATTTCTGCAGATATTTAATTGTAAGTTTTCATGGGACAACACTGAAGAAATTACATTTTGACACAAAGAAAAGTTGGTCAGTGTACAGCTTAGGCTATATAACAATAAATGTATTCTCTCAAAATACAGCCATTTGCTCCCAAAAATGTATAAATATGTTTGTCCCAAAATGTTTTAAGTATCCCAAAGACGTATTTATGTATTTTTTGTATACTACAGCATACAGAAGGCTTGGGTGCAGCCTCTCAACTGCAAAGAACGGTTTAAGAAATGGTAGTTATTACACAAACGGCCAGCAGGTGGCAGCAGAGCAAAAGAGATCAACCAGGGCCATGTTGAAAAAAGCTCATTACATTTCTAAATAGATTTGTGAATAATGATGAAATATGATGAAACTGAGCTATACTATAATGCTATTTGCTGCATAACGGAAATATACTTTTTCCCTGTTGAAAGAAGAGATTCTAATTTTTCTTTTGGTACGTTCCATGATTTTATAGCAATAGAACACAGTATTCTGTGGGCCTTGCAAAATCAGTCAAAATCCAGTAAAACAGCCAGGAGTGAAGGGGATTGCTTCTGTGAAAATGGCTGGGAGTGAATGAGTTAATAGCTAACCCTCTGGCAACAAATGTGAGTACACACCTAATTGAAAGTGACAATGTTTTGTGTGGCCACCATTATTTTTCCAGCACTGTCAACTCTCTTGGGCATTGAGTTTAACATGGCTTTACAGGCTGCCACTGAAATCGCCATCCGTTCCTCTATGACAACATCACAGAGCGCTGACTTTATGCTCCACCACCTTCCATTTGGGGAATACCCCATTATGTCTGGAAACACACTTGGCCATTTCATCACCATGACCCTCAGCTTCTCTAACAAGGCAGTGGACATTTTGGAGCTGTGGTGGTGGTCATTATCATGTTGGAACACTGCCCTGTGGCCCAGTTTCCAGAGGGAGGGCATCATGCTCTGCTTCAGTATGTCATAGTACATGTTGGCATTCATGGTTCCCTCACTGAACAGTTGCTCCTCAATGCAGTCAGCACCCATGAAGCCCAAGACCAGGACACTCCCCACCACCAAATCTGACTGTAGGAAAGACACATTTGTCTTTTTACTCCTCAACTGGTTGCCACCGCACATGGCTGACACTATCTGAAACATCCATCCATCCATCCATCCATCCATCCATCCATCCATCCATCCATCCATCCATCCATCCAGCCATCCAGCCATCCAGCCATCCAGCCATCCAGCCATCCAGCCATCCAGCCATCCATTTTCATGCTTGCAAGACACACTTGTCTACTCCACACCTGGTTGCCACCACACACACTTGACACCATCGGAACCAAACCAAAATCAGACCACAGGACATGGTTCCAGTAATCCATGTCCTTGGTTTAGTTTGTCTTCAGCAAACTGTTTGCGAGCTTTCTTGTGCATAATTTTTAGAAGAGACGTCCTTCATGCAATTTGATGCGCTGTGCGGCGTACGGTCTGAGCACTGATAGCCTTAAACACATAGGACAAAACACAAAAGTATAATATATATATAAAGAAAAAATATATATATAAAGAAAACAAATCCAAATCATTCTGTTGCTATGTAAAAAGGTTTGTGTCCTCAATCTAATACGTGCTTGAGTGAGGCATCAGGACCACGACTCATAACTTCCTAGCAAATCCACATCTGAATGGCTGAAAAAACAAAAACAAAACGAAGGTTAAAAAGGGGCTAAGTCCAAATCTGGTCTTAACTCCAATTGAGATGACAGTTAGTGTTTAAAAAGCCTCCAGTTTGACTGAGATAAAACAATTCTGCGAAGAAAAGTGGTCCACAATTCCTCCATGATGCGAAAGATTTATGACCACTTACCGCAAAGGTTTCATTTCAGTTATTGCTGCCAAGGATGGCAAACAGTTATTACATCCAGGGGGCAATTACTTTTTCACATGGGGCCAAATCGGTTTGGATTTTCCCCTTTAAATAAATAAAACCGTCATTTAGAAACCATTTTATATTTACTTGGGTTGTCTTTGAAAGAGGTTAGCACAATTAGCTACATTCAATGGCATGACTTCTTTCTGTGACTGACTGTGGATATTCATCGCAGGTCAGTATACCAGCGAACCATCGGCCGAATCGTCCCTCTTCCATACAACAACAGCATTTAATTTTCAAGTGAATGCTCTCTCGCTTTTCAAATTTCCCACAGGGCGCGTCTGCATTTAAACAACACGCTCAGGTCCGTGCATGCTACTTCTCAACTGTGCTTCAAAGTCCTTGTCCTCCAATCAAACGTCCCCTGGCCCTCGAGACTGTAGATGGAGATATTATGCAGGAAATCAAATGTGTAGATGAAAAACATCCAGCTTCTGTGTGCATTAAAGGACTCATTGCTGCCGTAAAGTGAATTTCTCAAATTAAAGCAGTAAAAAATTGTAGTGTCGGAATTATGTAGCTATGACATACAGATTTTGGAGGATCTCACCTTTTGCAGCTTTGTATGACGACCGGCTTGCACTTTAACGCTGTGAGAAATTTAAGGTGGGGGACATAAGATTGTTTGGCTGTGTGACACATGCCCGCCACTCGGAATGGTGGGCTTTGTCTCGACTTTGCCAGAGGCACAGCGATGCGTCAGTTCACGGCAACCGTGTGCCCGTTGATGGCTTCGTGTGAGCGCTGCCACCACAAAATACGCGCTTGAGTTCAGGGCAACGTGACGCTGCGATAAAACCTGACAAAATATGGCTGACAAGGATGACTTTGCAAATGAAAAATCAAGTCACAAGGCTGCTGTACATACAGATCGAGCCGATAAGTTGACTCACTGCTGAGTGTGTTGACATGCAGCCTTCAATAAATCAATCAATGGTTTGCATTGATGTATCAATCTATCGATGTTGAGTTTTGGCCTTAAAACAAACGTGAACAGTTGTTGCTTGGGTTGTGAATAGCATTTTAACACTTTCATACACATTAGACTTCTGTTGTAATGTCTTCTTATGTGGCTGATGTGCTGAGGTTTTTCCAGGTTCATACTGTACCCCCCCCCCCTTTAAAGGGGCAGAGCTTGAGCTTTTCCCCTCCACCTTGCTTATGTTGACCTGCCAGGCATCCCATTCTCTCTCCCCCTGTTGGTTATTGTCAGGGTTGGGAGGGTTACAAGTTACCTGCTAATTTTTTTTGTTAGTAACGTAATCCAAGTACCATAATATTAAAGTAATGTAACTGGATTACTTTTAGATTACTCCAATATTGAGTATGCTCATGAAGACAAAATAAAAACAAATATCACCACAATATATCTTCTATTCAATGTGCCCTTGCTATTTGCGGCTGATTGGGACCCGGGCAGCCTACAAATAGCAAAAATCTTAGTGTAATTAAAAAGCATGTAGGCTATTGATTGATTGATTGATTGAAGGCCATATCCTGTTTTCGAACTGTCACTGAAAGCAACCACACATCAACTGCAAAATGAACTTTTATCCCAGTCACAAGTTTAGCCGTGTATATGTTGTGTATGATGTTTAAATAGTGAATTGGTGGGAGGAAGATTTGTTTGGAAGGTGTGACTCACATTATGGTTGTAGGCTAGCGGGCTAGCGAGCAAGAAGCTACAGCGCGTAGCATGCCGCTGGACTCTCAGCTCAAACTTTCGCTCCGAGTAAGTTCCAGTGAATACCGGTCGCCATTTGCTCCTCCCGTCCGTGAAGCTTTTTCAAACTGTCCGCGTGTGGAGGACACGACTGGTCAGTTTGTTCGTCCCCACCGCCTGGTTATTGTTTATCATTTATGAGAAATATTTAGCTACAGTATTTCTATAGCAATGGTGTCCAAACTCGGTCCTCGAAGGCTGGAGTCCTGCAGGTTTTGGATGTTTCTCTGTAGTAAATGTATGTAAAATACATATAGATAAGATAAAATAATGCCCATGATCCAAAACCATCATTCCCCCATTTCATCATAGCTCTGCATCCATTTGACTTATACCAGCACAGACACACGTTTAGACTGCAAGTGGAAAAAAAAAAGAGTAGGGTCAGATAACCAACCAGTCGGCTGAGACGCCCCGCTGCTGGTTGCCTAGCAGCCATCACATGCTGAGGCTGCGCTGGTAAAGAGGGCACACAGCTTGGACCAGCTGAGTTGAACTTTGTAAAATTGGGTGGTGGCCCTCATTAATGGTATTCTAAAAGATGAAATGTTAGCCTGTGACCCTACTAAACAAGTAATTAGTAATCACAAAACACATTCAAAAGACCTGATATGGCTGCCACCTACCACAACAGTTCTGTCCCAGATAATGATCATTCTAATTTGTCACCGATAGTACACCAACAATGAATCACCATCATCAATTCTAAACAGATTTTTAGAATACTATACACGGTCAATAACAAAGTAGCAACAATAAAAGATAAGAACAAAGAATAAGAGTAAAAGTTATTTTTTTTTAGTGTTGTTCCGTGAGTTTATTCTAATGTAATATATATGCCTTAATTTCCTTAAGAAAATTTGGGAAAGCTGACCCATGTACATGTGTATGTATTTAGCAAAGCATTTGCGCACTGTATGTGCTGGATGTCAGAAGCTAATGTTGTTAGCAAAAGCTAATCTGTGCTAACACGGCAGCCTGTTCTTACCGTTTGTAGACATGATAGTGCTTCAATGTACTGTCGTCCTGCCAGTGCTTGAAAACGCCAGATCTTTGCTAGGTCGTGTGGAGACACTTGGCGTGGTATCATGTTATTTATGTAAATATACAATTAAACAGTACACAGCTAGCTCATTGGCTGACAGTCATATTTCAGAAATAAGCAGGTAGCAAAAGATTTATTTGGTAGTTTAGCACTTGATGGGCTGGGAGGCACACCAGAGACCCAACTTTTTACAAGCAATTAAAAAAAGTCAATGTTCCATAATATGTCCCCTTTAAAACTCTCCAAGGGGTCTAAAAATTCAAGCAAACATCTTCATTATCACCTCCTGTCATTTTTTAAATTACATCGCATTGGCTGCCATGTAGACAGTCAATGCTGCCAGCCTAACGTATTTGGCACCACCTTTCATTTTTTTCTTCCCCACAACCCTCCTAGACCTTCTGTTTGTTTCTTTTTCTTTTCTTTTTCATCATCTATCTTCCCTAGTGCTGTTTCCTCTTTTTAATTTAGTGTTGCCTCCCATCCATTTAAGGAATTACGCTGCTAGGAAGCTGCCGAGCCACGTGGGGAGAACGTAGCGGCGTGTCCCCACATGGCCTTTCGTGGCTCATACCGCAGAGTCAGCCATAAAGCAACATAGCAAGATATACTGTGACAGATTGGGTCCGAGTGAAGGCAAGATAAGAAAGACCAAATGTTTACTCTCCAGAAAGAAGTGAATCAAAGGTTGGACGAGGAAGGTTTAAGTGAAACATCTTTTTCATGTAGCTAGCTGTATACACAAAAACCTTATATAAAACCATCACTGGGAAAAATATGACAAGGTAGTGAACGCCACATGCACGGTCACCCTGGCCTTATACAAACAACAATTCAAATTTTGGATTTGTACAATCGAAACTGTCCCAATATTGTAATATTGGCTTGGCAATAAAGCGCCTCATTAACACGAATAGTACTTTTTACATAAAAAGATTACAATCTTTCCAAAATTCCAATACATATAAATAGATGGATGTACTATCTTAATGGGAACACTTATGCCTGCATGAGCACAATTAGTTTTTGTGTATTAGTCTGTGCAGGATGGAGCAGAATTGACTCATTTGATTTTAAATAGACACGCTCCATTAACACATAATCGTATGATTTCCACGTTTGTTTATCAGTGATAAACCTGGCATGGCAAGTATTTAATATATTGTCCAAATCATTTTTGTAATTTGAGGAGACCTGACTGAACTTCCATTACTGAAGGTTTAGAATTATGTATATATGAGAGGCAAGAAGAGGGCATTTCCATACTTTAAAGAATGAAAGAAAAATCTTGTACGTATAAGAATTATTGGAGGCTATTGAGCCTATTGAAGAAGCTTGATCACATCTAATATATCAAATACGGAAATGGTCCTCTATAAAAGATAATAATATTTAGTTTTGAAGTAGTAGATAGGCCTTATAGATAATATATCTAACTGAATAAGGCAACCACATTTCGTTCAACTTTATCCAGTCCCGTTTTATGAGGTTTGCCACCTATTCTTTTCTCAATCATTTTATGAGACTTGACTGATTGACTCCTTCAGGAGTAGCATCACTTTTCACAACTCATATTACAACCTGTCTTTTCTTCACCACTCCAAAGCTTTGATGTTGCAATATGACCTACTTTATTGTTTCCTCTGCTTTACTAAGCGAATGCATATTTTATTTCGCACCGGCATTATTTGTCCTGTCTGTTGTGTGAGAACAACTGTGAGCTCCATGTTACTCCCATCCCTCAGCATTATTGCACAAATGAAAGAACAAGTGAGACCAATGGCTAAGTAGGCCATGACCTGTGGCATGTGACCCTGACCCTGCTGTGGATTAAAACTCGGATTGATTTGTGGTATTACCAAACAAACAGATGGAGTCAGAACACTGCAGTCTTGTGTTATTGACTGTCGTGCACAGCGAGTACATCGACGTCCATGCTTGCTTCTACGTGCACGCAGAGGCTCATGCATGCTTTGTGTGTAAAATGACATCTGCCCACACGCATTCTCTTTAGCCTCCAGTAATACATTCTGTCCTGTTTGAGGATCCAATTCAAGCATTTAGCATATAATATCTATTTCCTTCATAGCAGTGCTTCTTATTTATTTTTTGCTACGCCCAGAGAAAAATAAAAATAAAATAATTCGTGTCTCCCAAACTTTCCACCGCGGTGGTAAATAGTATAATTTGTCAATAAATTTGTTGTATGTACACCTCTGGAGAGAAGCTAATACTCCTTTCTGACGATGAAAGCGCCGCTGCCACCTACTGTAGTGGATGTGCAATTACACTTTATTGTAGTAAGAAAAAAAAAATCATGTTCCTTGGGGTCGCATCTCACTACACTAAGCCCCTCCCAATCAGAGAAACATAAAATGCAGCTCATTACACAAAGTATTATTTAAGTAACGGGGTTGTGGTAAATACAAATGGTTTGTTAGTTTTTGGTTGGATAATATTTCTGTTTGCCAATGTTGACGCTGCATGTGCCATATCCACAGACACTAACTACAGTACAGTACCTCGAATTATGTCGTACGCTGCCTACGTCGTTTCACACATGCACTTACTCACCCACATACAAAATAAAAAAAATAAAAATAAAAAATAGAGCAATGATGATGACATGTCAAATCAATAAAATTACCGAATGAACAATACTGAGCTCTAAAGAAAAATAATAATAAATACAAATAATTTAAAAGAAAAGGAAATGCATAGATTGGCGTCTCATTTCAATATAATACAGTCATACCATCCCAAGATTTTGGAAGGGTGCAACATTTCGGCAGCATAACATTTTAAAAGAAAACATTAAATTATAACTAAATGGAATAAATAGTGCTGTTCCTAATTAAAAAGGAATTCATAATATCAAAGGCGGCCTGGTCTTCTCGTTTTGCACACACAAATCAATGCAAGCCCTGAACAAAGAATAATGTCATCGGTTCTTTATGGAGGTAAATTTGGTGCAAAACTAACTTGTGCAAAAAATTTGTACCTGTAGAAAAAAGTTTAAATTTGTATCTGTAAAAGTCGTGATTTGTATCTTTAAAAAAAAAATGTGTGCCTGTAAAAAAAAAATTGTATCTGTAAAAGAAATTTGTACCTGTAAAAAAAAAATGTGTATGTGTAAAACAAATTTGTATCTGTAAAAACAAATTTGTACCTGTAAAAGTCATGATTTGTATCTGTACAAAATTTTTTTTGTACCTGTACAAAAAGTATAAATTGTATCTGTAAAAGTTGCGATTTGTACCTGTAGAAATGACAACTTGTAGTCAAAGAAGTCGCCACTAGGAGTCACAAGTGGGTTTTCTGCTGCTGTTCAGTGACGTGAGTTTTGCCCCATTCGTCGCGCTACAAATGGAGCAAAACTAATTTGTACTTGTAGAGCGCCGTGATTTGTACTCGTAGAAGAAGAGGGCGGGCTCTGGAGGATTTGGGCGGGCTAAAGCTCAATCTCATTGGTTGAGCGAACGACCGTGGGTTGAACTCAAATGACGCCCATAAATCCGCAATTCCAAACAGAGTAGCCACACTAGTTTACGCGTCATTTTGGAAGAAGAGGACGTCCCAGGCGTGAAAATGTCAACATGGTTCAATATACGAACACCGTGTGGAACAGCTTAAACGTTGGTTGACATGCAGAGCACTCCAAGTGGGCAGAAAGAAAGAAGTTTTAGTATGAAGGTAAGATTTATTGTACGAACATAGCTCGTAATCCGGTGCTAGCTAGCTAGCTCATCTCATGTTGTTGTCACGAAAACTGAACACATTGAAGTCACGATTTGTATTTCAAGATTTGAAGCCTACCAGTGTAAACATACGATCAATAGCTTGTACCTGTAAAAAGAAAAGTGGACAGTACTCAGCTACTTGTATTTGACTAACATTATATTCAAGCATCTGTACTCTTACTATCATAATAAAATGAAAACAAAACGTTTTTTACTGCGAGTGGATCTTTAAGCCGCTACAGGTATTTTAACCTCAACCCTTTACCGTCTGTATTTAATCAATTCATTTCAAATATTATAATTTATTGATAAATGTCAATATTTTTGCAATGTATGCTTTGCAAACAGTTAAAATAAAAGGCTCTTACACTTTTAAACGTACACATTTGCTTTCAACACTGAAGCCAAATAAAAATAATGCAAATGGGAATGTTTATAAACAATGTCTGTGTCTATCAGTATTACCACAATTTCTGATATTAAGATGTGACAAAATCTTAGTTTTTTTCCTGGCTAACAAGATAAAGCTAAACATTTAACTGATTACGTATAATGTCAGTGGCTGTGTTTTGATAATGACACAGCTAGGAAGCTATGATTATTTTTTATTGTATGAATATTCTGACCCAACCATTCTATTCGCACAGATGCCAGCATGCAGTCAATCAAAGCTACTTCTTGATCAATCGCTAGACGGTGGCACATGGTGTGACGTCAAACCTGCTTCAAAGTGGCTGTGAAGTCCAACAAATGAGAATCCTTGATACACTGGTTACTGTTCTGAGAGAATTTCACTACAAACACCTTTGGGAAAGTGAAGAAATTATGCTTTCTAAATGTCTTCCAATTTTGAGTTTGAAATGTTGCAGGAGTACAATTTAATCCATATTGAGAGTTATTTGAAATAGTCAGATCAAATAACAACATGTATCATTCAATAAACAAGATTGTGCATCATTTGAAATGTTTTATTTGATGTCCAGAAGAGCCGTTTCTGCATCCATCCAAGACGAGAACAGTATTCTTCTCACAAACAGAACAAAAGTTATTGATGGAGCTGTTTGAGGAATTCAAGACTCACCAAAAAAGGCAATACTGCTGCTATCACTAAGACGAGGGAAATATGATTGGCAAAAAAGAAAAGAAAAAAGCAGACAGACTAAATATATAAGTTATAATTGTTTCATGTTAGATGTGTATTTCACATTAATCGTGTTATTAATTATTGATTTAATGTAAAGCACCTCGAATTGACCTACATATTCATTCTTCACGGTTACATCTCAACAGTAGCCAAAAGCGATCATGGCAGCAAGTGGGCAAGTAGCCTATAACAATATATATAAAAAATAAGACTAAATAGGTGTTGCCCATTATTGTAGCCACCAGAAAAAAAGACACCACTGCCACAGGTAGATCTGCAAAATAATTTTCCATAATCCAGTTTGATGGAATACCCCCAGGTGTCATCTCCTGTCTCTTGGCTGCTTTCTGATGGAGTGCGTCATCCTTTTCACTGATGCTTCAGCAGTGTCTCCAGCAGTTGTCTCCACCTTTTGAGCAATATTTTGAAATATATGAGATTCTCATTTAATTAAAAATAAATAAACTAACATTTGACCTAGTTACTTTTGTTAAAGTAGCTGCGTGACAGTGACACTGCTCACATCTTAGTAATACAGATAGACTGGCATTTCAAAAGCAGAATAGCCAATATTTAAATAAGAGTAATGTTACATTGGAAAATGTAACTCAAGTAGAAATTAAAAGCGCAGAAAAAATACTTGCACAAATATTTGAGTACTGTGAGTGATGAGTAAACTAAGAGTGTAAGAGCAAAATACTGACATTTATCAATAAATTATAATATTTGAAATAAAATGATTAAATACAGAGGATAAAGGGTTGAGGTTGAAATACCTGGAGCGGCTTAAAGATCCACTCGCAGTAAAAACGTTTTGTTTTCATTTTATTATGATAGTAAGAGTACAGATGCTTGAATATAATGTTAGTCAAATACAAGTAGCTGAGTACTGTCCACTTTTTTTTTTACAGGTACAAGCTATTGATCGTATGTTTACACTGGTAGGCTTCAAATCTTGAAATACAAATCGTGACTTCAATGTGTTCAGTTTTCGTGACAACAACATGAGATGAGCTAGCTAGCTAGCACCGGATTACGAGCTATGTTCGTACAATAAATCTTACCTTCATACTAAAACTTCTTTCTTTCTGCCCACTTGGAGTGCTCTGCATGTCAACCAACGTTTAAGCTGTTCCACACGGTGTTCGTATATTGAACCATGTTGACATTTTCACGCCTGGGACGTCCTCTTCTTCCAAAATGACGCGTAAACTAGTGTGGCTACTCTGTTTGGAATTGCGGATTTATGGGCGTCATTTGAGTTCAACCCACGGTCGTTCGCTCAACCAATGAGGTTGAGCTTTAGCCCGCCCAAATCCTCCAGAGCCCGCCCTCTTCTTCTACGAGTACAAATCACGGCGCTCTACAAGTACAAATTAGTTTTGCTCCATTTGTAGCGCGACGAATGGGGCAAAACTCACGTCACTGAACAGCAGCAGAAAACCCACTTGTGACTCCTAGTGGCGACTTCTTTGACTACAAGTTGTCATTTCTACAGGTACAAATCACAACTTTTACAGATACAAATTTATAGTTTTTGTACAGGTACAAAAAAATGTTTTTGTACAGATACAAATCATGACTTTTACAGGTACAAATTTGTTTTTACAGATACAAATTTGTTTTACACATACACATTTTTTTTTACAGGTACAAATTTCTTTTACAGACACAATTTTTTTTTTTACAGGCACACATTTTTTTTACAGATACAAATCACGACTTTTACAGATACAAATTTAGACTTTTTTCTACAGGTACAAATTTTTTGCACAAGTTAGTTTTGCACCAAATTTACCTCCATAGTTCTTATTAGTTGAGGCTGAAGGGGTGACGCATGAAGTGAGCAAGATTGCACCACAATAGAAAATGTTGTGTCTAAATCTCAGCTCTCATCTTCAGCGCGCAGTTTGCATGTTCGACTTACACAATTCAGCACCAAATTGTGTGTTGTTAAGATGCTGTCCCTTTTGGATATACTTGTGTTCTGTTGCAAGAAAGTTTCAGACAACATGACAGCGTGTCGGGACTGTGAGTTTGATACATGGGTTTGCCAGCCTTGATGGCGATGGATGACACGAGCGGTGATCAGATGACTCAGGTCGGGAATTGATGCATGATGGCTGCGCATTGTTGAAACACAAGGAAAGATGTACTGGTAATAGTCGTGCATGTTTTTCTATTAGATCCGACTTTTTCGCTGGAGTCACTCAGTTTGAAAGGGAGGGATTGAATTCAAATGAATTGCTTTTGAATTGAGTGTAGCGCTCTGTCTCACATTTAACACATTTCATGGAAACAAGCAGTGTGGGCTTTCAAAAGCATTAGTGAAGTGTGCCTTTGTCGGTGATTGTCAGTGGGGCCGTCTCCCCGGCGACAGACAGTGGAGCAACTGATTGGACGCTCAACCTCGGGGTCATGCCGTTGCCTCTTGGTGGCGCAGATGGGAAACGTTAGCCTAACAGGGAACAATTCCATCTCGAGTGGCCATGCGATGAAGCCAGAAGATGACATTTTGTTTTGCTGTTGTGTACCTCGTGACTGGCCATTTTGCATATCTCCCTTTTTCATTTCTGGTAGCTTAATGCATCCTCCCCACAATTTTCTGCCGCAGTTGTTTGTTTGCTATTCTGTCTTTGTGTTGCCATGTGGGCGATGTTGTACAAAATCATTCACGTGTATTAGAAAGTCCTCTCAGTGGAGTTGAAGCTGCCAAGTCCATATCAAGAGCTGTTTTGCAAACCACTGTGAATTATTCTAAAAAATAAAAAAAATAAAAAATCACCCAGACCTGCACAATTTACATACATTAATTTAATCCTGTTGACATAATACAGGTGTGTTGTGTCAAAATATACACAACAGTAACTGACAAATCCAAAAATACAACTGTTGATTTTAGAATTAATGCTAATTATTTACTAATCCCCTTGTATAAACAAAACACACCACCGTGAAAATCCAATGCGTCGTCAAACCATAAAAAGAAAGGAATACTGATCACTAAACCAACGGTTTTTTTTTTCTTTCTTTCTGATTAACAGATGTCTACTAATGCTGTCTACATATTCTGGTCATTATTTTGACATTTTAGTTCATGTTTGTTGAAAGCTTGAATTTGTGTGGCGCCATCTTCAGGTGAAACACAATTTGGTTGTTTGTTCTCTCATTGGACGAGAAGTGATTTACGACATCACTTGCACAATATGATCGCTCTGCCACCCACCGGCTCGGCCCCGTACATGCCTCCTCAAACGCCTCCTTAGCGATGTTGTAGTAGCATTTTGCAAACCTCTTTATACCCATTTTTAGGTTAGTGAGCATTTGGTTCGTTTTTTTTTATTTTTAGCATAGCTTGTCATAGTATCGAAATTATTTCGATACTATTTTTCACTGCTGCTGTCAATCACAGCCAGACCACGCCCAACCCTCACCCCATTCGCAAGCCCAACGGTCCTCCAGGCAACATCTCCTTTGAGTGCCATTTTCAAATATTATTGAGGGGTGGAGCAAGAGTCTGCCTTCCTGTTGAGTTACACTTTAAAAATACATTCTTCTTTCATTTATTAGCCAAATTGTACTGAGCAGCCAGGACAAATATGTGTGTGCACCACTTTTCCTCATATTCTTCTCTTAGCCATCTTGCACTGCAATTACCTTCATGATTTATGTGAAGAGCTAACTAGTGGTTGTGTAATCAGGCAGCTGTTAATTATATTGGGAAAAGAAATGATCATCATCAAAATAAATAGGATGTGTTCCTTCCTCTCCCCAAGTGTACCTCATCACGGTTATGCTGCCGACAGGGAACAAACTGCCCTGCCTCGGTTTAATTTGATCATGTAGCCAATTACAACAGGTTGTTGCTATGAAACATGTAACGCGATTAGTTACGCAAGTTTAAAATTGACATCAAGTTACAGTCTGATACTGTATTTTCCAAATGATGTATTTGGCTCATGTTTGGTTTTAAGATTGTGCTTCTGTATCTTTTCCCCTTTTCGGTGGTATTTCAGTGGTTGCTATGGTCACAGTCACCCGTCAACCTTTGGCAGAAAGTTGGAGAAGGTTCAGTCCTAAAGCAGACGGCGTTATGTCCTGCATCCTTCTCTTCCAGTTGGGCCTGTCATCGTGTTTACCCTGGAAATGATGCAGACTGTGGCGGCACGGGGATCCCTCCTTCTGTTCTAAAATACCTTTTGGGATCATGTGGAGTTATGCCGACATCCGAATACTTCCGACTCGGGGTGTGAATTGACTAGTAGCTTGCGATTCGATCTGTATCACGATTTGATTTGATACCGATTAATCTTGATACCAATCGATAAGTCAATTATTATTTTTTAAAACTAAAATTTAGAAAATATTAATCAGTAAACTTGTACATGTTCAATGTAAGATTTGTACGAAAATGTACTTCAGGTTTATAACTGAGCGACTATATTTAACAAACAGGTTAGAATCCGTTTCATGTTTGAACAGCACTGAAATAAAATCGTATGGCTTAATGTTCCATTAATGTAACATTTTTCCATGCTTAAAGTGTGAAACCTAACCCTAAGTAAGACGTTTTTTTTTTATTTATATTTCCATCAAAAATTGATCTTTAAAAATCGATATTTTGCAGAATCCTACTTCAGACAGGACACAAATCTCCCAAAGCGCTCCAGTGTGATCAGGCTCAGACATGTTGGATTATGTAACGCAAGTAAACCAAAGCGTTCCCCTCTAGCCACATACTGTATGTGATGAAAAGTCCTGATAAAAGATGAAATAAGTGCCTCATATCAAATAAGAATCTGTGGTGATGCTGTGATATGATTATATGCAGATCACAGCATCGCGAGTTAAAGGGGGAAAAAAACGAATTTATGCTCTTAAACAGATATCAGTGAGGCCTTTTCTCTGTGTGGGTGGAGGTAAATGTGCATGTTTGCATGGCAACCAGACTTGAAGGCTGCTCGCCACATCATTTTGCTCCTCTTTTGCTTTTAACATGATGCGTTGTGTAATGTGATTTGAGAGAAGATACAGTATGTCTTTAAAATTGGACAGAATCAACAGCCAGTCACTGTCTTGCATTTGAGGAAAAGCTGTGCAATGCCACCACAAATCAGATTTTTGTAGGAATCTCAATTTGTAGGTCAGTAGGAAGGCACCTTCTTTCTGCTCTTGTTAAGTCAAAGATACCCGTATTGAATTTTAATGACAACAATGAGGTCATTATGAGAAGATTTACTTATGGCTCTTTTCCATGGCTGTTCTGTGGGGACTGCACACTGTTGTGTACGCTGTACAGTAGTTGTCATTACAAAAATGCATGGCAGAAATAAAACTAAAATATTGGCCTCATTGGACCAACCTCTCATTCCAAAGCTCTTCACTTTTTCAGTTTGGAGAAACTCTGCAGTTTTGAGTAGTGGGAAGTGAAATATAAACATATTTGACCTTTTGTTACACAACACGTCTCAAGAGTGCCACACTTCCTATTTGCAGATGAGATCTGCTGCTCTGAGTCAGCTGCTGACTTGAGGACGTCTGCGCGCCATTTCTTGGCCATCTAGAAGACATATTTCATTTTTTTTACACTTGTGTGACAGTGAAATGGAAAAATCTTAACTGTGATAAGAAGTTAAAGTTCCTTTGGTTTCTTACCAAGTCTGTAAATTCCCCGGTTTACTATTGTTTTGAACACTCCTTGTTGAAGCTTCTCCTTCCTTAAGAAGATGCATCACAGCCTTTAGAAAGCCAAAGAGAGAATCTCACTCAAGTGAGATCTCATGTGATGTCATGCAAAACAGTGGATTGGTATTTTGGGTGAAATTTAAAAAGTGTCTGTTACCCCCAAATTGTGGCATTTTGAACCGGGTGATGTGAGCTTGTTGCATTTGAGCTGATTTTATTTTAATAGTTTCATTAATGGAATTTTCGTATATGTACATTCCTTTCACGGCATCTAAAAATGTAATTATTTAATTATTTACTGTTGCTCATATTTAGGGTCCAAGCTTTCTGTGTAAAGGCCCTCTTTAAGTTGCTTACTTAAATTGCCATTATTTTTTTGATTTTTATTATTATTTTCTTTATATTTTTATATTTTATTTTATTTTTTTATTATTATTATTACTTTCTTTTTTAGATTAGCCACTTAGAGGAAATGCCTATGTTGAAAAAATAAAATAAAAAATAAAATAAAATCTTGGTAAAAAGTTCTGATCTGGTAATCATCTTGTTTGGTTAATTTTTTGGGATGTGTTTGTTTTTTGTTTTTTTACTTAGTCCCCAAAGGTGGTTTAAATTGGCATCCATTTTGAACCGTTGCTAAAAGTTCACAAACATTTTTAAGGTCACCACCTTCATGTGGTGAAATTACTGGCAAATTAGCAAGTGTTTTTTTTTTCCAATTTGGACACAGAGGAGTGAAACACTTGCAATGTGAAAGTCAAAAGGTAAAGCAGAGCTACGTGGGTTTTGTTGGTTGCACAAATTAACATTAGCTAACAGCGTTAGCATCTAATAGGCAACACTTACAGTATGTCATTGCTTGGCGATATAGGGGCCCGCCCCTTGTGCAGGGTTGGGAGGGATACTTTTAAAATGTAATCCATTACAGTTACAAGTTACCTGCTAAAAAAAAAAGTTAGTAACGTAATCCAAGTACCATAATATTAAAGTAATGTAACTGGATTATTTTTGGATTACTCCAATATTGAGTATGCTGATGAAGACAAAATAAAAATAAATATCACCACAATATATATTCTATACAATGTGCCCCTGCTATTTGCGGGTGGTAGGGACCCGGGCAGCCTACAAATTAATAAATGTACCTGTAAAATGAATACATGTTTTTACCTCTAACTGTAATGGAATACAGTTAAATTTTTTTGCAATCTGATTAGGTAACGGCGGTACGTGTATTCCGTTACTCCCCAAGCCTGCCCCTGTGTGCCCGTCTGCTCTTAGCTCAGTCAACATGTTTTCGGAATCCGGACTCTCAATTGGGCCAGCAAGTACATTATGTCAGGCATTACTGGATGAGGTTCAGCTCACTCTCTCATTTTCAGGGTCACATTCTCAAACGAGCTCATTTGAGCAAGACGTGTGATCAAGCATTATTTAAGCTCTTCCATAATTCTTGCTTAAGTATTTCTGATTCTGACTTCACATGTTGATGAATGAATAGATGGGTTTGGTATGACAAATGCATCAAAATCAGATTTCATCAACCATGTTTGTGAACTTAACATTTTGTCCTATTGGCCGCTTAGCTTTTAGTCACGGCATTTTTCTCCTTGTATTGATTCCTGGGGGAGGGAAATGCATTGAGACAGTGAGCCCATTGAATTGAATGGGTTAAGTCCGATAGTAATCTACAAGTAGGCGCACTTCATGCTGAGAACTCCAATAATCATTTTTACCATCTTTCTTTCGCTTCCTGTTGTGCAGCTATTCAGCCGGAAGCTTTCATTCCCGCTGTTAAATTTAGCCCCGGAAAAGTTCATGGGCACCTCAAAATAGCTCGACCTCTTTTCTAAATCTCTAAGTGTGTGTACTTTTCAGGGGTGCTTGCTTCTTATTCACAAAGACCTCTTTCATGTAAAAGTGTGGTTGCCAGAAAAAGGCTACATTGGGGGATCAGAGAGGTGACGCCAGATGGAGCACTCTAAGAATTCATTATCACTCGGAAAATTGTACTATTTTACTTTTTCATGTCACTTGCAAGATGTGCAAAATATAAGAGAGTGTTTCGGAAACAAAACCAAAAACGGTGTCACCATTTAAGAATAGGTTTTCAGTTGTGTTTGCAAAAAAGTTGAATGAATGAATGTCATGATAAGTGACAAAGTCATACACTGAACTCATTTAAAAGGAGGGAGGGAAAAAAGAGAGATGGCTAAACTTAAGCCCGGTCATATGCTCTACTTACCCCATGGATGGGGAAATCTACTCGTTTGTTGTGGAATAAACAAAAACAATGTATTCAACATGTTAACATTGAAATTTTAAGTGAAACAATTGAACTTTGGGTTTTAGTTTCCAAATTAGTTCCAGCAGATAATATTCAAGCACCTCGTGGAGTTAAAATGAAACGACCGAAAGAGTTTTCTGCAGATGTTTTCTCACATTATGGATGGGCAGCATGGACTTCGATTGAATGTTATTGTGTTCGAATTTCATTCTGCCAGTTTATGGGTGACGACGGTTTTTTGAAACAGATGCATTTTAAGAGTAGAAAGGGGTCTTATTTACATAGAGGTGTCGGCATGCATATTCAATATTGAAAGTAGTCAAAGTTGGTGATTGATTTTTTTAGGGGAAATACATATTGACTGAAACCGGGTCAGTGGGTCCGAACCAACTTTTGTGAGAATAACCCATCAACAAAACTGCTATGCTCACATTGAATCTGCTTGTTCATAGGGAGGCACAACATCCTGAAATATGTATTTATTTATTAATTTGTCCCAAAAACTTAACTACCTCTGAAAACAACCCCCTAAGTAGTGAGTAGATCGCGATTGCGAGAATTTTTATCGGTTAGTCTATCAGTTTAATATCATTATTAATGGAGACAGACCTCCAATAAATACAACCACATGGGTCGTTTTGAAGTGTGCCAAATTACAACCAAGTGTTACGTATTGTAGTTTAGTGCCCCCTATCGGTCATGTAAATAGCGAAAAAAATAGTAAACTGAACCATAACAGGAGTTACTGGGAATCTAGACAAGTGTCTATCCAATAGGGGTGGCAATCTTTGAATGTCTCACGATTCGATTCGATTCCGATTTTGGGGTCTGCGATTCGATTCAGAATCAATTTTCGATTAAGAATGATTTTTGATTCAAAATGATTTGATTGACAATGATTTTTGCTTCAATCTATAGATGTGCAAGGAATTGTAATTATCTACTCCAGTCTGACTCGTTAATGCTAATTAGCGCACGACTCGCGGCACTTTTATCACTCAAAAGAACGGCACCATACTGCAAAAAAACTACTTCTATTGGAATAACTTGATCGTGACTTTTTCCTTCTACTCTCTAATGTGGCTACAACTTAACAGTGTATTAGACCGCGTGGAACCACACTGCCCCTAAGTGGCAAAATCGGGTACAACATGAACAGCGCTCCAAATAAAGGCACACACAGACAAAGGCAAGACAGTGTAAAATTATTTTCAAATCAATATGATCGGACTTGATGCATCATTTTGTAGAAAATGTTAGAATTCCAAAAAGTACGATGGTTGTGCAAAGTTAACTCAGGCTGAACAGAGCACATTTTGTAGCCATAGCTGTCTTCTTTAAAAGTCAACTCACAGTAGAAGTGTTTAATCATCTAACAAGACTGTCAAGAGCTTTCCCCACCACACCTCTGCTAACACTGAATTAGGAGGCATTCTTTAATTCTTTCCACTTCCACAAAGTCATGCCCACACTACAAAGTGACTAGACGGCTACGATGTAGGCACCTCGGAGGAAGCAGATTTGGTGCTTTTTCTCAAGCTTTCTTGACTCATCTGCACTTGCGTCCCCTGCGCTGCGCAATGTTCGGCATTTGACGACTAGAAGATAAACATGCAAATCCCTCTTACAAAAGAGACATTAGAACACATCGAAAACAAAAAAATGAAGATTGAATCCCAACTGGTCCCATCATTCATCTTTTCATTTTGAATTGCCGCCTTATTTACACTTGGGTTGAGTGTTCGGGTTTCCGATGTACGGAAGCGTATTGCATTCACTTGAAAAAAAAAAAAAGTCCTGTTTTTCTGACACATTTTTGGGGGGAGCTTTGTTTTTTTGAGTAATTTTTTTCTGTTTTAAAAAAGTATATTTTCCTCTGTTTTATTGAATGTTTTTTTTCCTGTTTTTCTGAGTAATTGTTCACTGTTTTATAAAATAATTATTTTTCAGTTTTTCTGAATATTTTTTTCAGTTTTTCTGAATATTTTTTTCAGTTTTTCTGAATATATTTTTTAAAGGGTTTTCCCTCAGAGATTAGAGAACAAACCACAATACAGTATACACATCCATTCCTTTATTGAGAGCCAGTAAGTAAACATGACCATCTTATTGCATATGGAGGTATGCGGGAAAGTGTCCGCTTGTCACTTGGAGTTCAGAGGTAAAAAATAATAATAAAAAACTCTGAAAAACAGAACACCAGCTCTGTTTTTCGGAATATTTTTTTTTTCTGTTTAAATGAAGAAAAAGAAATTCTAATAATTTTTTTCTCTATTTTTCTGAGTACTTTTTCCTCCTGTTTTTCGGAATATTTTTTGACAGAATTTTTTTTCCAGAAAAACAGAAAATAAAATAAAAAATACTCAAAAAAACTTGTCAGAAAAACAGGAGGGTTTTTTTTCAAATGAATGCAATATGCTTCCTTACCGATGTCACTTGTTCAGTGCAAATACTTTTCATTGGGGAAACATGCTGCTGAATTTTGAAAATATCTCAAGTGGCCCAAACACAACACACAAACAATGGTTCATTGGTTGCCTGAGTAACCGCATCCATGGGGGGGATTATCAGCAGTGTTAATGTCTTGAGGTCATTTGCATTTGTGAATTTGGAAACCATTTGCATCCAGTGAAAACACAATCAACATCCTTTCGTGCGACTTCAGATCTCTCACGGGATGTTTTGTCATATGGTTTTCGACAATGTTTTAAATCCTGTTTCTGTGTGTTCTTGCAGGTTGAGCCTCTCCGAGGGACCTTCTCCAAAGCTCTTGCGTGCATCTGCTCTTATGAGTCAGAGGATATTCCTCCAGGATATGGAGATGTTGCCTAATTAAGGCAGGAAAAGCTTATTTTTTTTTGGACGTCCTTTTAGTTGCTCTTGTGAAGTTTTCATTTTAGACTGTGGATCATTTACCCTCCCTGCTTTCTTTGTAAAATTGCTTGCTGCTTGGGGTTTTTGTGGGATTTAGTTGTTAAACCTGAAGACACCCTTCTTGAAGAATATATTCAAGTTGAAATAAGCTTCTAACAGGATAGACTGAGGGAAGGACAGAGTGGGAGAAAAGGGGGAAAACTTGTGAAGGGCAGATGGATTTGCTGCTCACAAACCAACAGCCCAATGAATAAATCATTTATATAGGGGAAGAAGTGACATCTGGAAGACGGGTGAGTTTCACACCTTTTTTTTCTTCTTCTTTTTACCTTCTTGACTCCCTCCTATCCTACACTTCCTCTCTTGTATGCAAACATGCATTTGCTTTTATTTAATCTATGCTGAACTAGCAATTTTTTTGTTAGGTTTCACACAGTTTAAATACATTTTGAGGCAAATTCAAATGATTACTATTTCAGTTTATATACTTTTTTTTGGTTTGGTGACATGCTGTGATGGTTTCTAATGTAAAATATGTTTTGCCTGAATAAAGGTTGGAAAACACGGATTTAGTTAGTGAAAGCAAACCTCATGGCCGGTTAGCATTGTTATGCTAAAATAGGCTAACTATTCAGAAGGATGAACTTAAAATTGAATTTCGTTAGCAAAATGAAGATAAAACTTACCCCACAACTTCATTTAGCAGGATTATTCTAAATAAAATTTAAAAAAAAGTACTGTAAAGTTAATTGCAGATAATGCTAAAGCTAAAACTTCCGTCAACTTGAATTAGTGCCAAGTGGTGCAGTGACCCACCCGATCCAGCAGGTAGAGCCGTGGGGAAAACAAGTGTGCATTACCGCCACTTACAGCAAAAATGGTGCAATTTGCCATGATCTATCAATCTCACGAGCCAGGTGGACTTGTTTGTGATTATTGGGCCTTCACTGCAAAAAGGACAGTGGAAGTTTTAAGAAAAAAATACTTCAAATGAGCAAAATGATCTACCAACAAAACAAGAAACTTTTACTTAAATTTACCTGTAAGATTTAGAAAATTACGAAAAAATAATACTAGTCCCATATCAACCACAGCGGTCATGAATATAGTATTTTTAGACTAAAAACATTGAATTTTTTCAAGCTTTAATGTATAGAACTATTGACTTATTACTTATTCATGACCCAGACAGGGATTGAACCCAAAACCTCCCAGTCTGAGGGCAGACACTCCACCACTAGACCACGTAGCTGGTAGTGTAATTACTGTAAAGAGAAAAAAATTACCTTAGTAAATATAACGGCACGAACTGATGATTTAGGAAAAAAATGCTTATAATAAAGTGCGTTATTGCACTTTTGTCTGATTGTTTTCACACTTGTATTTTTCCAATTTATCTTTTTACTAGATTATGCAAACTCTTAAAATAAGAAAATGTAATTTATGAAACCCCAGTTCGGGGCCTTGGTTCTTGGTTAGTCATCTTATGTGGAAATGAAATGTTTGTTTTAAGCCCCACAGTACAAACTGTCTGTGCCAAGACTGCTTCATCAAATAAGATCATTAAGTACCGTAATAAGTTTCTTAAAATAAGCATTTTCTTGTCAAGAATGTTCTAGTCTGACAATTGTATTTTATGAAAAAATAACTTGTCAAAGCAAAATAAGCAAATTTAGGTTAACTGTAAGAAATGATATCTTACTTAAGATTTTAGTTTTTGCAGTGTTCGAGGTCAGGCGCATTACTGAGAGCCGTTGGAATTGTGTTTTATTTTCCGTCGCACTTTCATTTTTCTCACCCTCCCTCCATCCTACCCCCCCTCCAGCCTGGTGTGTGATGGTGTCCCCCCTCCTCTCAGTCTCGGAGACATGCCCGTGCAGGAGATGGCGGTGAGTCCTGTCAAGTCCCTGTACTGGGAAAAGTTCCCCCCCATGTCCCAGCGCAGAGTCTACTGCACCCCAATCTACCACGAAGGCCTGCTCTACGTGCTGGGGGGCTGCAGTGAGACCGGCATGCCCCTGGACAGCGTGGAGGTGCTCGACGTGGAGAGCCAGACGTGGAGCCAGCTGCCGCCGCTGCCCACGCCGAGGGCGGGGGCCGCGGCCGTGGCGCTGGGGGGGCAGGTCATGGTCCTGGGAGGCATGAATCAGCAGCAGACACCGTTGGCATCGGTGGAGGTTTATCATCCAGATGAGGGCAAGTGGGAGCCAAAGGCCAGTCTGGGGCAGCCGTCCATGGGCATCACCACGGCGCAAATAGGTACGCTTACATTAAGTGGAGAGAAGGAGTGCACGTGAGGATGGAACTTTGTTGGTTGACTTGGCATTTGTGTGCCTTTGAGAAAGTACAATCATCTCACCTTGCATTGAGATGGGATTATTGTTCAGACACAAGTACTTTTCTTTCCATTTGATGTCTTCTGAAATTAGCTGAGCATCATTACATTTCTTACGTACGACTTTCAGTGATACGCGATTCAAACAAATCTTTGTAATAGTTAAGAAAAAAAAAACCGTCAAGGCGTGACAAACAACAAATAACATAAATATTTAATGACTAATCAACAAAGAAATCCTGTGCACAGCATGCTGCCACAGTCATTAACATATTTAGCAATAACTGTTGATAGATCATTTTAAATATGTATAATAATATACTATAATATATAGTCATAGGA
Organism: Leptonotus elevatus; assembly: GCF_054856555.1. NCBI lineage: Eukaryota > Metazoa > Chordata > Actinopteri > Syngnathiformes > Syngnathidae > Leptonotus > Leptonotus elevatus. The sequence continues at coordinate 16,210,568 of NC_141240.1, forward strand.
TTAATATGTGTCTATTAAGATTGGGCATTTATTATGGGGGCAGGTCCTTTGTTTATATAATGCATTTAAAAAAATAACTTGTCTTATTATCTAATAACGTCTATATTGTCAATAATACTTAAAGCAGGGGTGCTCAAGTTCGGTCCTCGAGAGTCCCTATCCTTTTCCATGTTTCCCTCCTGCAGCACAGCTGAATCTAATGATCAGCTAATCAGCAAGCTTTGCAGAAGCCTGATGACGATTCTGATCATGAATCAGGTGTGTTAGTGGAGAAAAACATGGAAAACGGGCAGGACAGGGGCTCTCGAGGAGCGAATTTGAGCACCCCTGACTTAAAGGATCTTTGTTCAATGTGTCACTTTTTTATACTCGCGACTGCCACCTCTGGCCCAAAGCGTAACTGCAGCATCCCCATTGTAGAAAGTTAGCAGCTCACGCGTGTTAGCTAACAACACAGGCTAATGCTAGCACAACGCCACATGTTTGCTACTCCGCGGGGACGCGCATGACGTGATTATGATTATGATTTTTATTATGATTCGCTGCATTATAGTGCCAACTACTGCTGAGGATTTACTCATTATCACATTTATTTTACCAAAAGTTTCGGTTGCTGATACCAGCGGCCTCCACAAGTACCCGATACCTTAAATAAGGCCAGTATTGGCCAAATACCATTAACCATACTTGGTATCGGTAACTTGCCCATCCATAAAAATATTTTAAAGTACAGTCTATATTCTTTTATAGCCTCTGTCAGGTTAGAACACCATCACTTCTTTCTTATCAAGTTTTTCTGGACACGACAAGGTTGTGTTTGTCCCATAAAACAAATCAACTTTTGCTTTTGTATGTTGCAGTAATTTCTCTCTCTTGTGACACAAAACAAGAAAAAAAATAGCTGTAGACGAAAAGTCTTACCTCTGAAACGGCAGACTTAATTAATTAGATGGTTTTTTTTAGTGTGGTTTTTTTTTTTATGGTGTGAGAAGATGCTGTGTTGATTGACTGAGAAGCCTCTCCAGCGTCGCTGGAGTGGAGTCTGCTTGCTTGTAATTAAAATTGAGTGGTGCTGAGATCAATGTCCACTCACACAAGTCAAGAGGCTTCTGCTTAACTAAGGCTCAGGCTCAAAACGAGTGGCACAAAAGTATGAAGATTGTCAATATGAATACATTTGGTACATTGAATGTCGGTGTTTGCATGTGGACAAACATACAGTAAATACAGGATATTTGTATGCGTGCGTGCGCGCATCAGCACGATGTCAAGCTGCATGTGGAGAGACTACTGCAGACTGCTTCAGCTTGTGTGTGTTTGTGTTAGCACGTTGCGCACATGCCAGTTGAGACGGAGGAAGGAGAGAATAAACTGTTTACACGCTACTGGAAGGGAGTAGATATCTGGAAATGTGACACACCCCCAAAATATGAGTATTGCATGAATTTTGCGTCTGTGCGATCAATTGTCGATTAAGAAAAATTATAATATGCATCTAATTTTTCAGGTTAGGGGACACTGTGCTTCTAGTTAAAAATAAAGTTAGTCTTGAGTCCTGCATAGGCATATATTCTTTATCACTGTCAATCAAAACAGAATTTTATCTTTGTAAAATCAGATTCTATGGTGCAACTCTTGTATAGGCTCATACCTAGTGTCTGTATTGACAGTAAATGTGCAGTTGCAACACTCAAATAGGAGGCTGTGGTTCTTTGTAAGCAAACTGCTCTGACTGCTGTTTTGTAAATGTTGCAAATGTCAACTCTGATCTGGAAAAAGAAACATTCAGCATCATTAGAAATCTGAAGTTTCCTGGCGTGAAAGAACATGGTGTGACTTTAGATTTATGTGTTTCTGAAGTTTACATACACTCTAAAAACTGTTGGGTCAAAAATAACCCAACTATGGGTCAAAAATGGACCGATCTTCTACTTGGGTCGATTTGACCCAACTTTGAGTCAAGAAATGGGCAGCATAAAACAAATCATAAATATTGGTCAGATCCTATACTTGGGTCAAAAAATTGGGTCATTTTGTATAAAACAACCCAGAAAGTTGGGTCGGTCCATTTTTGATCCATAATTGGGTTACTTTTGACCAAACAGTTTTTAGAGTGTACATAAACTTGAAGCTTGAAAGCTGGCTTGCGATATTTAATGTTGACACATCCTGTGTTTTGTCTTGCACAAATGGTGCCAGTGCATTATAATGAGACACACACACACACACAGTGTGTGTGAAAGTGCAGCTCTGCGGTCAAGACACTCCCTTAAATGGTGGCTGTCACATTGCTTCACATCAACAGCTCAGCGCTTGTTGTTTGGCTGCCGCACAATTAATAATACTGAGTATCCACCACCCGTTGCTGAGTTTCTGGAGAAAAAAACCACACGATCACGGCCATCATCTTTTTTTTTTTTTTTTGACTGCCAACGAAATTTACGCATCCCGACACTCCCCATTGTGGGGGACGTGTGACCAGGGCGAGAGGAGCCGCAGCTGGAAGTTAGCGGAGATGTTTGGATTTCAACAAAGACGTCATGCTGTTTACATGGCGTGTGCACTGATGATCTAACACACCGCCCACGCTTGGAGTAGTAGAGCCTTCGGTGGTTGCATCCTCCTACTAGTCCTGCCAAGCTGTCAGCATGTTCGCGTTTGTATGAAGGGATTGCGTTGGCGTAATATGTTGCCATTTATTTGGTGTGTCACAAAGTAAACTCTCTTTGGATGTCCATCGAACAAAGATTGCCTTTAAAGTAGGGCTGTCAAAATTAGCGTGTTCATTTTGAGTTAATTTAAAGTTTCTTTAACGGCACCAATTTTTTTTAGCGCGAGATTAATGACTGTCCTTTACTTGGAAAGCCTGTACTGTGGGAATTTCAATCGCAACGATGCAGACCACGTCAAAGTTTAGAAGTAATACATTTGATTATAATGCATATATTTGTGGAGACTCAGGTCAAGTTGTATTTTACAATTTTAAAAATTTGCAGAATTTCACAAGTTACTTCATGTTCAAGATTAGATAGCTTTAATCGTTTTTTTGTACGATTGCATAAACACTCAAAATAAAAGAATTCCATAATTATCAACACCTTACACAGAAGGAGCAAAACATTGGACAAGATTTTCACCAATATAAACACAAAGTCAGCCTCACACTTTTTTTTTTTTATTTTATTTTTTTTTTAGAACAACACACATAATGATTTGCAAAATACTGAACACACTTTTATACATTAGACACTTTTGTATGTCATAATGTCACTTTCGGGCAATTCCAAAGCACTGACTGACAAATCACCACACGCATGAGCCAGTTGATTAAACACACACACATTAGCTGTTTCAACACATGATTGCCTTATTGTAGACAAACCGATCAGGTGTGAACACTACAAAAATGCAGCAGGTAAATTCACCTGCTTTCAAACAAAATGGAAGAAAAGTGAGGGTGAGAGGGGAAATCCGTGGAGGTCGAGCAGGAGATCTGAAACTGAAATAGGAGAACGTCCTCAAAGAAGAAGAGGACCAAATTTGTCAAATGCAACTTTGTCGTCCAACACTATTTGATGATGTCATCAACCATGAATTGATGCTGAGGGAGGCCTTCCAACAACATACTCAGACATCAATATGTCTCAAGACATTTTTAGTTGTGTCTTAAGACATATTTTTGAGACGTCTTGAGATGTCCTCTAAAGTCAAGACATGTCTATAAGAGATGCCTATATCAAAATCTAACTCAACTGATTTTTTTTTTCTTAAAAACTGTTCCCCAGTGTTACTGAGGTTCCTTTAACTGTATCATAACAACACACTCTCTTTTGGTCCCTATTCCCTCTCACTTACACTTAGTTGCCTCCTTGTCAGTCACCGGAAGATAGATGTCAAAATTTGATAAGCCTCTCTAGAAAGAGCTATGAAAATAATGAATACTAAACAATCCAATCCAAATTAAATCACACAATATCCCAAATCCAGAATATCACATCCCACCAAACTCTTACCAGCAGGCAGCCCATCGGTGCTTCTCTCATGTTTGCTGCTATCAGCAGGCTAATAGAGGAATTTGAAGCACTTAATAAGACATTAAATGAGTAAAACCTGTTTTATTTGATTTGGTGTACCTCACTGGCTGCACTATGTCCCAGTCGGCTCATTGGCAGATACAAAGATGATAGTTTATCTGCACTCATTTAGGGATTTTGCTTTGCAGGTGCTGTCTAAATACTAAGGACATTTTAATTGGGTTGCTGTGCTGTCTTCAATGCAGCATCAAGCAGAAGTGATGGCATGGGATCGAGCAGCGGGAATATTGCTATATGTGATGCTACATTTATATTAGTAATTGGTTCATAGAGCAGTCGCTACTGTTAGGAGGCAGATCTTTTCCTCCACGTGTTCGTTTTCTTTCTTTCTTTAGTGAGAATGTTGGTTATCCGAATACAGGCTGGAGATCGATGAACAGTTACTTCGAAGCTTTTATTTCTACAGAATATTCCGGGCACAAGTGAGTTCCAGACAATGGCTGCAGCCTCTCACAAGTGCGAAGATTTCAGAGGACTTACAACATTCTTATACTATTTTGAAGGGCGGTACCACAAAGCCCCCAGCAAACAGCCCACCCGGAGTTCACCGGACATGGAATAAGACTTTAAAGACATCATTCAAACACATTGACTTCAACCACAGACAATGGCCCATTGTTGTGGAAATAGAGGAGGTTCTCCAGTCATGACGGCACCTGGCAGAAATTGCAATAACACTCACAAAGCTCTACTGAGGAAATAAGGAAATTAAAACAGTTATTACTAAATCTGGACCCTCTTCACTACCTACAGGAACAATAACAATGAGTGTATTGTTTCCTCTTTATGAGCTTACGTCTGGAGGGATCATGTGATGTCAAGCAAACAGCTCTGAGGTAAAACCAGGAGACAAATGCTGTCATCACTGCTTGTTTTTAGCTATGTCGGCACAAAACAAAGTCTCACTCATTGCCACTTTCGAGGAGCACAGTTCGATTAACATACATCTGCATCCGCAGGCCCGGGGAGTAACGGAATACATGTACCGCCGTTACTTAATTTTTTTTTAAACTGTATTCCATTACAGTTACAGGTAAAAACATGTATTCAGATTACAGGTACATTTATTAAAAATGGGGATTACTTCGAGGGATTACAATTTCTACGATGAAAGAGAGTGCGAAAGAAGGCGAGAGAGAGAGAGAGAGAGAGAGAGACAGAGTGAGAGAGAGAGAGAGAGAAGGACAGAGCAAGAGAGAGCTATCTATCTATCTATCTATCTATCTATCTATCTATCTATCTATCTCTATCTATCTATCTATCTATCTATCTATCTATGAGTTGTGGTTGCTTTCAGTGACAGTTCGAAAACAGCATATGGCCTTCAATCAATCAATAGCCTACATGCTTTTTAATTACACAAGGATTTGTGCTAGTTGTAGGCATGCATTGTCCCTATCACCCGCAAAAAGCAGGGGCACATTGTATAGAATATATATTGTGGTGATATTTATTTTTATTTTGTCTTCATGATCATACTCAATATTGGAGTAATCCAAAAGTAATCCAATTGCATTACTTTAATATTATGGTACTTGGATTATGTTAATAACTACATTTTTTAGCAGGTAACTTGTAACTGTAATGGATTACATTTTAAAAGTAACCCTCCCAACCCTGAGCATCCGATACACTCAACCTCAAATGCCACACTCACAATCGTGCTCACGGCAACAATGCGATGTGGTCATCCAGCACAGAGGCTTGAACCCAAGTGACCTTCATCCCTCAGGTTGAGTTGAAAAGCAAGCTAAAATCCTGGACTGTCAAACCACGGCCGGCGCTATTTTTAAAGGATTACTCAACAGGAAGTCAGACTCTTACTACACCCTTCACTAAGATTTGAAATGAGCGCTCAAAGGGGGTGTTACCTGGAGGACCGTTGGGTTGCAAATGAGAAGAGGGTTGGACGTGGTCTAGCTGTGATTGACAGCAGCCACTCACTAAGAAGCCGTTTAAGGAGGCGTGTACGAGAATGACATCAGTTTATATAGTTTATCAGCAAAAAAGTTGAGTTATGATTTAAGGCTTTCTTGTAATGTACATTTGATGTGAAATCTGTTACACATACACAAATAATTGTTTAAGTGCATCTTTGGTTAGTTTTCTCACTGCTTCCACTTTTTTTTTTTTATACTTTGCATTATTCTTCATGGCCTCTGTACATTTGAGATTGCCTCTGGCTGCCACTTTGTTTTTGTCTCCACTGTCATGATAAAAGTCCATGGGCAAGATTATAGAGTTATCAGTGTTGACCAAAAGTAATGTCACGGTCTGAATATGGATGGGGGAGCCATTATCTTGAAGTGCAGGTTAGCAGGCTGCTGATGTTCATTAAAGGGAAGAATGGTGAACACAATAATACTTCATTTAATCCCTTTAACCGTATTTCAGGTCAATTAACTAACTGAGATCAGGACAATAACAACTCATATATTTGAGTCAATATTAGAGCTGTCAAACGCTATTTAAAAAAAATCAGATTAATCACATCTTAGAATTTTGATTACGATTAATCGCTTAATAAAAAAGGCTTTTTTGTCAACAATTTTCCCCCGTCAAATTTGAAGAGCACCAGGTTATGTGTTAATTCTTTTGATATTTAAAGTTGTGAAGACGTCTTCAACATTTTTTGCTCCACTCACTGCACACGCTCATCCTCCTCTTTTTCTAATCAGTTAATTACTTGCATAATTTAAAATAAAAATACCCCAATATTTTGACATGAACAAATATTCTAAATGTGATATGCAAACATTTATTAAATGCTTTACTTTAATGCATGTAATTATGTTTATTATTACCTTAAACGTAGCCATCCGCTGTCACGCTAAAGGATAATCTATGGTCAAAATTAATAGTGGGATCAATCTGCGTTAATTCATGATGAATGCGATATTTTTTTGTGATTAATTAATCAATTAACATTTTAACTTTGACAGCACGAGTCAATATATAATATCTTTACTTTACTTTACTTTTCGGTGTACCTAAATGGGTTCTTATTTTGGTTTCCATCATCCTCCTATTTCATTAGTATTCTTCAGTATTTTTGGCTGCCATCATTCATGCATCATTCCGACATGCATGAAGTAGAACGGTATGGATTTGGGAATTTAGATGATTCATCTGCTGGGCTTTTTCATCCCAGCACAGACTGTGTTTTTCACACTGTGAGTATGTTTTCTCACAGCTGCTTCAGGCAAAGTCACCTGTTCTCAAACTGTAAAGACAAGCGTCGAGAGATTTCCCCACATTCTACAGTACATTTTCATGTATTTCAGTACTTTACTTCACATTTGAAACATTCTTGAATCCCTGGAATAGGCTCTATATTCAAACTTTAAAACAGCAAAAGAAAAATGCTGAATAACTCATTGTACTTTGTGTACTGTGTGTAAGAGTGGCTGCTGGTGATTTAAAATGATGTGGATGGAAAGCATCAATAACCCTGCTTAAATCTCAGGTCTTAAAAATATTTATAAATACATATTTTTTTCAAAAGACATGTTTTGAAAGTGGTGGTGCATGATGTTAATCTAACAGCCTGCTGGTAAAAAAATGAACATTAATAGAGGTTAACATGCAGCCTTTTGAACCAGGTCTTCCAAATCGTTTGTTTTCACATTTTATTTGTTGAACATTAAATCTGCTGGGAAGAAAAGGAATTCATCAAAAGTTCATATCAAAATTTGACATATTTCCCGGAAAATAAATGCAATTTGACCAAAATAGTAAATGGAGAAGACATACAGTTTTGGTGTCGAAAGCGTTTTACAAAGCTTGTCATTCAATTATTTGAAAACACATTTGTTCAAACTATGGAAAAGTTGTTTTTTTAATGTTTCAATTGGCTTCCCTTCAGGAGAATCTTGTGTTGCATTTTGGCCAACTGTAGAATCGGGGGCCGGTTATTGCACACTTTGGGTTGTAAAACCGTGGTAAATAGTCCTTGCGGCAAACATCCAGAATTTTGTATCAATTAGACTGCCTGCTACTTGGTACACTTGCTCGTGGTGGAGTCCATAGATATATTATCAATAGAGCAAGCCTTATCTGAAATATTCGTGCTCTTTGCATTCTTCTATAAAACATTTTTTTAACTTTCATCCACCTCCACCTTTGTCTCAGTATAATCTAATCCCCGTGTTATTCCTCTAGTGGCTACATCTTTTTATCCACTCCTGCATTGTCAGCGTGTGAGAACCAGGAGCGTAATCATGGGGCCCCATACTGTATATCTGTCACTCTTTGGAAACTTCAGCTGTGGATCATTTTTAAATGCATTACTTTTACCAATGGAATGATGGGATGAGGCTGAAGATGGTGTCCTTTACTGATGGAGTTCATTCTTGCAGTTAACTCCTTGCAGCTCGTTGCCCATACTTCGCATGTTCTTTACATTATATTTCCTTAACTCATACCACTTTATTCATTGTCAACCACATGGAACTTGTTGTTGGCTCTGAGGGAGCGTATTGCAGTCAATAAAACCCATTAATAAGTTTTCCTGTCAAATATTTGTCACAGAAATGTCAATCGCAGTACAGTATATGATTTTGTGTGTGTGTGTGTTGAACTTTGAGAAGCTAATCAGATAATTAATGGAGGAGCTCCGGCGGATCAGTGTGTTGGAACGATTAAATGCTCTTCTCACCGCTGCTTCGGTTGCTGCATTGAGTTCATGCATATGCATGACGGAGCCGCACATGCTTGTGTGTATGCACGGAAACAAGAACAGTATCTGCGGCAAAGATTTTTCAAGAATATTGCTTGCTCTTGTACGTCATTTTATAATCCCTGACCGTCTCAGGTCATATCACACTTTCTTTATTTTACAAAAGTAATGACCGCTGAGCAAAAGACACACAGACACACACACACTGAAAATCTCACATATAAAGTCATGTTTTGATTATGGTGAAACTGAACGTTGTTTTGTATGCTAAGCTACAGTTTTTTTTTGTTTTTTTTGCTGTCTTTCTCAAAGAGTGCTCAAGTTCGGTCACATAACATTGAAAAATATGCATGTCATAAAAAGAGACATCACTTTATTGCAGTTCCAGAGCTCCTCCTCAGGAGAATTAGGTACAATTTCTTAAGACAACCATGTACAGTATATCCAATTATCATTCAAAACAGCTCTTCTGAGAAGCTCTTATATTCCGGTACTTATTTTAAAACATGTTTTTATTGGTTATTATTTGGATATCCATTGTTGACAGGATAATTCAAACAATCACAGTGTAATAAGAATTGCTGTATAAATAGTCTCCCTTAAACCAAACTGGGAATCATAATATTGTACTTTGTGTGGCAAAATATAGTAATAGCCAGATACATTTAAAACAATTTATTTTTTTTGCACCACTTGTCTGTTATGTTTGTGTATTATGTTGTAGCAGTAGCGCATCACTTTTGTAAAAGTAGACCGTTCCATATATGTGATTTCTTGCTGAAATATTTAATCTAGCACTTTATTTAGGTTGGATGTAATGTTTTTCTGGGTGACTACTGAGTCAAAGAACATTTCATTGTTGCAGATACTACATTTTTCATTAGCACATCCTTATTATAAGTACTGTAAAGCAACATGGGATGCAATTATAGAGCATAAGAGATTCAGAAGTGGCAGAGTCTTTAAGTATAAATGAATTGCTCTGAAACACGAAACGTATAGGGGGGGGGGGGGGCATGGAACGATGGCAGGCATGACAGAAGAGAACAAGTGGTAAAGATTAGAAATGTGTGTGGAATACCATGGCCGTTGTTTTTAATTCTCCACTTTGACATTGGCTTGTCTCTGCAAGTACAGTACATGGGAAGCTGAATTGATGAATAATATTCATAATTGGATAAAGAGTTTTTGATTTGTTTTTGAAAAGCCCAAAAACAATAATGAGCTAAAAGCTTATGGTGCTCTTCCAGCTGGGATTCCCTTTAGTGAGCCAATAAATGCTGATCTTGTTTGGCATGTTATCAGACTGCAAATGGAATGTGGCTTTGTTTTTTCTTCTTTACATTTAAATATATCAAAAAGCTGCTTTATTACACCCCCCTTCATCATTCTCATTTTAGAGAGATGAATGTCAGTAATCTTCACAAATCTCCACAGTGCATTTATTTGAAAGTGTTCCAATTGGTTGAAAAGCAGCCTTCATTTGACAAAGCTCTCAAACATTTGGTGAAAATCCTCTTTTGACTTGATCAAGCCTGGATCACCTTGAACATTTTGTCAGCCCCTTAATGATTAGCAACTTAAGAATCAACCAACAGTAAATTAAAAAACATGCTTTATTCAGATTATGGTATGATTCATGTCTCAGTAAAGAGCCTCCACTTGAGAATGTCGTTGTCGTGTGTATCTTGTCTGCAGCTGTTTCTGATATTTTTTGCAACTTTAATCTTGTGTGTTTATTTTTCTTTTCAGTATTGCCTTGAATAATACACCTTTGCATAATAGTCACTGATGGAATTAGTAGCACACTCATTCCACGTCTAAGCCGGAAAAGTGGGTTCAGTTCCCAATCAGTGATGGTCTGAATGTCATTGTCAATGTTTTTGTCCGTCTATATCCTGTGATTGACTGTCAACCCGTGCACGATGTAGTCTTACTTTCACCCAAAGTCAGCTGGAATGTGAAATACTCCACACGACACTGATAAAAGTTGGTATTGTAAACTTTTGTCTTATCTTCCTCTTTTGATCTGAAACCCAAATCTATACAACAAAAGCAAAGATATTGACCTTGCCATTCCAATACTTTCATTCCAGTGGCATTTAATAAGCAGCAATGCCCTTGTGTAAAAACACAATACCATTGGCATATTGTCTGATAACATCGATGCACCATTTTCAGCTTTGAAGCCAATAACAGTCCTTGTTGCTGACCTGTGCATGTACCGGTGCCAGGCAATGAGAAAGGCTGTAAAATGTCAGGCAAGCTCAAAATAGCTGGTCCGCAGCTGGCAGGCAGTACAGTCTTTACCCAAAAGGAACACCTCCATGTCTTTGACAACAGATGTCAACAAATCATAAAGCCACCTCAACACAATTAGTGTTGTGTTCAATGGTTTTGCCTTACTTTCTGTACAATTCTAGTTAGACATGCACATTTGCCGAAAATAAATAGTCTACAAGATGGGAACAGAAAGGCACTCAAGTGACGATGATGATGAAGAAGCAAGCGAAAGGACATTTTCTCTCATCAAACACCTAAAAAAATGCATTCACATTCCTATGGCTGTTGGGCTCCAGGTGGCGGAGTGGTACCGTCACTTGCCTACGATGCAGGATGGCGTGGGTTAGCTACCCCGCCTGGGAGACCGTGTTTGTATGTGTGCGTGTTTGTGTGAATGCAAAAAACAAACAAAACAAAAAAAAAAACTCCTATGGCTGTTGGGCAGCACAGTGGACATTGTGAGTCCAATAGCATAGTTGCCTAAGTCAGGGGTCTGCAAACTGTGGCTCTGGAGCCACATGAGACTATTTAGTCGCTCGCTGTGGATCAACATTTTTTTTGTGAAGAAATTAATATATTTTTTTACATATTTATTTTTATTTCTTAGATAAAATATTAATTAAATGAATCAATAATGAAATAATAATAATAATAATAAAATATTTTAAAATTAGAGTTAACATTTTTAAGTTGTTAGAAAAAGAAAAGAAGACAAAAAGTTTTTAAAAAATACCTAAAAATGTCCAAAAAGTAACCGTAAAATGTCCAAAAAGGAAGCGGAAAAGCAGAAAATGATCATAAGATGTCAATGAAATTGCCAAAAATGTCAAAGAATTCAATAAAAAAGGCAGACAAGAAAGTGTTAAAAAAAATAACCATAAAAAGATGAAATCCAAAAATACCCATAAAAAGATGAAATCCAAAAATTACCATAAAATGTCCACCAAACTGCCAAAAATGCCAGAAAATTGATAGCAAAAAGGCAAAAAAAAAAAAAGTCCCAAAAGTGTCTGAAAAAGGAAGAAGAGGAGCAGAAATTAATTACCATAATATGTCCATAAAATTGTCAGAAATGTGACAGAATGTCAGAAAAGTCTGTATGAAAAAAACCCCAAAAAAACCCGAAAGACCAAAGATAGAATTAGAATAGAAAATGAATCTCAATGTCGTGGATGCTGCATATTTTTCTGTTACGGCGCAGCTTTAATGAGCTCACTAACACTAACACACTATTTCGTTTATCACAAGGTTCAAATGACTCTCTTGACAGGAAAGGTTGCTGACCCTTGGTCATATTAGTCATATTTAAACTAAACAAACAAGAGTTTACATTCATGGATTATCATGATCTGGATGACTGACAATATATTAAAAAATAATTACACACACAATTTTTCTAGTCTTTTATTTATTTATTTTCTTTTAGTATCACTTGTTTTTGTCTAAAGTTGAAATTTTCTTTACACATACTGCTCCAGAAATGTGTGTTTTTGAATGCTTGTCTGTCCATTCAGACGTCTCTGCACCTCTCAGTTGAAGTCACCCAGGATGGGCTTCAGCTTTCTACTTGTCCCACGTCGGCTAGATGAGTGGTATAGAAAAAGGATGGGCCCCTCAGTTACTCTTCATCATCATTGTGAAGCATGCATGAGCAAAAAGCTTTTGTCAAGACCGCAAAATGTCCCGTGGTGCGTTGATCTGATTCCGACACGTTCATCCAAGAGACGTTTTACTGACTATTCACAGTACACAATGTTGCAGCAGGGCATGCGCCGCTGCAACAGCTCCTGAATTCAAATATCCTACTGAGTTTTCATCCAGAAAGTCACTTGACACTCCCTGCGGGGCTTGTGTGTGTGCGTGAGAGAGACATGACAGCACTGCTCGCTTCCAGCGGGAGTTAGGTTGAGGTTTACCCCTTTTCTCTGACACAGCAGAGGAGGTGAGAATCAGAGCAACTCAAGGCGATGAATTGTGAAAAGAGACTAGAGAGGTAACAAAAAGCAAAGTGTGCGTGTGCTGTTTGACGAGGGTGACAGCAAGGGGTGGACGCAGCTTAGGAGAGGAGGGGGGGGGGGGGATGCAATGGACAGGTTTTCGCATTCTGTATTATTTTGCTGCATTGGCCAATTTTTTCCCCACAACTTCCGATCTTATAGGCACATTGTTTGCACTTTATTAACACGGTCGTACCTCCACCTCTGTTTAACAGTAAGATTGCATAAAAAAACAACAACCCTAAACAATGTATGACTCATGAAAGAGCCACAGACATGCAGACGAATCAGAGTTGACGTTGTATAGCTTCCCTAATGACACTCTGTTATTTGTGACCTGCTGAAGCCGAAGACTTTAGCAAATGAATCATAGCCGTGGTGCAGTGTGGGTTGCCAGCGCCCGGGGCAAGTCATGGATTTGCTCTCTCTAACCAGCAGACCAGGAGAACTCCCTTGAACCTTGTTTGATCCTTCTGGGTTACTTTAGTTCTTGATTGTCAAGTGTGCACAATGTCAGCAGCAGAAATTGAGCTTACGCCAGCTACCTCTCACATTCAAGACTCTAACTTGACCCTAAGTGGGGATAGCTGATTGTCTATGTGTGCAATAGAAGGCGGCCGGTCCCGGGTGTACCCCATGAACTCAAGAAGGCAAACAATGTCGACACCTTGTGTTTGAACTAGAGCTGTCCAACGGTTACATTTTTAAATCAGATTAATCACATCTTAGAATTTTGATTAATCATGATTAATCGCTTAATTAAAAAAAAGGCTTTTTATCACAATTTTCCCCCCGCCAAATTTGAAGAGCACCGGTTATATGTTAATTCTTTTGATATTTAATGTTATGAGGACATCTTCAACATTTTTTGACCCACTGCACTCATCCTCCTCTTTTTCTAATCAGTTAATTACTTACATAATTTAAAATTGAAAAAAAATGACCCTAATATTTTGACAAACAAGTATTCTAAATGTGATACGCAAACATTTATAACATTTATAAAATGCTTTACTTTAATGCATGTCATTTTGTTTATTGCTAAAACACAACCTGTGCTTCCTTAAACGTAGCCATCCACTGTCACGCTAAAGGATCATTTATGGTCAAAATGAATAGTGCGATTAATCTGCTTTAATTCATGATTAATGCGATCATTTTTTGTGATGAATTATTCAGTTAACGCTCTAACTTTGACAGCACTCAACCTACTTTTCAAATTAGTGAATAAAATGTCATATTTTTATACATTTTATATGCATGCTTTAAGCTTGCGACCCAGTGACTTCACCAGAAGTTAAATGCTTTAAAATGCTTTTCCAGGCCTTTACTACAGCCCCTTTCAGTTCTTGTTTGTTTCTGGGAGTCTCCTTTCTGTCTTTTCATAGGATGTAAAATGCAGGCTCTATTAGGTTAAGATCCGGTGGTTGACTTAGCCCAGGGGTGTTAAACTCGTATTAGCTCAGGGGCCGCATGAAGGAAAATATATTACCACGTGGGCCGGATTGATAAAATAATGGTATATAACTTAAAAACAATTGCCGTCAATTATACACAGATTTTCACTATTTGTGGATCAACCCTAAATTAGGGAGCTCAACTGTAATCATATTGTTAAAAAAAAAACACGAATGCAAATGAAACGTGGCAACACTTTACCTGTATGAGTTCCGAACGTGTTAATACCTGTTTTGCATATATATTGTTTCCAGAATGCATTGTGTGGCGCAGTTAATGAAGTTATATGGATGTTAATCCTTATAATTTATATGTATTTGTGTTACCAGTAATTGAATTTGTGTCGTATTTAACACGTTTGTATCGGTCTATGATTAAATGTATTTATTTATTTTAAACAAACTGTAACTTTAGGTTGTGTGTAAAATACAGTAATGACATCCAGGATGATTCTGTGTTGCATTGCTCATCTGAGGACTGCTTGTGAAATTACAAATTTATGTTTTGATTGTGGCCGGCTGATTAATGGGTCGGACATAAAAAAAATATATATATTTACAAAATCGTCTCGAGGGCCGGATTTATCCCCTTTGTGGGCCTGATCCGGCCCGCCGGCCGTACGTTTGACACCCCTGACTTAGCCAGTCTTGGTCTTGGTCGAGGTTAATGAATTTGGTAGTCTACATTACAAAACCATTTTGTACGACATTTTTGAGAAATGCATCCAAACATCATGCAACAAGACAATGACCCAAAACACACATTACTGACAGTACTGTAGCTGTAAATACTGTAGTGAAGTAGTATTAGAAAAGTGAAAAAGCCAAATACTGAGCTGGTGGAAGAGATCCATGCTACAAGTTCACCTGCTTCGGGGGCACAATTACTTGACAGGCCCTGTGTGCCGCTGTCAACCCATGCTACAGTATGCTATTACCACTCAAGGACATTGAATTTCACCCAGCTAGCATCCTGGAATAGATGACCCGATCCCCTCTTGTGCAATACATTTGTTACTACATTGGTTATTTGTACATTTGTTGTAGTATAGGAATCCCCCAATATATTGTCACTGTAACGCAAGAACATGTTGGTATGAACCTAACTGGCGACCAGTCCAAGCCGGTGTACCTCTCCGATTGGTCCAGAACACCCGCGAGCCTAATTAGGATGGGGATGGATGGACGTTTGAAAATGTTCTTTTTCATCATCATGTCATCACATCACACAAACCTCATATCATCGCTGTTTTTTTTCCTTTGCCTGCATTTGTCTGTCATGTGCTTCTTTGTGATGCGGTGCGGCCTGTTCGCTTCTCATCACCCGTTCCCTTACCTCCTCTCCACATGTCATATTTGATCACACAGCCCGCTGCTTTACCTTTTGGCTGCTGAGCTTTTTATGCAGTCACTGACCACTCAATGTACCACCACTCAAACCGTAAAATTCTTCAAAACGCCAATAAAATCTGTTGTTGTTTCTTTTTATTTCTACTGCATTATCACCATGCAGCATTATGCATTCCATAGAAAGCTTTGCGTTGTAATTCTGTTAAACACAAGCTCACTTCGTTTAAGCACTTGGGATCATTACACCGTTTGTTTAGGACCGCCGGAGCTTAGCGTATGAAGATAAACAGCTGCAATGTTCTGGCTGCCTGACTTAAGGATGTGTGGGTAATTTGACACACGCATCCAATGCTGGCAGAGGGAAATGAAATGCACAATAAAGTAAAGGATACATTAGCGCACACAAACGAATTCCTGGTCATATTTTTAAGGAGTTGGAAAAGTATATGACGTATCTGAGGGCTTTTGAGATTCAGGATTCTTGGTTTAAAGCTGGTTGGGTAGATGTATTTTACAGTTTCAGCAATCCATCAATTCACTTGTGGTTTTGATTCATGTGTCAACAATACTCATCTTCCGACTAACTTAAATAAAAGACACTGAACGTTTGTGACACTAGCTTTGTGTAGATTACATTTATGTTTCTTGTTCGGATGAATCCTTTACATTTTGATGCAGATTACAGCCTAGTTGAATTAGGGCAATGATCAGTTGTAGCAAAAGGTGATGCTGTCCAAAAAATGTGTTGTGTGTTACAGGGCATGTACACGGGATGCACATCTTCATCATCGTCATATGACACGATTACAGTTTTGTTTTTCTTTTTGAAAAATTGCATTTGAAACATTGGACAATTGTAGCAACACATAGGGTTGTTCAGCCTGCCCATTTGGTTTTCCACTCTTTAAAAAAAAAGAAGAAAAAAAGGCCTGTAAATCCGCCCAATGCTACATTAAAATTCCTTTTTAATTGGCGTGGAAGAAAACGAAGATGACAAAGTGGACTTGAAGAAAGTTGAGCTGGTTGGTCAGGGTGGCAATTACTGGCTTGTCCATGTGTTTGGATGTATGACTAACACCCACCTCTGTCTGTATGAGTCTCTTGCTGCTCCTCTCTTTCCCTCCTCCGCGTCATCCTGCCATCTACCCAAACCAGAGACACTTGAGCTTTATTACCAAGTTCCATTGTGTATTAATGAGACACCCTCTATGCAGGAATACAGATAGAAAGACACATGTGGCATACAGAAATAATGAACACTCCACAGACTCCGCTATTCATATACCTACATATGGTAATCACCTCTGTTATGGGGAAGTTAGCAGTGCACACAAAAACATAAATTATTGAGGCACAGTTATAACATAATTACAGAATTTGGACCTGAGGCGCCCGTTTTGCTTGAATATTTACTCGATCACCTGTTCAACACAGGCATACATCATAGACGAGAGACCACAGTATGACATTGCACGTGTAACGCCACAGATTTGCATTTTATTATTAAACGGGGGTGTCAGGCATGAAATGTAGGCCAGCATTAACTGTAGATGGAATATACGCATCGCATTTCCTCCTCACTATGTTTACCTTTTCTTGTTTGCGAGATAGCACCAGATAACGCTGTAGGCAAGAGTGGGAAGGGTAAATGTACAAGGGCATGTAAAGGTAATGATTCCATTCATTTTGAGATCAGATGTGACACCAAAGAGAGGCAATGTGGAGCTGAGAGAATAGAATGTTTATTCATAGGCTGGTGCAGTAGTGCATGCTGCAACAAGCTGCCAACCAGGAAAAAAATTGTATTTCGCAATATGTGATGTGGCTCAGGTGTGCTGAGGAAAAATGGTAATATCTTGCCAGCCACATTGCTCTCTTTTTGCAGAGCTGGTCGCTCATTCCATTCACTTTAAAAAGGATCTACACGGATAGTGGAGCGTTTGATGGCAGCTGAGCTCTGCGACAGCTTGATTCATTATTGATTGCTATTCTTAGACTTGTGCTGCAACATTGGTCGAGCTGCATGTGTGCTAGTATCTAAATAGGCAACCTATAGGTGGCATGGCTGAAAGACCGAGGCATCACTTTCAATAAGGGCTGCTAAGTAAAGTGGACTCAGAATGATGGATTTTGCCTTATTCCATACTGTGTTGAATGTGTCATTTAAGGGACGAGGTTAAGACGACTGACATTTTCCTGTGACCCGAGATCTGGTCCGGTTTTGGTTGTGTTATGATTTCCGCAATAACCGGATAGTGGATACCACAAACGCAGAAACACAAAGGGTCGCTTGCAAAGTATGCGAGTAAAATAAAATAACAAAAATACACCCGAGGGCTGTAGAATCGCACAACGTGAATGAGAAAAATACAAAATACAAATCGAGCAATACAAAGCGGATAAACTAAAAGCGACGTGGGAAAAACAACACGTGTATAACAATCACTCAAGCGTAAAGATGAGGAAACACAAAACTACGGAGCACAAAAGGCTCAACGCGTGGTTAACAAGCATTCAGGCAATAAGCCGAGGAAATAACAACATAAAACTATGTGCCAAAAGACTCACGTGAGAAACTGGAAACAAGAAACGAAGCTCGAGATAGGAAGTCAGAATAAAGCTCTTGGGCGAGGACATAGCAAGGTCAATATTCCAACGAGGAGTGTCAGCAGTTCCAGTCCTTATGAAGCGTTGATTTGTGAATGAGAAACAGGTGCGGCGCAGGAGGACACGGCCCTCTACTCAATCAGAGACTTCAAAACAAAACATCATCATGGACATAAAGGGTTTTTCTTCTAAAAACAATTTGTTTTCAAAAGAGTGATACATTTGCATCACAACACCACAAACTAGAAACAAACTCCATTATCCCCTGGCACTATTTTTTTTTAGCGTATCACTGCGCTGCATCTCGCTGACAGACGTGCATGTTCCACCGTAATTAGAACTTTGAAAACTCACAATAACAAGTTTTACTACGACACTGGTGACAAAGTCAACACCTTAAGCACCGAGCCAAGGGGGTATCTTTATGAACCCGAATATTGATGCGGAAATTTGTCAGATGCAGTTAGAACAGGCAGAGAGAGAGAGGAGGGATAGAGAACTGGTACAACTTGATGCTGGAGCCATTAGAGAGCGAGTGACTGACAAATGGAGGTGCACTTGTTTGAAGTGTGAACTCATGCCGACAAAGGTGGAGTGCTACTGCTGCCATGAATGGGATCTCATCATCATGCCACAGATGCGAAATCTTTCAATTGATGAGGAGGCCAATGCGGCAGCTTCTGTCTGCATCGCAAATAATAGAGACTTTCAAGAAGCCAAAGTTGTCTCAAGGCAATGTCCGTGCTCGGAAAGCGGTGAAAAGTGTGCGAAGATTCAGGGACATTTTTAGTGGTACAGTTCGGGAAATCACGCGTCATATATCCATCCATCCATCCATTTTCTTAACCGCTTGTCCTCACAAGGTTCGCGGGGGTGCTGGAGCCTATCCCAGCTGACTTCGGGCAGTAGGCGGGGTACACCCTGAACTGGTTGCCAGCCAATCGCAGGGCACACAGAGACGAACGACCATCCACACTCACAATCACACCTATGGACATGCATGTCTTTGGAATGTGGGAGGAAACTGGAGTACCCGGAGAAAACCCACGCAGGCACGGGGAGAACATGCAAACTCCACCCAGGAAGGCCGAAGCCCGGACTCGATATCACGCGTCATATAGAATAATATAATATAGTGTGACATCTCACAAGAATGCTGCCAGCAGAGGTGGTTGGTAATCTCACCTTTTTATTTGTCTTCACACAACTGTCTACTGTTGGCCGACGCCGACGCCGAACACAAGAAGCTAATTTGTGAGCCGAATTAGCACACGAGCAACCAACAATGTTTGAGTCCCTTCTCCACCGCGTGATGTGCGATGCGTTCACTAACACTCGGACACAGGAATGCAAAACAGAACACACAACACTTAGTTTGTTACACTTATAAAGATGATACAATCGTAGTGTTTTATACGAATGGTTCTCGCTCTCCATTAGCTCTCTCGCATTAGGTTAACACTTCCAAACAACTTGATTTGTGCGCGTCTGTCTGTGATACAAACAGAAAAATAGCGCCAGGCGGTAAATTGTTTTTAGAAAAAAATGCTTTATTTCAGTGGCCCCAGCCAACCACATCGCGGGTCACAGGACGCCGTCAGCGTTAAGTCAGTGCTGATTGCACACCACTGTAGGTGAGGACGCCATACAGATTCATGTCCAAAATCCCAAACTATCCCTTTATACTGGCTGATTAAAAGGAGTCCAAAGATGGACCCTTGAGGGACCCCAATGTCATGGCCATTCGGTCGCTATCTCAATCAGTTCACTTGTAGTATGGATATACATGCATATACACATAAGTACATACAGCAATTTGAGTTGAATACTCATATAACATCTAAAGTCAGATGTTTTGTCTGATTCGCTCGCTGCTCCTGTCTTGTCTGGATACGCAGATATTCCCTGAATAAAATGACTTTACTGGTAGGTAAAGGGTTTGTGTTACCATGGTGACTGACATCTGATCAGTCGGCTGGCGTAGACCACAGCTTTCCTGTAACACTTTGGGTAATCAGATAAGTGGTATAAAAATGGATGGATGGATGTTCGTGTCCTGCGTTTGTGTGTGAATGATTTTAGTGAATAGATTGAAGGACATCCTCGCACTTGTTTGGTACATTCTGATGTTCTCATCAGGATCATATACTGTACATCACTAACCTAATAGCAGAACTGACCCAGTAGGCTACTGTTCAATAAAATATATGTTAAAATTATGTTTTTTTCTTGTTTTTTTTATGCCCAGAGGATAAAATGAAAAATAAGATATTCATCGAGATAAAAAAGAAAATCACCTTTAGATTTTTTTTGGTGAGCTGTCAATGCTTGCAGCTACATGTAAAAGTTTTTGATTTATGCCTTCAGCTGAAAAAAAATCAAATTACTTTGGTGTTGCTATAGGGACCATACAGAAGAGCGTGCGTGTGTGCGTGCGTTTTTAATGCGATCCTGAATTTAAACAATCTATTTTTCAACAGTCCACTCAGCAGGCAGCGTGTAACATGGCAATGGCTATGGGAAATGTTTCACAATGATTACTTTGTCACTACTCGACCAAACCCCCCACCCACCCCTGTGTTTTCTTTACATGTAAGTGTGAAAAGTCAGTTTCCTTACATGTGTAGAGCAGATTGTTGTCATGTTGCCAGAGTGCATCATTTGAGGCCTTCTGCCTAATTGCTGCACTAAAGTGACTGAAAAATGAGTGACAGCAGCAGCCTCCCATTCTCCAAGCACAATAATCTAACAATCTCCTCAAACCCCCTTTCTTCTTATCAAAGTCAGGCTAAAACTTCTTGCAAATCTAAATGCTGTAAAATCATCCTTCACTTCATTTTTATTCGTATCATGGCCAATTGTAGTATAGGTTTACAGCCCAATAGATTGAATGTCCTTCATATCCTTGATGAGGGTCCGTGAGGCGTTCAGAGGCATCTCTGGTCGTAAGAACCCTAAACGTAGGTAGGCAGACCCCAGGGGGACAGGGGCACCATCGCTCAGGTACTGATAAAATTGGCATCAATGCTGTTTGATTCCCGGCTTCCCCTCAAGTCCTGTTGCAGTTTGTTTCAGCAAGGTATTGGCCAGAATGTTTTTGGCTCTCAAAAACAAGCACTTCGTGATGTTGAGTGCAACTTTTGTTGTCGGAAATGACAATGGCAGATCTAGTGGAGTATCATTTGAAAATGGATGATTTTCTTTTGTGTTAACATAAAGGTAAAGTTAAAACAACTTGGACATTCAACACACATTTCATTGCACCTGTCTTGGCTACTTTTTAAAATGTGTTTTGAGAACGGGACACGTCCTCATTCTTTTTCGACTAGTGAGACTTCCAACAACTGCTTCTGTTGAACGACTCCCGCTTTCCCTGAATAAATAAAGCCAAGAGCCAAAGAATTCTTAACATCATTTTGTCTTACACTAATGGTCTTTTGTCAAGAATCCCATCACCATAATGGAGAATCATTTCTTATTTACTGTCCAACTAGCATTGTGCCTGTTAGGATAAAGCAACATAAGTAAGATGTGTTTTATTGTGTTTTCGTCTGGCAGTGCATTCATAATTTGATGTTTTTCTAACAAAGGCCTTTCTGTGACATAATTATGTCAACATGACTATAACAACAAGAGACAGCTTTTCTTCATTCTACTCCAAGAGAAATTAGATCTACATCTCATTATTATGTGAAGGTTTTTTGCCTGATCAATCACACTTTATGCTTTTCAACCGAGACCTTCTTTCTTTCTTTCTTTCTTAAAAATAAATAATACTTTACTTTTTCTGTAAAAGATGCATGCATGTTTGAAGCACTGTATCTGCAGTGAGTTTCGAGGAAGAGATATGTCATACTAATTGCTCTTCATTTGAATAGGATCTAACGTATGCAAATTAGCAGCACAGAAAATCTTAATACTAAAAATTCTCGCAATACATGTTAAGCAGTAATGTTAGACATTCTATACACTTTATGAGCCCGGTAGCACCTCTAAGGTGAAACACAATTCGTTTTGAACAGCTGGCTGACCTCCAATTTGTTACGATTTGTTAATATTGGCACATACATGACACAATCTCTTGTTCAAGCACTTTCCAAAGGTTCTCTCATGCACTGAGACGGAGGTTATTTAAATGAAGTTAACCTATTGTATAAAAACACTTAATGAGGATTTGAGGTTTGTAACGAGTGCGCCGATAAAAAGACCAAAGATGTGTCATGTCACAGTGTGCTCAGAAGCAATATTCGGCAACGGAACAGCAGGCTACGTTGTTTAAAAATTGTAACTAACTAAGGGGCGTAAGTGTGCTCGGAAATCTCTCCCTCACTATTACAACACCTTCAAATGCTGATTTGGGGGCTGCAATAGTGTAAGTAAGCAGTATGAGTATCTCTTATTTCCATTCTGTAAGGTTCTGCTGTGTCCTTTGGACTAGTGCGGCACAGTTACTTTTCTTTTTTTTCCCAGCGCCACATTGGCTAATGATCATATCTTACATCACTTGTTTTCTGCGCATTGCACTCTGCATGGGGCCCGCAAAGAGCAAAAAAACATTGACTGCAAGGCGAATATAATCACACTTATGGCCACACGGGTGACCTGTAGTATGTATCATCCTGAAACTGTCTCTAGTCGGAATATTATCGCACGGCCAATGTCTTGAGGGCTCCCAACATGACAAGCCGTTTGCAAGAGTAATTCTCCATTTGTTTTGTTGTGTAAACACAATAATTCTTTGCTTTTTCTATTCAGACTATTTCATATTGTGGGGCTGAATGTCAATTTTGTGGGAAAAGTCTGATATCTTTCTCTATCCAGTTCATTGTGGTTTTCATGCCATCACATGCAATACATCAATTACATGATTTGTCTGTCCGCAAGTCTGCCCCCGTGTGTGTGTGTGTGTGGGGGTGTGTGTGTGTGCAAGTGTGTAGTGCTGTCAAGACTGTTCAAGTTTACGTTGGCACTTCATGTGACAAATTAGGACACATCTGCACAACATCAAAGCTTTTGTCTCTGTATATCAATTATCATCTTCATCCCTCTCAGATTTTGCGTAGTCCTGAAACCTGTTATTGTGCTACTGAAAGCCCACGGATCATGAATTAAAACAGCAGAAAACAAACCTGTCACATATGCAGCCAATCACTTCAACTTCCTGCCAACCTCGATTTAGCCTCTTCAGTTAGAAATTAGTCGGGTGTCAAATTGGCGTTGACATGAAAATTAATTTGAACATATTCCCCCATGCAACTGAAACAGCATGTTGAGCAGTAATGGTAATATGGGTTGCATAATAAACTCTTACAGAAACATGTTGTACTTATTCCAGGAAAATATGGTAACATTTCTTTGGAGTTTTCTTTAAGCCTGCCATATTGTTCTGACTATCAAAATGTATATTTGAAGGCTACTCATGGGAGATGGGGGGGCGGGGGGGGGGGCACAGTTATACCTATAAAACACAACAGGATTTACACATACATTAGGCTACTGCATTACATTTACTGTAGCATGATTGTAACAAGGCATAAATGAGAAATGTATTTTGATTCCAAATTTTATTTTTTCAATGATGTGCAAAATAACAGATACGCAGAGAACGGAGACAGAACTCCGTGGAATAAATAAATAATAAACATCGGTGGAAACGGATTACGCTACACAAGCACACTGAAACAATTCAGAAGCACTTTTATGCTACGTTTACACCAAAATAGGGGGAAGCGGTATTCCCCCTCCCACCCCCATACAAAAAATGCATCCCCTGCCGTGGGATATTATAACTTTTACCACAGAATAATGGAGTTTCTTCAAAAAAGTTCCTTGTAAACAGATATTTAAATTTCAAACATCTGGGACAAAACAGATAAACAGTATCGTTCAGTCATCTGAGCTTTTTTTATGTAGTCCTATATCTGAGATTTCCTACTGCGTGCGTGGTCATTGAATGCACCTACAGTCCACTGCAGCACGAGTGCTTGCTTTTCTTTTGCTTCTTTGCCATAAATACTTTTTTCTTGTTTCAAAACAAAGCCCACGTGTGTTTTCATGTATTTTTTTGAAAAACATGCTTTGTACCCGCGGATACAATTTTTACGGGGGCAAGTGGCTGCCCGTGTGACGTAGTCCATCACCGAAGCCGGTGTGGTACATATTTCAGCCCATCAGGCCGCGAGATTTTGGCGAATTTGTGGATTTTCGCCACATCGCACCATGTCCTCTCACCACTCCAAACCTGTCCTCCGCGCTGCCCCACGCACTTTCCCGTCCGTCCGTGCTAAATTGTCTAAATGCAAACGCCCCGCCTAAACGCTCCCCCCACTTTTGGTGACTTGTGTATGTAAATCTATAACGGCGTATTAGGGCCACTTATAAATATATATATTTTTAGAGGGTCAGGGCAATATTCCGGGGGAAAAAAACTCGCAAATTTGCCACTTTATAAAGTGGCAAATTTACAAGTTTTTTTGTTGTTGCAAATTTGTGAGTTTATAAAATGGAAAATTTACGACTATAAAGTGGCAGATTTGCGAGAAAATAACTTTTACTGAGAAATACGCGTAGCTATAGTCTAATCATGTGAGAATTCATTGGTGGTTAATGACACACTGTTTATAAAATGAAAAGGCAGGATGGAGACGGATTCATTCTTAAATTTAAACTTCACGTCATTCGCCGCAGCCGGAGCGACACCATTTCCTGATCCTCTATCAGCTGACTAACACTATCCAATCAGATGCTAGCATACCACTGGTAAATGCAAGTAAATGACGGAGAGCAGCAGATTCGACACATCAACTTAGATACTTGTACAAAAAAATACCAAAATGTGTGAATGTGTAACTAATAATTCTGGAAACATAAATGTACAAGTAAATATACATTTTAACAAATTAACTTAAATGCTTGATCGTCCGGGTGTGGACCTTCGCAAAGCGAGGCGTCTTTGTCACTGGCCAATGGCCGTACACAACGGTACACAAGAGTGAATGCTTAACTTTATGTGGTTAATCTATGCTAAAGCAATTCCTTATTTAGAAACCTGACCGAAATGTATTGGCACAAACAGTCGAGTAGTACGCTATATGTATTTCTCGTAAGTTTGCGAGTTTATAAAGTGGCAAATTTGAGAGTTTTTTTCTTGGAATATTGACCCCGCCCTCTAAAGAAAAATTATATTTATAAGTGGCCCTAATACGGCGTCGTATAAATCTGACATTATTAAAATGTTTTTTTCTTGTGTGGCAGCCTGGCAGGTTATTCTGTAACATGAGGTTTTGACAGTTGCCGTCATATTTTCGGGATCAAAGCACTGTTCCAGATCGTTCCGGCCCGAATCTTTTACCGGAATGAAGTACCGGACCTTTTCGGCCCCCTTTCACCCCTGAGGCTACTCCTAAGTAAAGTGGGTGTGGCTGCATCCATAGTGAAAGTGAAAGACAATTCCACAGAAAAAGACCCTGATAGCTAAAGTGCTACCTCGCTGTCAACTATTTGAGATTTTGGGAACGACAAATGAAGGTTAACTCTGAGCGTGGTAGGCGCTCACAATGGCACGCTAGTTTTTGTGGAACATCATGTTACTGGAAATGTGTTCATCTCGTGGTCAGTTTGTGAAAAACAAGGTGTATTGAAAAGAGCCTCATCTTAAAAGTAGAACATTCTTTGAGCTTAGGTGTGTTTGCTGTCAAGAGAAATTTGTAGAGTCATTGTGGTACAAGTTCAGCTTATTGCAAAAGCACACATTTGTATGCTTTTTGTTTGTTTGTTTCCACAACAAACTGAATCAAAAATGGACGTACGTCTGCAGTGTTAAAATGAGCAAGCCTGAAAGCTTCCTGTCTAATGTAATAAATCTTCTTTTCAACCAATGTGCATGGTTCATTTAAGACCTGCCCTCTGCAATTTGACACTGCTGGGATGTGCAATTTCATACAATACTACAACTAGTCGTGGAATCCTGTCTTTCCATTTGTCAGGCACCCTTGGTAAAAAAGAAAGAGAAAAAAAGAGCAGCTTTTAAATTTGTTAGAGGCTTAATCAAGTGAATTTGTAGCAACATGTATTAAAGAATACGACCATTGATGTCATGTAATAAACTGTGATGCAAAATTGAAATGGTCATTGAATGCGAGGACTGGGGATGTTTTAGGGTGATCTACCGTATGCATCTAGCTAAGCGTTATGAAACCATATTTTGTGTCTTAATATTATTTCACCTAGGAAAGCCGTGACTTACAGTACATGCTGCCTTGCTGTGTCACAAATTAAATCCACTATGCCTCAAAGAAGACAATGATGACATGTCTTGTACATTTTTACAGCTATTTTTAGCCTCCATTTCAACAGTTGTAATTAACACAAAATGTCCATACCAGCACTCTCAAGATTAACGTAGTCAGCCATGGCCTTCTGTTGGTTATTTGTGCAATTTTCGAAGCCACACCAGCTAATGGAGGAGGGAAGGGGACAAGAGATTACTGCTGCCATCTTCCCAAAGTATTAAGTGAGAAAAGTTGTTTTGCTTTTAAATGTCGTCAGTAGAGGAATGAAGTTGAAGCTCACACAGACAGACAGAAATGGAAAGGTCAGGAACAAATTACAAAAGTTTTTTCTTGCAAGTGGACACGAGACTAACTTACGTAGCCTAACTTTATGAATAAGTTTTGTAAACGTAATGCAATTTTGTACATTACATTAAGTAATAATGTGCAACCATTTCTTAAGAAATTCATATTCTGCGGTTAAAATGATTTGTATTTCTAATTAGAAAATGAAGACATTTTAAAAATGCCTGATGTATCTTCATTGTAGCAAAAGAAAGCCTTGACTTCACACGTCAAAAACGAATGGCTTGGCGGGAGCTTGGCTAGATTAATTATGCAGTTAATAAGCCAAAATAACAAAAAACAATCTGCTGGCTTTTCTCCAATTGGAGGCGCTCTTGAATGGAGCATTTTCCAATTTGCCAGAATTCCTTTTGCCGCACCGTGCCGCCCTGGAACACCCCATTCCATGGTCCCTGCCCCTCACCACATACACAATGAATGGGTTTGACAACAGCCTGCTGTGCTCTGCTAAATGCAGTGTGAAAAGGGCTTTACTCTGTCCATGATGCTAAGGAATTCAAATTATCATGTAATGCACACTGAGTGAGACAAACAAGGTACATGGAATCCTTGGTGAAGGAAATGAGGATTGGGTTTGCAGGCAAGGTTAAGGGCAGAATTTAGAAGCAATTTAAAGCCCATTTAATATGTCCAGGCGCTTACATCGCTGTCAAAGATCTTTAAATGAGGTTGTAATTGACCATGTTCATGTAGAACCTTATTAACGGTACATTTAGTTCCCTCATGAAACTCGTAGCTGTTCCGTTATTGAATTAACGTGACAAATGTTTAAGCCTTGGCTGCACTCTCCCATCTTGATCAGGATCCATTGGATAAATGCGTTAGATTACCTTTTATCAATTGAACGTGACAGCGAACAACACAATGTTGTGACGTTTACCGCGATGGTCCTCATACAATTTGCCGACAAACTGGCTTTTGCTCTCTTCGTTAAGCAGCGAAAAGGAAGCTGCTTTCAGTGATGCATTTACTTCTTTTATCCTGATCTTACTTCAAATCTCTCTCCTCCACATCCAGACAGCATCTGTTAAGTCACTTAGATCCTTTTTCTTCTCACAGTGAAGTATTGGACAACAAGGCTATTAGCGACCGTCTGTAAAGAGCACAAACAATATGGAGACTGCATTTACATCACGTCACACTAATACAGATTTGGGTGTCCCTCCTGGGCACTGCAGCATTGTGCAATTGCCAACAGGGCACACGATAGAAAGATGCACCAAGTGATTAAAAACGAGAGAAAATGGTTGCACTTCTTAGTCTTCATGTTCTTAGAATGAAATTGTTCCTTCAAAAGGTGAAAACAGTTACGCTCCCACCTCCGTCTCACCATGCTTCAAGCGCACTATAGGGGGTCTGAATTGATCGTCTATTGACAAATTGTCATATGGATGTGTGCTGTTATATCTAACTGTGGGAGTTCTACAGTTAATCATTAACAGCAAAAAGACTTTGTACCTGCCAACTGTTTTTAGCAAACTTTTTTTTGAAACTTTATTTTTTAAAACATGCTATCTTTTTATGCTAAACCAATTAGATGCATTTTTAGCAAGTTTATCTTTAAGCCCCTTGCCTGACATTTGAAGATATTTAATATATAACAAAAATGCCTTTCATACTCATTTTCTTCTCCTGCAGCTGTTAAGCTTATGCTTGTCTCCTCTTGACACGTACAACCTAAAGAAGCTCAATGTACCTTTTTAAGCTTCAATCATTTTTTGAAAAATGATGCATTCAAATGTTTGGAAAGGAAAATATTCTTGCAAAATTACAATATCTGCTCAGTATATAGCATAGGAACTTATTTAGTATTTACTCATGGTAAAAATTTCCGCCTTTACACAGATTTACTCAGTTTTCACTACAAACACTGAAAGAACTTGTATTATTATTATTATTATTATTATTATTGTTGTTATATATAGTTCTCAGTAGGATGCAGATAAGAGTGGGAAGATGAAATAAGAAAATACAAGGAATGGCAAAGTAGCTTGACAAAAGTAAACGGAGCAGTCAGTTAAGCAAATAGCAGGGGAAACGGGCATCAAAGTGGAGTTATAAATAGCCAAAAGGGGATGATGGTGGGAGCGACAAGACAAGACAATGTTGAGATGCCACTGATGAAAGATGCTGAGGGATCAAAGCATTCGATTGAGTCTTCCCAACCACAGCTTTGGAGGAGAAGCAACATCACAAAATAGAAAGCTGCACATTTACACTTTGCTGTGACTCACTCGCTGGTCTGCCTCTTTGTGATAACGGATTTGGTCGCCAAGCACTGCGCCGTCAAAGAGCCACACCATAATAAGTCTGTAGGTTACGCTGCGGTTGCCATGGTGACTCCCTGGGTGACGGGCAAAGAATAGGGCCCGCTTTCCTTAATTAGAGGAGATTGCACATGATTAAACCCTACGCGGAGCCAAAACAGAGCGCACGTGCACATGCCTGCCACACTCAAGCTACAGGTTACAGACAGTTATACATATGCAACAGTGCTTCAATATCAAGCATGCTTATTTGTTGATAATTTAAAATCTTAAAGCCAATGTCTTTAAATTATCCTAATATGCACATTCTAATCTAATATAATACAAAACCTATAGGTTTTCAGGATGATGATTAACCTTAAATTTGTTCTGATCTTGAAACCATTTCCATTATTCCACTTGGGGGTCAAAGTGTCACCGCCATAGTGTTTTAAGTAAATCCTGTGCGGCATGCGATGTAACACTGCCAGGAGGAGGGTTAGACCCAATGTTGGTATTTTCACAGATGGATTTCTCCAGATACTCTGGTTTCCTCCCACATTCCAAAAACACGCATGATAGGTTAAATTAAGACTCTAAAATTTAGAGTCTAAACTGTCGTAGGTATGACTGTGAGTGTGAATGGCTGTTTGTCTATTCGTGCCCTGCGATTGACGGTGTTGCTGAAGACCCCGCCTCTCGCCCAAAATCAGTTGGGATAGGCTCCAGCACACTCACAACCCTAGTAAGGATAAGCGGTACAGAGAATGGATTGATGGATACTACTACTATTAATAATAATAATGATGATAATAATGCAGTGAATGAATGAACGTCTACAATACTTCAGAGGCACTTATTTATAAATAAGGTACATCTGACATCCAATTCACGTCCGCACAGCTCATTATCTGTCCGCCTGCAACCCGGATAAGATTAATCAACGTCGCGTTAGACCAGCTGTCTACCCTGCGCATTTGGATGTGATCGGAGCAGATTTAAGTTGAGATCAACTTTCTGCCACAAAATTGTCGGACGCATCTCCAACGACACTTCTGCTGTGCCAGTACACTCAGCTTGTTGGAGGCTGGTCTGCCAAATTGGAGAACCCGCCGGCATTTGTGCCCCACTGCAGGTGCACTATCTACAAAAACGGAGCCCCTAGTCTTTCTTAACCAGTTTTCAGATGCTGAGTCTTGTTTTACTTTTGGATGAACATTTCAATTCCAACACACCGCTACTCTTTGAATTGTTGGTTTCCCAAATGATTTTGGATAGTTGGAGTGTAGGTGGGTACAGTAACTTTTTATTTTTTTTTACCTGGTTAAATTGTATTTTTTTCAAATAAATAAATACATTTTTTTTGTGCTTCTACACATGTACAATTTTCAAGATGTTTCTGTTGAAAAACCAGTATTCTTTTAAGATCCAGCATACTTACATCTAAGACAAATTCATCCTAGTCAGCTGACGCAAACACAAATAATGCAAAGTGTACAGTAAAATGCAGCTGATGCTTTTTATAGAATGCTTATTACGGCTTCCCACCTTAAGTGTATCCCTTTGAAATCATAGCCTGCTCAACTCCCTGGTGCAGGTGAACGAGTCTCTAAAAGGTTTCCTTTTCTGAGAAAGGCATTTTCTTCAATTCCCAGCTTGCACATACAGGGACCTTCTCTAACGTACAGACAGAGAATGTCATGAAACAGAATGGGCTGCTCATTTCTTTTCCAATTGTGGCCAAGGAACTTCTCAATAGTAAATGCAAATTTTTTGTGGTGATCACACTCATAGTGAGTGACAGATTTATTAGTGCTGAATTCTTCACAGTTTGAACAACAGCTTGGTGGCTGTGTCATGCATCTGCGTGACTGAGCAGTCTTCCTCTCAAGTGACTCACTTTCTCACATTTGGACAGTCAAAACTCTCCCAGCGCGAATGGTCCACTAATCTGGAACGCGACAATCTCCTTTTTTCCTCACCCCATGCTCCATCTTCCCTTCCTTCTTTCTCTCCTTCCCATGCGCCCCTTCGATTTTCTGCCCTTGCATTTCTTCAACAGGCTTACCAGATTTACTTGCTCAGCATTTGGCTTGCCCTATTTTTAAGTCTTAATAATAACTGACACTGCAGTACTTTGGCATCTTTATGTTTCCCTCGTATCCCTAATAGAATGATTAGTATGTGCTATAAATAGGTTGATGAGCCATAAGGGCAGTACCAGAAACGGAATGGATGATAGCAATGGGTAGGTTGACCCTGAACTATTCATCCATATAATCTATAATATTA
The DNA here is from genome assembly GCF_054856555.1 of Leptonotus elevatus. Lineage (NCBI taxonomy): Eukaryota > Metazoa > Chordata > Actinopteri > Syngnathiformes > Syngnathidae > Leptonotus > Leptonotus elevatus. Next base: position 16,242,208 of record NC_141240.1, read on the forward strand.
ATATTTCTGTTCTGGAATTGCTACTGGACGGAATTGATTCTCACAATAGAATATCAGGTTTTTATTTTTATTTTTATTTTTATTTTTACATATTTGGAAGGTGATTAAGAATGATTGGATTTGAACACTCTTGATTTTCAAGGGGAAACAAAGGTTCTGCTTCCATTATTAGTGGCCTATTAACTCATTTTACTGGCGAGAGTAATAAGTAATCAGATAAGTCTTCATCTTGGCTGTTTTTTTGTTTTTGTTTTTTTTACATTCCAATGACTTGAGTTTTGTTTTTGTTTTTTGGGGCACAACTAAAAAAATAAAAGCATGGAGGGAATGTACTTTCAAAGTAGGAGGCCATTATTTAAGAAAATATCCTGTACATGTTACAATGCTTAATTTGAATAATTAAAAATGAATAAATAAATATAAATCCAGAGGTTTCTGTCAAATCAAGAAGTCGAGAGAGAGAAATGTGTCAGCAGCAGTTTGCACAGTATTGAGAATGATTTAGAGCTTTCTCAGCTATGTCTAGACCAACTTTGTTTAACTTCAAATTGTGTTGCTGTTCAAATTACAGTAATGCTTTGTTAGGTGTAATGATTACAAGCAGAGGTGGAACAAATAGAAGTACAGATACATGTAAAAAATAGTATGTAACAGAAGAGAAGTACAGATTAAACTCCTTTACTTGCGTAAAAGTAAAGTACATACAATCAAATGACAATTGACAGACCAACTTAAATGTGATCTTGAAGGAAGCTGTGAATGCTTTTCAGCTTAGATATCAGCAATGGCAGCCTCTGTTTTACATGTTATCTTTATTGACAACCCTCATGAGGAAAAACGGTTTGGATAATGGATGGATGGATGAACAAGAAAATTGGTTATGTTACTTGCTTCATTTCCCCATGATGTATCATTTCCTCACTCTGAATCCCCCCCCCCCCCCCCCCCCAAATCGCCCTGATTATGTCGGTTTCACTGCAGATGGCAAGGTGTACGCATTGGGCGGCATGGGGGCGGACATCACACCCCAGGCCCTGGTGAGAGTTTATGAGGCAGAAAAGGACCAATGGCAGCCGCTGACCTCAATGCCGACACCGCGATATGGAGCCACGCCCTTCGTAAAAGGAAACAAAATCTACATCATGGGTAGGAAATTTCCTCTAAAAGTTAGATTTCATTCATTTTGGGATCATTTTGTGTTTGGACGACTTCCACAAAATATTATTATTATTATTATTATTATTATTATTATTTATTCAATTATATCCATGTTGCCTGTGAATTCCATTTTGCATGTACTGTAAAATCATGTGAATAACCACTCCCCCCCCAAAAAAACAAACAAACAAACAATGAATGGGTTTGAGAGTAAAAAAAAAGAAAAGAAAAAAGCAACAAATTATTTCTTTTACATTATTTATATATTTACCCAGTACCTAGGTATTAGCCAGAGGTTCATCCATCCATCCATCCATTGTCCCGGGAGAAGAGTTTAGCCCAGTTACCCTTCGGAAGAAACTCATCTCTGTCACTTGTAACCGTGTTCCTCTTCTTTTGGTCCGGACCCACAGCTTGTGGCCATAGGTGAGGGTGGGAATTTAATTGAACCGTTAAATCAAGAGCTTCTCCTTTCGAGTCATACTGCTATATATATTCTTCAGTCTTGGATATACAAGTTTTGCCGTCAAGTACAGATATGCTAACGGTTTCTCCCGCTAAGCCCTCCGGTTAAAGTCACCGAATACATGAGACAACTGTGTGTCACGCAGTGGTGCAAGTGAGTGCAGCAGTTTGATGAATCTGTGCTTATGTCAGCAATTGTGCTTCAAATTGTCTGCTGCCATGACAGGCCTCTGAAGAGTTGAGCAGCACCTGACAGAGAGCAGCAATATGCCCACGCTAGTGGAACAGCTTTGTCAGGATAGACTTCTTCAACCAAAACGGATCAGTTGAGTGGGAGAGGGATGACACAAGGTTCGTCTTATTGATGTGCAATATATAAGAGAAACATAATAATTAAACCTGTTCTGAGTATTTCCAATCCTTTCGGTGTACGGAGAATTCATTCCCATTGTAATCTTGAGGTATTATTCTCTCACATCTTTGACGGTAATCCTTCCCACTCACTTGAAACTTGTCTCGCTTTTTGCAGTCAATCTCTTCCCACTCGAGCTGACATCAGTCTGTTGCATTCGCAGGCTCTCTCCTCTCCGTTCTTTGTATCATCACTTTGCATGCTATGTCCTTGCACTCGTCTCAGCCCGTCTCTCGGTTTTACAGCCCGTGCTCCCTTCATTTGTTGTCTGTCGCTACGCAAATGATTTGTAGAAGAAAAGTTGAGGGGAGCAAACTGGCTGTTCTTGTGTTCTGTCCAAATGAATTACAACCCCAGTGATGTAGTCACTTCACTGTACTGTAATTGCCAAAAAGTCTTGAGGGTATAGAGAGGGATTAATAAAAGCACATCATTAAATGAATAAAAAATGAAAGATGTGCTGCTGGGTGTGGAGCACAACATGCTGGTTTTCATCTACATAATATTTGGCGGTGAGGATTAGGGATATGAATTTAAATACTTTTTCCAACAAAAGGCAGATTCATTTACAAATCTCTTTTCAACTATATTTCTGGGTGGGTATGTGAGATAACCTAGTACAAAATGAAGTGAACAGTATTTTTGTTTCGCATTTGCTGTCTGCTTGTGTTGTCAAAAAATAAATAAATCCCAAATTCCTCAGTCAGGCTCGCCTTTTCCCCATTTTCTGCCTTTTTGCTGCAGCAACTCAGACATCATCAGCCTGGGGTCTGTCACTTGCTGTTCCTTTGTATGGTAGCGTGGAATTACTATATTTTTTATTATCACTTTGTTTTTTGATGGACCATCCACCTGCACACATTGTGCCCCGCCTCTGGCATGGAGTCAAATGGGATTGGCCAAACAAAAGTTTATCTTTTCATGTTTACGGTCAATTTGTATGTCAGCCCATCTAGGGAGTAAACTAACATATTACAAATGTTCCATTCATTAAACACCATATAATTGACAAAATTCCCAAAAGGTGTACCCTTCTATTTACCATGAATTGCCCAATGTATTATTGCTTAGAAGCATTTTAAATCATGTGCTGTGCCTTGAAGGAGGTTGAACGCACTCTTTGATATTCCCAGGTGGCCGTCAAGGAAAGATGCCGGTGACGGCGCTGGAGGCGTTGGACCTGGAGATGAAGAGCTGGACACGCTACCCCTGCATCCCAAGCCGGAGGGCTTTTTCCTGCTGCGCAACAAATGAGCGAAGCCTCTTCAGCCTGGGGGGCCTCCAACAGCCGGGGCCGCACAACTTCTACTCCAGACCTCACTTTGTCAGCACAATGGAGGAGTATGATCTAGATCAAGGTAAGGGGAGTGAGCACCTAAAACACGGCTTTTAAGATGGGAGGAGAACTGTTTGGCTTTCTGATAAGGAGTCATAACGATAGCTCTGAAACTATTTATGGGAAGGTCTAAAAACTGCCAGAAGGAGATGTTACTTCATTCTTTATAAAGGCAAGCTTTACTGCTCGATGATGACAGTCCAGCAGCCTGAATTAATTCAATTCAGTTTAAACACAACCACATGATTTTGTGGCTAAGACGAGTCAGAATGACGGGCTGGTCCAAGTTATGTTTAAATTGTGGGATTAGTCTGGACAATGAAATTCAAATAATATATCATTTGGAGTCATGGTTTACCAAGTTACTTAAAAGCTTGAAAATGAAAGCTAGCATCTAAGCGCCTCTGTTTGAATTGTATGCAGCTACATCAGTACCAGTACACTTTTCAGGACGGTGGCTTGAGATGTTTTACCTGGGTTCCAAATGCGCACAAAAAAACTGCTAAATTCCTTTGTTCATAAACGCAGAAAATGAGGGTCATCAAGTACAATAGCTTTGGCTTTTGGCTGTCTATGAAATGCTCAGCATTTTTCAAAACATCATTAATATGCACTTAAAAACTCATCTTTTCTTTAACTCATTCAAACCCAAAAACGTATCAATACGTTTTTCATTACTTTGTCCTAAACTCCCCAAAACGTATAAATATGTTTTGCCTGTTTTTTTTAAAAATGATAGAGCATACAGAAGGCTTTGATACAGCTTCTGACATGAAGAGGTCACCTAAAGTAATGGTAGTCATTACAAAAAACGGCCAGCAGTTGGCAGTAGAGTATAAGAGATCAGCCAGGGTCATGTTGCAACAAGCTCTATTTTCAACAGGTTTGTGAATAATGATGAAACTTAGCTAGATTCTAATGCTAATTGCTGCAAAACAGATACAAATATACTTTTTTTTCCTGATGAAAGAAAAAACTCTAATCTTTCTTTTGGTAGGCTCCATGTTTTTATAGCAAAAGAACAAAATATTCTGTGCACCGTGCAAAATCAGTCAAAATCCAGTAAAACAGCCGGAAGCTAACCTTGCCAGCTAACCGTGCCAGAGGTATTTGTGAGTTCACAAACCCGGACGGAGAATACATCTTGAACGGCTCCCGCTAATACGTTTGCAGCCGATCTGTTTTCGATCTGACCAATCAGGCGTTGTTTAGGCAGGACAAACCCAATAAGCGCAGATGGCTGGGGGGGAACAAAGAAACCTAATAGCCGAATGGATGCTGCAATTAATTATGTTCTCACAGAATTACTCACTGTTTCCTTGTTTAATTTGAACAGCGAGAGGCGTTTTGTGCATTTTTATCTGGTAAAGATGTTTGTGCTTCCCCCCCACCTCCCTAAAACGAGACGGAAGACGAGAATATCATTAGAATATCATTCGTATCAAATGTGCAGAAATGCCGCATCGTCCAATCATCTCGAAGTATTGTACAGAAAGCCCCGCCTTTCCCGAACGGGTCTGCCTAGTGAAGTACCAGATTGATAATGTGAAGAACTCCCTCGAGTGAATCACAATTATCAATCTGGCTGACGAGGTTAGCCGGGAGCGAAAGGGGTTGCATCAGAGAAATTAGCTGAGAGTGAATGAGTTAATTAATGGTTGACGCATAGCTGCTTTGTTTTCTTTCTTCTTTTTTTCTTTCTTCGTTACACGTCGTCATTGTGATGTTTTGATTGATGTGACGTTTTCTTGTGTTGAAACTATTGTAACTTTGGCATGACATTGCATTCATGAGTCTTCTTCTTCAAACCGCCGTTAAAACTTCCAAGCAAACAATGCCATGTTGATTACTGCGGTGCAGCTCAGCTTCATCTTCGTCTGTGTCTTTGAAGGGAGATACTGCTGGCATGATACTCCTCTTTTAAATTATCATGGGCAAATTTATCTGACATAAGAAAAAATGAAATGGGTGGATCATTTATCAGATCAGTGATTATCATGCAATCATGTAACCCTGTTAGAATTTTGCAGAAAAAAAAAAGAAGTCTTTGATGTGTAAATTTCAAGCCGTGTAACATGTTATTTCGATTTACATTATTTGTTGTGAAAATCAATTCTAAATCTGAACCTTAGAGTTAAATTGTCTTCTGGAATAGATTGTGTTGTACTTTGCTATCACTTATAGTGGTGGTACTATATATATATATATATATATATATATATATATATATATATATATATATATATATATATATATATATATTTGCATTGGCACCTTTGATCATTTGAGGTACTATACTCTAGTTTTTTGCTAACGTAACAGAAAAGAAGCATAACCAGCCTCTCATAGTATTCAAAACCAGCCTGAAGCATATTAACATAGGTAAGAACATGATCTGCTCAGTGCTAATAGTCTTATCCAAATGAAGGGAGATTATGCATTAGTGAGTCAGAGCGCATCAAAGTTGATGGCGATGCAGATATAATTTTTTTTTTTAATTTTGCAGTCGATTTTAAACTCTCCCTAAGCACCACTGTTCCTCAATAGACACAGCTGTGTCTTCAAGGGAGATTCGTGAGTGATTGTGTTCCTTTGAGAGCCTTGGGAGCTCGCATCACTTAGTGTGCTTTTGAGTGCCTGATGATAAGGATTTTTGGACTTTTACACTACAGTAGTTTATTTTAAATGTTTGAACTATATTGTTGAGGCAGCTTGCAATTATGTAAGGGTAGGGGATGAGCAAATGAGTTTTATACTGTACGTATTGGATATTTATAAATTCCATCATTGACTCTGGGGAACAGTCATAAGTAGTTGATAAATTTTTAAAGGATTTTTTCCAGGCAGAAACACACGCAGTGGAAATAGTTTCCATCCATAGGTCCTCAAATAATTATTTGTATTTTACACATTATAAAGGTGTTTAACCTTTCCCTCATTGAAAGGGCCATTTCTAAAAGGCTTGGAAATGTAAAACAAACACATTTTGTGAATATCGTATTTTTAGTAATAACATGTCATCAGAAATCTTCTACAATAATATGTAGCTATAACATTTTTTATTATCATTACTGTTTGTTGCTGATTGGCTTGACTACATTAGAGAAGAAAAAAAACTGAGAAAGTCCAGCTTGTTGCTCTTTAACTAAACATGTTCATATTCTAAATGCCACATCAAACTATACAGAAAATACGATACTAAGAGCTTATTGGTTCTGAATGACAAATATGAGAGTGTCAAAATGGTCATACACGGACGGCATGTGGAGATTCCAGCAACAGTAAACGTCTTTAGGCAAGCAAATGAGTTGAGCACAAACATTCATCTCTCGAGGCGCAGTGCACCCAATTTTTCCCAAAAGCGGCTCAAGACAATTTCTGATTCTAACATCAATAATAAATGAAAACTTATTTTTGCCAGATCCCATCCAAACAATAAAGCTTAAACCCATTCATTGCAGTGATGGTGCATACAAATGCACAAAGGAGCAATGATAATAGAATCCGGGCTTTGAATTCTTCGATGACATTCTGCCTGCTGCGTAGAAGAAGAAGAAACTTCTTTGTACCTTTAGTGTCAATTAGACACATAAAACAACCCAGGGAGTTTGACATAATACCAACAGTGCCAACAGATTAAAATGCGTTATTGTAACATTTGTGGAAACCCCACCTCTAATGTACCAATTGAGACCAATGATACGTCAAGTGATTACGGGCATGAATAACAAATGGAGGTAAATTTAGAAGCGGCCCACACACTTTATAATGTCTGGGCATGTTTCAAAACGTGTGAGTTGATGCTTATGGTTTAAACTCAACGATTCTCTGCAGATATCAAAGAAACATCAATATGCTTGTGTGTTTTTCTGCCATTGCTGCATTGAAATTGCTCTCTTTTGTATACATTCATCGAGAATATGTGGAAGTAAGTATTGTCTTTATGGCATTTTAGAAATATTCTATTAATGGGAGGTGTTTTTGTAGCATTATTAATCACTAGCTTTATGTTCAGGGCTCCTGACAGAATCTTAAGGTGAGGTTTCATCATCAGTATTGTTACCGCTGGGGACAATCATTCTCAAGCAATTGGCTGTACAGTCTGACATCATAGCAAATCGAAAAAGGAAGATTTTCAGAAGTGAACAAGTGGGTTGACTAAACTCTTAGAGCCTTGTAAGAGAAAAAAAGCAATTCAAACGCCAAGAGATGCCGCTGAACTAGATGGAATTGGACAATCGCAAACAATGAAACCACCGCAACAACAACAACAACAACAACAAAAAGCAGACATTGGAGTTCTTATCAGGAGCCAAAGTTTTGAAGCGTCACCTCCTTTATTACTTATTGAAACACAAACAACATTGCTCAATTGTGAAGAAAAATGGGGATTGCCCGGGTCGCTGTCGCTATATTCGTCCGTTGGCAGTGAATGCAAAGAAAGGAAAGTTTGAGCAAGGAGAGATGGTGGATTAAGATTACAGGTGGATTCAAGCACAGGGAAACAGGCAAGGAAATCAGGGGCTCAATAATCTTTCAAATATGTATTATGAACTCAAAGGTATGCAGGAACACGATCAAAAAATACTAAATAAAATGGGAGCAGGGATGATGAGAGCAGGTGGAGAAAAAAAACAGAACTAGCAGATTGGTAAAACATTAAAAACGAAACTAAAGAAAGTTAAATGATCCCGACTAACACCCTCAGCCTCATTAAAGGATATATTCCCAATTTCCAACTTTCCCCCCCCAAAAACAGGTAGGGCGGGAGAGGGTCTGGAGGTAGATACTACGGCGAGAGCAGTCCACTCTTGTACAAGTCATTCTAGAAGTCACCAATGACAGGAAGAGGCCCAGTCAGGTGGGCTTCTGGGAATCCAGACACAAGGTGCTCAAGTGGCCCAATCTGAAGGATGGCCAGGATGCTCAACACATGGAGATCCTCCAGGCTGTTTAAGCAGACGGCTGTGGTGCCGGGCCCAAAGGGAGTTGTAGTGACCAGACATAAGGTATTGGCCAACAGACAAGTCGTATGGCGCAGCAAAAGCAGGGGAGTCTCATGTAGCTGCACGTCGTGCGCTGCAGGAAAAGTGTCTGATGGATGCCGCAGGACGCGCATTGCCGGCGAAGGGTTGGACTTTATGCAGTGATGCTACATTTGACTGGAAGATTTTCACGTTTTTAAAAAAAAAAAGAAATTTTGACATGACATTTTTAGTGGAGTGGTACATGCTGAGGCAGTGAGTGCCCCAATACACAGCAACAGCCCACAGAAATAAATGGGTGGGTTGTCAGGAAGGGCATTCAGTGTAAAAACTGTACCTAGCAAATCAAGTGTGTGAGAGATTCGCTTTGATGATCCCTGATGGAACAAAGTGAAAGTGAAACAAAGTGAAAGTCACAGCATTTTTGAATTTTTTATTAAAGGTAGATTTAGATTGAAGACTTTATTTATTAATTTTTTATTGTATTTTTTTGCGCCTGTACTTAATCAGCACTTGTGAGTCCCAAATCGACTTGAATTGGTTTCTTATTGTAATTTTCCCGAAAAATACTTTGTAGTCCAGCAAATTAAAAATCTAATTCCATCAAAATATTACATGGTGCTAAATGGAATGCACGTATATAGCGCTTTATCTGCCCAGGATGTTGCTTTCTTTTTGGTCCCATATTAAATCCATCCATGTTGCGTTGCACTAGCCAGTTGCTGCATCTTAGCTACTGCTAAGCTACCAGTAGTTCATCTCTTAGGTCCGGCCAGAATCCATGTTTGCAAACTCGCTTTTGTTTGTAACTTGGAGAGGCCAACAGCAAGGCGTGAAGGCAGCCAAATATTCACGTTGCTAGGATGGCGGTCAGCAATCAAGTTTTGCCAGAAACATCATTTCAAGCATTTTAAGTGGCTTTATACACAACCGATGTACTTTTCAAACCCCGAAAATGACATTAGAAATATAACATTTTTATGAATCTTGTACTCAACTTGTCACACAAATATTAACTAAATAAAATTAGTTACTGTTATAAATGAAACAAACTAAATGTATGAACAGAGTTGGGAGCGTTACTTTTAAAATGTATTTCGTTACAGTTACAAGTTACCTGTTAAAAAAATTGTAGTTAGTAACGTAATCCAAGTACCATAATATTAATGGAATGTAACTTGATTACTTTGGATTACTTTTGGATTACTCCAATACAGAGTATGCTCGTGAAGACAAGATGAAAATAAATATCACCACAATATATATTCTATACAATGTGCCCTCGCTATTTGCGAGTGATAGAGACACGGGCAGCCTACAAATAGCAAAAATCCTTGTGTAATTAAAAAGCATGATATTGATTGATTAATTCTGTTTTTGAACTGTCACAGATAGATAGATGGATGGATAGATAGAAAGATAGATAGATAGCTAGATGGATAGATGGATGGATAGTGACATCAACTGCAAAATTTACTTTTATCCCAGTCACAAGTTTAGCCGTGTATATGTTGTGTATGACGTTTAAATAGTGAATTGGTGGGAGGAAGATTTGTTTGGAAGGTGTAACTCACATTATGGTTGTAGGCTAGCGGGCTAGCTAGCAAGAAGCTACAGCGCGTAGCATGCCGCTGGATTCTCAGCTCTAACTTTCGACCCTTCAGAAAGACGAGTAAGTTCCAGCGAATACCGGTCGCCATCTCCTCCTCCTGTCCGTGAAGCTTTTTCAAACTGCCCGTGTGTGGAGAACACGATTAGTCAATTAGTTTGTCCCCTCCTCCCCGACATGTAGCAACGGTCCCAATCGCGCGGGCGTGCACGCTCTCTCTCTAATCCTCGAAGTAATCCCCATTTTTAATAAATGTACCTGTAATCTGATTACATGTTTTTTTCCTGTAACTGTAAGGGAATACAGTTACATTTTTGGGGTAATCTGATTACGTAAGGGCAGTACATGTATTCCGTTACTCCCCAAGCCTGTGTATGAAGTCTATTAAAGTCTTCTTTTCTCTTAGTTGTCATGCGCCCTGGTGAAGTTGAAGCTTTAGAAATAGGAACTTGAGGTAATGTCTCTCCTTGTTTTTGTTATACTGCATTAATTCACACTGGGATGTATTACTGTATTTTGTAACTACCGTCTGTGATTGCTTCTTAGTGTGTTTGGGGGATATCCTGACAGATGGTATGTAAGTGAGCTTCATTGTTGCCGAGTGTTGTGTGTCGGTGTTACTGTAATAAATGTGTTTGCTCTCGTGTGAAATGGTCCTTATGCATTTACGAAGAAAATAAAGCCATAATCTTAGTAATGGCACATTCCTTCGCACCTTCCTCTGCTTTATGGCAGTTGATCTCATTGGTTTGCTGTTTAATACTCTGTCAGGTTCAATGTGCACAGCTTTGAAGAATAATAGCCTGCACCGGCTGAAGAGCCCCTTTCTCACGCTATCATTGACAGCAAACCCATACTTGTTCCTCAAAAATGTAAGAATATATATACATACATTGCCTGTTTGCAGATTACGCTGTATGCGTGTGCTTTGGTGGAATAAAACGGGCAGAGGGTAGAGTTTGAACGATGACATTGTTTCCAAGATGGTGATAGGAAACGATGCTATTAAAATTCAAAGCTTCCAGTTCTGTATGCTACGTGTGAAACAGTGCTCTTGTTCAAAACAAGGCTTTTTCTTCATACAAACCAAACCCTGAGGACTTGATAGAAAATAAATAAATCACTTTAATCGTGAACATGTGACAAACAATACACATCGATGTGGTCTCGCAGTTGTGCAGCAAGTGCAAACCTGTTTAAAAAAACTAAACAAAAACAGTTCTCTGTCGACCAATCAATGGACACATGCACATTTAAAAATAATGGCCTCCTCTCAAATAGAGGCCCCTTTTAAAGAAACACTGGGTACTGATTGCAATAGCCCAAATTAACTCCTTGACACAAAGTAAGCAATATGATATTAGTTAAAAAAAAAAAAAAGTTCAGGCTGGTGTTATCAAACGTGCTGAACTTGTGACCTTTTGACAAGGGAAACGACAATTCCGAGTGGACAACGCTTCCATTACTCAACATGGCATCAGCTGCTAATTGAGGGGAGCTGCAGTTCAGAGGCAGTCGAAAGGTCAGAGAAGGAGGCTTGGTAGCAAAAGGTTGCCACTTGGATGTGTAGGATTAAGAATAAAAAGTGGATAAGGTTCATGTGAGTCAGCAATCTCAATTAAAAGTACCCCGCCTGAGGCAATCGGAGTCAGATTGAATGCCTTTTGATCAGCCGTAGTATTCCAACATAGAATAGTACACAGCAGAGTAAATTAATTAAAGTGCAAAGTAGCAAGGTTTTTTTTAGGTTATTATAATAAGTATGATTTAATGTAGGTGCAGCTGAGGCAACATTATCTGGTGTGAAAGAACATTCTACTGTGATTATAGTCTTCAGCGGAGGTTTTAGCCCTTCTTTCATTTCCTATTACTGAGCAGATTCCTTTTAACAGGGTCTGAAATGTAATCAAGGTGATTTGCATTTAAATGTTTTCTCTGCTGCCATTCAGCGCGGCCTGCAGGGTTGTCACTGAAGAATGATGCTTCAAAGTTTGTTGACCATAAAAACAAACAAACGTGTTGTTTTTATGGTCAATTCTTGATTCATACACATTTTTGGAAGCACCTTTTCCCTCGATTCTCAACCATGGTGCCGAGAGAGATTATCAAGGCTGCACTGGCCATCTGGCATGCAGGGCAGATGCCCGGTGGGTCTGCCTCTTTTGGGGCCGATGCGGTGCTTTTTAATTATTATTTTCCTACATTTTAGAGCGACTGGCCCACAATTTAGAGGGACTAGTCCGGTAATCTAATTTGAATATAGGTCGTAAACTGAAACATCATCAAGAAACATCAGTGGCAGAACTACATGTTAGGCAGGAGATTAAATCTAAATGCCAGGGCCGATATTTTTGTGCCAGTCCAGCCATGGAGATCATCAGAGTGTCACGGGAAATAATCACATTTCACTAAATTTATCACAAAATTATATTCTATAACAACAATTATTCATTGCCATTTTTCTGTGCGAGCAATGTATAGTGACTGGCAGAACAATAAATGCTGATCCACAGCTGGCAGATATCCTTCAATCCTTTGTTGTTGGCGACAGAAGCTTTCATTTGTAATTAAGTGGCTTTGCATTGTTTATCCAGGGGTTTGTAATCATTCCTACTTAGTTCATTTACTCACAAACACTTCCGTAAACAGCTGTGGATATGTTGAAGCTCTTTCACCCCAAAACAAGATATGACTGCTAACAGGCTTTTTTACACAGCTTGGACATGCTGTCGCACAAAGCTATAAATAGACCTGAGGGCACTGATAGTGGTGATGATGATGAAGGGTGATTTTTTTATTTTATTTTTTGCTAGTGTGTACGCTTTTGTATGTCTATACTGTGTCTCCAGGGTGATGGCAGTTGACATCTTTCCTTTGAGACGACAAGCAAAGACATAAATGTAAAAATAGAAGTAATGGGATGACTGTGGTGGTCCACAACTGTTATAGCAGCTGTACTCATAATTTACTATAGGAAATCATATACAATGGAAAGCAACATGAGCATTGCTCATAACGACTGCAAGTTGTGTGCTTGCATGCATCCAGAAGAGTTTAATGTAAGTATGCATATATGGTTTGACTAACAGTACAATAGGGCTGTCACTATCAAATCTTTTATCGATGATCCTATCGACTATTCCATCAAATAAATGGGTGTAGCGGATGGATTAGCAAAAGCCCCCCCCCCTTGTAAAGAATGTTCCTCACAGTAGCAATGCCCCTTTGCACATTATTGTAAATAAGGCCTACGTTTTCTAAAGTTGTTGTAAAGTGGCACTATACTCACTCAATAGTAGTATATTGTTATATAGATACAAATTTAAAGATTTTGGAAAAATACAGTAGAGCGGGCTTTAGAATGGCCGTTAATGTCTGCGTGGATGGCGTACATAGTGCCGCATAGCCTTGGGGCAAACATTTTGTGTCAAAGTATTTTTGTGGTTGGCTTTCCCCAGACGTACAGTAACGCGTGGAATCGAAATCATGAATGTCATTAAGTAGTGACAATTATTGATTGATTCACATCTCGGAGGTTGACATATGACCCCTTCGGCACTGTCAATACATTTTGACTTTGATAATAATGCCTTTAAGATCATTTAATCTGTCAGTGTGAAAAAGTGCAGTAAAGTTGAGACGGGATCTTTGAGTGGTTCAAATAAAGGGATCACAAAGATAAAAATGCTGTCAATGAGCTGCAATTCAAACTCAAATATTCCCCTGCTAAGTATGTAATACATATTAATCTTACTGTGAATGCGCTGAATACAAATCATGACCTTGAGTTATTGGCTCGTTGCCCTCAGTGTCAAAAGGAGACACACAGAAGATTAATAAATCACATATTTTAAAAGGAACCCCGACTGTAATGACAAGTTTGCTCTATATTATTTATTTGGTTGTTACTAACATCACTATGAGTTTCATTTTTCAAAAATCATTTCCAGTTGAATACATTTTGTAGAAACTTTATTTGGACGTACGCCGCCATTGTTATTTACGTCGCGACGCCTTCAGTGCGTAGTGACGTAGAATGGCGGCTGGCTCTGTAAAACATCTATAAAGAAAAGCAAGGTAAGCCTCCGTAGCGTTCCTGAAGGTGCTCTTGAATGAGTCTGGTGAATGACGAGAGCAAGGCGTGGGGGGAGGGGGGGGGGGGTGACTCTCCCGATCGCATGTTGTTTGTTTAGGAACGTGACGAGGCTTAACTTGCTTTTCTTTAGAGGCGTTTCACATTGCCGCCATTCTACGTCACTACGCACTGAACACGTTATGACTTAAATAACAATGTCCAAATAAAGTTTCTACAAAATTGTATTAAACTGGAAATGATTTTTGAAAAATGAATCTTATAGTTATGTTAATAACAACCAAATAAATAATAATGAGCAAACTTGTCATGACAGTCCTTTTAACATATTATTGTAAAGGCCTCATTCCTAGAAAATACAAAAAGCACTTAACTTGACTTGACTGTAAAATGAATACCAAACTTGCTAAATTGCATTTTGCATTTTGTTTGCAATGCAATCCATGGTGGCTTTTAAACGGCAACATTTATCCTGGCTGTTCATTTCACCAGAGTAAGCACGGCTATTATCCCGTGATTAGAAAGTATATCAAATGTGTTCTCGCTGATTACATCTTTTGCCTACAAAATAATTATAACGGGTGAGAAAAGAGACTGCAGAGAGAGGTACGAAATGAGCAGTGTGAAAGCCCCTCAGCTGCTGTCAGACGCTCACAAGTCTAAATCTGTTTGCTCTCCGTGGATTGGCACATTTACACGCTCCCTTGGATGTCTTGTTTTGGTGAACACATTTCTTTCAGCTTTTCCTTGATTGCTGTTCCCCCTGCTGTGGTCAAAGCTTTGCGCCTTATTCTTCCTAACACATTGCCTCTGACATATTTTGTTTGCTGCAAAAGGGACAAACTAATACAATAGTGCTGCATTTGGCACTCAAATTGTACAAAAATAATCATCAAGTATTACTTTAGTGTATAGATAGACATATAGTTTGTATTAGTTAACGGGTTTGGTTTAAGGAGGACTTTCGTCCAAAGTAAGCTGAGATAAGATCCAATTAATGTCTTATGTTATTATATATCATGGATCTGCAACTGGTGGTACATGCTGCACACTGAGTAGCCCCCTGATTAATTTTCAAAAACAACAACAAAAAAATACATGGCGGTGGAGGGTATTAGAAACATGTTTCCTTTACGACAGTGTAACCCCGAATACTCACGGCACAGCACCCGCGAGTTCACTTGTTTGCAGATTTTTTGCTCCAATAATTAAAAAAAAAAAGTTCGTTTTTTTCTTCGTTTTGTTGTTTTGTAGGGAACAGACTCCTATTTTTCATTGAACATGTATATTGGAGGTTGATCAGCGTTTTAAAACTGTGGAACACCGCTTGCTATTTGTGGGCCGGCCCGGTCCCTTACCCCCATGAATAGCAGGGATCCACTAGTTTAAAGTTGTAATATCACCTGTCACCACTACGTGGCAAGCATTCCTTATATTTTTGCAGCGAGGTAGCGAGTAGCTCAAATAAAATATTTTGTGAATTTGGAATGACCTGCAAGACAAACATAGTACCTCAATAAAGTAAACATTTTAGTGGCTTGATTCATCTACCGGATTACCTACCGCTTATCCGGGGTCGGGTCGCAGGAGTAGCAGCTTCATCAGGGAAGCCCAGATTTCCCTCTCCCCAGCCACTTCAACCAGCCCCTCCGGCGGGATCTCAAGCCGTTCCCAAGCCAGCCGAGAGACATAGTCTCTCCAACGTGTTCTGGGTCATTCCCGGGGGCCTCCCGCCGGTGAGACATGTCCGGGGAGGTGTCCAGGAGGCATCCGAACCAGATGTCCGAGCCACCTCTGGTTCCTCTCTCAACACGGAGGAGCAGAGGCTCGACTCTGAGTCCCTCCCAGATGACCGAGCTTCTCACCTTATCTCTAATTATGTGTACTTTGATATCTCTTGAAGAAATGGACTAATGACGGGTGTTTGACTAGTCTCCCGCTTAGACGGGATGCAGAAGAAATCATCATTGATTTTGCAGCACAACAAGTTATGCTAATTGAGAGAAAGGAAAGGACTGGGTAAAACCATTTCAGTTTACAAAGTTTCCTGGATGGAAGACTTAATCTAAAAAATAAGTGTTTACCAGGCTTTATTGAACCAAGGCACACATTTTACTGTACATCAGAAAAATTTCATTGCACACCACCAAACAAATATATCGCAAGAGGTAGCCTACTGTGTCGGAAATAGCAATGAGCTTACTTAGTCACCAATTAGCTTCAGTCAGTGTGAAATGTGGACTTGTTCAGTTGGACAGTTTTTTTTTTTGTACCTACTAATTCGTATAAAGCAAATACAGTGAAGCTCCACTGCCTAGTTGAAGTCAGAATGTCCTTACATTTTGGCACTTTCGGAGCTGGTGTTTTCAGTCAATTCTGTTGGCCAGCTCCTGCTTCTCAGCAAGAATCGGGGGGCTGCAATGACTTCACTTTTATTGCAGTTGGCTCATGCATTTGAATGAGGATTAGCTTGGAGGCTCAGGCATCATATCAAGAAGAAAACCATTCATGGAATTCAACTGTAAAGTGTTTGTAGTTCAGGCTTTGTGGTAAGCTTATGACAGTGGAACGGATTAATGGCAAGTTCTACTTGTCAGGCTAGCCTCAAGACAAATCTGCATTGACTAAGTGCGTGGCCAAATAGAACCATTAGCAGCCTGGTGCAGCCTGCAGTTCTTGCACCCCACTGTTCTCGAACATCCCCCGCAGCCCTGCTAGATACGACTGAGTTGCCCTAATCGCTGTGTCAAGGATCATCTGCTAAACGAACATCTTTCAACAAATGCAGCTTACGTTCGGGTCCTCATGCTGGTGCTGAGCCACTTGGGTAAAATACAGAGTGCCCCTCCTCCAGGAAATACTTTGAACACTCTCTCAATTCTCTTAAGAGGTGCAAATGAGTGAATTGATCACAGGCTGATCAATAGCAGAGAGGAATTCATCACACCCGCATTGCAGCACTTGTCTAAAGCTGTGCACACAAGAGAATGAGTGTGTGCGTGCGTATGTCTGTGTTAAAGTTACTGTCTACCTCGTAGCATTAATAACATCATTTTTTTTTTTTAAGTATGTACTGTACTTACAGTACCAATTATAACCACTCAAGAGGAACTTCCTTTTCCACTCTGCTATTTATTTTGGTTGCACACATCTCAGTGGATTACACACTACATGTAAGGAGTTGGGCAGTTCTCGCTTTAACATATGACTCTGTTTATGCTTATGATATTGGAAATATATTGTCTTATTATTGTAATTATTTTTTGCAAAATAATTCAATTACAGTATTCTCATAATATCACACTTTAATTGTACAATTTCCAACTATTTTCTCTGTTGATTGTAGCTACTAAATATTAATAATAATAATAATTATTTTTTTTTTTTTTATTACTAATCTCCATCATAGAAAAGAGCTTTGAGGGTTGCTTGTTTGTGAGCAGGAGTAGGAGACACATACATGGATCTCTATGAAGGTTTGCAATTTGGGGCTGATGTGAATTAGGCTGCTCAGGTGGAGGTCTACCTTCTAATGCAGCAGCCTCCAAAATATTTTTGCACCTTGACAGCTTCCACCGGCATGGGGATGCCTGGGGCCTTGTGTGACCTGGGGAACATGCTTTTTGCTCTATACAAAAGTAAAGTGTAATTGCACATACACTCTTTTTATTTTAAACTTTCAGTTCAAATCTTTTCTGTGACAAACTAAAAAAAAAAAATCATATAATAATAATAATTAATTAATACTATTATTCTTTGTTGCTGTCACGGAGCGGTGTGGTTGAGGACCCAAGTGCAGGAGAGTAGGAGAGGCGTGGAGAGAGTTGAAGGGTGGGGGGGGGGGGGGTCACTTGTTTTCAGTGAACAAGTGTGTGATGTCATCTTAAAGCAGTCACATAAACAATGTGTTTTTATATTGATAAATATACACAATTTTTCTATCATGGGCGCTAAATGTTTTCTTTTTTCTAGGTGGGGCATAACAGAAAGTAATTGAGAAGCAGTACACAGGCGCAGGCACAGGAGATGTAGCTGATTAAAAAAAAGAAAAGAAGAAGAACTTCCAGCTTCTAATGATAAACAAAACCTTTTTATTCAGTCTTCATTGCGGGCTAGTGGTTGGGGACTGCTCCGGTAATTTGTCACTGACAACCTGTTCTTTCTGTGCTTCATCTGACGAGACACGTGCTTTTAAACAAAAATAAATACATTTTTGTTTATGGCGACGGCGTGACTAAACTGAGACGAAAGTTGAGATCAAGTGCAGCTCTGAAATCCTTGCAAAGCTCCAAATGTAGCTGGTCCATTAATAGTGGTAACTATAAAATTAATCTGCATTCCTGTCAGGGGTTTCAACCTGCTGTCTGACAGCTTGTTGCAAAACGATGTAATGGCAGCAGCTTGTGTTCACTCAATTTGTCTCCGATTAAGAGACAGCCACACATGCTGTACAGCAAAGCACTGCACATGTCATTCACAGCGAGGTGCAATTCGGGTAGGCTCAGAGTAAAAATAAATCCTTCTGAAATTGAGCACATTATTCCACACATGCTCAGAGGTGACTCTGCTAATGAATGATTTCCCAAAGTCAGCTAATTTTCCGAGCAGTGTACACCAATCTAAAAGTGGTTGGCGACCAATCCGGGGTGGACTTCACCTCTAGTCGAAAGTCAGATGGGGTAGACTCAAGCTGACCCGCTCGTGCTCTTGAGGATAAACAGATTTCCAGGACAGACTTAATGAACTGCTATTTTTGTTGGGATAAAACCCTCAACATTTTTATTATAATGTTTAGGTTAATTGATTATTAGTATTAACTATCAAGAAATGGTCAGAAATGCAGAGATTTAACAAGTTACATTAATCTAACTATTGGTTCAATACACCTAGGCGGTATTTTGACCCGTTTTGGGCTTTTTGATGGTTCTGACCAAGCCATTTCAAAATAAAATACTGCCCACGGGTTTTAAGATGTGGTTCTTTACCCAACAAAAGTAGATTCCTACTAAATTCGACATCATAAATAAAACATATATTCTCCCAAAATAGAATGCAAAAAAGGTAAGGTTCATGGACGAGTCAGCTGTAATGCCATTTAAGATCATATGTGAGTGATTCTAAATCTAAAAAAAGGCACTCTTTACAATATGAGAACTATAGACTCAAATGCTTTAGCTTTTATTGCCATGGATCAAATGAAATGTGATTATGCATAGAGAAAGCACCCTTAACCTTGAATGCCAAGAAATATCACAGAATTATATTCAAGACCAAAAGTAAACTAGCCTCTGAGAAACGTCACATCATGTTGAACATCAACCCACATGTCACATTTCAAAAAGTGAAGCGGCCTGAGCGGGCTTGTGGGCTCTGATCCCATGACGGGTTGTGGAGCCGTTTCTGAAATATTCAAGGCATTTTTTCCACAATTTGCTGTCATTATTCCTTATTTCCATGTTTATTTGACATTGAGCATGCTGTGTGTGGACACCTCTATTGTATCTGACTGCACAGTACCGGCTGATTAGTGTGTCTTTCTGTTTCGATCTCGGGTCTTTTTGAGCGTGTATTATTGAGCCTGGTTAAAGTAGCAGAGTGCTGCTGTCTATCTGGAATGGCAAAACAGGAGAAAGGATTGATTCAGACCTTTAAATAAATACTCTCTCCTCCAGCTGAGTCCACCAGACACGCACGCACACACGCACGCACACACACACACACACACACACACGACTTTGTCTTGGTAGTGCATCATTTCCCCTCATTTGTTTCAATTAGAAAACAAAACTGCAGACCACTTGCTCGGTTTTGCATATAGGATTATTTGTCAGTTAAGGAGTAAATCCAGAGAGAACAAGTCATGGCCATCTGTGAGTTTATCTCTCTAGATGGCATGGCACTCAGCAGTGATCATTAGAAGCTTGAATACCTTTCTGAAAATGACTTTACATTACTCCAGGCTCCTCTCCTTGCACATTTGCATGTTATCTGACTTTCCAATTAGCTACGCCCGAATAGCTGATCTTTTGCAGGCAGAAAATATATCGGCTAACTTCTAGATGCATCGCCCTTCCTTCCTTTGACTGCAACTCTCCAGCTACATCCAGTTATCTGTTAACATTAACAGTCTTTCCTCTGCAACAATGATCTTGGGTAGTGATGAAGAGTACATTTGGAAGAGCAGCCTAGAAATGTAAACAGTAAATTTAACAGCCGTTGCATGCAGAGAACCAGAATGGACGAAAAGCTGCTCTTACTCTTGCTGTTGTTGATGCTAATGCAGTCGTACTCCAGGGATTGTGTTGTGTTCAAAACTGGTGAGCATTTCATGCGGAGTCTGTGTCCCCAGGCTGTGCACATATAAGAAAACACAATTCTGTGAGACGCGATAGCCTGTCACACCTTTTCCTAAATCCATCTGAGGAAGCACCAATAGATATTTAGAAGTGGGGTGGGCGCGGGTGGGGGGGTGTCTGGGGGTTTGGGGGCCTGGGGGCGGCTGGGGCTGGGTTGGGGTGGATGGGGGCCGGGTGGGTGGGGGGTTGTGGGGGGAGCGGGGGCTGTGGACAGGTGGGGTGCCTGGCGGGCCTGCAGTGCCCCGTCCTGCTGCGTTGGGTTGGGGGCGCGGGCCGTGTTGGGGATGGGGGGCGCTCCTGCTCCTGGGTTTGCTCTCCGGCCGGTGGCCCCAGCGGGGCCCGGGGGTCGTCCTTTGGCGCTGCCGCGGCCCTGAGGTGTTGCGCTTGCTCTGTCCTGGCAGGGGTCGACGGCCCCCCTCTTTGGTGGAGATTTTCATGCATGCCAGATCCACCACACCAGCATCTATCTATTGGTGAACTAATGAATACACACACACTCACACGCACGCACACATACACATACTCACCCACATACAAAATAAAATAAAAAATAAAAAATAAATTTAAAAAAGAGAGTAATAATGATGACATGTCAAATCGGTAAAATTACCGAATGAACAATACTGTGAGCTCTTCAAAAAAACAAAAACAAATTAGAAGTGGCTTGTTACTGTCACGTCCACTGGGATTCTGTTCAATCAGAACAAAAACACAACTTCATTCTGTTAGTTTGAGCCAGACGCGTATTTAGCCCTTTTTTGTGAACAAGTTTATAGGTATATGTGTACTGTGTTATTTTTAACAAGCTAGAAAATGATATAGTACGTATATCAACTATAGAGTTTAAAAGTAATATTTAAACAACAAAAATACAGTACACCCCCATTTGATTAGAAAATGGTTTGATCCACCTAAGCCCTCCGCTCCCTCTCACCCCCGCCCCGCTGTTGCGACGTTGTGTACAAGCAGAGCACGTTGATCGTCCTCCAGCGGTTCCTGCCTAGTGTGACTAGTGAAATTGTAAGTTCCTTACTTCCACCAGCATATGTGTACGTTTTATTATTCTACCAACACATTATTCTCATTACTAGTCTGCTTTTTTCTTCTTCTTTTTGCTGTTGTAATCATGCTACTTGGTAGGTAGTTAGTTAGCTGAAGTTTCCCCCAAAGCTAAGAAACGTTGCTGGTGGTCAGACTGAAAGAAGGCCCATCACTGTCATTTTTGAGTGGAATGAGGGAAACAAGTGTTAATATTAATGTCTCTTTTGTGCTGCTATTGGCTATCTTAACTAATGTGTGTGGCGTGTTTGCTCGTGTATATCTGCAAAGAAAGAAAGTCGCCTCATGGAGAAAGTCATGGACACAAGATTGTTTTTCAGCAAACAAAACCTCCATTTTGAATTGTATTTTTTATGTATATATTTGTATTAAAGACAATATGTTAAAAGGCAGAGATAAACAGTGCTAAAGTCAATTTGTTTTGTTAAAATGTTTTATATTGTGTCTGCACTTCACCCATACTTGTACATGCAGATTTTGCAGATTCAAGCGCATTTCTTTTTTTGATGTGTATGTTAATGTATATATTCTTTTTTATAACAAAGTACAAGCAACAAGTCCAAGGTCCATTTGTGTTCTCACTGTAAACTGGGGAGCTGGTTTACTCCAGCAACATGCATATTGTCAATGCGTATCGAGAGGAGCTGTTATATCAAAAAGAGTAGGCGCGCTTCCCCATAAATTAGAGTTAGGATATATTTCTATTTTACTATTATAGTCCTTTTCTCCTTTGCATAACATTTATTAGATTTGGTTTACTCATTGACTTGCCATGCAATTTTTGGAGCAGGAAGTACCCCACAACCACAGCGAACTAGCTACAGAACTGCCTCATAAGCTAATCTTTTTTAAATGTCTGTTTATTTGGTAAAAGCTGAATCAAAACTCATCTCTTTGTCCTCCCTGTCACCTGTATCAGGTATCTGGATCAAACCCAGTCGAACGTCAAAGATGCAAGAGAAGAGGGCGGACTTTGTAGCAGGTTGTCTTGGCGGACGGGTTATTGCGGCTGGTGGTCTCGGTCAGTACTTTTCGACCTTTGATCTTTTTTATGTGGTGGTATTCCTGTTTAAACGAAGAGGAGATTTAGTATCGAGTGTACAGCCATTACAGGACCTGCTTCAAACATAAAGTGATTTCGGAAAGCATCTTTACCGTTGGCAAACGTCACATGTCACTTTACCGTACTGCACACTCCCACCTGTAGGAGTTTAAGGGCTTGCCACTTCGACAGCAAACGCAAGCCACACAATTTGAATTTGGTAAATATTGGTATCCTCATTCTATGGCATCCTGTATAGAACAGGGTTGAACATTTGAGGACAATTTTGTATATCGCTGGTGTTGGATCGAAACCTCTTTTGCCAAATTTGAATTTCAATTCTTAATTTTTTTTCTAAATCTATATTTTTGGTCCATTCACATGTGTGGGTGTCATTTTTATGAATTATTCACCAATCAAAGTGTTGAAAATGGCGTGCTCTCTTTGATGATGCAATGTTAAAGGTTGAACAAATATGCCATTTTTGGGGTCCCCTGAAAAGTGACCATAAAAATGTTTTGGCCAGCGATATATACATGATTTGAACAAAATAATTAAGGCGTAGGTATGTGGTCACTGCACCAGTAAAAATAAAATGTGTCTTTTATGGCTCGTTCATTCCAAACTCATCCAGGCATGCATGTAGAGAAAATAGCCCTCCTTGAGGTGTTCCCAAAACATTGGAAGCATACAATTGTCCAAAACGTGATGATGGTAAGATGAAGAATTTCAATTCAGAGTGAAATAGTCCACTATTGACTGTTACGATTATTTTGTCAATATAATGTATATGCTAATTCACATTCAAGTAACTAATATGGACAGAAAACGTACACACATCTGTAATTAAATATAAACATAGACGACATTATGCATTGTACGCTGAGGAGCAAAAATTTAGCCTTCTTGTACCCCTGTAAAAGAGTGTAATATTGCCAGGTCTAGCATTGTAAGAGGGGAAATGTGTTCAAGCCCACCCTGGGGCAAAAATACTCAAACCCAAACATTGCAACATACATTTTATTCTATTCCTCATCCATCTTCTATAGTGCTTGTCTTCATTAGGGTCTTAGCTAACTGGAGCCTATCCCAGCTGGCTTTGGGCAGAAGTTCGGGTACACCCTAGACTGGTCACTATAAGGTAGGGCTGGGCGCTAAATCGATTTTTTTTAAATTAATTTGAGTGTTTTGTTGTGGACGATTAAAAAAAATTATAACATCTATGTTTTTTTCCCCCTTTTGTTGCGCCGTGCCCGCGGCTTTCGCCCCCATGGGCTTCCGTAGCGTTAGCTCTGCTAGTCGTGTCCTCACACACTCCATACGGGAGGAACTCAACAACAGCAAACAAACTCCCGCAAAAAAAAAACCCAAACAGTTTTACTATGTTACCGTGGAGGAGTCATTTACACAAGGAAGCACGTATGACAAGAAAGGGGCACAATAAGAGCGATCACCAAAGCGGACACGTTGCACCTCGCTAATGACATGGCACCCATGTATACAGTGAGGAAGACTCCATTTCGCCACTTGCTGAAAACGGGAGAACCCAGGTATGTGCTACTGCTACCTAGCCGCAAGTACCGGTATATTGCTCAAGTTGCCCCACGCCATTTGTTTCGGCAGTGGTTATTTTGCCATGACTGGCAACTCAAATGCTAGCGATATTTTTGCTCTGAACGGCTCCAATATTGGTTAATCGCCGGAGCGAGGAAATCTTTAGCCTGCTGTAAATTAGATATTTTATCCTGATTGCTTATGTGAATAGCACAAATGTGCACGTTTATGTCGCTGCGCGGTCCCAACATGTACGCTATGTCGTCAAGACGGACTCGCTTTGCAAGCACTTACCGGTATGAAAGACAAGCTTACTTTCACTCGCTGTGCCTGTGACACTTATCAGCCTCTGCGTCGTCTGCGACATTAAATCCTTATGAAATGTAGTGTAGTAATAACAGCCTATTTTCAATGACAAAACAAATTGAAAAGTGAAAGGAGATCTATAGAAAGGGGTGGACTAATCACGGTAAAATAGCCGATTTACGGCAGGCCAAGACTTTCTTAGAGCGGGGACTGGCCAATCAAATAATGCTTAAAGGAAATTTGCCTGTCATGGCAAAACAGCCACCTTAATTTACATAACAGCACTTGTACTTGTAAAATCAGCAGACAGTTGGAGGGCATGACAAGCTCAGACCTCGATTCCTACATTAAAGCCAAAATGAGATGTTTATTTGTGTCATATTGAGGGACACAAGTAGCACTGTTTAGCTTTTAAAACAAAGTTGACAAAAAAAACATTTTACTTTTCTACTTTATCAACACATAGATTTACATTTCCAGAAGTATTTGATTCAAGGTAGAAGTTTTGCACATTGATTTCAAGAGGAGAAATATGGTTACTTTTGTCAAAGCAAAACTTTTTAAGTTATTGGTTTATGTAAAAAAAATTATATAATGATAATAATATAAAATCTGGAAAATATCTTAATTGAATTTTTTGTTTAAAAAAAATCGGAGATTTTATTTTCAGGCAAAATCGCCCAGCCCTACTATAAGGACACATAAAAATAAACAACCATTCACACTTACAGTACATTCACAACAATGAACTTAAAAGTCTACGATTAGAACAGGGACCACCTGACTGAGGCAGGCATGCTAACCACTCGTCCAACGTGCTGCCACAGAAGCCTCTAAATTTCCCATTCAAGTGAGTGTGAAATG
The DNA here is from genome assembly GCF_054856555.1 of Leptonotus elevatus. NCBI lineage: Eukaryota > Metazoa > Chordata > Actinopteri > Syngnathiformes > Syngnathidae > Leptonotus > Leptonotus elevatus. The sequence goes on from NC_141240.1 coordinate 16,267,447, forward strand.
TGACTGGTTGTTCGTCAATATGTGCCCAGAGATCGTACCTTGCTTCTCGTCCAAAATCAGCTGGGCTGTTCTTCAGCTCACCCATGATGAGCGCAAGCGCTATGGAAAATGGATGGATGAACTTTCAAAGCACAGGAATAAGGCCTGACACACAATATGAACAATATTTCTTAGACGAAATCATAAAATATTAACAAGTACATATTTAATTATCTCCAACTAATTTACAGCGTAACTGCTGCAGATCATCCCCACATGCTGTAATGAATTAATGACACACCCAAAAAATGCTTCTTACCATTACTATGCTGTCTTGAGGCTCACATTTTCCTCAAAACAAACAAGAATTAGAAGACTTGACGTGATGAAGCCAGTTGTCCATGCAGTTAAGATATTATGTGCTCTTTTAAATGACAAGTTGTAGTCCGAAATATATAATTTTTTGGTCCATCTCTGCCCCAAAGGCTGCTTCCGGCACAGTAAAACATGATCATGTATCAATACAATTTGATCACTAATTATGTAAATGTTACGAAGAATTGTTGTTAAACTCAATGTTGGCTTTAAATTAACAAAAGCATGCATTAGACCACTGCACAATACAAGTAGCATTAAGGTGACAGATATATGATGATAATAATAATGACTCATATGTTGCAGTACCTTCCGTCAGCCAGGATCTCCCTCACTGTGTAGTCCATGACAAACACACAGAAAATATCTCGTCAAACTTAATTAGTCTCCGACACACAGACATATTCTAAATTAAAATTAATTCTCCATCAACTTTTCATTTTCTCCTTGACTAAACAAAATTTGTTCACGTAAATACAGCGTGAGCAATCGTTACAATTCATCGGAGGTGAGATTTTTTTTCCCCCACTCAATGACATGCTCATTAAGCAGATGTTGACTCTGTTGTGTAAGTGTAAGTAGCATTACTCATGCAAACTGTTACAGATTGAATTTAAATACATTTCGTCCAAGTGTTTCTTTGTAGAGTAAACACACACGCACGCACACATCCTCACGGTGCTATCTTTGTGGGGCCATCTCATTGACATAATGCATTTCCTAGCCCTTGCCCTAACCCCAACCATCAAAAATGATTCCCTACCCCCATTCCTGACCCTAACCTCAACCATAATCCAATTCAAACCCAAACTCTAAAACCAAGTCTTGACCCTGAAAAAGAGGTCTGAACTTGTGGGGACCACCAAAATGTCTCCACAATTTCAAGTCGGTCCCCACAATGGTAGTTAAACCTGGCAAAACACACGTGTATGGGCCCCACAATGTAGCAAAGACAAAGGCACACAGCACCCACTTCTCTCATCTCTTTTCAATGTGATCTTATGTGCGTGATCATTTGGCTAAAAATTATTAACAATTACAAATATAAGTCTGTTATTGAGAAGAAAAAACAAACAGAGAACAGCTTTTAACACCCACACTTAAAATATTTGTAGGGAGCTTTAAAAGTGTAACATATTTGGGTGGAAATAACACATATCGCCTACACATACATGAAAAATAAAATAAAAAAATGTCAAAAATAGAATCTTGTTTTGTACGTCTACGTGGATAGTGCCCTGAAACACACAAAAAAAGAGAGAAAAAAATTATATATATATATATATAAGTGCAGACTTGAAGAGATTTTAAAGTAAAATCTAAATAAAAGAAAACATATCTTATACTGAAATTACTAAAAGAGCTTACAATGAAAGAACAGGAATTTTTAAAACATGATTTTAAAACTACTTTTTAATCTGGATTTAAAAGCATTTACACTTGATGGTTTTGAATCTTTTTTCATTCGTATAAGTCACACTGATAATAAAGGACACCAGCAAATGTGTTGTCTTTTTACGCTAGTTTCAATTTCTTATGTCTGCAGCAGCCAATTCCATATGCCAAGTCCTTAGCAGGAGGAACAGGAAACCAAAAATGCATAGCCCAAAAGGCACAAGGCGATATTTGGTGAGCTGCCACTATGTAAATTAAACACTTGGGCTGATTCCAATGGGGTGGGGGGCTCTGTCTAAAATAGTTGACAATAAAGGAAGATCATTTGAGACGAGGCCTTGGAGAGGAAAGAACCAAAATGAGGCTAGGGCAGACTCAGATTAGAGGAGAGCTAGTAGAAATGACCGCAAGAACAGATGAACAGATTTGTGTGGTTACGTAAAAAAATAATTTAAAAAAAGATGAAAAGGACTAGAAAGAAACAAAAAAGATTACAAAAAAATAAAAGAAGAATTGAAAATGAACTTGAGAAAGAACAACAAAGGTCGGACCAGATGAGGGATGGGATTAATGGAAGGGATAAAAAGGAGCAGCTGGAGAATCGAGATGACATCTGTGGGCCGACAAATCAAAGCAATGACGGGAAGCCTTTGAGCAACAGGAATAGTGCATGTGTGCGCGCGTGTGTGTGATTCTTCATAAAAATGACGACTAATAAAGTAGTTCAAGGAGCCCAAGCCATCTCATCACTTCGGTGCCATCGTTGTCGGCCAACAAAGCTCAACCCTGTGATGCGCGTCTCCATGGAAACGGAAATGACATGATTCCATGTGATGTACAAAGACAACTTTGCACCTGAGCTATCTTATGAGGGAAAGAACAGAAGAAAGCAAGAAGTGAGTGGAACAATACGAATGTCTCAGCAGACTTCTGAAATGTGGTAACGTGCCATCTTTAAATGGGCCCTCTATGTTTGTGCTTTAATTAAAGTGAATACCTCACAGAGTCAGTCTTGCAAATGGGACATCGGGTAATGAACATTTAATGACTATTCTACATCACATTTGCATTTAAATTTGTTCTATTGCTAAAAAGGTGAAGCCAGAGTAATACTACACAACGACCGCTTCCCCGTTGCACTATTCCCCAATGTTTTTACACTAAATTACATCTGTGTCTTCTTTTCCTTAGTGTTTTATTCATTAATTATTAGAGTCCTTTGGGGGTGGTTACTGCTGTTATTTGGTTTTGAACAGCAACAACACAACTGTTTTTCTGGTTATATTTAACTATATATTAGGGCTGCGGCTATTGAATATTTTATATATATATTGAGGCACTTGCTAATGCAAGTACACATTGAGTTCCTACACGTATTGACTCTATTACGTTCCCCTTCATCTGACCATTAGCGTGGATTTTAAACATAGAAGGGCCAAAACATGCCTCGTGAAAATGAAACTGCACTAAAAAAAACTAGCCACCAGAGGGTGCTAGAACTGCACAAATGGAAATCAACCCAACTTTCTTTTTTTTCTAACATGTGCTGCTTTTAATATTGTGACATGAAGACGACAATATATTGTGGCAGTTTGAATATCGCAATATCATGTTCTATGTTGTTTTTTTTTTGTTAATGTACAGCACATTGAGCATTTTTTAAATGGAAGTACTCAAAATACTCAAGGACTTGTTTCATATATATACAGCACACACATTTATTTATATTTGTATATATAAAATTATAGTAGGGGTAATAACTGTTCTTTTTAAAATCTTTTTTATTGTTTTAATTGCGGTGTATGTCTTTCCAGGCAATGAGCCATCACCGCTGGGCACAGTCGAGAGCTACAACCCGATAAAGCGACGTTGGGAGTACGTGGCGCCCATGCCGACCGCTCGCTGCTCATCTGCTCTGCAGCAGACCAGTAGCATGCTCTTCGTAATCGGTGGGGTGGCGCAGGGACCGAGCAATGCTGTGGAAGCGCTCTGCTTACTGGAAACGGTGTGACGCGAGTGCCGAGAGCAACCCTCACAATGGAGTAAATCCACACTGGCGGTGATATTCAGTTCATGCTTGTGTGGAAACGGCCTAATCACATGGTTTGGATATGGAGGTTGTTATCCTCAAACGCTTTTCAAACTTCATGGATTCCTCTTGATGGTACACATTTTCAGTAAGCATTTTTTTAAAGAAAAAAGGCATTGGGGACATTTGCTGACAGAGCTGGACGGATAAATACAAGGACAGCTGAGATCGCTGCGACTGATAAGGAGAGAAAACTGACAGTTTGTCTTCCTTGCAGATGTCAGAGGAAGATGGGGGGAAAAAGGAGCAAAAAATAGACAAACACACACACGCAGTACTGAAGACTTCATATGCCTTTGAACTATTGAACTATTATTTGAACTATTTTTCAGAATAAAAGCAGGGTACTTTTCTGGATATTAAAGGAACATAGGGCCATATCTGTGTCGCGCTCCCCTGCTGCTGCATCACCAATCTGACATTTTTCTACTACCCCCTCCCCCATAACCAACCACCCCCACCCCCTAGTAATGACACTTTGTTATTGTTCTTTTGTTACAGCGTTGTTTAAGAGTTACACTTCCTGGCGACTGCTACCATTTCGTCAAGATCACTGTCTCTTTGTAGGCAGTGACAGTGGCATAGTGGCAATTACCCTTGGGCAAGGCAAGACCCCTGAATTCATAGACTCTTTATAGGGCAAAGGATCATATTTGGTAACTTCAAGTTGTGCTCATACGTGGTATGTAAACTTGTGAGCACAACTGTAAGCTTGAGTTTAAATGGACACCACATGGCTCAGAAAAAATAATAATTTTGAGATGTCATTATAAATATTAAAAATAAATATCTTTAATACACATCTTGGGTTAAGATAAACCCTGTCCCTCACCTTTGTTTAACTTGAAATAAATCAGTACTTGATTTTAAGTTCAAAATCAAATCTATAATAAAATGATTGAGGACTTCTACTTGTATGACAGATATACTTTCAGAACATTTAACTGTCACTATAGGTCGCTTGCATAGGTAGATGAGCAAAGATAAATTTGTAATTGATAAATAATCATTGTCGTGCAGTTAGGCAACAATATAAAAAGCATGAACGCGCGCACACACACACACACACACGCACACAAAGTTGCCTCCACTAAACATGTTTTAATCCAAGGCCTTGAATAATTATTCGCTCGTTGGATGGATGGATGTTTTGTTCAAACACAAAAAAGTTACATTTGGGTTGACTGTTATGAGATAAATGTATATGTAATTTGATGTATTTGTTTACTAACCAATGGTTTGTTAGAAAGTGGACCTGCTTGCTGCAGAAAATATTGAAAGAAGTACTGCAATAGTAAAAATAATTTGCTCATTAATACCAGAAATTCTGTGCTTCTGTCTGACTGACTTCCCAAAATACTTTTGACCAAATATTTTTGTGCGACGACACCACCGAACGTCACCTACGCCCACTGCAACGTCGTCGCCCGTCGTTGACCACAGTCACCGTTCTTCTTTCATCTCCATCCTTGATGTGATAGATCAACGCTGGCATTTATCCGTCACACTGTAGCACCCTTTGTTGTTGGCTTATTGTTTGTAGACACTCAATCATACAGCTGCTGCATCCAATCTGCTCCTCAGCCAACATTACTGACACGTTTGTTGCGTTTCCTCCAACCGCCGCCTCACTCTAACGAATGATAGTAACACTGTGTATTTATTACCTCAGCTTGACATCAAGCACATTGCGGATTCTACAGATAAATCACCTCAAGGTGATGTAAGCCGGGCCGCCTTTTGAAGCATGAAATTGAATTGAAAGTGTCAAACAAAACACTTGTTGGCCTATCCTTGTTTGATGTTTGCTGGGTAGGCCGAAGGCTCACTCTTCTTAGCTTGTATCCGCCAACATCAGCACGTTTGTTTTCTGCGAATGAAACTGTGCCATAAGTTTGATGAGGCAAAACAAAACGCAAGAGTTTATTCAGTCTTTGAGTGAAGCGATAGTAGACACGTTTGTTTAGTCCGACAAGTTGACAATTTTAAACATCAATGATAAAAAAGTCTTTGTGGTATTTTTGCAGCAAATTCTTAGACGGTCGGTCTTGCAAGAAGTGCTTTTTGTACTCTCTGCAAAATGACACTCGATCCAGAACTCGGCCTTGTGTTTTGGATTGGTGTCATGTTGAAAATGTCCAAGTTCATCCCAAGTGCAGATTTTAGGATGATGAATGCAAATTGATGGCAATTTTTTCTTATGAGAACAAATGTACCACTCGTATTTTCTAAGTGGCATTAATCCTGCCATTACTGTTGACGCCGTGTCTTTGTAATTCACACATCCCGAAAACGAAAGTGATCCCCAACAGTGTTTCATATTATGGAATGGTGTAGGCCTACTTAAATCATCGCCCTTGCTGGCTCCTCTCCAACTTTATGGTTGCAGGCTTAAAGCTCCATTTTGGTGTCATAACTTTGTTTTAGACATTTTGAGATTTGTTTCGATGCTGTACTGTCAGCAGGTTGCTTTGTGGTATTGTTATAGTTATGGCTTTCTTCTGGTGGCTCAACCATACAACCCATTTTTCTTCAAAGGCCTCCTTATTGTTCACCTTGAAACGGAGAGGCTCAAGTTAGCTGTGGGATTTCTTTGTGTCCTGAACAATTTTCTTGGCAGTGGGCTCTTTGCACAAATCCACTACTTCCTGAACTCAATACCAAGCCTTCATTTCCTGTCTTTTATGATCGGACAAACTGATTAATCCAGGTGTGTCTGGCCACTGTTGTCGGTCAGGCACACCTGGATTAATCAGTCTGTCCAATCACGAAAGACAGGAAATGCTGAAAGTTTTGACCATGGCTTGTTTCGAGTCGAGTCACTCTTTTTCCACTTTGGGGCTCTTATATTATCTTTTCCCTGTTTTATAGAGTTCAACAACCTTCCTCTGCAGAACCTTTGATAAATCTTATAATTGCTTTCCCTATGGCTAGGAATACAGCAATGTCAATACATCAGTGGATGGAACTCGCAGCGTTCTGTTAGAAACACACTCACACACACGCACATTCTTATTAATTTCAAGCAAAAATGTCAGATGATGATGATTACGTTTTTTTTTTTAAGCCATTTAAACTCATGTGTGTCATGCTTCTGTTATCAGCCCAAAACCTCCAGAATTGGTAACACATTTCATCAGTGTCATTTGGGGAGTTTTTGTTATCATTATGATTTAAGTTTTCTTGACGACTGACATTTGTACCTGTGGCTGCCCTGTCAATTTGAATTCTGGAATGGTGAATGGAACTCATGTCATAAAGAGAAAAACAATTTCCAATATTCCCATTTTTGTTTGGATTTGCCCCCAAAAGTAAAGGGTTATTGCGTGGCACATCCGCTAGCTATATCCTGCTCACAAATGGGTGACAACAAAACAATACATCTTACTGCTATGTGTTTGCAATTGGTGGAGGTAATAATCATTTTATGAATAGAAAAATACATATGTCAATTTTCTACCAATTAGTGCACATTGCTTTGTATTATTGCAGGGTTTATCAACTCAAAACCCAAATTAGAATGTGTTAAACTAAATCACAATATTATGGAGAACATGGCAGACGTGAATTAATTAAACAACTGTATTAAAATTAATCACTGGTTGATAATAATGAAAAATGAAAGAAGCTCAGATTCAAATTGCATCAGGAGAGAAGCAAAAACAAACTTTCAGTTCCACTTTGGCTGAGCACATGGTGCATTCAAGAACCAACAACAAAATATGAGAAAAAAATCTATGAATATTTAAACCTAACAAAAACATTCCACAAGATACTGTTGATTGTTGGCCTGAGGGGAAAAAACAGCAATAAGTCAAGTTTTTTCTTTTTTTATTGAGCAACAAATCATTTGCAACGATGGAAATTTGCATATGACTTATGTTTAATAAGCAGGTATTCGCTGCATATGTTGAATACAGGGATGTGATTTTTCCGCTAATTCGCGGAATTCCGCTTTTTTTATCTCCAAAAATAAAATGTTACAATTTTTTAAGTGGTAAAAAATCCGATTTCGTCTCAACAGCGTTCCATTTTAGTGTTTCCGTAACTGAAATGAAACTGATCTTGCGATTGGCTGAAGTCTCCGTGTTGACCAATAAACGCGCTTGTTATAAAGGCATAGGCGTATGCCATTGTTTGTTGACCAATAAACGCGCTTGTTATAAAGGCATTGGAGTATGCCATTGTTCATTTCTCAGACGTTTTTGCCGGGTGTTTAAAGAAAGATGTCCGTGATCGAACGCAAAGATGCTCCGCGAGTTAAGGAAATTGACAAGATCGTAAAAAACAAGTTTCGATGGGACTGGTTAGAGAAGGATATATCTACAAATGTTGGAAAGAAGACTGTGACGAATTTGTTCAGTGACTTTATTCGGAAGATCGATCGTGCCGGGAAAGCGCTTTTTTCATTTGGTGCCATGATACCATTGACTATGTTGGGAGAGGTTTCAAAGCTCTTGAAAGTCACGCAAAGAGCAAAAAACACGTGAAAGAACTCCAGTCAAGAACAAATTATTCCATCGCTGGAAGTTTCGGTGCCCAAACGAAAACTCCAAAACTTTACGGCCTCCATCCCTTATTGACATCACAATCGGAAGCGGTAATAGAGAGACGTGATCCAACCTGTACCAGTTGCTGATAGAGTCGTGAATTTTGAGGTCGGTGGTAAACGTTTCAAATTAATCGAAATCAAATTTTCGAAAATATTATAACGTAATAAAAATGGCCATAAATATTTAACATGGTTAATCATTGACACAAACTCAAATGAATGCTGCATGTTTGCACTTTTCAGGTTTCAATATGTTGACTGTCTTGATGTATGCAGTTACAGAGATGATCTTAGTCAATCATGCATTCGACGAATGCATGATTGTGTTTTTACCAGAGCTTGCTGCATGAGGTATTTTATGTTTTTGTTATGCATTATGTATTAAATTAAGAATGATTGATTAAATGATTTATTGCATGGTAAATATATATGATGATATTCTCAGTGATAGTTTTTAAAAGCAAAGGCAGTCACTCAATGTTTTTGAATGTGACTGATTTTGAGTTGACTAAAACTGCAATTTTATATGGGATAGTTCAATATACATTGAAAATTTATGCTGTTGTTTTGTCTATTTCTTTGTCATCTGAGTGCATTGAAAGTACTTAAAAACACGGAAAACCCATGAGCTCTGGACCTAGCTGAGTGCCCGCGGCCCTCAGACCCCCGGCTAAATTTTCAGATAATTTCACTTTGGTCAAATCACATCCCTGTGAATAGATCATTGCTTTTCCTGGTCAACAGTATAAGCAGTGCCACTATCATTAAACTTTAAGGAGACAAGGCCATTAAATCTGAATACAATTCATACTGTTTGTGTACATGACAGGAGAAAGCTTCAGAAGTCTGGACATGCTTTAAATGAGTGAAAGATGAGCCCAGGACCAGAAACGCACTTTTCTGGTCTGCATCCAAGACAGATCTCGTTCTCTCTTTTGAGGCAGCATATGAGGCTGGTGCCAGTAGACAGTTGGCTATTTTTGGTGTTCACCATTTGATTGTGTTGGGTGCAGGTCACACAAGCACATATATATATACACACATACTGGATGAAATCCATTTTCCATTCAGTTATGATAACACATTTCTATCTAGGAACATCCCAAGAAAAAAGGGAAAAAAAGCTTGTAATCTGTGAAGTAAAGTGCTATTTTTGTGTTTTTTCCCGCACTTTGATATTGCATAGGATACAATTGCTGCCAAAGTAAAAATGAAAACTAATGCAGATTTAATACATTTGCTACAAAGGTCCATGCCCAGATTTGCAACTGTGAGACTGAGACGTGGGCGGCTGGGAGGCTGATCCATTGTGTCAGTTTGTGAGCGCGCTGGTGTTAGTGCACATTTCTGACACATTTCTGTAAAACATCAGTGTTTATTATTAGGCCAGCCATCTGGAGGTTGTACAGTGTCATCGTCAAATTTCATCTTGTTTTTCTTCTGCTCCGAAAAGCAAATCCTTCCTGGAAAAAAAAAAAATCAAAGGCTTTACCGGGTTACCTACTTTTTTTTTCCTTCTACATCGTCTCCTTCACTCCCTCATTGGTCTCTCGTGGCTCATGGATCTGATTTGCTATACGTGCCAGGTTAGTTTGTCATCGGATTAGAATTGTACTTGTACCGCCTCTCATAGCCTGTTGAGGAATAAGAGCAGGATGACTCAGAGCAGGTAGAAGCCAATTACACGCGGTACCGTTTAAACACGCCAGGAGCGGATGATGCACAAGCCTGCTTGAATGTGGATGTAAATGTGTTACGTTCCAAAGCCTAAATATAATGCCAATCTGAGTCCCATGGCAGTATTTATACAGGAGAGGTTTTGGGTTAGTTTATTTCTCACATTTTTCAAAACTTTGTGAGCAATAAAATGAAATATCCATAGAGGGTTAGTTGTGCCAAGCATAATCTTTTTTTTTTTATCACTATGGGAACTCTATTCTGCTGCTCTAACATTAATTTACTAAACAAAACATGATTGCGTGTAGTTTTGTATTAACAACAGCCTTTCAAATCATACAGTCTTTCTCTCTTTTTTTTCAGCATTATTGCCACCAAGTAGGATCTTCTTTTTATTTATTTGTTTGTTTATTATCTATTTATTTACTTTTAACACACATTCAGGTCAGCTGTCTTTTGTGTTATTTCTTTAGCACTAATAACATTACTGCCACCTACTGCCGTGTAATAATTACATGAAAAAGTCTTGCAAGTTTGACATAACAGCAAATTGAGTGCTGGTGGTAACGTTTCGCTGATGAGCGCAGGCTAGTGGATCTGAATGAGGGAGAGCTGCACTGCCGTGGGAGTGACCACAAAGGACTTCCAATCAAAGCGATTGCTCTCATTCGTTTTAAATGTGCGTTCTAGTCATGTCGATTATTTAGTCATGCACAATGTGTTTTGTTGTAGAAGTACCTTTAAAAAGCAACTCCATCTCGGTATTCATAGCAACGTTTGTTTACATTCACTTGACTGGGTATGTTGCTTCTTATCTTCTGATCAAGAATGCTGTATTTTTATTAATTCACCATGCTCCTTCTATTTACTTCACTGTCTTTTTTACTTTAAATAATGTGTTAATAGTAATAATCTCCATGAATATAATTATATTGAAGGACATTTTCACCAGATTTTTGGCGCCCCCTAGAGTCCACAGCACCCTTAGCATCTGCAGATCTTGCCTATAGGGTGAGCCAGCCCTGCAGGGCCTTAATGCCAGCACAGCAATAGGATGTGACTGATGTGGAATTCCTGATTATTAGAATTAGGAATTGTACAGTTTTTTTTTTTTTTTAACAGTCATTAATTGTTTTATTTCTTGACAACACAGAACATGTACAAACATAATCGACTGTCTTCTGCACATTATTCTGTTCCCTTTATCTCTCGTAAAGCCACTTAATAAGACTAGTGAGGACTAGGACTCTTATCTAGTAACGTTGCTTTGGTCTTAATTATACTGAGTGCCATTCTACTGTTTGTAATATATAGCATCTAATCCATCCATCTTCTCGAGCGTTTGTCCTCCCGCCTTGGACTCGTCGCCAGTCAATTACAGGGCACATGCTGTACAGTATATACAAAAAAAAAAAAACATTCATACAATGAAGCTAACATGCATGTGTTTGGAATGTGCGAAGAAGCCGGCGAACCCGGAGAAAACCCATTCAAGCACGAGGAGAACACATAAACGCCACACAGGATGGCCGCAGCCGAGATTTGAACCTCTAAAACTCAGAACTATGAGGCCGACGAACAAGCTAACCACCGTTATAACGCCGCGCCTGCCATTAATAAACTAACCCGCCCCCCCCGCAAAAAATAAATAAATATATATATATATTGCCATGCGTTTGCTATGGAGGCAAGTGATGCATTGCACCAAAAGGTTGTTTCGAGTATGCATTACATTTCATAACTTTTCCAGCACCAAGACACATTCTGGGCCTTGTTTTGATGTGCCGTGGTTGTCCAAAATAAAACTCACAAACTCAGGACTGAACATTGTGGGATGACAAATGGCCATGGAAGATGCTGATGCAGATATGATGGAACTGCATCCATGCAGGCTGTCATGAGTTTGATTTATTCATGTATAATTATTATTTTTTTTTTTTAAACCATGTCCTCATTGAGCTGTTGTGCAGGGAAATCTACAAACAGTCATGAGTGAGTAGCGTTTACTCACACAGACGCCATTGGGGGACTTTTGTCAGGAAGGTCCTGTCAAAAATAAATAAACAAATGAATAAATAAAAAAAAATCCCATATTTTAGTAGATGAGCTACTGAAGATAGTTTGTAATGTTTTTTTTTTGTTTTGTTGGTATTATTACGGTTAACTTGTATTGTGGATTTTGGTTGTGAGATGACAGATATGCCTTGGTATTGTTCACTTCTGAGTTCCTGGTTCCCAAAGGGTTTGTCATCAGTGGCTCCAGTTTAATTTTCATTGTGTTGTGTTGATGACATAAATCGGGAGTGAGCAAGCTATGGCATTCAGGCCACCACAAGGGGCCGCTCTATTCTTTCATCTGGCCCCCTGCACATTTACATTAGCAAAACTTTAATGTATCAATTATTTCCTGAATTATTTTTGTTTGTATCCCCTTATCTAATAAAATAATGTAGTTAAGTGATTTAGGAAAATAATTAAATCAAATATGTGTTGTATTTATTTTATTCCTTTATTTAATATTTTTTTTGTATTTTACATACCGGTACTTTTTTTCCCCCGACATCATCTCAGCTGGCATGGTGTGTGTCCAATTTTAAAAGTCCAATATGGCCCTTGAGCAGAAAAGTTTGCCCAACCCTGAGATATATGGTGTTCATGTAAGTGAGTCTTGGGAAAAAAAAAAAAAAAAAAAAAGCTGGGTCGATGCTGTGAGCTTAAATGAACACTGTTTAGTTTGTTTCAGCATTTAATGTAACCACTGTTAATTCGATTTTTCAAGTGAAGCATACATTTTTGGGAAGTAAGAGAGTGCAACTCTGCTCCGGTTGCGATCTCTCTTACGCACTCGCTCTCTTGCTGTGCCGTGCTGTTTCCCTGTACAGTGATGAACATGATAGAAAGCTGCAAAAATGATTTTGTGGTCTCAGTGAACTACTGTGTGATATGTGTATGTAAAAGTGATTACTGGCACTGGATGACATGTTTTGAAAATGAGATCGTCCCAATATCATACTGTCACAATGCTTTTTATTCCTGCATACTTTGCCATTGCGATTACTAGTGCTTTATATCTTAATTCAAAAGAGCACAATCATAATTGCTGTCAACAAAACACTGATGAAGAACGGTGTTCTATTGAGATTTTAAGTCAACTGTTGGAACAGTAAGGCACACTAATGTCTTCTTACAGTAGAAGTATCCTGACTGCTCTGGATACATCGACAAACAATAATAAATAAATATCAAGTCCACCACAGTACATTCCACCAATACGTTGCTAGAAATGTTTTACTTTGCCACTAAATATTTTATCTTAAGGGGGTTACGTCATATTTTTTCTTTACAGTCATGAACATAGTACAGTATATATAACATAATATCAATATTATGTACCAATTTTCAAATGTTATAATTTTCAGTAAATGTGATCTCAATTTAAAACATTAAAAATAATGTGCAGTTTATTTTTAACCCTAAAGTGGTCATGTAGTTTAAGCATTTCGCTGAAGTTACCAGCTCACAATTTGATCTATTTTATATTTAAAAACAAACATCGATTCTATTGACCTGTCCACAAGCATGTGTGGGTTTTATCTGTACGTATGATTGACCAATCCAAAGTGTTGAATATGGCTTGTTCTCTTTTTTTTTTTTTTTTTTTTTTTTTTTTTTTTTTTTTTTTTTTTTTTTCTTTTTATAAGAGCTCAGTATTGTTCATTCGGAAATGTCATCATCATTGCTCTTTTTTTTTTTTTTTTTTTTTTTTTTTTAAAATATATATATATATATATATATACACATATATACATACATATATACATATATACATACATACATACATACTTTTTTTTTTTTTTTTTTTTTTTGTGTGTGTGTGGGTGAGTATGTGTGTGTGCGTGCGTGCGTGCGTGTGTTTGTTAGCTCACCAGAAAACCTATTAGAAAAAAAAAATCTTATACCGTTCACCTAAATCGAACACCAGGAGACCCGAGAGGACCGAAGAAAACCAAGGAAGGTGAAATCCAGCACCGACCAGACACCCCCCACCAGAACTCCTCCCCAGCCCAAGAAACATCCAGACCCCAACAAATCCAAAAAACATAAAGTCAGGGAGGCCTCAAGAGACCAACGGAGAGACCGAGAAAAGGAAGGAAGGACAGACGAAGCCGCGTGAGATCCGAGACACCAGCCTCCACCGATTCAATAACCTGAGGAGGAAACAGATTGTGTCTGAGTTTCGGTAGATGCTGGTGTGGTGGATCTGGCATGCATGAAAATCTCCACCAAAGAGGGGAGCCGTCGACCCCCGCCGGAACAGAGCAAGCGCAACACCTCAGGGCCCCCCAGGCCGCGGCAGCGCCAAAGGACGACCCCCGGGCCCCACCAGGGCCACCGGCCGGAGAGCAAACCCAGGAGCAGGAGCGCCCCCCGCCCCAACACGGCCCGCGCCCCCGGCCCAACGCAGCAGGACGGGGCACTGCAGGCCCACCAGGCACCCCACCGGCCCCCAACCCCCGCCCCCCCACCACCCCCCGCCCCCCATCCACCCCCCGCCACCCACCCCAACCCAGCCCCAGCCGCCCCCATGCCCCCAATCCCCCAGACACCCCCCACCCCCAGCACCCCCCCACCCCGCAACCCCTCTGTTCTCTTTGATGATGCAACATTAATGGTTGAACAAACATCTCCTAAAAAGTGAGTATTTTGGAGGCACAAGGTTTCAGCTTTATGCCAGCCATATGTTAAAATGTTATCACAATGGATATGATTTAAGGATTCCATTTTAACACCCCGAAAATCAACAAGTTGTCCGTTCATCAAACGTTCCACTGATCACTGATAGAGCAGCAGTCTGAATTTGAGGTTACTGTAGTTCAGTTCGACTTCAGCTACGGCACTATATGCACTTTCAGTCTCTGAGGTTTGCATTGACAATATAACGAAAAGAAATGACACTTTACTTACGTCTCTCTGGTAATGGCAAAAATAAGTCATACTAAGATGCAGGGCACAATTTACTTAGTTCCATTATTCGCCTGACAGGCAAACTGTAATGACATCAGCAAAAGGCTACAGTTCAGACACATAGTCGCTCGTAATAGTTGAAAACAGCTGAGAGCACACTGTGTGTCGTTAATGGTAATTGTGCATCTGTGCTTTGATAATCTTGATAATCCCTCTAAGAACAAGTAATTTAACTCATTCACTGCCATTGACGGCTGTAGACGTCAAAATTCATTTGAACTATTTCTATTAGTTTAACATTTTTCCCACTTTTGTTATGTATGAAAACCTAGTTTTTTTTATATTGTATTAGAACAGATATAACATTTGTGATTAATCGTGAGTTAACTAGTGAAGTCATGCGATTAATTACAATTAAAAATAGTACTCGTCTGACGCCCCAAATTTTTAATAATCTTTTCTTAAAAAAAAAAGAAAGAATATTTATTAAAAAAAAGAAGAAAAGATTATTTTAAAAAATTAGGGGCATCAGGCAATTAAAATTTGTAATCATAATTATTTGCATGACTTCACTAGTTAACTCACTATTAATCCAAACTTTTATATCTGTTCTAAATGTACAAAAAAAAATCTAGGTTTTCATACTCTTGTTAACAAAAATGGGGAAAAAAACAAAACTAATAGAAATAGTTCCAACAAATTTTTGACGTCGATAGCTGTCAATGGCAGTGAATGAGTTAACTGTATGCCAGGAGTGTTTTTTTTTTTCCTTAACCCAATCATATGTCAAGAGAAGTAACAAGATGTGATGTTATTGTATTTCATTGTAATAACGCTAAACATGTTACAAAGTATTTGTAGGTGCTGTGCTTGCCATAACAGATGATGTGACACTTTATGTTCGAGCTGTATCAGTTGAATTAAGGTGGATGTATTTAAGAGTGCACTAGCGCATTAATCTCCTTGATGGATGAGCGTGTCATGTACAAGTGGACGGCCTCCGTGCAAACCTGACACACCCCATTAATGTGGCCTCTAAATGGCTTTTTGATCCATGGAGAGCAAGATTCTGTCATACCAACGAACCACGACATAAACTACGTGACAAGTCTCTCTCACTCACGGATAATACAACACACCGACTGCTCCACTGATTAGATTGTGAATTTCAGTTTGTCACTCAGGTTGATCAGAATGATGATGATGATGATGATGATGATGATGATGATGATGATGATGATGATGATGATGATGTGTCAGCCAGGTGTTGGTTCCCACAGCAGTGCAGTAGTTCAGTGCCTATAATAAATGTGAGGTAGTGCCTCAAATACTGTATGAATACTGTTCGATAATAAACTATTTTGACTCGCTGTCTGAAAGCCTTCTGTTGAAGAATGTCTTATTTCCACATTTTCTGTTTCCTCTCCATTCTGTCTCGGCAGACAAAGATGAGAAGTAGTGAAAAGTAATAGCACATATACAATATACACAGCACCGGTACATACTGTAGCACAAGTTTGAATATGGCTATTTTTCAACAGGCAATACATGTTATCAATGGATATGATTTAAAGCCTAGTTAAGCCTGTTGGAATCTGGTCTAAGTTGTGGCGCAGGTGGTGTAACACAATTTTAGTGGATTTGATCAAGGTGTAGGGAGAAAGATTCTAAGCTCCAAATGTGAGTAATTGTCTATAAGTGCCGTGTGACTGGTTGATAACCAGTTCAGGCTGTACCCCACCTCGCACCCAAAGTCAGCTGGGATAGGCTCCTTCAGCTCACCCTAGTGAGGATAAGCAGTATAGGGGATGGATGGATGGATAACAATCTGAAAATTGCCATACAATAGTTACATTTACTTGGTATTTGTAAGCGGATTGTTCTGTTGTCCCTTAAAGAAGGGAAAGGATATGGGCAGGCATCAACAACACATTAATGAATATGCCAGTATTCCAATAAAAGTACTGTACAGTGGAACCTCGGAGTATGAACGTCTCGGAACTCGTACAATTCGGACTTCAACCAAAAAACCTGAGTAAAAAAATGCCTCGGAGTTTGAACTTATTTTCGGAGTTCGAACACCCAAGCAAAGCAAGCTAAGCCGAACATACCTTGAAAACTGGTAGCCGAGCAATGCCGGATACTCACGTTGCGGTAGTTGAGACGATGCGCTGCTCATTTACAGTCACATCGTGAATACTCCCGGAGGTGCTCCATACTCGCGAGCGCATTTTGATTTTTCCACGACAGTTTTCTTTGTCATGGGCCCAAAGAAAGACAACAGTGCCAGTGGCAGCAAAGAAAAACATACAGTGCTACAAACCACAGTGGAATTAGGAAGGAGATTATCGCGCTGTTGTAACTAACTACTTCTGTAAATACTGGCACGAGGACCCCCCTTAGCTGTTCAACAATGTGCCTGACGTTAAACAACGCACGCAAGGACCGCTTAGTAGTCTAACAATATGCCCAATGTAAAATACACAAATTTAGCACTGAACTAAGGCTAGCATTAACATAGCATTTATCATCCACTGATGCCATCACACCACAACAGGTAAGGTAAGGTATTTTTATTGTGTAAATACTGTACTGTGCTGTAAATGTAAAAAACATAAATATAAATTAAAACAGGATTTTTTTGTTTTTGCAGCTTGGGAATGGATTAATTGCATTTACATTATTTCCTATGGGAAAAAATGTTTCGGAGATTGAACAATTCGGACTTTGAACACTTTACAGGAACGAATTATGTTCAAATTCCGAGTTACCACTGTATTTTCCAAATTAACAATCACTTGATGAAAAGAAAGCTGCACAAGCTTTTTTTTCCACCACAGTATCACTGTGACATGTTAAAACATGACAGGATGACAACATTATAATTGTAATGTGTTGGAAATCTGTTAAGATTAAAAGTCAATTTTACATTGAGAAGGATAAAAAGTAAAAAACAAACAAAAAAAAAAAAACCGTCATAAAAATAAATAAAAGAAAAAAAGGGGAAAAAAAGCTTCATTTATTTTCTTATAACATCTTGTTTAACACACCAGTGACGGGTTATCTGGTACCTCACTACCGTTTGTGATCGAGCTATCTGACATTGATTGTTTACGCCTCCATGCACCAAGTCGGCGACAGCGGGAGAATTTCCTCACACAGTAATACCAACATCACTGTTGTGATTATTTCTCCGTTTTCAGCCAACAACACCACCAGCTGGATCTGGGGGAGGACTGCTCCTCTCATCCTTGACTCAATCAAGCTCACCAGTTGGTGTCATATTCTATCAATATTGTTTGTACAGTACATATTGTCTCTTTATGCTAGATAGATATATAGATAGATAGACGGACAGACAGACAAAACAACAAACATTTTGATGTAGGAATCTGTATTTTCCTTAAACCATTACTGTTGTAATTAGCTACAAACATAATTAATCAATAATTCATCATAAAGATCGTTAGTGATGCTGCAGTACAATTCACCTTTTTTGTTCTGCCACCTAGTGGTAAAAACGTGACACTACATTATGCAACTCAAGGAGAATCTTGATTTTTTATTTATTTTTTTAAACCTTACTACATATTTAATGTTGTGTCTAGCCCAGTGGTGTCCAAACTCAAGGGCCGGAGTCCTGCAGGTTTTGGATTTTTCCCTGCTCCAGCACAGCTGATTCCAATCAACATGATCATTATCAGACTTATGCAGAGCTTGCTGATGAGTTGATCACAGATCACCTAGTTGAAGAAGGGAAAAATCCAAAACCTGCAGGACTCCGGCCCTCGAGGACCGAGTCTGCCCGCCTCTGGTCTAGCCAATACATTTATCGCCTGTTCATACATTTCCAAGATATTTGAGATGTTTATATAACTACAATATATCAGAGATGCTATTCTAGAGATTAGTTGACAATAAGCGTGTGTTTGTGTTTGTGTGTGTGTGTGTTTTGAGTGGAAGTCTGTCTCGCTGCAGTTTACGCCGTAATGACTCGGTGTGATAATCTATCAGAAGCATGCACTGCCAGCAAACAGGATGACTGCAGAGAACTAACACGCCTTGTCTAACAGTCGCAAGGTCAAACCCTGTTGTTCAGTGTAAATCATGTAAACTAGGGGCAAACAATTCTCATAAGAATCGCGATTCTCATTTAGTAAAATTCAAAATCGATTTTAAATGTCCCACAAATTATTTTATTTAAATTATTTTGTACTGTATTCCCTTTGTGTGCCTTTATTGGGAGCGGTGTTCGTGTTGTACCCGATTTGGCCACTTAGGGGCAGTGTGGTTCCACGCGGTCTGATACACTGTTAAGTTGTAGCCACATTAGAGAGTAGAAGGAAAAAGTCACAATCAAGTTATTCCAAGAAAAGTAGGTTTTTTTTGCAGCGTGGAGTCGTTCTTTTGAGTGATAAAAGTGCCAAGAGTCGTGCACTAATTAGCATTAGCGAGTCAGACTGGAGTAGATCATTACGATTCCTTGAACATCTATAAATTTAAGCAAAACTCATTGTCAATCAAATCATTTTGAATCAAAAATCGCCCTTAATCGAAAATCGATTCCGAATCGAAACGCACACCCAAAAATCAGAATCAAATCAAATCGCGAGACATTCAAAGATTCCCACCCCTAATGTAAATGTGTTTTCTTTTCCCAAAATAACACATTCAGGTGTTATTTTGGATTGTGTCAAATTTCATGTTTCCCATTTGAGATGACAGATGTAGTTTCTAGTTAGCTCGTCCCACTGGGAACCTTCATGTCGAGTGTGTTCTGAAACTCTGAATTCTTCGATGGTCTTCCTTAGATACTGAAGTCAAAATTCATCTGAATGCGAAAGATGTTTCTGCTCAAAGTGAGGCCATACTCCACCTTTGTGGTGATTATTGTTCTCACTCACTTTGGGAGT
Organism: Leptonotus elevatus; assembly: GCF_054856555.1. Classification (NCBI taxonomy): domain Eukaryota; kingdom Metazoa; phylum Chordata; class Actinopteri; order Syngnathiformes; family Syngnathidae; genus Leptonotus; species Leptonotus elevatus. The sequence goes on from NC_141240.1 coordinate 16,287,392, forward strand.
GGTGGGATAACCTGTGCTGTGACCGTTGACAATCAAAAATAATGTGATATTTTCATTTTCTTTCTTTCATTTAGGGGTCTCAAACAGCTGCATTTTCAGGGTTGCCTCTGGGGTGTCCAGACTTTTTCCTCCGACCGAGGGCCGCATACAGAAACATAAAAGGACGTAAGGGCCACTTGAAAATTTTCACACACCAAAATCGGTCAATCAAGCAACTTATATCGTGTTATTAATTTCACTCGTTCCTCTAGAATAGAGCTGCCCCTGCACTTAACAGCAGCCGAATCACATCTCATCTACATTCAGAACGCAAACACGAGCAAGTAAACGTTTTGGTTTGTTTTTGTTTTCCTCTCATTAAAATAAAAGAAGATAAGCACATCCTCGCAATGTCCTGAGTGTACAGACATCAGCTGTGTGAAGATGCATTTCCTCCTGGCCTTACAAGGTAGAGCTACTAAAACCCGGCAGTCAATCAGTTAAAAGTAATGCATTTATTGACACAACTGCATACGTTTTAAAATGCTATCAAATAAAATACATTTGGTCTTAAGCTGGTTGGTGAAAATTCAAAGCTCTCGGGACTCACTGAGAAGATATGACGTCATGGCTGAACAGAGCACATGTGTCCCCCTGGTGGCCTCCAGTGCACAGGTATCCATTTCAGCCTCATGTTTTCACCATCCCTACTCTATATCACTCTTCTCTACAATTGCATACAGTGTGCTGGGGAATTGGGTAATTGACTGCATTTCAGGGACTCTATTCATTTTAGGATTTGTATTAAGGCTAAAATGTGTGTAGGTGATCTGCTTTAGTGCTTGATAATGTAGCAATCATTTTGCTGGACCAGCCAGGACACCTCTCACCATGTGTGCTTAGGTTTTGAAAATGATTCATTGATATAATAATATAAGTTGGTGACTGCTTTTTTTTTTTTGAAAAATGTTTACACATTCTCTCTCCTTTAAGCATTCGGGACGGTTTCAGTGTTCACTAGTGTTGTTCCGATACTGGTTTTTGGCCCCCGATACCGATTCTGATACCCAGTTTTGCCGTATCGGCCGATCCTGATATCAGCCAGATACCCAGATTTTTCTTAAAGCTGTCCTGCCATTGGTTCAGAGCATTCAAGGGCCAATAGGATATCTTGGCTCGGCATGCAGTGAACACGTCACACATCAGCGAATGTCGTGCTCAAGCAAGACACAAGATGCTGCATTCAGGGTCCTATATTAGCGTCGGAAATAATGCTACTTGTTAGTACTTGCCGATGCTGATACCACTGTTTTCATGTAGTATCGGGGCCTCTCCTGATACCGGTATCGGTAAACACTAGTGTTGTTCCGAACACTGTTCACCATAAAAATAAAAAAAATAAAAAAATAAAAAAATTTAAAAATATAAAAATTTAAAAATTTGAAAATTTAAAAATTTAAAAATTTAAAAATTTAAAAATTTAAAAATTTAAAAATTTAAAAATTTAAAAAAATTAAAATTTAAAAATTAACAATTAAAAAATGTACAAATGTTAAAAATGTAAAAATGTAACAATTTTAAAAATGTTTACATTTTAAAATAAAAAAATAACAATTAAATTCTAACAGAAGTTTGAAAAGGAAAAATGACCAATAACCTCAATGATGTAGCTCTATTTCAAATTCATCTTTATTAAGTGGTTCGACTAGCACAGATAGGCTGCTGTTTAAAATCCGCCTCACAAACTTTACATTGACCCCAATTTTTTAATTTTTCTTTAATTCATAAACTTACTTAGCAAAGTTGGTCCAAAGCATAACCTACGCAACTAGCCTTTTATGGCTAGTAGTACAGTATATTGAGGAGCTCTTTACCAAAAGGCTACACATTCATTTTCATTTTTCTGTGTAAATATACATTTATTTATTTACCTTACAGTACATTGTACATTTTTATTGAATCATCAAAACTATGAAGGAACACATGTGGAATGAAGTACTTAAAAAAAGGGGAAATATTTCAAAACGTGTTTTATATTCAAGTTTCTTCAAAATAGTCACTCTGCTCTGAGGATTTTTTTTTCTTTTGCGCACTCTTGGCATTCCCTCGATGAATTTCAAATGTAGTTACCTGAAATGGGTTTCCAACAGTATTGAAGGAGTTCCCAGAGGTGAGAATGCCAAAAGTGTGCAAAGCAGTAATCAGAGCAAAGTTGGCTATTTTGGAGAAACTAGAATCTAAAACATATTTTCAGTTATTTCACCTTTTTTTTGTTTGTCAAATAAATAACTCCAAATGTGTTCATTCTTAGTTTTGATGCCTTCAGATTCAGACAACTTGATTTATTCCAAGAGCGGCAATTCATTTGTAGCTTCCCAGTCTGCACACAACAATCAGTCCATTAACAGATTAGTGAATAAACAGCATACATCAAGACACACAACAAAGCATTGGACAGGCCGAAACAAGTGTTGTAGGCAGAAAAAGCCTACAGTTGTAGAAATATAATAAGAAAGATACAATAAGATAAAAAAAAAAGAAAAAAGAACAAGACAAAATAAGAACAATAAAAACAGCTGAAGAAATAATTTAGTAAATTACTCCTTTAAAATGACAATCATTTAAAGTGAGCATGGTCTGCGTTTAGAAGCTTAATAGCAGAGGGATTAAAGGAGAATCTACTATATATATATGTATATCTATATATATATATATATATATATTAGGGGTGTGAATTGCTTGGTAGCTTGCGATTCGATCTGTATCACGATTCATAGGTCACGATTCGATTCAATACCGATTAATCTTGATACAAATCTATAAGTCAATTATTGCGATTTTTTAAACTCAAATTTAGAAAATACTAATCAGTAAACTTGTACATGTACACTGTAAGATTTGTATGAAAATGTACTTCAGGTTTGTAACTGTGAGCCACTGCATTTACCAAACAGCTTGCAGTCTGTTTCATGTTTGAACAGCACTGAAATAAAATATTAAGGCTTAACGTTCCATTAATTTAACACTCTTCCATGCTTAAAGTGTGAAACCTAACCTTTGTTGAATATTTCTATCAAAAATTGATCTTTAAAAATCGATTCGGCTGCATATGAATCGATACGAGAATTGTGTGCTGTAATATCGCGATATATTGCCGAATATATATATTTTTTAACACCCGGGCAGTAGGCGGGGTAAACCCTCAACTGGTTGCCAGCCAATTGCAGGGTACACAGAAACAAATATGCCCCACCCCTAATATATATATATATATATATAGATTCATATGGAATCTAAAGTATCTGGTGGCAAGTGGTGAGCAAATATTTCACAACCCACAAGAGAAACTGATCCTGTTTTCCAGTCCTTTAAACATGCCCCTGCGGTATTTGTATTGCCTTCTCTGGTAGTTTAGTTTGGTATCAACCTTTCAAACAAATGTCACGCTGGAGTGAAGATGAATAGCCGTTGAATAGTTGTTGGAACTATAACAATTCACACTTGGTTTGCCAAACAGTGGACGGCGGCTCTTGACGGTGTTGTCAGTCATAAACAACCTGAAGAAAATCGAAAGCAAGCATGTCGCTCCAGAGGATCACCATTACAAACTTGGCAAGCGGGAGAGATTTACGCAAGCATGTGACATAAGATTAGTGTTTGTTTACTGTGTTGGTAAGTGCATATGGAAGTGGCAAACATTGTGTCAAAGGAGGCAGCGGATCCTGTTACGCAGAAATTAAAGAAATATTGCTCAAATCTTTTTCATCATTTAAAATTATGTGCCCATTTTATTCGCTTTCTATTTTATTTTATTTTATGCAACAGCGCAAACAATAAAACCGTTATGCTATGTTTTAATATTTCATATTCCAAGATATGTATTTGTTAATTTATCTAACAAGCTTGTTACTGATTCCAGAAGTCAGGTTTAGAAATAGGGCCACCACAAAAAAAAAAAAAAGATGGATAACATAAAAGTGCTACGCTGTTAATGTCATCATTCAAATGGTTAATATGTTAAACATTTCAATGAATTATATTTGTTCAAAATTATTATTATTATTTATGGCCAATAAAACATTCACATTACTAGAGTTTGTTGATGGACTTCATCAAACTACCTTTATACAGCTTGATAAGCACTTTCCCCCTCACAGGTCATCAAAAGACTCAACAGTGTCCATAGAGGACCTAACAGACACACAAGATATAACAGATGTCCCAGCATGCATTGCGTGCTTTATCAAAAGGTAACGAAAGGACCATATGTCCAATGGGACTCATTTGTGAGCTGCGGTCCTTGGCAGATATGTAATCATCACATAATGACACCACACTGATGGATCACAATGCAGGATTAAGTAGGTTTTGCAGCTGAAGCTAAAAATAGATCACCAAAGTGGCAAGAAATGGAGGAAGGATTTGTAATGAACGCAATTAGTTGAGCTCACAATTTGACATAAAAGCAGTCACGAAGAACTGAATGAACCGTACGTTCAATCACTCACGGGGTTTTTTTTTTGGGGGGGGGGGGGGGGGGGGGGACCAAGCCTTGCTGTAAAAAATGAAAATAAACCCGAAACTATATCGAAGCAATTCATAAAAATTAATGGATTCAAAATGATTTGACTTATTTTTTTTCCATCCCTCAGATTGGTGTACTGTATTGCACCTCGACAAAGCAGACTGTCAATTATAGTGGGAAGTGTGTATCATCATCATCATCATCATCATCATCATCATCATCATCATCATCATCATCATCATCATGTTTTTGAAACGCCAAATCATTGTTAACTGTCATTTTGTGTTCATCTACCAAATTCAGATATAATCACATGGATCGGCAGTTTTAATTCAAATTTTGAATTTGTTGTGTTGCGATTGAATTGTAACATTAGTTTTATACGGTGTTATGCAGACGCGTATTTAGCCCATTTTGAACAATAGCACATATATGGATATATTTGGTGTGTTCTTTTTTTAACAAGATAGATGCTTATAGCTATAATATATATAAACCATCAAGTTTAAAAGTAACATTTAAGCAACAAAAATACAGAGCGCGTCGTCCTCCTCCGTCCCTTACTGACACCAAAATATGTGAAAAGTTGTTTACCTTTTACCATTCAACACCAACACATTATTTTCATTACTAGTCTGCTTTTTTGTTCCTCAATCATTTTGCTAATGAGGGAAACTTACTAACGTGTGTGTGGCGTGCATGTGTGCATGCGTGTGTGTGTGTGCGTCTGCACAGAAAAAAAAGTCGCTTCGTGGAGAGAGTCGCGGACATCAGAACAACAACAAACAAAAAGCAAAATTTTAAAGTATATGTTTTAAAGACAAGATGTAAAAAGGCAGAGATTAATTCGTGCTAAAGTCAATTTGTTTTGTTCATATGTTTTATGCTATGTCTGCACGTCACACATACACAGACTTGTACATGCATTATTAATATGATTTTGTAGATTCAAGCGCATTTCTTTTGTCATGTTTAAGTTATGTATGTTTTTTTTAAATGAAATAGTACAGACAAGCACTATATCGTCAAAAAACAAACATGTATGTCTGTTAATATATTTTATATGTTGTGTGTTTCATTTAAAATAAATTTTTAAAAACAAGTCCAAGGACAATTTTTGTTGATTTTCACTGTAATTTGTGAGGAGCTGGTTTACTCCAGAAACATGCATACTGTCAATGCGTATGTTGAGGAGCTCTTGTATCAAAAAGAGTACCTTTCCCAAGAAATTAGGGTTGGGATAGGTTTATATTTTAAGTCCTTTTCTCCTTTTTTTATAACTTTTATTAGATTCGGTTTTTCTCACTGACTTCCCATGCAATTTTTGGAGTGAGAAGTACCTCAAAACCACGACAAGCAATCTATCCCAATTTTAATATTCATTTATTTATTATTTATTTAATATTTAATGTAATTTTAGATATACCTTAAATGTAATGTCCCCTGTCTTTGGCAAACTTGTGTAATTCTTCTTTATTTTTGTCTGTGTAAAATTCTCTTCTAAGAGAATGACTGACTTGTACTCTTAAAACTTTACTCCATTGTATCCATCCATTCCTATTAACTGTTATGTTTTTCTGTAAAAATTGCAACTTCATTGTCTTGAAAATGGTTTTATTCTTCTTTTTTCCTCATAAAACCTTTTTTTTTTTTAAAAATTATACTACGACTTTATTCATTTTCTCCCAAAACAATTTTGTCCTAATAATATTAGTAATTTATTCTTAATTTATTTTTACTTTTTATTTTTGTTCTCTTTAAATTACTTTCCCCTCCATAATAATATGATATTGTCAGAATTAAAACATTATACCCATAATATCTGATATTTATTATTATTATTATTATTATTATTATTATTATTATTATTATTATTATTATTATTATTATTATTATTATTATTATTATTATTATTATTATTATTATTATTATGACCATTTAGCTTAACGGATGAGTCAAAGTTGCAGGCGTGCTTTGCAGTTGGATTTACATTGGCTTCGTCGGTGTTTGTTTGACAAGTGGGTGATCCGAAAGATAACTCGGCGAGTGCGCTGCATAGCATGAGTCGCCATTAGCTGCGGGCCAGCTGGAGCTAAATGCCAAGGAATTATTCAATAGAGGGGGGTTCGGAAAATGAGACGGGGATAAAGACGTCGAGCGACAGCTACAGTAAAGTCATGCCGAGGCCAGCGTTCTATTCTATAGCTTCGAAGAGTTATATGATATCTGGCCAAGACACTGGATGCAGGAATGCTAATTAGAGGGATGGATTTGTGTAAATATTTATTTCCATGCATCTGCTCTCAGAGCGTAGCCATATACAGTATTGGTTATACCGAGTTATGCCATTGGACACCAGCTGTGTATTTGCTGCTGTGAGATTTTTTTCATAAAAAGATAGCATGAACTATAAGTATAAACTATACGCATAAATGATCAATGATGTGAGCAAAGTAAAATAAAATAAGTAAATTAAACATTCATTGATGGATTCTGTTTTCTTGTTTGTTTGATTAGTTTGTGATTTCATTTGTAATTGTTAAAGTTGTAAACTTACTATTCGTACTGTGGGCATGAATTTCTGGTTCTGATTCCGGTTCCTCGATTCACTCCCAGTTCCTATCATTCCTATTTCTGATTATAGTCATAACATTTGCATGATTTAAGAGGGAGATCGTTTGAACTTCTCTGTGTATTTTTATGTTCATGAACTTTTTGCTCTTTGTGAACTTTACTATGAATTTCTCAACGGGTTATGTTAACCAGTATATAAATACAAAACCTGTGAATTGGAATGTTTTGCTTTATTTTTGAGAACGTAGAGAAAATTCAATACAGTATTAAAGCAGATGAAAAATTGGACGTGGGGATATAGATACATCAGGTCCGCAGTGTTTAGCACCTGCTCATTCTGTATTTAACGAGGTTGTTCTTCTGTTGCCTCACTGACCAGGAGCAGAATTGGGAGCTGTTTTGATTGACAGTGAAATCAAATAAGTTGGATTTCAATATGCCGTCTTTGTCTGTACCTGCTAAATTACCAACACTCGGTCTATCCCGCCTCTGCACAAATTCATCCCGCTTGCCGCGCCAGATTTGCGCCAATCATGAAACAAAAGCATTTACACTGACATTGGAAAGGGAATCAGGAAATACGTGACTTGTTGGTTCTGGTTTTGGTAGATTTAATGTTTATTTTCCTGGAACTTGTCTTTGGTAATACCACTCACAATTCTGACACCACAAAATCCAGACTGGTATACAGTTTGAGAAGAGTTTAATTAAAACTCTGTCACAAGAGACGTAGCCCTGAATTGCAACCTTACATGGTAGTTTGCGTCTATTAATGTGCTCAAATTTATGCAAATAACATTCCAAAGCCTGGAGAACACGTCATGTTGTGTTCACTTGATATAGTAATAAAGATTTTCACCCAGCGAGGTGACCTTGTCGGCACACGTGCGCACATGCAATGCTAACACGTTTGCTCATGCACATCCCGACCATAGAGCGCGATAGTGCGCCGGGCTGTCGTTAAGTAAACACAAGACAGCAAAAGAACATTTGCATACTTCAGGGCTTTGGCCTGCTTATTTATTACACTTGTGATACATTTCTGGCCGGCTTCCCTTCATAGGACTTTAAAAGTACACAGTACACTTTCAAATGGCAAAAACAAAGTTGTTTCTGGACATTTGTCGTGTTAAATGAAATAAAAAAGAATATAATACAAATAAGAACATATTTAAATGATAATGTACATTCAATTTCAATGGCTGCAACTTAATGCATGTCGTCCGTTGGTTAAAACCTGCTGAGACATGACGCAATCATTTCACCAGTCATAACATATATTTCTGTTTAGATGATTTTCCGACCAGTTTATCGACTGAAGTTCAATAGCTTTGGTTGTTTGCTGCAAATCGAATTTGTATTGGTCAGCTCTGTATGTCCACAATTATTCTTTGTCTTTTTCTAATGTCTCGTGCTGCTCCGTCCCGTGATTCTTCCTAAGCCAGGCCTTGCCCACATATTCGCTCACCACCCCTTCGGCGCATCTCTTTTCTGCATCCACAACCAGGAGCTTACTGAACAACTCCATGGCTTCTGGAGTGAACCTCTTCCACAATTGAGGATTGTCCTCCTCGTCGTTGGCGTTCTCCCCCAATCTCGACCAGTCGACAAACTCTTGGTAGCAGTCGTCCGAGTCTGTGCAACGCTCCCAAGGAAAGTAGCCCGTCAGGATGCAGAATATAAGCACCCCAAAGGCCCAAGTGTCAAGACTTGGCTCCACGCTGAGTGGAGGAGCAGTGACTTCTTTCTGTCCCTCCAGGAGAGCAACGTTGCAAAGCTCAGGGGCCATGTAAGGCAGAGTCCCTGTGATGAAACTGATCAGAGCGCCCCTCTTCTGAGCCAGGCCAAAGTCCGCCAGCTTGACTTGGCAGCAGTCATGATCCAGCAGGAGGATGTTCTCGGGCTTGATATCTCGATGGACCAGGCCGTGGCTGTGGATGAACTCCAGAGCACTAGCAATCTGGACGACGCAACGTTTCGCAGCTGACTCGGGGATGCCCACCTGAAACAGATCAATGATTTAGCGGGATGGAAAATGACAAGCAAAATGAACCTACTTCTTTGTCAGAATTGTGTGTGCGGTGACCTTGGGCTGAATGACAGCAAACAGGTCCCTCCCAATGACGAGCTCCTGGGCGAAGCAGTAGTGCTCGCGAGACTGAAAGGCGATGCCGAAGAGGCCCACGATGCAGGGGTGGCAGGACAGATGTAAGGAGATGCAGTACTCTCGCAGGAATCCCTGCAGCTTAGTTGAGCTTTTTGGCATCACTTTCAAAGCCATGGGAGTTCCTGCGCAGCAGAATAAATACATGATATGTCCCAAAAGTCAAACGTACTTTGATTCTAATTGCTTGCGAGTACGCCAATAACACAAGGCAACAAGACCAATTGGAATGGACTTGTACTGTACTTCACTTGAAATGAGATCAGCCACCTCTGTAGAAATGTTTAAACCTTATTTTTACATGCTTGCATTTCGTTAAACTAAATATGGCATGCAACAAAAGCATCTTCTTTTTGCCACTGAAGGTTTTCTTCTCCTTTTCACACCGTCGTTTTTGTGTTTCCAAACAGTTTGTCGCCTTTTGATGATGCATATCTGATTCATAAGCACTTATGAAAAAGGTCTGGGTTGGACTTGAAAAAAAATCTGAACTGTACTGTTCACAGTGACAGTGACTGCAACAGGACTTGAGTAGAACCTACCTGTGATGCTTAATTTCATCAAATGGATTCTCATATTGTTAAAACATTACTGTTGCCCCCAACAACATCATTGGAAGCGGGATTCTTCCATCTGTGATCCCTCGATATTTCTTCCAATCCCAATGGAGTTTTTCCTTGCACGGATGACCTTATAACCTGGGGATTGTGAACTTTGGGTCTGTAAGGGCCTTTGAAAGTCTTTAGTGATTAAGGGCTATAATATAAATGCACTTGACTTGACTTCTACTGGTGCTTACGTCATTGAAATTTATACTGATTTTTTTTTAAACATCATAATATTAACAGTTGTTTATTGATCTATTTTCATTTTAGGAACTTTTATTTAAAATTTTATTTATTTGTTATTGGTTGCACTTTGATTTTAGTAATGTATTATTCTTTTGCGATACTTAATTAATACCATGCATTGCTGTGCAGTGTATTCGCCTTGCATCTGCTAATCCGGGGGGGGGGGGGGGGGGGGGTGAAGAAGATGTAGCCTACTAACTAATATGTTCGCCTTGGACCGGGAACAACCAAAGATGAACGGCGCTTTCCCTCTTCACTCGCCGCTACCGCTACTGGTTATTTTCTTCTCCTCTCCTCTTAGTAGGCTAATGTGCTTAAATTCAGCAGGTCGTCTTGTCCGATCTCAGGTCAGAGGCGAGGAGTCGGCGGTGGGAGGGATCCGCCACCGCCTCATCCAAGTTTCAAGGTGGCCCCTCTCGGCCGAGCCCGAGGGCCGCGACTTGGGCTGCTGTGCGCAGGGGAATATAATGTCCACCAGCAGCCGCGTGGCGCCCGGCGGGCTCCCCGCTTTAGTCTTTTTTTTTTTTTTTTTTTTTTTTTTTTTTTTAACTCAGCGGGTCCTCTCGTCTGATCTGAGGTCAGGGGAGAGGAGTTGGAGAGGCGGTTGGTGCACGGGAGAGGCTTCGAGGTGGCCGCCTCAGCCGCGGGGGAACGGGTCCTCTCCACAGGCGTCCACGAGGAGCCCCGCTCAGAACGAAACAGGTGCGTTACAACTCCCAAGTGATGATGATCAACGTGTCATGCAATTCACATTTGTTTTTCCCCATGAATTTCCAAAACACATGGATGACATTGAAAATGCATGCTAATATGACTTTTCTGATTAAAACAAACAATGAGTGTGAAAATAGGCCATACTGGCAGGATGATCCCTTTTTTAAATACACATTTTAGGTTAATACCTTTAATATTTAAGTACCCCCCCCCCCCCTCCCAAATGGCCAAAAAAATAGTAATAAATAGTATCGCAATACGCATCAGATCGCCACCAAGGTATCGGCATCTGGATTGGATCGTGACAGGAGTGAATTGTCCCAGCCCTAATATTAACATACTAATGTGTTTGACATTATGGTAAGCAAGAACAAAGTCGTACCCCTGAAGCGATGTGTGACCAGCAGCACTTTGCCATATTTTCCCCGGCCGATCTCCTTGATGACGTTGAAGTGTTCTTGGATCTCCAGTTGGTTGAGGCTCTGGGACGTTAACACCATCAGCTCATCGATCAGGCTGCCGTCAGCCAGGCCCAACTCAATCATCTCGAACCTACTCATGATATTAAGGAAAACAAAGAAAAAAACTCTCGTCTAATTTTTCAGGGTTTTGACAGATATATACCAATATCAGCAACATTTGAATCATCGTGATCAGCCTGAGGAGGGAAATTTGAGAGTTTCCCCAAAGGCCGTTGCTACTACTTTGGGGGATTTCACCTATTGCGTGTATTGGGGGTGGCAACCCCAGTGATGAACGAGGGAACACTGTAACCCAAAACATCATTTATTTTTATACTAAACATAATTTGTGATTTGACCTAAAATTTCAAGAAACACAAAAAGTCAGGACAATTGTCAACACATTTGCTTGTTGTTGTTTTTTTGCTTTTAGTGGGTATATCATACTAACAGTGGTGATACAACAGACAAACATATGGTGGCATTACCATTGAAGAAGTACCATGGCATTACTATCTAAGTAGCACTCAAATCAAAGACCATGTTTGCTCCATGTTTCTGGGAGTTTTACAGCTGCTTTTATCATTCCTGTGTCATTTACCCTTGCCTTCACTTTATCTAGAAATATGTTATTAACTCATTCACTGCTATTGACGGCTATAGACGTCCAAAAATCATTTTTTAACTATTTCTATTAGTTGAACTTATTTTTTTTATACTTTTGTTAACAAGAGTATGAAAACCTAGAAAAAAATGGTACACTTCGAACAGATATAAAATTTGTGATTAATCGTGAGTTAACTAGTGAAGTCATGCGATTAATCACGATTACTAATATTAATTGCCTGACGCCCCTCACTTTTAAAATAATCTTTTATTCTTAAAAAAAAAGATTAAAAAAAGAAAAGATTATTAAAAATGAGGGGCGTCAGGTGATTACATTTTTTAAATTTTAATTAATCACATGACTTCACTAGTTAACTCACGATTAATCACAATTTTTATATCGATTCTAAATTTACAATAAAAAAATTCTAGGTTTTCTTAATCTTGTTAACAAAAGTAGAAAAAAACATTAAACTAATATAAATAGTTGAAATGAATTTACAGTATGGCAGTGAATGAGTTAATTAGTCGCTACATCAGAGCAGGCCTGGGGCAACTACAGCCCATGGGCCAAATGCGGACTCGAGAGCATGTATCCTACCCGCCATGCAATTGAAAAAACAAAACAAAACTATAAACAAAACTGTTTTAAAATTGCCTAAAACATTTAACCCACACACGCTTGTATAATAAACTTTAGTTTGATCAGTGCTTATTTTTTGCAATGGTATGGGCCATATGGTGGAGTGGTAAATAACACATTAGAACAACATAATCACAATGATAAAAAAGAAGACATTTCTGTGAACTACTATGAGCTTAACAATATATTTCCATTGAAGTCTTACCTTAGACAGAACACTTCAAACAGCTTGCAGTCGAGAGTGCAGCGAAGCAGATGGTGTCAATACAGTATGTTGCTCACATCCACTGCCGCTGCTTGGATGAACATGCCGAGGGGACCTGGGAGCTTTTCCCTGCCCAGCACATAGCTCAACTCTCAATGGCTACAATCAGAACATTGCGCGCTTTGACAGCTGATTATAAACCCACACTTTAAAGTGCACTCACGAACACACACACACATGCACGCTCTTAGAAAATATGTTTTCATGTATGCACTATGCAGTGAGAGAAAGCCATAGCTCATTTTCTTTATGTGCTCTTCTAACCTACAAATAAAATGTATGAATATGCAAATGTAAATGGACAATACAGTGGATCTTGTTAATTTATGCTTAAACAGCTTCATGCATGCATTTGTGGGTTTAGATTACAAATCAGCTTTATTTTGCATAAAGTGACAAAAACATGTATTAGGGGCTTTTTCATTCATTTTGCATACATCAAGTATGAATTATTAACTCATTCACTGCCATTGACGACTATAGACGTCCAAAATTAATGTGAACTATTTCTATTAGTTTAAATTGTTTTTATTTCATTTCATTTTTAGGAAAACCTATAATTTTTTTATTGTACATTTATAAGAGATATACAATTATCATGCGATTAATTACGATTAAACGCCCCTTAGTTTTATTTGTTATTTTTTAATTAGGCCCGTCAGGCGATTACAATTTTTAATTGTAATTCATCACATGACTTCACTAGTTAATTAATGATTAATCACAAATGTTATATCTGTTCTAAATTTACAATAAAAAAATGTTTCCTAGGTTTTCATACGCAAAAGTGGAAAAAAAAATTAACTCATAGAAATAGTTTAAATGAATTTTGGGCGTCGATAGCCGTCAATGACAGTGAATGAGTTAAAATAAAAAATGTGTCATTGTTGTTGCTATCTGTAAACATGACAAGAATGATGTTTCATTCATTCAGTATACATCAAATTGTGTGGCCCATTTTCCATTCAACTGATAAATACCATCTTTACATTGAACTGTTTAAATTACAATGCCGGTCTTTTATTGAATTTATTAATTTAGTTTGATATTACTGCAGGATTATGGAATGTCAACTTAAAAAAAAGAGATTATTCTCCAGCTTGCAAAAAGTGTGTGAAAAAAAATCACGATTCAGTTTTTAAATTAGATTTGAATCCAATCAATCAATCAATCAATCAATCAATCAATCAATCAATCAATCAATCAATCAATCAATCAATCAATCAATCAATGCCGTTTCATCCTCACCTCAAAAGACAATTTAAATGTTAAATGTTGAGTTTATGTTCATTTAGGGCAGGGATAGGGAACCCTGGTCCTCGAGAGCCGCTGTCTTGCCTATTTTCCACGTCTCCCTCCAACAACACACCTGATTGATGAACAAGATCGTTATCAGGCTTCTACAGAGCTTGCTGATTAACTGATCAGTTGAGTCAGCTGTGTTTGAGGAGAGAGACGTGGAAAACAGGCAGGACAGTGGCTCTCGAGGACCAGGGTTCCCTATCCCTGATTTAGGGTATTATTACACTTGTTATGTAGAGGCCATGGGAATTTGCTCTCAGAGCCATAAATACATAACCCCCTAGTGCGACAGCACAAACAAAGCCCCCCAGGTTGCTTCTTACAACCTGGGCGCAGGCCTAATGGGGCTTTCTTGTCTATTCTCATGTGTGTGTGTGAGTGTGTAACATTTTGTGTGAAGCCACTCAACACTGTGACCCCTGGTTTCTATTCTTGGCACACAGGCATCGTCAACATGTAGAGGACTTGCCGACACAAAGAAACAGATACTGTCTGCTGGTGCTTTCCCCTCTCTGGCTCTCATAGGACAGCGACGGGCAGGTCAGGGATACGTTTGGCTGCGTTTTCAATTGAGTGTGACGCAATTGAAAAGCAATTCAACATTCACAAAGAGTCAACATTTAACAATTTTGCCCTCATTTTTAGGTTTTGGCATTAGCATTTGCTAACAACTTATTACACTTGTGTGACAGTTAAGAATGTTAAAATGCTACTTATAACCCGTGCAGTTATTAACTCATTCGCTGACATTGACGGCTATAGACGTCAAAAATTCATTTGAACTATTTTTATTTTCTATTTAACATTTTTTTCCACTTCAGTTAACAATAGTATGAAAACCTAGAATTTTTTTTATTGTACATTTAGAACAGATATAAAATTTGCGATTACTTGCAAGTTAACTATTGAAGTCATGCGATTAATTATAATTAACTCATTCACTGCCATTGACGGCTATTGACGTCAAAAATTCATTTGAACTATTTTTATTTTCTATTTAACATTTTTTTCCACTTCAGTTAACAATAGTATGAAAACCTAGAATTTTTTTTATTGTACATTTAGAACAGATATAAAATTTGCGATTACTCGCAAGTTAACTATTGAAGTCATGCGATTAATTATAATTAACTCATTCACTGCCATTGACGGCTATTGACGTCAAAAATTCATTTGAACTATTTCTATTAGTTAATAATTTTTCCACTTTTGTTAACAAGAGTATGAAAACCTAGAATGTTTTTAATTGTACGTTTAGAAACAAAAATGTATGAATAATTGTGAGTTAACAATTGAAGTCATGCGATTAATTACAATGAAATTTTTTAATCGCCTCACGCGATTTAAAAAAGAAAGAAAAGATTATTAAAAATTAGGAGTGTCGGGATAATTTTTTTTAATCGTAAATAATTGCATGACTTCACGAGTTAACTCACGATTAATCACACATCTTATATCTGTTCTAAATGTACAATAAAAAAATTCTAGGTTTTCATACTCTTGTTAACAAAAGTGTTTTGTTTTTTTTACTAATAGAAATAGTTACAATGAATATTTGACGTCTATAACCATCAATGGCAGTGAATGAGTTAAAGGTCAATGACAATTTGACACTTTATTTTCTATATTTCCATTATTTCTACGTTAAACATTATTTACAAAGCAGCATTAAGTTGAAGTTGACTTTGGCCAGTCCATTCACTCATCATTATCCTTGATGAAAAAGCTTTAAAACTTGGCTCCCTCACCGGTCTTGTGTCATTTTGTTTGAGAGTAATTTCATCAGATTTAAGGCATCATTTGACAATAAAAATAAATTGAACTTTGACATGACACTGCCGAGTGCGTTGTTCACATTTGGGACTGAACACATGTCCACATGGGCGGGAGGGTGAATGACATACGACATTGTGCACAGGGCTTGAACTTTAATGTTGTGTCATCATCTCCAAAACTGTCCAGCTTATCACACATCCAAACCAACAGCTGCACTCAGCCCCATCCTGGCCATTAGTAGTTTGAGGTTGTACTTTGTGTGTGTACTAATTGTCTCTACATGATGTTTTGACATTTTGTCTAGTTCTCTAGACACTTTGGTTCAATGCGCTTTAGAGTGGGATTGTGTGTTTAGAGTGTGTGAATGGTTTCACCCACTGTACAAAGGTGACATTGTTCACCTGTCGCAGAGTAAAATGGGGGCACGTTTGGATGCACTTAGCAAAAAGCACCTGCTGTGAAAGGAAAGGCCCATGTAGCACCAGCAATGACTCTCAGAATAAAGTACTTGGACGTGACCAGCTGCCTCGTCACAGTCCGCACATATACACGCATTGTTGCATGCACATTTATGAACTTTGCATGCAGCGAGTAAATAATCAACATCGAGTATGTGGTGTGATTTCTGCACTGATAAATTCAGTACATTCTTTACGCCTAAGGAACACTTCCCTTGAGGTGTAAAATGTGATGTCATTTCAAGGCAAAGTGGTAAAACCAGTCACACTGATTGTATTGCTAATACAAAATCAAAGGTGTCCTGTCTGGTCAACTAATGATGTAGACCGCACCAGAAACAAACAAGCTGTTATTATTACAAAGTCCTGTTCCATAAAACCAATTTTGAAATGGTTATTTAACAGAACATTTTTATGACATTTAAAAGGACACGTAAAAAATGTGTCTATTAGAATGCTTAAATACAGTACATTTCAAATAGAGTCTCTTGCCTGTCCACCCATGAAATAAATCTGTTATGTAGGCAGAGCTGCATTGAGTTTTGTTGGCTACACAGACTAACATTGTAGATGTTGATTTGTTGGTATTCTCTGGTTTTCTCCGATTTCTTGACACAGTACGTGAGCATTAGGGGTGTGAATTGCCTAGTACCTGGCGATTCGATTCGTATCACGATTCGATTCGGTACCGATTAATCCCGATGCGAGTCTATAAATTGAATATTGCAATTTTTTAAAACTCAAATTTAGAAAATATTAATCAGTAAACTTTTACATGCACACTGTAAGGTATTTTTATGAAAATGTATTTATTTATTTTGCATTTAACAAACAGGTTGCAGTCTGTTTCATGTTTGCACTGAAATAAAATATTAAGGCTTAATGTCCCATTAACATAACATTCTTCCATGCTTAATGTGTGAATCCGAACCCTAAGTAAGACGTTTTGTTGAATATTCCCATTAAAAAAAGAAATCGATCCAGCTGCATATCGAATCGATTCGAGAATTGCACGCTGTAATATCACGATATATTGCCGAATCGATTTTTTTCTAACACCCCTCGTGAACATATAAAGTATATAGGTAAAGACAAGTTGTATATATTTGATGCATTTCCAAAACTCCATTTTGTGATAAACATTGTTGTTGTAGCAAATCTATAAACAGACAGGTGTTTAGTTTTCCACACAGTACCTTTAAAACACACACACCAACAAATAACAAGTTTTTGTTGTTTTGTTTGTACAGTAATGAACACAAAGCCTAATCTATTCTTAAACTTGTAGACAGTAGTCTACATAGGTAGGAATAATTGAAACTGGCTCCACAGTGGCATGTTAAATACCGCCATTAAGAGGTTTGAGGCAGCTCGTACTGCGGCTATATTCCAGGTTGGGCTCAAACTGTGAAGTGTACACATCCACAGTGAGATGCATCACCATGACGATGTGTCTCAACACAGCTGAACTGAAGTGGTAATTACAGTTGTAAGCTATGATAAACAGTAAACTGAGCTCACTAAGCATGTCACATACTACAGGATGCCGCTGATGAAATGCATACGTGCAGCACCCAACAGGACGGGCCTTAAAGTAGAAGCTGGAAGGGGAGGCATGAAGTTTACGCCAGTAGGAGTGTTGATGGAGTGACTGAGGACTGTTGCAATTTATGGCTTTGGCTGTTTTCCTCTCCATCATTACACTAAGTGGAAATTGCATTTCCCATCATTCCCCAAAGTCCTTTAAACTCATCCTGTATTGCCCCACTCCACAAGGTGGCGATTTATATTACATACCATACAAAAGAAAACCATTTCACATGTTTGTAATAATTTTTTATTTTAGAGCGCATTGCTGCGCTACGATTAACGGTGCCGTGTGCGCACTGCATAATTGCACATGCCAAAAGCTGCCACAAAGCAACGTGGAATAGAGACATGTAAAATGCTGCCATCTAGTGGATCGTCAACAAATCAAAGGCAAACACATTTTCTACTTAAACCCGTGGGTTATTTCAGAATTAGGCTTCAACGTTCTGGTAAAAGAAACCATCACTCTTCTGATTTTCTGCTATATATTCCTCCATAGTAAGTCTAGGGGTGATCATATGCATAACAGGGTTACACGAGTTACCTATGTTATAAAATGTGAACAATAAAAAGCGAGCACATGCCTTTACTCTACCCATGGTTTTGGATTCTGTCCAGCGCATCGTGCGATTCACTCACTACTTTCTTCTTCTTCCTAAATCCAGACTCTTTATTGATTTTAGTTTTTACAAGAGAGCAGGAGATTTAGATAGTTGTTGTGAGATGTGGACTGTTAACGGGGCACTGTGCGACGTGAATGAGGAGGCGCTATGTTTTAGTGATGTTCTGATGTAAAAGCATTTTTTTTTTTAAATCTATTTATTTAATTGCTCTTGCCGAGCTGTGTGTTATGAAAATAATGTAAATAAGAGCGGTAAATAAATGTCATTTTTTCAAAAGAAAAAAAAATATTTTTCTTCTTCTTCTTCTTCTTCTACCATGCTAAAAAGGTTACGGCAACAGCGTTCCCAAACAGTTTACAAAATAAATAAATACATAAATGTCATTTTAACTGTTTTATTTGCGATTCGGTTTGGTCATTAAGGGGCTGGGACAAGAGAATTTTTATTTTTATTTTAGGGGGGTACTCCAGACTTATTTGGCATTTTAAAAACAAGCATTCTTTTCTCTTAGTCCTTGGTCAAGACACTTCACTCACTCTGCCTCCAGTGCTACTCACACTGGGGTATGAATGATGTGAATGTTTGGTGGCGGTCGGAAGGGCTGCAGGCGCCACTGGCAGCCACGCTTTCGTCAGCCTGACTCAAGGCAGGTGTGGCTACTTACTAGTCTACTGCCACCAGAGAGAGAATGTGTGAGTGCATGAATAATGTATCCATTGTAAAGCGGCTTTGAATGTCCAGAAAAACGCTATATAAATCTGATGCATTCTCTCTCTCTCTCTCTCTCTCTCTCTCTCTCTCTCTCTCTCTCTCTCTCTCTCTCTCTCTCTCTCTCTCTCTCTCTCTCTCTCTCTCTCTCTCTCTCTCTCTCTCTCTCTCTCTGTTTTTTTTTTGTTCCAGGACAAGTAGCCTACATTTACTCAGAAACTGCATGTTTTTATATGTGGATTATTAATAATTTGATGGATGAGATGTAAATTGTCCTCCAATTCTGAAAAGACCCCCGGTGCAAAAAACTATTTTGGATTTTTAATCTTCTCCACTGTTTTTATTTGGTGCGATGGTTCATTTTGATCAGCAAACAAACGAACTAGCTAGCTAGGTAGATAGATAGATAGATAGATAGATAGATAGATAGATAGATAGATAGATAGATAGATAGATAGATAGATAGATAGATAGATAGATAGATAGACAGATAGACAGACAGACAGACAGACAGACAGACAGACAGACAGTCAGATGTGTGCTGAGAGGACATGTATGGTTTGCAAGCTTGTTTGTGCTTATATTTGTAGATCAAACAGATGCGTTCAAAACAGAAGGACGGTTACTTTAGAAGTGAGACGTGAGCACTTTTGACTCTTCCAGGAAAGAAGAAGTTTGCTGACCTTATTTAAAGGTGACACCACTTTCACACGCGCTTCTTCCTATTTCTTCATATTGTGTTTATTTCGACCCATTGTTTTTTGTTATTGTTGCAAGTCCATGCTTTAAGTAATGACAGAGGGGTGCGTTTTAAAGAAAGATGCAGTCTCATGCACACACGCACACGCACACGCACACGCACACACAAATAAACGCCATATTTACAAAATAATAAATATTCAGCTATAGGTTGTTTACATTGTCTGCTAGGCATTAAAAAAAGACATCCATACACCTACACAACATTGTGCTTATATTTATAAAATATAGTATATTCAAATATCATGGGACTCGAGAGACGAAATAAACTTTTTTTTTTTTGTTACGTACGCTTACATGCAGTTTACTACTTTGTAATTTTGCATGCATAAGTTAAGTTGCACCTGCACCTTTCCTGTCTCGTATGTATAATTTGATTGTGTGTGTGTGTGTGTTTAAAAGACACATTTGGTCAAACACTAGTTTGTTACTTTTAGCAGTCTTTTTTTGTTCTTACACAAGTATTTATACTTCTACTTTGGGTTAGGGTTAAGCAGTAGTGTGTGAGTATCACCTGTGGTCGCCAAATAATCACGGTGAACACACCTATGGACAATGAAGAGTGAGAGTCTTTAATTATTAACATTTTTGGAATGTCTGAGGAAAGCTGGAGTACTCGGAGAAAACCACACAAGCATGGGGAGAACTTGCAAAAAAAAAAAATGACACACAGGAAGACCGGAGCCCAGATCTGAACCCCAAACTTCAAAACTGTGGGACAGACACGCTTGCCACTATAGCATCCTGCCCTAAAGTAAGATTGAGAAAGAAAAAAAAAGTCATTATAATCAGATTAATTGTGCTGTGAGAGAGAAAAACACCAGCTCTGATGATTAAATAACCATACACGTTTATGCTACTTTAACCAGCAGGTGGTGCTCTAACACAGTAAATTGTTTCCTTGAGGTTTGACATTGGCAGTGGTTTGGCGTTTTCTCATTGATTTTCTCATTGATATGCTGCGCATGTATGACAACATCATTTATTTAATTCAACTTAATTCATTAGTGGACTGGCTGAAAGAGAGACGGGGGAAGCATGAGAAAGAAACCCCTTTATCACTTCCATCCAGAGCAGTTTCACTATCTGATTCTGTGGGCGCGCACTTCCTATTTTTCGTAAACGGAATCGTATTTTCTGCATGTTTCACCGCAGCCGATATCTCACCACCACTGTGAAACGTCAACTTGTGCGTGCGTATGCTTGTGTGTGCGCGCGTGCGCGCGTGCGTGCGTGCGAGCGCGTGTGAGCGCGTGTGTGAGCGCGTTCCACTTTAGGTGACAGCTTTCACAGGCCTGCCGTATAGCCTACACCAGCAACAACATAATCTAATAATAAGAGTTGTGAGCACGTTATATTTGTGTAAAAATAAATAAATAAATAGTAAAACTAATTCAACTCCAAGTACTCATATTCAAAAGTAAAACATACATTAAAAAAATGTTTTAATCAATTATACAAAATGTAACTAGGCATGTAAACTGTAACTCTGGAGAATAATTAAAATTAGCTAAAGCGTTAAAAACTCAGTTGACAGTTTTATTTACTTCCCGTTACGGCCTACAACCTGCAGGCAAACTTAGCCACTGGTGTGAAGACGGACAAACACAGATTATAGGTTGTTTTCGCAAGTAATTTGTGCACTTTACAAAACCAAATTCAAATAACATATTAGTTGTACGTTTTTGGTGTATCATCTCAGAGCAAAATGCTCTGCTCAAGTTCCCTCCACGGGGCCTCGCAAACAAAACCCTTGTGCTGTGTGCTGCTTGTGAGCACAACTAAACCTGGAAGGCAGAAATTCTGAGAATTGTTTCTATGAGATACACAGATAACATGTAAACTAAAGATGAGTTCATTTAGGACATTTTGTTTTATATTTTTGTATATTCAAGGAAACCTGCAGGCCTCCAGCCTTTGAGGACCAGGATTGGGGAAGCCTGGTGTAATCCATCTCACACTCAAAATAATTTGGGATTGGCTCCAGCTCACGTGAGACCCGTTACATTGGAAAGTAAATGGGATGGCATCGTAGTGTTTTCCATACACATATTTACTGTAATTATGAATTGACTGCGGAATTAGCACAAGTTAAGGATACTATGGTGTGTTCAGACTTTGATCCAAATTTGAGTTAGAACTCTGTTGTTGTAAACTGAGTACCTCCTGTAATGTAATGGCCTTAACGGAAGAAGGGACACCATGAAGAAGGGCCCACTGTCTTAAAATCAATTTGAAAATATGTGCTTATTAAACGGCAGGATCGGGATAGGACGATATTTAGCATTTTATCGGTGATCGGCTGTAATGTCTTAATTTTCCCACCTACAGGGGAAGAGAGATGCCGTACATTCTTGTGACGCAATAAGTCGGGTTTTTAGTAAGCCCAGTCTCAAGAACGTACTTCCCAAGCACGCATATCTCGCTGGCGTATTTCCGTAATTTATCGCATTTATAGCATGATAGCTTTCAATGAATTTAGACTACCATTACAATGTTTCAAAAAGTGTTGGTACAACATATACCGGTTAAAAACCCTACTTACGTGCTTGTGATTTTGTGAGACGTCATCAATGGCGGCCCAAGTACTGTTCCAATCGAAAGTATGCATAAGCCAAGACCCCCCGGAATTCCCGGATGTCGTTCTTTTTTGCTAGCTTATGCGTCGGTTGTTGCTTGGTTGGGAAAATATCCCAAGATGCATTTCGTACTTCAAGGAACGAATGGCAGCGGACGAGTATCACGTTTGTTCTTCTTTCATTTCCGGCAGAGTAGGCACGGCACGTGCATTGCTGCCCCCCACCGCCATCAAGTTTGTACGTATTCCTCCCCTTTTATGAGTGTAAATAATAATAAATAATTTAACGTGTAGAGTACAACTTCATAAAACCTACTCCTTTAACAACAACTGCAGTTTACAATATTAAATATATTAATATCTATTAAATATGATTTACTATATACACACACATTCAAATAATTTTTTATAGATGTACCACCATTTTAGGAGAATCAGAACAAAACCTGCAACTCACATCGGTGTCTTTCAAGAACCTTTTTTTTTTGTCAATATAATCCTAAATTGGATACATCCCAATTTCAAATGATACTTCTTTATTACGAGTAATTATATAACATCCAGTCACGTGGTACACAGTTGCGGCAATGCATATTCCGTCCGTTCTTTGCTGGACCCTTATGGCTTTTTGCGTACTTGCAATTGGAACAGTACTTGGGCCGTGACTGATGATGTTTCACGAGATCACAGGGACATAAGTACAGACAAGAATGCATCTTGAGATATGGCCAGAGAGTAAGAATCAATGGGATTTGAAAAATATATGGAGTAGAGGCCAAAGTAAAACACATTTTTAGTGTTGGGGGGTATCAAATCACGTAAGTCAGTGCAAGAATGTGTTGTTGTAATAGAGGCTTTCCTTGACATTTTCCAGCTGCTCCTCATTCCAAATTGACAAGTCACTGATAAGAGCGGGAAGGTCGCGCCTTTGGAATCTCCAGAATGGAACCTCTGGAGTGTCTCGGGCCCCACCCACACTCTTGGTGAATTTGGCCTCGGCCTGGTGCATGTGCTTCCTTTTGCATCTGTCACGGTTTTTCACCCTCGTTAAAACTTGTAGGTCAATGAAGAACCATTGGATTTTTAATGACAGTAAATTACATTATTGACATTCAACTGCAAATTCATTCAACATTTTATTTTATTTTATTTTATTTTATTTTATTTTATTATTTTTTTATTTTTTTATTTATTTTTTATTTTTTATTTTTTATTTTTTATTTTTTATTTTTTATTTTTTATTTTTTATTTTTTATTTTTTATTTTTTATTTTTTATTTTTTATTTTATTTTATTTTCAATATCATCATCAGTACAATTTCCAAGTTCACCAAATGGCAGAAATATCTTCCTCTGTCTCGATTTGTTTTGACAATTTAAAACGCAGTACTGCTTTGTATAAGGCTTCACTGGAACAGCAACAACCAAAACATACTTAAGTAAGTAGTCACGTTGCATATCTGTTCTCCATGTCGAACACACTTGTAGTGATTTGTTTTCTTGTACTCTTCAGTGTTTGTTCAAAGGGTGATTCTTCTTTGCAGTCATCACATGTGTGAAGGTTGCACTTCTACTGTAGCTCTGCTCCATAATATAAAGTGCCTTTAGATTAAATACTGTTTTAAATTGTCAATAAAAAATGAGTTGCCTTCATAAATGGTGTACTTTATGGACAATAGTGGTTCCCAACCACATGTCCACAGTTCTTATATATGTTTTTTTTTTTTAAACAGGGAGTGGAGCAGATACATCCTGATCGAGAAGTATGTAATTTTTGCCAGTGCCATAGCATAAACGGCTTTCTCATCTCATGTTCATCATTGATCACTAATCATGCACACAACTACCTCAAAGCACAGCTTGTTGGAACTTACAACATGAATGACTTTGGATTTATTGTGTTCAGGTCCAGAAACAAATGCTTAAATGAAGCATAATGTTGATTTGACACACTGACACACTTGGACTGTGTGCTTTAGGGGAAAAAAATCATTGATTAAGGTCAGGAGGCAAAGTGTCCATAAATATTACATTTATGGATCTTTTCCCCTGCTTGTGCATGCAAATTACATTTCTACAATTGGATGGTGTTAGCGCTAGAAGCAAATGCCAAGAACTACCAAAATGGGTTGCTCCCCTTGGAATGTAGGTTGCCTTGGTAACATAGAAAGAAGTCCGCTAGCCACATTTTGCATCGTGGAGTCCCACAGTATTGAAAGCCAACTAAATATACGCACATCACTCTCTAAGTTGACAGTTGATTGTAGATATTTCTGTAAACAGACCAGCCCACA
Source organism: Leptonotus elevatus (assembly GCF_054856555.1). Classification (NCBI taxonomy): domain Eukaryota; kingdom Metazoa; phylum Chordata; class Actinopteri; order Syngnathiformes; family Syngnathidae; genus Leptonotus; species Leptonotus elevatus. Next base: position 16,312,261 of record NC_141240.1, read on the forward strand.
TATGGACAGATTTACTGGACATGAAATTACATATTCACACTATAGGCTACACGCGCAAATATTGGCAGACTAGGGCATAAGGTAACCCCCCCCCCCCCTCTGTCTGTCTGTAATTCTAATACAATTGACAGTTTTTAGTCTTCTGGTCCAAGTAAGTACATGTTCATGCCAGTAGGACACAAAGCTGTTTGAACACATTCTTGGACAAGCGACACCATATGACACATTCTCTACTCTCTCTTTTAAGAAAAATCGATCTTTCTCCTCTGTGGTCATCATGTTTAGCGAAGAGGAGGTGTAAGCAGAGGAGGATAACATACCGGTATGCTAAAGAGGGACGACATGGTCAAACGCACATGCAAAATGAGGCCTCAAGTTCTGATGGCAGCCTCTGGCACATGGTCGTCCCCCACTCAGACAAATCAGGCCCGAGGGCAGCCCCAACACGTGCATAAATGTACTCATGCATGTGTGTGTGTGCGTGCATGTCATATGTGCATTCGCAGTAAGGACTGAATGATTTTTAATTTTTTTTTTTTTGCAATAGCCGGATTGTGATTCACTCAAGGGAATTCTCCACATTATCAATCTGGGACTGCTCCACATTGATTTGCTCGAGAAAGGAGGGACTTGCTGTACAATACTTCGAGCTTATTGGACGATGCGGCATCTTGTACAAGTTTACCTAACTTTTTTTAATCACGGCAACGGCTAAAAACGCCGTCTTCGTTCTCGTTGCAGTAAAAAAAAGAAAAGAAAAAAAAAGGACCTCTCGTTGTTACATTATATTGTCCCAGTCTGCAAATGTTAAATGATAATGGCTTTATGAACTGATGACATTTTCAAATGAAATTTAAACCAAAATGAACTCAAACTACTCACCCTTTGAAGATGCCTGTCAGATGTGGAATGAAGAAACAGTAATATCTTAGTGGCATTTTAAAGTTACTTTCAGAAAAGCTATACTTGTATATCTATATTTTTTTTTTAAGCAAAACTCCATCAGTGTTAAATGGGGCATCCGTGGCCAAATGGTTAAAATTGTCACACGCCACAGGGACACATTTGATTAAGATGACGATATCCTGAAGTGCTCCCTGGGAGCTTCAGCAGTGTGTGCCACTAACAAGCATGTGTTTGCTGTGGTGGGTCAAATGCAAAAGTCACATTTTGTGTTCATAACAAACAAAGATTCTTCTTAAGAGAAATCCCACAAAGAGCGGCAACATGTCAAACTACAGGCTTGGTTTGACTTTTAAAACTGTTTTCCAGATAAAACTCGAAAATGGTATCACTATTATTGTGGAATTGGTACGTGGTTCAACTGAAGTCCAGTTTCAGCAAAATGTATGGATTATTTTTTTTTAAGTTAGATTTTCTACTTACCCCACCTCCCGCCCATTGACAGCTGGAATAGGCTCCAGCATGCCGCGACCCTCGTGAGGATAGGCAGTTCGGAAAATGGATGGATGGATACTAAATTTGCTTCAGGATGTAAGGTCAAATTTATTATGGACACATTATAGACCACAATAATGAACTCTTCTAAAAACTTTACAGGCTTCTTCAGTTCAAAATCTTGAGAAATGTTCCTATTCTTTCCTTTTTTCTCTGGCGCGTGTGTCCCATGTGTGTTTTTGTTGTTGTTGACAGGCGTGTCTAGTGACTGACCATTTTTTCATTAGAACCCGGTGTTCACCTGCTGGTTTGCAAGGAACTCTGTAGTGTTCATCTTATCCATAGACACTCTTTTGGGGAGAAATGACAAGCAATTGTTTAAAAATGACAAACCTCTTTTTCAAAATTCCAATTTGCGTCTTTCACACTTCTTTTAAAACATTTCGGCAATTTCACTCTTTTACAGTCGTCTTTAAAGTTTCATTTCATTGTTAAATCATTCATCTATTTCTCATTTCTTGGGGATCTTTTGGGAGTATCATATCACGAAACCTGTCACAGACTAAAACGATCTTGAAAAGATTGTGTTTGCATTCTTAAATTTAAGATGCCATCGCAATTGAGAGACAAAAGTCTGATCTCCATGAGACATTCGCTAACCCAACGGCCCTCATCACAAGCCTTTAAATTCACTTTGGCCCCAATTTCATCATGCCCTTCCAGCTCTCTTTGGGAGTCCTGCATCGTCCGTAATGGGATGTGACGGATGTTTGAGGGCAGCGCTGTGAGAAAACGCGACCGAGTGTGGTCTAGCGTCTGGACACTCCATGGGAAGGAGAGCCGAGTCCGGCCTACAAGCCTCCCCTCTCCCTCTGGGGTTCCTTCAGATTGTTGTATAGCTCGTCTTCCCATTACCTTCCCTTGTTTGACATCCTTCTTCCCTAGCGTGTCCTCCCTTTCCTACTATGACCCATAATCTCTCCATCTTCTCCCTCGTTTCTTTTATTCCCCGCCTTTTGTTTCTCAGATCTGTCTTGAGTGTGAAGCATGGAATGCTGCTGGCAGCCCCCATACCGCCTCCCCCTCCTTTGGAATTCCCATGCTGGGTCATTGTGGGTGGGATTGAGTGATCTGAGGTCATAACCAAGGAAATGAACTAGGAAGTTTTCCCAAGAGTTTAGCTTTTTCACATTGGGCTTCGAGTGAAGTTACACATTCAGTTCAGATGGTGATAATGAGACTTGCAATTCATGAATCGCAAATGTAACCCTCACTGCCGTACGTACGCGATGGCATGCTCTCACAATAATCTGATAACATGGGTTGGATTACTTTAAAAATCGACTTTATTGAAGATCATGATCATTATTTGTGGATGGGAATACCTCAGGAATCGCTTGTCAACGAGAGAGCTGCTGTGACATGCAGGAATGGAATGCCAACTAAAGTAGTTAAGAAATTTAAGGATTCATGATATACAACTTTAACATTAAGATCATCTTTAAGATTCCTCTACTATACGCTATTGTGCTTAACGTTTTGTGCAACATTTCAATGGAAATGACATGGCAAATACCTTGTAACAACACAATAAAGATGACTTGAAATTTTACATTGCTTTATATCATGGTTTCAGCTCAATACCCTCCTTTCAGATCCAATTCCAACAATGAGAACAGATCAAATTAAAGCTGTATTTCATAATTATTATCCATCCATCCATCCATTTTCTTAACCGCTTGTTCATCACAAGGGTCGCAGGGGTGCTGGAGCCTATCCCAGCTGGCTTCGGGGCAATAAGCGGGGTACACCCCGAACTGGTTGCCAGCCAATCCAGGGCACACAGAGACACACATAATAATAATAATAATAATAATAATAATAATAATAATAATAATAATAATAATAATAATATAATAATAATAATAATTATTATTATTATTATTATTATTATTATTATTATTATTATTAAAATGTTGCATTTATTCCCAGTGACACATTTCACATAACTGTTTGACATCATTTCCATTCCTAATTCTACAATGAGCTCATTCAGTTCACCTTAAGGGCAGTTTCCAATACTGTCTTGCAAAAATTCTCACATAATAGCAAAAAATAAAACTTTTGCTATTATCTTACTTTTTTTTCACCAACAAATCTCCATTCATTCCAAATGACACAATTGTTAAAGTAGATTCACAGTTCCTTTTTAAATGTTTAATATTCATCTCAATAAATTCACCTTAGTCCGGAGCCCGCCAGGGGACATCACAAATTGAAATTATATGCAAACTATTGCATTATAGCCTGACACAAAACTATTGTGTTTTATTGCAATACTTTTGCATTATAATGCCATAAGTTAGGAATGAAAGACTTCCACTTCCGGGTCATTGATTATGTGTACGGCGGCGCTGGCAGAAGCATGGACAATGGTTTGGAGAGATTTTTACAATCTAGAGATGTCCAAGGCAAGGACATACTTTGCATGCAAAGAGATAAGATATGAACTGAATGTTAACAGTTCATTAACAAAACAATCGTGGTGTTGATGCTAACCAAGGCTTTTGCTAATGACCTGGAAGCGGAATCTGCTGTTCTCTTGCAAATAATTGTTTTTTTGTTGTTGCAATTATTATAATTTTTTTTAAATCATTGCGTTAAAACGCATTAGTATTGTGTTATGTCGCAAATGATTATAACGCAATAGGTATTTCACTATAACGTAATAGCGTTGCGTTATATTGCAAAGTATTGCATTATTGCAATCTTAAATATTTTCGTGATGTCCCCTGGTGGGACAATTTTAAACTTTTTAAAAATCCCCACTTACTTAGACATTCTATGTACATGTTCAAAAATCATACATATGCAAGTTTTCCAGAAATTACATTCTCTCGTAGAAAAACATTTTTATCCAGAACGGGACTCGAAATGTGATCTCCTGGTTCCAAAATCGAAGACCTTACAGATTTCTCAATTCAATAAATTATGACAACGGTAATTGTTTATCGCTGCCTCATTCTCTGCTCAAATCTGCGACCTACTCACATTCCTATTTGTTTTAATGTGGAAAGAATAAGCATGACACAAGGTGGGGGTTGCACACCCACCCACTGCACATCACATACATTAGTGAGCATTGAGCTGGTCGCTCCAACGCTCAACACTGGTGAAAAGATTTGTCTGTGGTAGTTGCTGCCATTCTGTGGCCTTTTTTTCTCCTCTGTAGTCTTTGTTTCTCTTCCAAGAAGGGCAAGTTCACCGAGGCACAAAGGGAGTGGCAAGAGGAGGGAAAGTGAGGCTGAACTTTCCTTTCTTTTTGGACTTCAAAGACAACACTTGCTACTTGGATGCCAATCATCACTTGGAAGCCAACAAAAAGTCTGGAAGATTTTTTTTTTTTTTACATGCGCATACACTGCAGTGTGAGAAAAGATGATGCCAGATTAAGACCCGCCACTCTGTGAGTGGCTGAACTCAACTGAACTGTTGCGCAGTTTGCGCAAAGCCGCGACTCGTTTTCATAATGGTCGACCGTAAGCCACTAGTTTTACTGGATCGCTGGTCAAAGGCATTGCAACATAACATATGTAACGGCCAATCAAAAACGCCACATCATATCACATGATCTTTCCCAACCAAAGTATACATTTTCAATTACATGCAAGATTAAGCCAACCTTCATTATTGCTAAGCATGCATTGTCTACAAAAATAGAGCCATGAGAGTTTAGTTTGTCATAAATTGTAAAAGTGCATGAAGGGCAGGAGACATGTGGTTTAAGTTTTACTTTAAATCTGAACCCCAGAATGGGGCCACATGTTTACATTTGTGTTTACTTTAATAATTAGTGTTGTTCCAATACCATTTTTTGGCCCCCGATACCGATTCCAATAAGCAGTTTTGCAGTATCGGCCGATACTGATACTGTACCGATACCGACGTTTGTTTGTTTTTCAACATGAAAAAGCTGCCCTGCCATTGGTTCAGAGCATTCAAGGGCCAATAGGATATCTTGGCTCTTGCATCCAAAGTCCTATATTAGCGTCAGAAATAATGGTATCGGCATGTTATTTGTTAGTACTTGCCGTTGCCGATGCCGATACCACTGTTTTAATGCTGTATCGGGGCCTCTCCTGATACCGCTATCGGAACAACACTATTAATAAATAATTAATAGTTTGTTTGTTTTTTATGTAAAATGATATTATACAGAGAACCTACCTAGTTCATCGTTTGCATCCGAATTATATAAAATATACTGTATATTATATAATTCCTAATATTAATGGAATTTTGTTCACATATTTTGGTGTTAAATATTCAATATTTAATCTTATTTTTGTATGTGTCAGGTTTACAGTAAACCTTCACTGGGAATGACATATAAACAGCTAGTTAGCTCCATCAATTGAGTCAATTTCTGCTTTTGCAATTTCAAGCATGTGTGCTCTTTCACCGCCCTGACTTTAAAGGAATAACGGGAGCCGCTTCGATTAGTCAGGAGTCAGCTGCATTCCACGCCACAATGGCACACAATTACACAAACAGCCCCTTACACCCAATGCTAACTGTGCAATGTCTACCAAAACACCAAAAACAAAGAAAACTCCACCCATGTGCAGTTAGACTGCATGCGCTTTTTGCTGGGCATAAAAATCGGGCCCTCAGAGTTATTCTCTCCTGCACTCATGAGTGGACATGATATGGGAATGATTTTCTCCCAGGGGTTTGGTGTCTATATTGCACCATTAAATCCCTCAACCATCATTGGATCACAGGCTGCAGCTGGGTCTTTAAATTACTGTTCTTGTAAGGATTACAGAGTTTGCTTACCACATATATAATTATAAGATGATAAGATCTCAGATCATTTGAATGTTGAGAGACCATCCATCCATTTTATTTGCTGCTTAAAAGGAGCCTATCCCACCTGACTTTGGCAGAAAGGTGGACTATATACTAGACTGGTCTCCAAGGTACACACTACTCACACCGTTAGTGGGAACTGAACCCATGTTACAGAAAACAAGTATTAGTCGAAAATAGTATTTAAAGCAACACTAAGGAACTTTCAGCTTACGTTGATTATGGCACCGCCATATGGACAAAGTCGGTAATGTTATGCCTGAAGGAAGACCACGTTTCTCATGAGGACAAGCGTATTTTTTAGCTCACGACATTCAAATTGACTTCCGTTTTTGTAACGAATGGGTAAAGCGGGAGGTGACATATGCCATAAAACAGTAGGCACATTTGTAGTTTTATGTGTGACAGTGTTCCTACCATCCTCCTCAAAGTTGTTTAGTGCCGGTAAAAATGATACAGACCCCCTCAGGCCATGGCAAAGGTACCATTCAACTAGTTTTAAGTCGATGTTTCATCAGAAGAGTTATGAAAATATCTTATTAAGGTTGAAAAGTTCCTTAGTGCTCCTTTAAATAACTCCTGATAATAATGAATATTAAACTTAACACGTGTTTTTTTTTTCTCATCACAAGCAATTGGAGCCAAAAACAAGAATTGCATTTTTTTTTTTACCCTCAGTTGTCTGCAGCAGAGGTCAGGAGGTCAAAAAAAGAGTCACAGATCATTGAGGTGACCACATTAATTTGCAACAATGTGTGCATGAAGTGCTTGACCCTGATGACCCAAAGCCCTCCAGCCCCATTTGCATTTGGGGAGTAAAAAGGACAAGCTGCGCAATAATCAGTCAGAGGCTTAGCAAAAGCAAAAGAGACAAGATCAGAAGAGGAGATGAGAGGGGAGAGTGAGGTGAATGAAACAAGGCCGTCAGCATGGGCCTGCGTCTGCAGATCTTCTTGAGGTGAACGAATGCAGACAGGAGAGGGAAGAGAAAACAAAAGATGAGAAGAGGTGAAGATTAACCCCATAGAAAGTGTGGGAGCAGACACTGGAAACTCAGTAGGGGGCAAAGGGGGGACGATGACCTGAGGGACGACCTCAATTTTCAGGGTGCTTAAAACAATCAACTTTCTCGCATGCGACATGGGGAATACATTTGACGCAAATGATTTTTTCTGCTTTTAATGAGTTGTAATCATTTTGAGCCAATCCTCAAAATATATATATTTTTAACCACAGAAAAGGTTTTGCACCAGCATAATATCGTTTTATTTCATTAGATTTAAATAAAACTTCCAAGGGTTTATTATTTAGATGGTAGAACAAGGTGAAACAAACTCGCGGTTTGGATTGCGTTCTGTGAGCAATACTGTCACAGTAAACACGCTCAGTCTTCGAAACCCTTCAGCTACATTATATCTGAACAATTTCCATTTACTGGTGGGGGAGAAAAAAACACATTTGATTAGTATATCAACAAGCCTTACTTTTTTCCTCGAGTGAAGGCAATAATTGTTTTATCATCCTCATTCTGCTCAATTATTCCAACATTAATTTCTAAGAAGCTGCCATACAGACGGGGTAACGCCTCCCCAGCCCACCGCCCCCAACTTTACAATAAATCCAATTATGCTATCTCAACTCATGTAAGATAACATGCTTGAAATTCAGCGGAAGATTCATTTCTTGTTGCCTGCCTCATTGATTTTTTTTCTCTCCCGTTACCATGCATTAATTTACGACGCTGTAATTGGTTGGGCTGCGAAATGTAAATCTATCGGATTCAACAGAGGTGCTTGTGTTTGTTTCGCATGAGTAGCATGCTAATGATGGCGGTGACTCTGCCCCAAGTGACCAACAGCTGAGGGATTGGCTAATGAAATCAATGGCGGTCCCTTCTTAAATGATGGCGGCTCTCTTTGGAAGAAACGAAGCATTAATTTCGCAAGAAATCATTCTTAAATCGTGAATCACTTTATCACTAACTGGATGTTTCCTTGCAACGTGCATGAGCATCATGCACAAACCCTCCACATGCAGCAACAAAAACACTCTACAAACAAAATATTGGTTGTATTTCTCACTTCTTCACTTTAGTGAGAGGTTTCTGATCCATAACTGGAAAAGCCTTTTGAATGTTTTAATAGTGCTTTATTTTACGAAAAGTCTCCAGTTTGCCATATTTTCTGGTGTGTTTTAACACACAGTATCGGCCATTTTGGACAGTCACGTGATCATCGTCGACACGCATATACGACATGGCCACCAATGACAACAAAGCTACTCACGAGGAATTATTTCATCCCGCGGCGGACATCAAAGGTGGAATTATGGCCAATAGCTAAGAAGCACTTCTTCAAAAGCAGTACAGCCACGGAGGACTCGCCGTAGATTTGTATCCAGCCGAAAGCCGAGATGAAACTGGCCGACTCGTTTAGCCGGCCGGCTCATAGCGAGTCAAAGTTGGGGACCGTCTACAAGTTGCATGTTGCAGAGACTTAAATTACCAGTCAAGTCACCATTGACATTGTTCACTCCGGAAAAGCACGCTTGCGCCCACATTAGGAGAGGCCACCGCCCCAACCCGCATGGAATGACGTGAAACCTGACGTATTGAGGATTTGACTCTGATTAGAATTGGAGTAGTAATTGGGATAGAAGACGGCCTTTTTCTTTCGTTTACGCACAGGATACGTCATCACGATCACGTGACCAGGATAATAGGCGTTCACCACGGTATGTTCTTATTTTGATACTTAATTGGTTTAAAAGAAAATTCAGGAAATAAGACGCCAGACATATTTGCACTTTTACTCTTTCTACAAATGCCTAATTCAATACTGGAAAATTAGTTCTAAGTCTTGTATGGCTTTAAATGTCACCAGACAAAACACATTTGCTAGTTTCTGCTACTACAGTCACAACAGATCACCACCTGCAATTGTGCCCTCTTTCAAAGTGCTTCATTTTACATTTACAAAGTAGAATATAATTAAATCTAATAGGTCACATGATAAAACATATTTTTTATGTCACTAATAAAAAGCTTGTCAAGCAAGATTTTGGTGAGATATTAGATACTGAAGTAGATATACATATAGTGAAATATTAGATACTGCTTCGTTTTGTACAATTCTCTACTTTTCAATTTTTACTCGAGTCATCTGAGCCAAAGATGAATAAATGCAGTGATGTTTTGGGCCAGAAACACATGCACAATTCTATTGTTAACGATAAAGGTGTTTCTTAGCTGGAGGGGCTTTCCCCATGCTCCTCTGTGCATATGTGCACTTCAATGGCAAGGTTGACGATGGGAAATTTGAGTGGCTGCAGGGCCATTGGAGACAATGAGATGAGGCTGGATGAGGCTGCCAGCCTTTGTACTGATACCTCCTCTGCGGTAAGCCGTAAGTGTTCAGATGGCGCCCAAGATGACTGACAGATGAACTCACACATACCGACACACACTTGCACATACAAACACACTCGCACAAATCACTTTTTACACTGTTGGCTATCACCCTGTTTTATTAAGAGCACAGCTGATGCTTGTTAACCCTTCAGCAGCATTAAAGCTTTTCAAGGATTCTGTTGCTGACCAAGTGACACACACACACACAAATCCCACACACAATCCAGTCCACAATGCTTCTCCAATAGATTCACCATTTGCCCCCTCCGGGTTGAACAGTCCTCCCCACTCGGGCCACATGGTCCCCAAAGTGTTCACATCAATCCCCCCTGTGTGTCCCCCCCCCCCCCTCCCTACTTCAAACGCCCTCATTGAACCCGTGAGTGTGCGTGCACGGCCCGCCTGGATGACCGCCACAATGTCTGCGGATCACCCGAGGCTTTTAATGGTGGGGGTGTCTTTCTTTGTGTGCGTGCGTGAGTGTGTGTGTATGAATGAAAGACGCACACAGACACACATGCACACACACACTTACACGATGACTATTTAATAGTAAGAGCGTAGTAATTGTCGGCATTGCGCTTCATGTGTAAAGCAATGAAGCCATATTTGGTAAGTAAATTGGGACTTCAAAATGGAGCCTGAAGGCCCCACTAAACGCAGTAGAACTATATGCATCTAAGAAAAATTAAAAAGGGAAAATTAATGATGGTTTATGGTTAATGGCTCATTTATAATGACGTCTGATTTTATATAACAACATTGAATACAGGTATTATTAAAGTGACATAATTCATATTAAACATATTGAAAGCATCTCCAGAAGAAAAAACATATATATATATTTATATAATTTTTGTGATTGCCCCTCAAATGGCAATGTATTTGCATATTTGCACACAGTTATCACAGAAAAAAAAGACAGAAAGGCCAAAAGTCAAGATTCAGACTGAGGCCCTGTCTACACGTAGCCGGGTTTTTTTGCAAACGGGAGATATTTTTCTGCGGCTTGCCCTGTCATCCACATGTCCACGGGGAGAACAAAGTTTTCTAAAAACTCCAACCAAAGTGAATATTTGCGTATTTCTCCGGCTCCGCGGTCGCGTGTGTCCATCAGTAAGCAAAGTTTTACGTTGTCCTCTACACATGTCACTCAATCACATACTTCAAGTTGTTAAAAAAGAAGGGAAAAAAGGCGGCGTGGATTCGCTTGCCCACCGGGGAGACCATGTTTGTGTGTGTGTGTGTGTGTGTGTGGTGAGTGAGTGGGAAAAAAAAAGAAAGAAAAAAAAAAGAAGTGAAGCTTTTTGAGATTTTATATTTATCCTCTTTGTTTTCCTCTATGCTCCGTTTATGATATACTCATTGGGTGTTTACAAGTTTTTTTTTTAATGACAAAAAAAAAAGAAGTCTTATCCGCATATATACAGATCAGCGGCTGACAGTCCGTGCTTGTGTGACGTATAGTGAAGTGACATCAAGAGATGAGCAGTATTTGGCTAGCTACTGCCACCTAGAGGCTTGGCATGCGTCTCATTGTAGGCCCAATTTGCAGAAGTGCCGTCGCCAGACGGAGGCGTACTCTGATTGGATAGGATTTGGGGCTCACTCCGCAGGCCGGAGAAGGCTCCAGGCGGGCTTAAGAGCATGCCGGGCACAGAGCACCTCTTCGGGCTGGCTGCAGCGATTCAGCGAAGCCTGGGTGCTGCTTATCCACTGCCAGGTGATTTTAGCTTCTTAAAGCCTTCGTTTGTGTGGCTCCAGACACCAAACGTTTTGTCGTTGTTGTTTTCTTTTTACGTTTAGTGGAAGGAGAACGTGTTAGAACGGTACACCCCAACGACCCCCCCCAGGTCCTAAAAGCTTCCACAATGTGTTTTGTTATTGTAAATTGCATGAATAAAGTTGTTAAAAGACAAGTGAAGCTTTAAATAAAAAAAATATATTAAATGTATTGTTTTGTTTCTTATCCTCTATACTCCTTTATGATGTACGCAGTTTGTGTGTTTATTAAAAAAAAGAAGAAAAGTCGTTTGCGCTGACAGTCCGTGCTTGTGTGACATAATGTGGAAGTGACATCAAGAAACGAGCAGTATTTGTCTAACTACTGCCGCCTAGAGGCTTGGCATGCATGTAAATGAGCTTAAAAACGCACTTTGCGTTTGTGTGCATTCTTGTGGCTGTGTTTTATTTTAAACAAACGAGGCAATCTGGACAGACTTTTTTTTCTACACAGGGAGGGGGGAAATATTCGTTTTTAAAATACCCGGCTACGTGTAGACAGGGCCTTAGCATCTCTCCACTGTGAGGCAAACAGTCTCATGCTACGCCGTGCTAGCCCATTGATTTTGATGGGGTATTTTGGAATATACAGTAGAAAAGTCAAGCATAATCTCTTGACATTGAAATAATTTTCCCCGTATTGACCATTTGCACCGACGTTACGTGATCACGTGACTGCCCTATGACGGACGGCGGAAGGAAATAATTGTTGACATGACCCGGAGCGACTTAGTGACTAAGCAACTGTTATTTTTTAAATTAAAAGTTATTATTGCCCATAGAGCCATGGAATCTATTACTTCAACCGAAGTTCGCCTGACAGTCGAAGTTACACATTTAGTAACTTCTCCTTACACCAGGGCTGATTCAAAAGCTTGTCGCTGGCTGAGTCTCTGGGACGAGATGCTACGCTCACACCGGGGGACAATATACCTTGTAATGCAAAGGTAAAACTTGCTAATCATGCTAACTGACTTATTCTTACATAGTCGGTTCTATGTTGAAACGCTGTGACGATGTTATGTTACTATGTTTACTAGCTTGGAACGAATGACTATCGTAGTGGCAAGCTATGCGGTAATTTCATGAATATGACTCCGCCTCCAGAGTGAAAAACTCCAAGCACAAAGACGAAATCCCCCATTATTAAATAGTCAAATGCACTTCATAGTTTTGAAGAAGGTGCATTTTAAAACTAAGCTGTGTGTCCGTGCAGTTGGAGTGGACGCTAACTATCTCGCTCGTTAATGTGATTTGAAACACGCAATTCGACACCTCTGTTACAATCTTTGTTAGAGTGTTTGTTTACTAGTAAAATGTATGAACATTTATCTACTAATTACAACATTTATCTACGAACCTCGCAAAAAATGATCGCTGCAAATCCGTGAATATTTTGTGGGCTGCCGGGCCTTTCTGTTGATTGCTGCTATCAATCGACGTCTTTTGTCTTCATTAACAGGTATGTGATAAAAAGCAACATTTGGTTTACTCCTTTGTCTGTGTGTACAACCGACCGCACAGCAAGATATGACAATTTTATAAGATAATCGATTAGATAAAGGACGTAACTGTACGAGATTCAATGATTACAATACAGGCAAGTGGCTCTTTTGCCGTCCAGCGTCCCGGAGGGGGCGTTCCCATGAAGGCTGTGACGTCAAGTGCAAAAGGTCCATATAGGTTAATGATGTAAGCAGCAAAAGTCAGTTGGGGTCAAACAAGAGCAGAATGTTATATGTTCACTGGTCTATACATGCAATATTCAAGTCCTTTGTTCTGTATATGTGTTTGAGTTTCAAACTGGACAACATCATCTTGTGACTGTAAACACTATTTTTGATTCTACTCCTTGATGAGTCAGAGAAGAAAACAAAGTTGTCCATTAAAAGGCTCAATCTTGAGGGCATGTGACGGAGGCCCCAGTCTGACACGGGAGCGCTGTTCAAGAACATTCATTATACAGTGTTAAGTACTAATCATGTGTGCCCTGCTATTGCACTGTGCACTATTCAAATTCCTAGGAGAGGCTTCGTTCAGCCTTGGGCCTTTCCAGTCCTTTTGCTAACAGAGGTATTTTGTGTGAGATGATGGCTATGCATATCGAATGATCCAAATGTCAAGGCATGCGCTCGTGCTGGCCCGGAAGTCTGGTTACATCGTCCTTTTTCAGCCTTGTGACAAGCAGCAACTCAAACCTGAGTTTTCTTCACTGCCTCAAAGGTTTTACAAGACACTTACTATGTGCTTTGTGCAATGTTGTTAAACGATGTGACATGATGTTTGATTATAAATGTACAGGTCACATTATTCAAAAAAACTGCAATGAAATTTAAAGTTAGGATTATTATTTATTATTATGTATAATTATTAAAGCATTTATTATTTTAGCCAGAGGCTGGGTGCATCCTGAACTGGAGACCAGGAGGACTGTATTTTAATGTGTTTTTACTTCATGAATGTATTTCATAACGACACCTTCTTAAAATAATTGCCTTAGTCTTTATTTTTTAGGAAGCACAAAAAAAAAAAATTTGCATTATGAGATAATTTAAGTGACAAAAAAAAAAGACTTAGTAAATTATTTTAAGAGGTTGATGATAACTAATTTGAAATTTTATTTGACATTTAAATAGGACAATGGTCTCTGAAAGCCGCTTAACGTGCGATAGGTTCAGGTCAATGGATACAAAAGATTTCTTCCGTTTTATTTCGCTGCACCAATTTATAGTTGATGTTATGAAGACAAGAACAAGCAAAGCAAAGTGACAAATATGATTTTCTGTTTGTGAAGACAGGCAGACATGTCATCACGTTTATGCTCCTGTTTCTGTGAATATAGAGAAGGACCATTCAAGTGGAATAACTCTCAAGTTTGACAAACTTTCGAGGTTGAAATATTCAATTCTAAATCAAAACTAATTGGCCTCCTGCGATGGATGGTTTGAATTGCAATAATTGGAATGCATGCAAAAATAATCATGATTAATGTAAAATGAAATAGGAACTGTATAATTGTGTTTTATATGATATATAAATATAATGTTTGAATTTAGATTCTGACCTTTTTGTGTAGTGTGCATTCCAGTTTCCTCACACATTCCATTAACAAGCATGTTGGGTTAATTGAAGACTGTATATCGCCTAGAGGAATGGGAATATTAAGGAGGTATGGTCCTCGTTATCCTCTGTCCTTATTCAGGCTCTATATTGTACACAATAGAGTAAAGTCTATTGGATAAAAAAAACAAAAAGGCATTTAAAAGCCGCGTAATTGAGAGTCAGCAGATTAAGAAAAAGGCAGTCAATTTATTCATCCATGGCAAACACAATTAACGCTGAGCAAAGTTTACACGAGGATATTTGTCTTCCAAGGGCAAATAGGACATGCTATATTGTATGTGCATTCACTGTGCGTAGGACATGTCCTAATATGTTCACCGCACAAGTGCACACACGTTTATACACAAATGATGGATGTTCATTTGCAATTTCCATCATAATCTGTTTGTGTACGAGGGTTAGCATACATGTGAAAGCACATAATTGCCTGAGATAATCTTGCAAGCGGCATGTTAATACAATAATCAGGTAACCTTGAAGACAGCATGTGTGTAGGTTTGTGCGTGCGTGCGTGCGTGCGTGTGTTTGCATACTTGTTGAAATCTCTCACTATTCCCACAAGTAAGAGAAAAACAAAAAACTTACTTTCTTGCATTTTGTGTTTGAGTCAGGTACTTTCTGGTGGGATTTTTGTTTATAATACTACAAGATAATCAGATGAATAAGTATTTATCACGTTTCACCCACCCGTCGTTATAACTATAGCTTAAAGCTTTAAACTAAAATAAGGTACCAGATGCACCTAGATGCTGTGATGTAATGAACAAGTAATCATCATATCAAGTAGAATAAATAGGGATAGAGAGCTTTGCATGAAAGTCAGTACATAAATCGTCAAGATGTAGTTTGCGGTTTCAAACAGCTTAATAGGGCCCAAAGATATATAACTATGGCACTGTTGAGTTCTAGTAAAGGACATGCAATACATATAGACTAATGCCATTTATTCAAATATGTTGCCAAAGACAATGCACAGAGTGGAATAAATACAAAATGAATTTGTTATGGAAATATTTGAGATTTTATTTCAATTGGATCAATCTTATATGAATCTTATAGTCAGATACATAAGAGAGCTCAATAGTAAAGCATTAAGTTGAGTAAATAGTTTGAGTATGCATTTGACTTCTTTCTCTCCCCTTTCATTTATTTTATTTTAAAGAGTGAAATACATTTGAATTGAAGTGGATGAACAGCCTGGATGAAGTATCCAAAATTCCTTCTCAATTCATCAAGATAACTTTTACTTGAGAAAAAAAAGTAGTCCTTTGTAATCCTTTGACCGCGGGGGCCCCCATTTTGCGCTGCGACCTGCGAGATGTGACTGATGTGAGGTAGGCTAACACTCCAGACACGACATTCTAAATTACGTAATGTACCTCACCGATTCCGCCCACGATCGGCAATCAGACCATTGGCAACGATGGGAGTTGATACTGACCCGATTAGTGATGATTCCGGTAATTGCATTGGTGGTCGTCCGTTTTTTTTAAAGTTTCCATGAACCAAAACAAACATATCATGCAAGCAATAACAGATACATTCTTAACGTAAAAGTAGCATTCCTGCGTGACAAAAATAATCAAATAAAAGGAAAAAGTATATCGCATTAAAACTACTCTGACAAGTGAGTGTACGTTTGTTACCATCCGCCTCTGGCAAAGCCGAAGACAAAGGACACTTACAGTAGAAACCATAAAAAATACACGCCCGCTCACGTGTGCACACGTGCAAATCACAGACGCACTTCTAAAAATAGAGCAGGACCAATCAGCCCAACATTTTTCTAATTGAATTGGTTGCACAAAGACTGACTACATTATAAGTAGACTCAAAGATTTCAGGCCCAAAATGTCAAACATGATCTAATGACAGCGGACGTGATCCACGCGGGTCTCATCATCCTTCTCCTTCCTCACGCTGGTGGCGTTTGCGGCTTGCGGCTGCCGCGGGCTTTTGGACACCGTGCACGGCACCATGCAGGGAGGGCCCGCTTACCGCCAAACAACCACCGTGCTTGTCTTGTGACTGAGCTGCTGACGCCGAGACCTTTACAAGTCATGTTTGCTTGCGTGCTTGCAGTGACTGGAGGAGGTACTGGGGGGGTCTCAGATTGTTGGGGCCTTTTTAATGGAGGGGTCAGTCTGACACTGATGTCATACATGACCATTGAGCATGAGATAACTCTGAGACTCCATGGGGCCTCCTTCTCCATATAAGGACGGCTCCCTCCATTCATTCGGTTATTAATAGCAAGACTGCACAACAACTGGCTCTTCAGTGCGGGAAAAGCAAATTGCACAAATTCTCATCATTGCTGGCTTTTACCATAACAAGCCGTTATAAATACGAGTCACATTTTATTTTATTGCCTTGTGTTGCCACATGATTTGTGCATTGATTGTATTGATAATCATAGGAACAGCCCATTTTCTGTACTAATATGAAGTGTGTCGGGACTCGGGGTTCTTGACATTGATGAAAAATGATGTTTAGATTGAAATGTTTTCAGGGAAAATGCAGTTCAAGGGTCTTGAAGCTATTTTTGTTTAATCTGCTGTACTTCCAAGTATGGTTACACATGTTGGGAACAGTTGAACCGATTTACAGGAATGAACATGGGAATAAAATAGGATACTGAACTAGAATACAGAGT
This sequence comes from Leptonotus elevatus, assembly GCF_054856555.1. Lineage (NCBI taxonomy): Eukaryota > Metazoa > Chordata > Actinopteri > Syngnathiformes > Syngnathidae > Leptonotus > Leptonotus elevatus. The sequence continues at coordinate 16,329,501 of NC_141240.1, forward strand.
ACTGTAACTATATATGGCTTTATGATCAATTTGTATTCAGTTGTTATAACACTGTTTAAAAGGGAAAGTCAACCCAATTTGTTTTTACATTAATATGTTATATGTGATCTCACTTGACTAAAGATGACATCACAGTTGCTCAGGTTTCAGGTAACGACCAATCACAGCTCAGCTTCAGAAAACAGGTGTGCTGTGATTGGTCGTTGCTTGCTTGAGCAACATTGATGTTGCTGATTCAGTCGACAGCAAGTGGCAAAATGGCCGCCCCCTGAGATGGATAAAAATAGCTGGATTTTGCTTAACTCTTATTCCACAAATGTCATGTTTACACTAGTGAGGTCACATATATGGACATTTTTAAGGTTGACATCCACTTTAATGTATAAAGAGTATACTATTGGTCTAATCTTTCAAAATCTCAGATGTGGTAACATGATAAGTGGATCTGAAAAGGTTTGTATAAAAAAGGTGAAGTTCTAGAAATATCACTAAAGAACCACTTACAGGTTTAACTATCAAAGCAATATAGCTGAATGAGAATACAGGGGGTCATTGTTATTACTTTTATGGGTTATTTATGTGTGTTCATGTTACAAACCAATGACCAGTGCATAAACATGGTCCCTCAGGGTGTTTTTAATGTATTGTTTGCCAAAAATCTCCCTCATATTAAATACTTTACTTCTCTAAAAAAAAAACTAACAAAAAATTGATTAAATAGTAGTATGTAAGTAATTGTGATTTACTGCAAAGTATTGAAAAAAAAACATATTGAAAGGTCCTTGAAATTGACCTTACAAAATGTGTACAAGCCCTGAAAATAGATGCTGAAAATGTGTGACAAATGACCTTGAAAATATTTGAATGTGACCTTCAGACGAGTGAATCCACTGCTGAGTGTCAGCATATCTTCTCTGTGGCAATCAAATGAGTGACCTTCAACATTGTTATTTGATTAACGCACCAAACACCTTCATCCCCTTTACATTAGACTCATCTTAAATGGCTGAGGTCGGATGGAAAAAAAAAAAGGCTGACATGCCTTCGTCCCTGTAACCTTCACATCACCCATCACACACACACACACACACACACACACACACACACACGCACACACAACTGGGATGTCCTCCTGATAATCTGCTATCAATCCACTGGGGGCTCCCTCCAGCTACTTTTGGTACCGTAGCGTCCACACCGGCGCACTCATACCTCATCTGTGCTGAAACCTGACCAACGTGTGCACACGACAGCTGCGCGGCAGTGCGGCTCCTCTTACTCTATGAAAGCATCACTATGCGGAGCAAAACCTGAGACCTCCCAATTAATACACACGCACCACTCGGAATCTCATGTTGGCAGCAGTCACAAGGCAAGCACGCAGTTAAAACGAGGCCTTTTTTCGGTCCGTGGTATTTATTGCACAAGGTTGTCAAAAGTGTCGTTGAAAAAGAGTAAAGGGGTTTCCCGTGTATCTCAGTATGCTGGAGTGCATGTAAGTAGTGCTTAACAGGGGAAGCCAGCCCCACCCCCTCCTCACATGGCTGTTTTTGCTCTGCCTCTGCAGTGAGCCTCACCCATTCGCTAGCCAATCAGCTTGCAGCGACACGAGAGGAGAGGAATGATGGGGGAAGCCATGCTGTGGAAAGTGACAGCCTGCAGGGATGGGCGTAAGCACATGCGTGTGGTTGTTTTCCTATACGCAAGAATACTTCATATTCAGGGACATTGTAGCTGGAGCGATGTAATACCGGAATTTATTTGGTTCAGTGTATTCTGTTATTTTGTTCTAACTTCAAAAAACAACAGTTTTAGCTGTATTATAAGAGTAAGCGATATTACACAATTACATATTAGCAGCAATTAGCAACAACAAACTGATTTGTTTATTTACTCAAATATTCATTTAACTCATTCACTGCCATTGACGGCTATAGACGTCAAAAATGCATTTGAACTATTTCTATTAGTTTAATTTTTTTTCCACTTTTGTTAACAAGAGAATGAAAACCTTGATTTTTTTTCATTGTACATTTAGAACAGATATCAAATTTATGAATAATCGTGCGTTAACTAGTGAAATCATTAGATTAAAAACTTTTAATCGCCTGGTGCCCCTAATTTTTAATAATCTTTTTTTTCATGAAGGACTACAGAAATCAGTCAAAGTTGATATGCTGAAATCAGAGGATTTGGACAGTTTTACATTTTAAAAAATGGCTCCAAATGATTACTTGATGATTATTATTATTATATATATAAAAAGATTATTAAAAATTAGGGGTGTCAGGCGATTAAAATGACTCCACTAGTTAACTCACAATTAATCGCAAATGTGATATCTGTTCTAAATGTACAATAAACATTTTTTTCGAGGTTTTCATACTCTTGTTAAAAGTGGAAAAAAATCTTAAACTAATAGAAATAGATCAAATGGATTTTTGACGTCTATAGCCGTCAATGGCAGTGAATAAGTTAATATTCTCCGCCACCACTTTTAGTAACAAACAGTGGCATTAGCCATTAGCCAAGTGTCCACTTTACAGTGCTGATCTGTGATAGTCCTGGCCAACTATCCATCATGCACTTGACAAGAAGCAACACTTGTCCAACGCTTTTGACACATTTGACTACGTTGGTCTGAGCTGTGTGAAGAAGCAGTTGCTTGCTTTTCTCTGTCAACTCTCATAGCAGTCGTTTGGAGTGCACGTTTGCTCTGATGTGATATCAGTTCAAAAGGGTGTGCCATAGGGCTCTGTGATAGGTCCTTCTTTTTTGCTATTTATGTGAATAACATCTGTCAAATGAAACATTTTCATACAGATGATAGCATTATGTACTTATGTGCTGCATCTTCTGCAGATGTGAACCCACAACCTCTGGACCGTGAGGTTGATGTGCTAACCAGTCTTCCAACATGTTTAGTTTCTTTTTGCACATACAATTCATGTAGGTAAAGCAGAGACAAGAAAGGTAAATATTGTTAATCTTATTTAATGTTATGTCAAATTTAGTTGGTAACTGTAAAAACAAAATGTTTCATATTTCATAGAAATAAATAAACTCATTTAAATATAAATGAATATTCATTATTTATTTTCCAAAACCACAGAGAGCCACACAGCTGAGCCACAGGTTGTTTACCCTGGTTTAGTGTAACTATTACGTTTCAAAATACTGGATAGCTTTTTTTATTCTATTTATTCGGCGCAACGTGTTTGTGGAATGTTTTGTGGTGGTGACCCACCCTCAAACCCCCACCTGAGTGCATCGCTGCAGGAAAAGGAAGCTCTATAAAAAAATGAAATGAACTCAACTACAATATAGATCCTCTTAACAGAGCAATTTAACATCCACAATTACACTCTATTAGGTATTACTCAGGTTGAAAATAGTAACGTGGAAGAGATTCTCGTACCAGCAGCCCTCGGGGGAAATCTGGAGATAATCAGTGAATTCCAGAGCTGCTCAGTTCTGCCTCTCCTTACGCTGGTCTCCTGGGACCAAGACTCGTCAGTGTGTGTGTGCGTGGTCTTGTTTTTGTTACATATTGGGCCCAATATATCGGGATTTCACAGAGTTGTGGGGGCCCATTTTGCTGGGCCCCACAAGTTTAGACCGCTTTTTGAGGGACAAGACTTGGTTTTAGACTTTAGGTTTGAATTAGGTTATGGTTGAGGTTAGGGTAAGGAATGAAGGTAGGCAATAATTTTTGATGGTTGGGTTTAGGGGAAGGGGCTAGGAAATGCATTGTGTCAATGAGATGGCCCCACAAAGATAGTAAAACAAACGTGTGTGTCCGTGTGTGTGTCGGTCCGTCCGTCCGTCCGCGTGTGTAAGGACTGGATTGTGAAGAAAGAGGTCAGTGCACAATTAAATCCTTATTATCTTCCTCAAACCCAAATTAAGAAAATGAGTCAAGTGACCTATGAGGGGAGATGAGCATAACTGTGGGCAGTTGAGGTCCAAGGTTTGAGGTCCAGGGTCATTGTGGTGACCTGCAGGGCTGCTATTTCCGATGGATCACTCTCTCTTTTTTCTCTTACCTTGCACACTGAATTTGTCCTCTTCTTTCCTATTTCATTATATACTGTACTTTGGTAAAGCAGTAATATTTCTTAGATGAAGTTGTATTGATTTATTCCCAACACACTGTTCTCTTTATTTCCTAGCGTTTCTCTTGGCCTTTAGGTGTTGCCATGTCAAAGTAATCTGCCCTGGGCTTTCTGAATCAGTAGTGCTGACCAATGTACCCTATATGGCAAATGGAAATGTTTATTTAACCGATCACATTTGACATTCATTATCACGGTCAATCGGTCGGTCAGAGCAAAACGTGGTACTTCAAATAGCCAAACACAGAAAGGACAGTTCAAGTGTAGACTTAAACACTTGACGCTGAAGTATTATACACCACTGTCTCCACTTTGCTGCATCCATCTGTTTTTCTGCTGACTTCAGTCTCCACTGGAATCAGATTTACGCGGTCAGTCGGAAAATGGCATGTATAATATGCAACTGATGTGGTGTGGGTAAGCTGTTGTACTGCAAACAGTGGTTCATTTTCATCCCATATTAATCAATAAAGCATGTTCACTTTCCAAGAAGAAATTCCGAGTTAAGATTTGGATCCACTGTAAGCAATATTAATTGTCAATTTCAATCATTTAAAAATACATTAAACAGTGTATGTGTATGTTTGACTGTTAAAGAAAAATAGTGTTTTATGTCATTGTCTTATATTAGTTGCCTTAAACACAAAGGAAAACTAAACTCCTCTTTAGTAGACACATTGTTATCTAGACTACTTTATAATCATCAAATGTATTGCAGGGTCAACCGTTCGCATTTTGCTGTGGGCAAAATGTTGTGGTCCAGAGCAGTTTTCCAAGAAAGCTGTCTAAGAATCACTGGAGAAGTTACTGCGGTGTAGTAAAAGCCAAAATGACAAATGGCAGCGCTTGTGCAAGAGAAATCTCGCTCTCAGGTTTCTCACCCATAAATCATATAGAAAACGCTATGCAAGTTTGCATAACTTAGAATGAAATTGTGGGGCATAACACTTCCACATATGATGTCTAAACAGTTCCAGTGTAGCAGTGTACATATATATATATATATATATATATATATATATGTACACTGCATATGCGCACAGCATGAGTGCGCATATATATATATATATATATGCGCACTCATGCTGGGTGTGGGTGTGTCTAAATGGGTGCAAGGTGGATCACTTACCTATGCGATGTGAGGTGCAGGCAGATAAGATACTGTAATCATCAAAATTATTAGCAATACAGTTCCTAAAAGACTGTTCGACCTTCCTTCTTCTGTATGGCCAAATAGTAATAATGAAATAAATACACCCCAAAAGCTCATGTATGAAATTAATTGACAAAGATGGAAAAACAAGGACATATGAGTATATTTATTTTTCGTTTATTTTACAAATGAAAAATGTAGTCACAGTTAGTTTTCATCATTTTTTTTTAAAGCACATTTGAAGTAAACGAGACGAACGAGCCCCTTGGATTGACAGTGTTTTGTTTGTTTGTTTTCATGTTTTTGCCCTCATTGGCGCAATTCACCTTTTTTTTTTGTTATGCATTTATAAAATTACCAACACCTGGTCTAACCCACCTCCATGCAGAATTACGATGCGCTTTACACCAGACTTGCATTGTTCGCTGAAAAACAGCCCTGTGTGTCAAGGAGAGAAAAAAAATTACAGATTCCAGTGTCAAAAGAGTTGTCAAATGTTATATTTTTTTTAAACTATGTGGTTACATGAAGATTGTAAACAGTAATTAAGCTTTGATAATATCACTGAAAAAAGGTCACACACAAAGAATATGTTTACCTCATACTAGTTATGAGTGAATATTAGTCTGCTTAGGTTAATTTACTAGTGATGTATACTTTTTCTCTTTTTGACTGCTCCTTTAGGAATTTGTAAAGCAGAAAAAAGCAAAATAAGCAAAATCCGCTAGAAAAAGCTGTTTTCCCCCTTTAATGCTCACTGCATTGAGGTTGCATGCAGCAAACTTGGGTGGCGCCATGCCTGATGGCGCTCAGAGGTTTTGTGCGACAAGAGGATTAGATTATTTTGGATGACCTCTGGGATTGTTGTAAATCTGTGGTCTGTAAAGATTTCCTCCATCATATGCTAATTTACTTGTCCAAAGCTGAATGCAAATTACAATAACTGAAGAATCTAAAGTAGTCTTTATGGAATCTGTTTAATAATATTGTGTTTTATCTAAGCCTTACATAACCAAGAGTAGCAAGGCATGCATGTGATAGCCTTGGGTGAATGGAAGTGGGTTAGCAGGCCTTGCAGTCCCTGGGCTCCTCCCCACCCTAATTCTTCCTTGGCTCCCTCCCGTTACTGCAAATGCCTGCAGTTGCAGGGATAGTGTGGCAGTGTGCAAGAAGAGCAGGGCGGAGTCCTGACAGTGGGCCATATCTACGAGGAGGAGCGGGCAAACTCGGTGACCTCCACTGATGTGCCTGGCACACGCTGCAATGATTTATTAATGATGCCATTAGTAGCTGTCACAAATCCAATATTTGAGAGGCATCATCAGTCTGTGTCAGTGAGATGGGAGAGCATTGTATCTGTGCTGACAGAGCGTCTCAGTTAGGAATCAGTTTGAGAAACATACCATACAATCATAAATGTCCTCTTTTAATCACACCCATAAAGCTACCTACTTATCTCGTTACACTGTTTTCAGAAGGCAGCCTTACTCCCCAGAGCTTCGGATCTGAATGACAAGCACGCTCAGCAGGAATTAACAATTGTGCTGATGATGAAGCTCGGAGGGGGATGCAAGGGCGATACAAGGGTTCAGCAGGACTCTGCGTCATTGCTGCCAGCTCACATCCACACTTCTGTATCGCCTCCCTTGTCCACGTCATCCTATCTCGGACGTCTTTGCGGATGATTCACGTTCCCGGAGCCCAGCATCACGACGCACTGACAGGCAGAATGAATGGACACTTCGAGGGAGGGGTTGCTCGGCATCACAGACGCACTTTCTGACGTCAAGAGTCATGTCCCTCATGCAGAACTCTCGTAAAGATAGTCATTCTCTCTCTCTCTCACACACACACACGCACGCAAGCACACACGCACCTATCACCATCATCGTCCTTTGCCTGGAGCACTGACCCAGTAGAAACATTGATCCGCTGACTGTAAACGTAGCTTGGTTTTGTAATACTTGGTGTGGCGTCATGTTTGGACCACGTGGCAGCGCTGGATGCATGTCCACGAGTGCCTCATTGAAGATGCGCGATAGCGATGGGTATGACAGTTCTTTTAAGTGAACTGAATCTTTAGAATCAGTTCATGAAAAAGAACCGTTCAAAAGATTTGTTCATTGAATCGTTCGTCTCTTTTTTAACAAAACGTAAGTGAACGACACAACACAAGAGACAAGCAGAATCATTATTTGAATATACAGCCAACAACAGTTTGAATGAACAGATCATCTGACAACATGAGATACGGTGTATTCAGAAAATCAGAAATCCTTTCATCCAAGCTTCCACCCGTTCATCCTGTTCAGGGTCACGAGCGACTGGAGCCGATGCCAGATGACTTAGGCTGTATTCACACTTGTAGTTTATGACTTAAGTCTGGACCAAAGCATTTATTGTTTTTTGAATCACATTTGGTCCTGGATTACTTAACTGGAAAGTTTATCAATGCACCAAAGGTAGAAAATATCCAAATCAGGGATGGGTAACTTAAATAATGGAGGGTGCCACCATTTTTCTTTAGCGCTACTGGGGGTTTGGGTGGGGGGAATATACAGTAGCATCACATACTTCTTAACAAAATGTATGACAAAATGCCATTTTAAATATGGACAAAACAAGTGCTTATATTGTCATTATGGAACGTGAGACTGGTCGCCATGACTGGAATGGAGCGTGACGTGACAGGACCTGACTTGCCTTGACTTGACTTGGCTGGGGCTATGGCTTCTTAGCTGGGATGAGGACAACTTTGTTAGTTGTGACAATGACTTGGCTATGGCGATGACTTGGCTGTGGCAAAGGCTACTTGGCTGTGACAAAACTTGACGCAAGAACTTCCACACATAACACAGGCAATGCACCCACACCGACTGGACAAACACAACAGACTAAGGCCTCGTCCAGACGGAAGCAAAGCCGGCTTTGTTCCTCAAACAAATCTCGTACACACAGAAGCATTCCAAGACTTGCGTGTGTCCAAAAGAAGACGCTGAGGACGTTTAATGGCTGTAATGTATATGCCAAGTCTGGAGTGGCGCTGTTGCGCAGCCACAGGGAGTTAACGGATAGCGTAGAAGAAGAATCAGCGAAGAAGATGAACACCATTTTTTTTTCAAACTTTATTTCAATCTACAGAACAACATGGCTTTGCATGTATCAAAACAACATGAAAAAGACAAACACAGGAGAAGTGACAATGGCGGGTGATTCAAGTACAACACCGCTTGTTGAACGTGGGAATAAAGCATAAGCAAGCTAAGGAGGCTGCGCAAAACGACTACGACACGGCTATGCGCCATTGTTGTTGACAGACTGACGGTTCGCGCGCAGTCACGCGAGAATTGGCGCATACGTCATCAATCTGCGTCAATGCGTCGTCATCGAGCTGCGACCATTACGTCATCACTGGAGGAGTAGCCTGCATATGGTGTCTAGACGGATACGTATGGGGTGCGTTTTGAAATCTTTCCATTCTGGAGCCCGGTTTCAAAAGTGATCAGTTTCAAGCTCCAAAAGTACGCCATCGTGTGGACGAACGGCCTAAACGGTACGAAACTTTGAGGATATATTGAAACTGGCTTACGTGTGGACGTGGCCTTAATACACCAACACTAAAGAGACACACCTTGGGAAGGGAAGACAAACACAGGTGGACGTGATTAGACATTACAAGACAAGGGAAGAAACCTGGAACACAAGACAAAAAACACTAACCACAGACAAAAACAACAAGAACACCCATAACAAACAAAAACCCAACCCCCACAGAACCGAAACATGACATATGTCTGTTTTATTATTGAACCAATTTACATCACAGAATCATAATATATCTCAATGCATGCGTAAAAGATTCAAAGATTCTCTCAAATGGCTCTCGTGCATCAAAAATTACCATTCAAAGATGGCACAAAACTGCTAAACAGCAAACCAACATTTGTGTTAGAACTCAATTTTGTGCATTTTTTTTTCTACAAACATCAACTCAGTCAAAATGCACATTTAATTCAGGTACTCTGCTTCATTTACGTGCAACGATCTGAGGAGAAACAGTCAGATGACGACCCATCCTAAACATGACAAATGGATTATCGTTCTTCAAAGTCATGAGATGAATTACGATAATGATGATGGCATCTTATGATGCCTTTCTCATCTCATCTGCTCGAGTCAAAAGTGCCGCTCCGTCCGCGTAACCTTGATTTACAGAATTGAAAGTATTGATTGTAGCACACGGGCGCGTGTGTGCGTGTGTGTTGAGAAAGTATCTCAGAGAGGAAGTCGCTGCAACTCTGGTCATGCAGGATGTTCCCAACATGTCCTAAGAGGCTGCATACGTCACATAAGACAGTTCTCTGTCCGTCTGTCATCCTTTGAATAAATAATGAACAGGGTCAATATGACTTGTATGCCAATGTATGGTGCAAGGACAATTATTATTTAACTGTTGTATTTATATTTACTGAATTGGCAGCTAGAAAGGCCTAAAAAAAAAGTATTGTATTGTAAGTCTTAAACTGGAATATTGTTTTAATAGACACATTCTTGATTCTCTTTGGTATATATTTTTTTTTTTATCTGATCTTTGTTTTTGATCTTTGTTCCTCTCAATGAATGACTTTTTCTGCACATGTGAGCTGTATATCCTGCATTGTATGATGTGTGGGAATGACTCGGGAAGTCCATGTGACCCAAGCAAGCTCACAGCTGCAGGTCAGTGCATATTTTTTTTAGTTGACACCTGCATGGTGCATACGGGACAGGAAGGAAGGGGAAAGAGGATGTTCCCCTGTCTAATATGCAGACTGACACAAAATCGATGTATGTCTTAATAAAGGATGAAGCTGGGATGACGGGAAAGTGTGCCATTAGCAAGAATAAATGGCAACTAAGGCTTTGTGTTTTAATACTGCTGGCAACTGTGTGGCGAACCTTGCACTCACAAAACTTCATTGTGGGAAGCCTAAAGCATACCTTTGCAGGAATCATGCTGTCTAATCAGCATTGTGACAAGCCGCACCCTTTAGGGGGGATGGATTATCTCGGCAAGCACAGATTTAGGAAGAATTGTAAGCAATACTTGAGAGAAATAGGCAATTAGTGTGTGTAGAAAAATCATGCGCAAACCACACCCAAACCACGCCCCCAAACGCCCACAACTCCGACATTCGGCTCGAGGGCATTTCCTACGTTTGCTCCAAGGTAAGACATAATGGGCTAGGCTAAAGCTAACTAGCAACCGAACGAGATAAAAAACAGCTTTTAGCTCTGTTGTCAATTTCACTTCAGCTCTCGAGGCAAGATTATCCACAAAGCTGGACATCAAAGTTATACTTACAATTATTTAATATTGTTTATTATCAGGATGTGATTATCATTGGCCATTCATCACCTCATTCGGCGAGCATGTCCGCATTTTTTCAGCGACTTCTTTATGGCGCGACGCCTTGTAAAAATACACGGTTTATCTTGGTTATTGTTATGAATGTTAACTGGGTAATTAGACATCTTAGTAGGTATTTTATGCCGTGTCTCATTATACTGGGAGCTCTGTGATTTTTAATTAATTTACACAAAGTAAACATAGCATCGTAACTGACACTTTGAACTCATTTTGTTTTCATCTTTCACGTATAGTATTTTGTGTTACCTCGGAGTAAACAACCGTTCAGTTACAGACACACGTAATCAGTTTACTGGTACATTTATTAAAAAAATGGGAATTACAATTTTCATGCTGAGAGACAGACGCTGTTGTTGTACTGAAGTTATCTTGAAAACCTGCATGATTTAGCATCGATAGTTGTGAAGTCCGCTTTTGTGCATATTTTAATATTATGAATATATCCTTCCACTGCATACATGATTAGAGCCTTTTGCAGAAGAATGTCGGACTCGGAAGCATCAAATAAGGGGATGGGGTTTTGCGAATGGTCCATTGTAAACAGTTTTGGCAGTTATCTGGGTAAGGGTTCTTGATTCTTATTTATTTATTTATTTACAATGTGAGTCTAAGAAGTAGACAGCTAACAGCTGCAAACAGATGGACAAAAAGAACCCTAAGCTTTGCGAAATCTTTCCACATTCCACAATCTTTCCAATAGCTCTTATTGCTCATTCCTGATGGAGGGCTGTGTGTCATGGTCTGTGTTTTGTTTTGGTTTAATGGTCATCATTTCCTAGTGTGGCTCCCTTTGCCAATGTCTCGTCAAGTTTGATCATGTCCTCCTGTGCTTGTCATCCCGGTCCCTGGTGTTACCCAATCAGCTGCCACGTGTGTCTTGTCCAGGTGTCTCTCTTTGGCTCGTTATTGTGTGTATTTAGTTCCCTGCGAGTCATTGTCTTTGTCACACCCGGTTTCCAGCGCCTGTTTCAGTTTGATACTAGTGAGTTTATTCCCAGTTTTGGTTTGTGCTTTGTATCTTGTTTTGTATGTTGATTGCTTTTTGTTTTTCTTCTAAATTAAATTACGTTAAAAAGCACGCTTGACTCGCCTGACTCTTCCTTCCTGCCTTTGGGTCTACTATCACCTGCACACCACAACACTTTGTTTCACGTAGTGGTATCCTTGTTTTTGTGATCATATTGCTATTGTTGCTAAAATAACAATACATCATATATTCATGATACATATATATGTATGAAAGACAACAATGGCACAGTGGTTTTCGTTGTTGGAATATCAAAGCTAATTGGTTCAGCACGGATTTACTGTACATCAAGCTGCAAACACAAAAATGACATCTTGGAGGAGTTTAAATCATTTCTTGTGTTGTCTCCAAATGCCATTCTTCAAGCTGTGTGGCACAGATTTGATTAATCCTCAGAGGAATTAGTAGGAGGATAATAGTATGATTTTTGTACAGTAAGTATTGATCTGCTGCATGGTCATGAAAAAGAGCCCTTCAAGAACTGGTTAAGTGTGTGTTCGCGGTGCATGTATGTGTGAAATGAAAAAGGGGGAAATAAAAGAAATTCAGGTGAAGGCATTTCCTTTTTCACAGCCTGTTTTGATACGTTACGACTGTCAATCAATGTTGATGTCATTCAGTCGAGACCTATGACCTCAGACAAAGTATTGAGTGATATACTGTAACTGTGGTTTATCTGGACGTTTGTACAATATAAATGTGCAATTTACATTGTCAAGCATTCATATAATTATAATCCGAATGTTATTAGAGAAAGCATATTTGCTGTCACAACAAGCTAACTTAATTTGGAGTGTTCGGCATGTAGTAAATGACCTTCTGTAAATAACAAATAAGTCCATTTATTGATTTGATAATCATGTTTTGTTTGTAGTATCGTAACTTACAACATGATCAAACCTGTTAAACCTGGGAGAGTATAATAAAATGTGCTTGTCTAAATAAGGGCTCACCACATCAACACCAGGTTCCTCTGCAGTTTAAAAGAAAAACACCTCGGCCATTCTGAGGAAATACTGTAGCCTATATGGTATCAAACCAGTGACGTGCGGTCAGGGCAGGCAAGGTAGGCACTGCCTACCCCAGGCTGAAATGAAAGTTGAAACCGTTTATTTATTTTAATTATTTCTTACATTTCAGAAAGCCTACACTTCCTACCTATAGGTTTAAAAGGGTCAACATTTGGTGTTTTCATACCTCATTTAAAAATGACTCATTACTTCGTCTGGCCTTCAGGCAAAAATGCTGCAAAAATGATCCTCGCTGGATTACTCCTATGCGAACATACGTTCGCACAGTGCATTTGTGAATTTAAAACACACTTAGTGCACAGCGGCGGTAAGATGACGCCACTCTGAAGAATATAACGCCTTTCTTTTGAGGAAGACGTCAGTGTTTGAAGAATGGGAGACCAACGCCTTAGCTCCCGGATCTTCAGTAAAGTAAGGGACAAAGAATTATTCATACTTTTCACAAAGAATGGTGCAAAAGGAAAGATTGGCTTTGTGGATATATTTCGATTAACTGGCTATTTCACTTTACATGGTGTTTGGCATTGCTATAGCTAGCTTGATTTTGTGAGGAATTAGGCCGTTTTACAGGGAGATATCCACTTTATTACAATGTTCCCGGGCGTCCGGGCGGGTTTTTATAAATGAATGAAATTGTCCGTTTTTCGTTGTGTGGCAAATCGGAGGCGGAGCGCACTGCAACGGTGGCCCAGAACTTTAGCTCTGCCGCACCAGAGGAGATGGGTGTGAACCCTGCATGAAGCAAAAAATAAAAAAGATTGCGGAGCCAAATATGTAAGACTTCAAAAGAGAGTAATGTTTTTTGTTTTATTTTCTACCAATACAGAGTTTGAATATATGGCATCTTGAAGTAAAGTGAGTATCATTTAAATATCTCGAGGTCAAGCTGAGTGTCCTACGGTCATACGGATACGTACACTAGGATACGCTGTACACTCGCCTGCCGACGCACAAATTTGTAGTTGGTGTGTGCGTATCAATTTGCGACTGCCTGCCTACCCAAACATAGAACGTCACTGTAAAAAAAAAACTAACATGCCCAAAGAAGCGTATGTATAGAGTTGTGACGTGAGATTTGGAAGAAACTAGACATATCATACGGTTCTTGTTCCTTATGAATTAAGTCATTCATACAAGACATACAGAATATGGTCACTTTATATATATATTTTTTATGTCATAGCCATTAGCCCCCTACATTTCTTAAAGTGGTCTGACGGCACCTCAATTCGCAACAGCGTTAAAGGTGTGAGTGAATTAACGGACTCTAGCAGCCATCTGTGATGCCCCCACCCACAACCTGCACACACACACACAATGTAATAAACTGAGACCTATTAAAAAATCTATTTTAATAACATCCTCCCCCATGATTTATTTATTTATTTATGTTGCAGTCAAGCAGCACAGCACAGGTGCTTGATAGTATGTGCCTTGCAATGCTATTCAGGATACCTAACTGTGTGTTGTATCATTTATTTGGGTATATATAGAAATGAAGAGCTCTTTGCTCAAATCCGATCTTGTCAAAAGACACTTGGACATGGTCGAAGGGGCTGAAGATGGAACCCACAACCCTCAGGTTGGGAGACGACCAATCGACCACCTGAGCCTTTTGATCACATCAGACAAAGTTTTGAAGTCCAAGTAATGCACCTTACAACTACCAGAAAAAACATTTCTCAAACTTGAAATTCTGAATTGTCATATCAATGACCATGAAAACTTCAAGTTTTGAATCACAAGGCAAATCGGCCAACCCAGAATGAGCTACTTGGCTGCCTTACAACAATAGTAGGAGATACTGTATGGAGATCATTAATATAAAGCATAAATGACCAAAAAAAAAAAGAGTCCATTCCTCCATTCTCTAAGAGGAGCACCAACCACTTGATCCTGAGTGAGCAAAAGGCAGGATTCCACCCAGGCAGGACTGGTCAACAGTCAATCACAAGGCCATTATCAAAAGCGCATTGAGTGGGAAATGATCCCATGACAGCTGCATGCAAGTGAGATCAGGCTGGATTTACACTACATGGTTCAAATGACACAATTAGTACTTTAATTGTGTTCCCATGAGGCCCTGTTTAGACTGGCCAGGACAGTGTAAAGCTATTTTACTTTCAAATGTGGATTGTATACTACATCATAATAAGGGCTGTTCGGAATAGTTTGGTTATTCAGTGACATGAGAGAGAGAACTAAAAACTATAACCACAGTAAAATTTTAATAGATTAATACCTCAAAGGGATTCTGATGATTTGACTGTATGATCTAGTTTAAAAAAAAAAAGGCTGCTTAGACCTGCAGTGTGAATCCAGCGTGTGTGCACCCTTTGGCTACTAAAAGACGAGACATTAACTCGTGATTTTTACAACCTGTGCTCCAATTGATGTTATCTCGATTGCCAGATTGCTAGACACTTCTGTTTGTTATTTGTTTTGCCGATCGAATGGAATGCTTAGGTGACAGTTTTCCTGAATGTATCAAAATCAACAAGATGCAAAGTCAAATAATAATAATTAAAAAAAAAAATGTTTTAACTTCATTATTGGCTCAACGACACCAGCATATTGCTTTTCATTTTACTCTGCAAACAAGTATCCATTGCTGGATGCCCATTTTTTCTGAGATGATCTAATGCAGGGGTGGGCAAACTTGGTCCTTGGGGGGGCCGGAGTCCTGCAGGTTTTGGAGGTTTCCCTCTTCCAACACAATCTGATTCCAATCAACAGGATCGTTATCAGGCTTATGCAGAGCTTGCTGATGAGCTGATCATATACCAGCTGTGTATATGATCACCACTGGTCTAATGGCTTTTTGGGCATTTGATTGTATTGTAATCGTTATTGTTGCTGTTGTCTGATTTCAATGGCATTTTCTTTTTAACTCAATTTTATATTTCCAATTGTGTGTGCCATTTGGCAAGTGTAATGTTTGGACCTGACTCAACCTTTCGTCAATCTGACTGTGGAATGTGGTAAATCTCTTAATATAACATCATCTGTAAAATATTTTATTGATAGTTAGTAATTAGTAAATTCAGCTTTAGTGATTTTGTTTTAATCAACTGAAATGAAGCGCCGCGACAATGAACCTTAAGTCTTTTTTCTTTCTTAGACACACTTCACTTGTTTTTTTTTGTTTGTTTTTTACATTCAATGAGATGGAACGCTTCAAGGTAAGTTTGTACAAAAAGTGTAAACCAATACAACACATTTACAAACTGTTCTTTGACCTGGCGAGCATCTTACATTACACAGTTTGAAAGTATTGTGATCAAAGAGAGATTATAGTTCTGTTTCATTCTTTTTTGAAGTCTTTGTTATTTATCAAGTATAGAGGACTGAAGGATAGTGTGACACGTGTGTGACGGACAGCGAAGGGATTAGTTCTGGCTGCATGGTGGTGAGGGGGTGTGGATAATGCCACAGGGCCTTTGCCTCCGCCTCTTGTCCATTTCTTATCCCTCATGTCTCGAAAACCTATCCCACTTCAGTGGCTTTAAGGGCTCCCCTCATTTGAAAAAAAGGCCCAGCTTGTACACAACTAGAGGTTGCCTGCGCCACATAAACACAGCATGCTCTCAATGATTAGATCTCTTCATGTTAGAGATGATTGTAAATTGTCGGATAACAATAATGCTGTTTGTCATCTACTAAGCCATCGGCCATCAATTTCTCAGCACGCACACACTAAAAAAAATACGTTTCCACTGTTGCAAAAAAAAAAATCAATTTAGCAATGCACCATAATATTGATCTACACGTCTGTTGCTTTTGCTTTTTTGTTCTACTGACAAGCTGATATATCTAGGAACAACTCAGCCCTGAGGCAGTCTGCTGGATTGCAGATGGGAAAAGTTGGCCCAGTGCAAATAACAACACCACCACCACCAACAACAACAATAATAATAAAAATAATAATAACTATAATTGTTATTATTATTATATAAAGAGCTTCTGCAATATTGACACTTTGTTAAAAAGATTTACTTTAAGTTTGTAGTTAAATGAATTTATTGACAAATGGCTCACTTTATTGATTTATCTCATCCCAGCATAGTTACTCAATTTTAATGTATCTTCCATGCGTCATTTTTTGCATGGAATTTCCTATAATAATAATAACTATTATTATTATTATTAGTGGTAGTAGTAGTAGTAGTTATTTTTTGCATGTATTTTCCTATAATAATAATTATTATTATTATTACTATTATTATAGGAAATTCCATGCAAAAAATGACGCATGGAAGATACATTAAAATTGAGTAACTATGCTGGGATGAGATAAATCAATAAAGTGCGTCATTTATCATTAAATTCATTTAACTACAAACTTAACTTTAGCAAAGTGTCAATATTGCAGAAGCTCTTTATATCAACACAGAACTTCAGATGTTTTTACGTTTATTGGTTAAGAGGTACAGAAAATGGATGAAAGAATGTTATGCGTATAGGAAAAGTGTATTCATCGAGAGCAACGGGCATTTATGAAATAAGCACATTTTTTATTTTCCACAAACAAAAGGCAGTTTTCAATTCTGACCTAAAAGGCAAGATGGTGTATTTAAATCAAATACCTTTTCTTTTATGAATTATTTTTAATAATTATTAATTGGGAGTCCATATACCAAATATTCACATACATTTTTGACTGTAATAATCACCTCCATCTTGTGTTGCCCTTCCCAACAAATGCCAAATAGGCTCTCCACCAAACCAGCCAGTTGCAATGCATAAAGGTGCTAACTGGTTTCCGCTGCCATTTGCTGCCTGACATCACCAAATGTGGTGAAAATAGAACGATTACCAAAAAGACAATAAAGACAAAAATATCAATCAATACTGTTACTGCCATTACAATATTTCTAAAATATTAACAACCAAAGATTCCCTTTGTCTCCTTGAATGAGCGCAGCTCTCAGATCACATGCCAGCGTGTGTCTTTTAGCTTCCCCGAGTGTGTGTGAGTGTGTATTGATTTTGGAGGAAGCATTAGTTCTCTGCTTATTAATAGCCTGAGGAGGGAAGCCTAATGGGAGCTCTACTTCCTCTGGTTTATTCATAGCAGGATCATTACTACCATAATTGACCCCCTTCCTGCTCATCTGTTGGACTGTGAATCTCACTGTGTGTGTGTGGGGGGGGGGGGGGGGGGGGGGCGTGCGTGGGTGTGTGTGTGTGGTTGTGTGTGCGCACGTGTGCGCGCGCGCGCTCTTTAAAAAGTGGCCTTCTCTCCATCTCTATCACACACACGTAGTGACACAAACGCACGGCTGCACACAGACACAAATGTTATTGTGCTCTAACAGATTTAATAGAAACATAATTATGAATAATAACAAATTTCACATACATTTTGTATGTAACCTACGTGTACTGTATGTCATTTTAATTCCAAATCAACAAGATTATGAATTGATTGTCCTTGCTTCTCTCTGAGCTTCTCATATGACAGCATCTCCTTTTGCTTTCTAATATTGTGTTCCACATTGTTATGACCCCCTCCTTACCCCTCCATGAGCCCCTAGAGGCAACAAATTATTCATAAAATGTTTCCTGTCGTTATAGATATATGCTTTCAAAGAGCAGTTCCTTTTCCACCATTTATGCTTAATGGTAGATGTACAAAAGCTGTATGAGGAGTCATTAAGATGCTCTAAAAGATAGAGTAGCCGCATCAGGCTTACACTACCAACTAATATCTGTATCTATATCCATCCATCCATGACAGGTTATATTTTTGTGCCCAGTATGGATCCTAACTGTGCGTAGGGGTGGAGTTTTCTTTATTTTGGTGTTTTTGTAGACATGTGCAGTTAAAAAAAATGGTTTGTGCCAATTTGGGTGTGAACACAGCTGACTAGCTTCTTGGCCTATGGAAGTGGCTTCTCTTATTCCCTTTAAAATCAGCCTGTGAGAGGTCTTTGACATCATGGGAAAAAATACGCGCTGAAGGTCAAAGCATGCAAAGTGCGCTTTTAAAAGAAACGGCAAGCAGACCTCCATGGGTGGATGATGAAGTTGGCCAGGGCGATTATAGATCACTGTTGTGAGTGCACACTTGGAGACCAGCTAAGGTTTGATGTCATGCAAGAAAAAACATCATCCTTCACTGATCAATTCATTGGCACTCACCACTCTGCCAGACTGTACAATGCCCTGCCAATGCCTTTCTTAAGCCAGCCGAAGAGCAGGGCCATTGCCTACCTATGATAAGGTCCCAAAATCCACCTTACCTTTTTTTTTTTTTTATCAATGCAGCCCAGGCTCCATGTTGAAGTGACTTCACTGAGTAGAATATGAAGTCAAAACTAGATACTGGCTAAGCCCCATTCAATACGTCGCAGATGTCACATTCTGTTCAAGTACGCATGGCGGCTATTGGATTGGGCAAATTCCCATTAAAAGGCAAGAACCACTTATATTGGCCACAGCCAGACAGGAAAAAAGAACTGCTTTTTATGTTTACTCTATTTAAATGTTAATAGCTGTGGGCCAGGGGAGGTCAAACTTGGTCCTCAAGGGCCGGAGTCCTGCAGGTTTTGGAGGTTTCCCTCTTCCAATACAAGCTGATTCCAATCAACAGGATCGTTATCAGGCTTATGCAGAGCTTAGTGATGCGCTGATTATACATCAGCTGTGTTGGAGAAGGGAAACATCCAAATCCTGCAGGACTCCGGCCCTCAAGGACCGAATTTGGTGGAATTCATTTCTCAATGGTGCAAAATGTCTGGGTACTGTCCAACTTTTAACTTTTAAAGAGTCTCTTGGCGTTGCTCTTTGCGCCCAAACGGGAAGTACATCACCCTTTGCAACGGCAGAGATAAAAAAAAATAATAATAATCAATTGCGCTAATCAATACCTGTTTATTTTACTATATAGGCCTGACATTTTTAAGCACTTTTATTATAATATTGCATTTCATTGTCATTGTTGAATTTTTGTCTCTATCAAGGTGAGGCTTTTTATGATCCACCACTGATTTCAACCCTTTATGTCCCGCAATATCGCCAGTGCAAGGCACACGGTTGTGTATTAAAGTATTTCAAACCTCTCCCGTGCTTATGTAACAGATGTGGACAACGGGTAAAATAGGAAACAGGAATTGTTTTTGTCATAGTTCTCAGCATGGATTTCCCTTATGATGTTCTTCCGGACTTACACACCAAATTAGAACCAACGTACGTACACATCCGTGTGCACTCATGAAGAGGTGAGGGTACGCCCACACAAACAGACACATGCACTCACATATGTTCATTCTCAAACAAATGAACACACACACGCACACACACACTCGCCAGCACGCCTTCCTTTCAACTAAGTCAACAACTTGGAGGGGATTTTTGTGTTGAAAGAAAAAAAACCACTGGAAAAATACACTAGTAATTTCCTCTTCAACTTCCACTCACACAGGATGTTACAACGATGGAGTGTTTCCTGTGGACACACAAAGACAATGTCAGCATGAGGAGCCATTAACCTCTAAGTCACATTCATGTTAAGGACAGCAGCTCCACTTCCACAACATGTTTATCCAACATCACACACAGGATGGATTTTACTGCTAGCATGCTGCACACCCTCCCCTCTATGTTTTGCCACTCAAGGGGGGTTATTGAGGTCGAGAGCTTTGAATATTTATTCATTCATTTTATGTAGCTTATACTGTTCAGGGTTGTTGATGACTGGAGTCTATCTGAGCAGATTTTGGATGATGTGAGTCGACAGTCTTAAATGGATTCATCGAGTAAGTGTGCCAAAGAGTGCCATTGAATGGGAGGGCCAAAACAGGCCTAATCTAACAAGGGGGTGACCAGAGGATACTGTATAGCATGGGTAAGTCATGAGAAGCTGGAGAAACTGACAAAAAAACTGTAGGGACATTTTTTCACTACTTCTGCTGCTACACGGGCCGGGCCGTGCAGTATCGAGGAGCAAGCAGCTGCATATGCAACACACGAGAATGACAGAAACACACACAATAAGCAATGGAGAGAAGACATCTTTATCATATTGATGAGATGTTAAATTTCTGATGGCCAGTTAACTTAAACAAAGAATAATAATGATGAGCTTTAAGTGGAAAAAAAATAATATATATTTTTTGTATTGGAAAACCGTAATGGAGCTATTTATTTATCTTTTCTTCAGCCCTGAAAAAAAACATCAATCTATCACTACTTTGAAAGTAGGTGCTTACTTCATGTAACTTTCAGTCCATTTTCCGTTGGTCCGTTGATCCGTTGATTAGGGTTGCCAAAAAGACCAAAGAAAAAGCGAGACTCGCAGTATTAATCCTCAACTGCTACCTAAATTGCAGTCTATTGAGTTATGCTGCGTTTTATTACATTATATCGATTTTTTTTGTTTTTGTTCTATAATTGCAACTTGATAATGGTGGCATTAAGAGGTGGATCCAGTTGAGAAAGTCACTGAAGCCCAGGTACCAAATTCTTATCCCATGGTGCACCACTGTATCTCAGTGACGTTACGCAAGACAGTGGTTCAAACTCAAAACTTTAATGAGAATCTGTACAAAATGTTTGAACAAAAAATTTAGACCACTCTCACCTCAATTTTGATTCTAGTGCCTTGGCTGCTCCACCAATGTTAGAGACTAATCAATAAAGTACTTTAGGCCAAAGTGAAACATTAAATTCTGAGCAAAAGTCAGTGTAAACAATGATGCATCCCCAAAATAAAAGCCATAATGGAGAAAATAATGTTGCAATGTATGACAATTACAGTATTTGACTGTTCAAGTCTGTCAATTGAACTATTCAAATAGAGAAAATGTTCCTCGAGATGACGTGTCTTCAGTGCTTTGCGAGTACATACACACCAGTGTGTCCAATCCCACCATAGACGAATGTTAGCAGAGTGCAGGCCTTCAGATACTTCCATGTCATTTCAGGGCAGGTGCACTCCTTTGCCAAATGTAGCGTGAAACGGATTTTGACCTTTTAACTTCTGCTGTCATACCTGAAAGGGGGGTTGGATAAGCAGAGAGTGAGGGGTGCTAAAATATACAGTGAGTGGCAAGAGATGTGTGTGTGTGTGTGTGTGTGTGTGTGTGTGTGTGTGTGTGTGTGTGTGTGTGTGTGTGTGTGTGTGTGTGTGTGTGTGTGTGTGTGGGGGTGTGGGGGTGTGTGTGTGTCAGGGCTGGAGAGCAGGGAGGGGGTCCCAGTGTGAAAGCCTGGAGTAGAGCTATTTTTAACTCACTCAGGCAGCCTAATAGGGCACGTCTATATTTAGCGAGGTGAAGGCAGCTTGGGCAACGGGTGTGTTTGTGTGAATGCGTGTGTGTATGTCAGTGTACGAGTGACACAGTCCAGCTGGAGGCAGGATACTGTTGGATGGCACACATTCACGATAATCGTCATGCCAATGGTCACCACATGATCCTATTTAATCCCCTCACTGGTCGCATGGACACACGAGTCTCACGTTTCCTTTTCTTGGCTCACAAAGAACACACAAGAGCTTAATAGAAAGTTGCAAGTAATGCATTTTTGTGGTTTGTAATGCATATGTAAATTTGCATTTTAATCAGTAAGTATTTATGCACTCAACTATTTTTTTTTCTAAATAAATATATATTTTAGTATTATAAATATACTTCCTGCAACCCTTGTGAGGAATAAGCAGTTAAGAAAATGGATGGATGGGTGGGTGGATGGCTGGATGGATGGGTGGATGGATGAATGGTTGAGTGGGTGGATGGATGGGTGGGTGGGTGGGTGGACGGATGGATGGATGAATGGTTGAGTGGGTGGATGGATGGATGGATGGGTGGAGGGACGGATGGATGGATGGGTGGGTGGGAGGATGGATGGATGGATGAATGGGTGGATGGATGGATGGATGGATGGATGGATGGATGGATGGATGGATGGATGGATGGATGGGTGGGCGGGCGGGTGGATGGTTTGGTTGTTTGGGTGGGTCACTTGATTGATGGATGGATGGGTGGAGGGACGGATGGATGGGTGGGTGGATGAATGGATGGATGGGTGGGCGGGTGGGTGGTTTGGTTGGTTGGTTGGTCGGTTGATTGATGGATGGATGGGTGGAGGGACGGATGGATGGATGGGTGGGTGGGTGGATGGATGGATGGATGGATGGATGGGTGGGTGAGTGGATGGAGGGGTGGGGTTGGATGGATGGGTGGATGGATGGATGGATGGGTGGGTGGATGGTTTGGTTGGTTGGTTGGGTCAGTTGATTGATGGGTGGATGGGTGGGTGGGTGGATGGAGGGGTGGGGTTGGATGGATGGATGGGTTGGTGGTTGGTCAGATGGATTGTATGGGTGGATAGATGGATGGATGGATAAATATACTTTCAGTAAAGGAGCTCTACGTAGGAGCAGCACAAGGGCCTAGCGGTCAGCACATCTGCCTCACAGTTCTGAGATCCGGTGCTTGAATCTCATCCTGACAAAACAGGAGTGAATGGTCAGGTTATCACAGTATCTTGGGACAACTTTGTTTCAAAAATTTACTGAAAAGAACTGAACATACAGAATTACAATCTAAAACAGCACATGGGTTTAGTAATCATTTTCATTTAAGAACTGTTTCATATGAAAACGTACTGTCCTAAATGGTAAATTGACCCCTAAATTTTTATCACTTTATCTATACCGTATGGTGCCCAAAGGGCTTTACAAAGCCTCACATTCACCCATTCACACACACACACACATTCATACATACACCAGTCAGCTGCTGCCATGTCCACTGGGAGTAAATCAGGGTTCAGTGTCTTGCTCAAGGACACTTCAACATGATCACAAAGGCTGAGGATCGAACCCACAACCTCACGGTTGGGAGACGACCAATCTACCACTGAGCCATGCCGCCCCATTTTTATGACATGAATAGCCTTTTTGTTGTTGTGCTTTTCTAGCAGAAGGTGAGTTCTTACCACGTATACTACACAGATCGAGGGTAGTTGGAGTCCGTCTCAGCTGATTTCAGACCACAATTGAGACTGGACTCAATGAATAGCATCTTGTCAAAGTACCGAGACAACCGTTACAGATGACAATGTATTCTCTGCAGGAAAGTGATCATTGATAAGCAATCGTGTATTCTCAAATCAAGGGGGCACGTTTTGTGAAATGGATTTTATAATGGTTAAAAATGGTTGGGTCTTTTCAGTGTCAGCTGTGAAAACTAAACAATTAAGTTACATTTAGTTTTCTGCCTATTTCTGAAAATGTGCCTATGAGCTAGACGTTGTGCACTGTTACTAAAGTGTGGGGCCTTGCAGCCATGATTTGTAGCTACATAAGTCAATTGAATGAATTACTCTATATAGCAATGATGGTTGAGCCTTGTGCGACATAGCCACGAAAATTCATTTGAGCAATAATGCTGAAGTAATGTCGATTGCTGAATACTGGCCTGTTTCTAACACGAGTTAAAATGATAGGGTTTGAAATTGGGATTTTAAAAACCAACATTTCTATCACATACTAATGCTTTTGGAATCAATCCTTGATAAAACAGCTGGGGTTGTAGCCGTTGTGTGTTTTCTCCATCCATATCCTGTTGTGTTGAGCATCTCAAATTGGAGTACCGGCAAAAAGTAACTGTTTGCTACTGCTGAGTAAAGCAATTCCTGACAACTCTGACTCCTCCCTGTTTCCCAGTAAGCCACGTTATCGCATTCGGCGGGGGTCTTTGGCCGTAACATTCACTGAATTCAGATCATTCCGGCGTAAAGCAGCAGCGGCAGCAGATTGCCACTGGCAGCCAGCAGTTTGCTCTTCCTTCTGCTTTGTGTTGTGCATGTGATAGGGCGCTTTCCAGCTGAGTGGCCAAAGAGATAAGCCTCGCTCGCACACACACACACTCATGTGTGGACGTACATAGGGTGAGAAAGAGACGGAGGACTACATCTGTGCAAGGTAGATAAGGCCACAACTGAACATGAGCCACTTGCACACACGACCACCGCTTGCCTTCGTTTCACTTTCAAACACACGAGCATTCACAAACACCACCCGCCGGTCTTGACCCGGGAACACGCGCATGCACTCCTATTGAAATTTCCACCTGCCTCAATCTCGATCGCTCAAAAGCCTCTCGTTGTTTCTCCCTCATAGGGCGTCTTTAAATATTAAAGGAGATCTAGCACGCTGACAGTCAATGCCGCATTGCCTCCTCATTCGCTTGTCATCGGGCACTGAGAGGGTTGTCACTTGTCTGGCATGCATTTGTATATAAAAGATGTCATCCTGACTTTGACTACACGACTGTGTCTGAGGGTTTCTCCTTCTGAGCTTTTAGCTTTTAATTGATTGGCAGGGTCAAGTATTTTCCTCCCATTAGCATTAATACCATCCCAAATGTGGCACATATACTAGGGTGACCAAACATCATCTTTTGGGAGGACGTTTGGGAGGACAGACCATTTTCATTTTTAACTATTTATTGCTGTACGGTTCAAAGTCAATTTTTGACAGTTAAGAAAAAATATAACATAACAGAATAGTTAACTGTCAAGCTAGCTAACTGAGGGATCAAACCTTGCATCCCTTGCCCAAACATAGAAATTGCCTAGTTGCTTAAAGTGCAACTCAACCCCAAACCAACTTTTTTCAGCTGACAAACTATATAAACAGGTGTCTACTAATGCTGTCTACATTTCCTGATCATTATATTTTAGTACATGTTTGTTGAAAGCTTGAATTTGTTTGTCCATTGGATGAAAGCGTCACTTCTTGAATCTAATACAGTTGCTCTGCCCTCGTGGTGTATACAAGCCCAATGATCCTCCAGGCAACGCCCCATTTGAGCAACTTTTTCAAATATTAGTGAGGGGTGGAGCAAGAGTCTGGTAGGGGGTTCTAAAATGGGCGGTGGGGTAAGAAGGTGGATTGCTGATTAGGTTGGTGTTGTTTGAGCCCAGTAAGGCCTCGATACCCAGATCTGACATTGGAAGTCAGGAAGTGTCCAGGCGTTGGTATGCGCCGTCCGATTTAATGTATAAAATCACCGTCGTAACGTCTGAGCCGTTGGAGAGCGTCTTGGGGGCGTTTTCGGCGAATTCAAACATGTTGAATCGCCGTCGGAATGTTGTGACATTTGAACACCCTGACTGGCTTGCATGGGGCAATAACCAACAAGCACTTTACGATGCTGCATGGCCTTATCTTTGACAGTTGATTAATACATTTAACAAGCATTGTAAATTGTGGTAGTCTCGTAGAATATAATTCCATTTTAGCCTTATGTGACTGTTAAGACTGACTGTTTATGAACTGCCGTGTGGTATTTTACATTTGACACTCCCAAATGGATATCGTTTGGTTTGTCTCACTGCTGTGGAAGACAAGTATGATGCATTTGCATGTGAGAATACAGGTAATGAAAAAAGGGCATACAATCAGGGTAAACCAGAAAGAGAAATATCATATATAATATATAAAGGGAAATGCAAATTACACTTTGCTGCGACTTCATCTGTTCTTGTTATTTGTACTTGAACAGAAGAAATCAATCACAACAGAACGCCGCCAGATGTTAATGTTAAAAACCCCTTACGAGCAACAGAGCGTTGCTTATTGTGTATAGTGTGTTTGTATTGTTTTAATTGTAATTAATTAAAACAGGCAGGTGTTGCTATTGAGGTTGTTTATCGGTAACGTGCTGCTCTTCGAGTCAAACACAGATGCTAAAATGTTCATTGTCAGTTCTAAAAAGCCTTCAGACGCAACGCTTATTTGAATAAACCTGAACATTTGCATAAGCAAACAGCCTTAGAACAAAAAGCATCTTTATGTGTCAGAGATGTTGCTCTCATTGGAGGGCCCAGCAGCCCCCTCAGCCATCGCAATGAATCACTTGAAACACAACTGTCACACCAGG
Organism: Leptonotus elevatus; assembly: GCF_054856555.1. Taxonomy (NCBI): domain Eukaryota; kingdom Metazoa; phylum Chordata; class Actinopteri; order Syngnathiformes; family Syngnathidae; genus Leptonotus; species Leptonotus elevatus. The sequence goes on from NC_141240.1 coordinate 16,356,129, forward strand.
GAATTCTCATTGCGTTTGTGTACATGTGTGTGTTTGTGCATGCGCATTCATTTGAACATACACATTTTTAATTTGCGTGAGCATCTGTGTGGATGTGAAAACCCCCTGCCGCTCATTTCCCGTAACGTCGCTGCTTGTGGTCTCTGGTGGCCAAAGGAGGGGAAAAACTGAAGCGCATCTTGAGTGAAAGAGATTAAGGGGAACCACCGACAGCCTCCTACCTTATTTTTCAGAAACTGCAATTCGTCATAGGTCATACATCTGTCAGATATGACACATGGAGGAAGATCCCAATTTGTAATGTTTACACACATTGCCAGAATGTCAACAAACAGCGCTCACAAGACTTTCCCTTTTTGGTTTTTATTCATGTTTGAATGCGCTAGTACAACAATGTAGGATGGGAGTTTTTTTTGTCTCATCTCAACACAAGATCCAGTCAGTTAAGATTCAAAACAACACTGCCAAGATTGTCGGGTGTATGCTGCACAGATGAACTTCATGACCTATTTAGCTGACCACAGAGTTATTAATGTGTGTAATAAAAATGGTCTTACCTCAGAACACGTCTCTTAATGATTCATTTTATCATCATAACATTGTGATCATCGTTGGCCTGTAAAAAAAAAGAAAAGTTGAAAAACACATCAAGCTAATGTTGCCTGTAATCACAATCATACTTTAATCGCTATCATTAAATAAAGATGCTTGCAATTAACAGAAATAAATAGCTTTGTTTTCTAAAATTGCATTAACAATAGTTGCAACACGAGAGTAAGGGCCTGTTTATACAAGGACACTTGTGGGTAGAAACTCCCAAATATTATATCGTCAAAGTCATTTTTTTTTTCAAAAATAAAATATTTATTTGCCTGAATTATCTCCCCATGATGCAAATTGTTATTTTTTTGTGTGTTTCCTGAAAAATCAGAAAAAATGACTTGGGCGATTATTTAAAAAAGGCATCGATATCAGAACTACATGAAGGTTAAAACATAGGCCAAGCAATGAGAGATAGGAGAATCGGGGAGGGTAAAAGAGAATATGATGGAGGGATGTGAAGGTGAAAGGTTGTACAGAGAGAATGGAAGAGAGAAGGAGAGAGCAGCAAGCAAGGGGGAAGGGGACGACTGGTAGAACAGCTGCTGCTTAGTTGTAATTGCCTCAATTAGCTGATACGGCTGCCATGGCAACAGTGTTTGAGTGGTTGCCATAGTGCGGATGCAGCGTCTTCACGGCTGGGAATTCAGGGGTGGGGGAGCTAATGATGATCGTGATGATGATGGCAAAAGAAGGCACAAGGTGGAAGTGAAAGAAGAGAGAGATTAAAGGGCTGACGATGACAAGGATGAAGATGCCGGCTTCTTGTGGAGGAAAAACAGGAGAATATGAAGGAGGATCAGGGAGGAACACGGATGGCTAACGGTGCGATGGCAGAAAGAAAAGATGGAAGAAGTGTTCAACTCAGGAAAGAGAGAAAAATGAATACTAATGCCGTATAAATATGTAGTATGGAGTGGTGTCATGAGAAGACAATGGTACAGCACCAACCACTAGGTTACAACCAGGAAAACAGAACTAAATCTACTAAATATTTTCTACTCCAACTTTCATCTTGTAAGTGCAGCTGCTGAAATCTGGATCAACAGAATTATGCGGATTATTTTATTTTATTTTATTTTATTTTATTATTTATTTTTTGCGAGCTCATTATTGTTCATTCGGTACGTGGCTTATTTTGGTCACGCCAGATGTTTGCGCAGCTGCTTGTTGCTTGGCAGGATTCACACAGCACAATCATTAATGTCCCAAATTGAGATACAAGTTATCATTTCAACAAGTGAAAGTCAAAATTCCCACACAAACAAGACCAGCAGGGACTTCCCCAACCTTACACGGTAATGCAAGTGGAATTATTTGTACGAGCAGTACAATGAAGATGAGGCTTGGGGGCAGTCGCTTATAGATGCAGGAGCAATCATCAACAACACTTCTTTATGACAAAGAAAAATGTGCTTGATTGAATAGGTTGGAGAATGGAAAGGTTTTTATGGTATAGAGAGGACAGTATGTGGGTGGAGCAAGTGGAAGAGGTGGAAGAGAAAGGCGACACGGAAAGTGAAGTGTGAGGTGGGTGAAAGGTTATAAAGGCTGATGGATAATTCAGAAGCACTTTATTGTTGCAGGAGATCGCTTCCTTTTTTCTTCTGCGCGAAAGGCAGGCAAGAAGAATGGAATAAATTTTCTATGGAAATACAGTTTGACACTTGTCTATAGTGCATTGTGATGTTAGTTCCTATTTAAACCCGGTGAATATTGCAAAAAGACACAAATATCTTCACACAAAAAAATTGTGACATCGGCCAAAGAAGAATGGGATAAAAGTAAAGATTTTAAATAATTAGTGTTGTTCAGATACCATTATTTTGGACCCTGATACCGATTCCAACACCCAGTTTTGCAGTATCGGTCGATACCGATACCGTACCGATACCTAGTTTTGTATTCTCTCAACATGAAAAAGCTGTCCGGCCATTGGCTCAGAGCATTCATGATATCTTGGCTCGGCATGCAGTGAACGCGTCACACATCAGTGAATGTCGTCCTCAAGCAAGGCACAGGATGCTGCATCCAAAGTCCTATATTAGCATCGGAAATAATGGTATCGGCATGTTACTTGTTAGTACTTGCCGATACCACTGTTTTAATGCAGTATTCGGGCCTCTCCCGACACAGGTATCGGAACTACACTAATTTTAATATAAACTATATATGTGGCTTTTTATGTCCAAAATTGGTCAGTTTCATATAATCACCAGTTTCCCTCATCTATACTATTTTTTATTTATTTGTATTTATTTACTTAAAATATGAACCAATTATTGACCAACCTCAAGTGTTTAGAATGGCTTGCTGTCTTTGATGATATGTTGGTTAATGACTTAGCAAACATGACATTTTGTTTTGGCAAAATGGACGGTTTTGTGCAGTAGATGTAACACCAGCAAAAATACACCTGAGACAAGGTATTAAGGAATACTTTAGAATGTGTATAACATATCGTATGTATCATTGTGCAGCATATTATACCGGACGACTACATTTGGACATTTACAAAAGTTATTTAATCGATGCAGTTTGCAAGTGTCAAAATTGTCTTTTACTTGTTCTGTTTCTTACTATTAGGTACGAAGGAGTACCCTACCACTATTTTGCAAAATTGTTCTACCCTGAAGGGCCTCTGCAAGATCACTTTCAGAACCTATCTGTCTGTATTAGGTGAGCTTCAAAATAAAATCTGGCGAAAGCATGGGCTGGAGGGAGCTGGAGGGCAAAGGGTTGCAGGTTATATTTGTGTGGAGGTCTTCAGGGGTTGCTTATGTGGCTCCTCTCCAGCTGCGATTGGTCAACTTGTGAATCTACGACCAGTGGCCCGAGGAGCGATGTGTCGCCCTGTCTAATCTGTTGGAAGATGGATGATGGCGACCCGACAGCAGCTGGAGTGTGAATTTCCGCTGGAGCGTGGGTGTGTGACCACAGCACACTGGTCCCCATCCATGCATGTCTTATCTTGTCTGTGTGTGCATTTGTGTGTGCTCATGACCAGCATCACATGAGCAATTTTCCATTTTCCCATCAAGTGCAATCATCGCCATAACGATCCCTCCAAAATATTATTTCAAAATAATAAATATTACATTAGCTTTTCTTTAAATGTGTCTTCGGTTTTCATTGGATTGCTATCTTGTTTGCTGCCTGCAGCATTAACTTGATACATTTGTGATTTGGGTTTGCCTTGACAAAAACAAAAACAAAAAAAACATTATAACTAGAAATGTCCTAAATGACAAATACAAATGAAGCAAGTGCTGGTGAACATAATTTTTCTCAGAGGTTTGGGGAACATCTTTGTGTTTGCTGATAGTAATTCACAATGTTTTATACTCATGACTGCCCCCTCTGGCCCAAAGCGTAACTGCAGCATCTGCATCAGGCTCGTTCATGGTGCACGTGCGAGTACGTCCACGACCTTAAAGCAACAGCCACAGAAGCCACAGTATGAAAAACTCCGCGTTGATGCTGTCCCATTCTTATTTCTAAACTTGAGAAACTTGCCTCTTCGATCCCCAGACGTTTTTGTAGATTGTTGTAAGAAGAAGAGGGGATGCCTCACAGTGGGGAAAATGACCTTGTCCCATCTTTTTTGAGATTTGTTGACACCATGGAATTTAAAATCAACAGTTTTCCCTTAAAATGATACATGTTCTCAGTTTAAACTTTTGACCTGTTCTCTGTGTTCTATTTTGAATTAAATGTTCAAATTTGGCACTTCCGCATAATTGCATTCCGTTTTTATTTGTATAGTATCCCAACTTTTGGGGAATTGGGTTTGTAAAAGGTGCCAACATATGTTGTCAAAGTTACTTCAAAAAAGTAACTGTAGCTCTCACCTGGTTCACTGTGTTTGTGTAACATATAGCTCTTTAAAACTGAGCACAATTTTATTTCCACATTGCAAGGACCAGAAGAGTCAAACAGCAGCATAGACTTAAAAAAATGTATTAATGAACTTTTACAGAAGAATACATTTTATGTTAATATTTATGACATTAGGTTTTAAAACCAACATATTTAAATAAAATACATTTTCAAAACTATAAAAGCAAAATGTGTCAACACAGGATTTAACCTTTTATAGGTATTTACTCCAGCAAAACACCCAACACATTAGAGGTTAATGTTTTTATCCAAGCCAAATAATGAAATGCAGTCCAACAATACTACTGTGATTTATCCTTAGAATTAAAAGTAATTACACTGTAACATATTACATGTTCTCAGGTGGCAAGAGTTACAAAGTCTTGTAATTTACTCCATTAGTTATCTCGGTTTTAAATGTTGAATTTGAAAGTGTTGTCATGAACGGTGTTTAAATATTTGAATTTGTTACCATAGGATCATGCATTCTCTATCCCCAACGGTCATTTTGTGTTTTGGCCACACACATTTATCATGGTTATTAATGAAAGGCCATCTTTCTGCTACCGCGGGGGTCTCGGAGTGCGGGGGTCTTTCACTCTGTTAGTTGTGTGATTTATCAGCACACCACGCCCGGAGGTTTTTGAAACGAGGACTTGCATGATCTTGACAATATCTTGAGAAATCAATGGAATTTGTACCAATTTTATATCATCAGGACTATTTAATTGGATGTCCAAAGGAAATTGTTTTTCAACGTACGTAATGTAATTCCAAAGAAACAATAGAAAACACAGCATGTGCAGCAATAATGGCTCCCCTCTTTCATATTTGGTTGCACACCCTTTGGCAGTGATGACAGCTTCCAACCGTTTTTAGTAGCCATCTCTAAGCTTCTTGCACTTTCCCACCACTCTTCCATTGCAAATTGTTCAAGCTCTTAAATGTTTGCATGTTTATTTTCCCAATGGCACATTTCAGCTCATATCAAAGATTTTCTATCGGATTGAGATCAGGGGTCATTGCTGGCAATTTTAAAACAGTATTTTTTGCTTTTTTTTTTGGGATGTGTCCTTTGTGTCTTTGTCCTGCTGGAGGACCCATGACCTTCGACTCAAACCAAGTTGTCTGACGGTAGGACATGTCCCCCTAGAATGTCTTGATAATTCTCTGGTTTCATAATTCCTGTAATATGATCAAAGCTTCCAGTACCAGATGGAGCAAAGCAGCCCCACAGAATTATGGATCCTCCATCATGCTTAACTGTAAGGAGGGTGTTCTTTTCCTTGGAAGCTTCATTGCGTTGTCCGTAAACAAATTGTTGCCGTGCATTGCGGAAAAACTCTATTTTTGTTTAATCCGTCCACAGAATATTTTCCCAAAAGAATTGTGGTTTGTCCAGGTACTCCTCGGCAAAGGTTAGCCATTCTTTTTTATGTCTCAGGAATGGTCTTTGCCCATTTTGGTTCAGTGTGTGGCATATGGTACTTCTTGAAACCATAATCCCAAACTGTTCCAGGTTGGCTTTCAGGTCTTTGGATGTTTAACGTTGTCTTTTTTCCACCATTCGCACCAACCGTCGAGACAACGAGAGACACCTGGACAAGACACAAGTGGCTGGGAGAGATGATTGGATGACACAAGGGAACAGGATGACGAGTACAGGTGCGAACAAAACCTTACAAGTCAGACAGGACACCAATCATAACACGATGTCGTCAGACAGCTCCTTTGTTTTCACGATTTTGTCAAAATCATTTTGACAAAAGAAAAATGGATAACAGGTGGCTTTTAAAAACATCAAAGTCATCATTCATTGGTTCATTCATGTCAATTGGGCAGAGACAATTTAGAAGAGGAAATTCTCATTTGTGATTTACCAAAGGTGAGTCACAATGTGTTTCCATACTGATTTACAGGAAAGGGTGCCAGTACCAGTGACAGAGCACATTTTAAGTTTTCTTTTTTTTTTCCCGCCCATTGTTTATTGTTTTAAAGTGATTTTTAATCATTTGGTTTTCAGGATACAACACAAGTTGTCTGTAAAAAAACAACAAAAAAAACAAAAAGGATTTAATTGATTCATTTTTTCATTATGTACTTTACCTTCATAGGTGCCAATAATGGTGAGCAGGAATGTATTTCTCACGCCTCAGGTGCGACAACATCATGTCACATCTTTCTGATTGCGACAACAAGGAAGAAATACCACATCAATTCCAGTAAGATTTTTGTAAAACCGGAATTTTCCTAACATACTCTCTTCCTGCTCCTTCAATCATTGTCAAAGCTTGTCTAAATTTAACTTCCATTACCAGAAGTGGACTGTGGTATTTTAATTACACTTTCATTACTTTCCATTTTGACTATAAAGGAAATTAAAGAACATATGAAGTGTGTCTAAAGACAACAGCTCCAGTCTTGAGAATATTTTCCACAACATTTCTTGGATGTTGGACAATTTCTGTGTACATTCAAAATTAGTTCGATGGACTTAAGGTTACTGTTTCGCCAAGTTCTTCCACCAAAGTTCTTCCATATTGTTGGCACTTCATCCTAATCATTGAGTCACCTTATTGATATTGTGTATTTTATATTGTATATTTTTATATTGTGTGTGTATATTCATTTGATACTTTTTATTCTCTTTTAAATTGAATTCTGCTCAGTTGCTGCTGTTTCTTAATTGCTCCTAGGGATAAATAATGTTCTATGGAGCCCCACTCCAAACACGATATTCTATTTAATATTGTGTTTGTGGAATCCCCCCACCCCCCGTTTCAGCCAACTCAGGGTGTGGCCATTTTGACACCTGCTGTCCACTGAAAATGACATCACATTTGCTCAAGGCTCAGTAATGACCAATTATAGCTCACCTGTTTTGCGAGTTTGGCCATGTGACATTCACAAGCTGAGATTGGTCATTACCTGAGCAACAGGGATGTCATTTTCAGTCAACAGCAAGTGGCAAAATGGCCAGATGGATAAAAATAGGTGGATTTTGCTGCTTATTTCATATTCCACAAACACAATATTAATCAGACGGACGTGTTTAGACTTTACATTATTGTAAAGTCATCATAATTCTTAATTTAATGATAATTGATAACAATGTATTTATTTGTTGTGTTATGTTATATATAATATATATTATTATATTAACAAAACAATCGATTTAATGATAGATGATAGTAGATAATCATCTACTAAGAAAGGAAGACTGTTACTTTAAAAATAAAAATGAGTTAAGAGGGAACATTTTTAGCTAATAGGGAAAATGTTAATTAATGCTAATCCAATCACAATTACAGTGAATCACAAGGGGTTTGACTGTAAAACAACCGAGAAGAATGGATTTCGTTTGACTTAAGATATTTGACTGCAATTTGCATCGTCACCAAAATAAATCATAACGTATCCAGCCAATAATGATAAATCATTTTTTAATTACCTGGATGAAATACGTTTTTATTCCCACATTTGTCATTCTCACAATCAGCTCCTCTGCATAAATTGTGAAGGGGCTTGTGCCACATAAATATCATGCTACATCTTAATGCATTTTCGACAAGTTTGACTGCGGCTAATTATTTGCATAGCTTTAAATGGAAAACATCAGACCATGCATTCCCTTCGTATTCGATTTATTATCATCACTAACGCCTGCCTGCCTATTTAACGCCAACACGGGCACACTAACCATTTCGACTGATCAGCCCAACCCCCTGGGCTACACGCGACCCATCCCCCATTGCACTTACATCAGAGCACATCTTGCACACATCACATACAGCCGTGCACTTCATATGTATTGTACATACCCACACTCCGTTTCTGCTCCCACACAACAGGCCCTCCTCCCCCTTCTATTGGCCATCATCACTCTCAGCCTTCTATACCTCGCCCGCTCACTGCTACATCTCGAAACTTCCGCACCCACCACGCCCCGTTCCTTTCATCCTCCCATCATAACCCAATATGACAACTCCAGCAGGATTTCCAGTGCATTGTCCAACAAGATGAGAGTGAAAGCATATGGATCACTGCTTTGCTGACTGAAAAAAAAAATCAAAAGCCTTGCTACTCTCAGATCTATCTAAAGGTTGTGATACTGGTGGTCATCTGCCTACTACTGGAAAATCATATTCCTAGGCTATGGTTTCCTGAATGGTCTGCTCCAACATCTTAATCGGTATTTGCTTTAAAAAAGGCAGAGCTCAACGACAGCCTAAAATAGGTGAATGTTCTTGTTTGAGACATTTCATCAAAGTGTGTTGTTGCAAAAAAAAAAAAAGACAGAAAAAGAGGCTCATGTCAGCAAACTGCAAATACTTCCAAGCCAACGTACGTGATGGATGAACACACTGGTTCCCTTCATCTTGACAATCCCATTCTATGCCAACTGTACAATTAACATAAAATATAAGGAGCACATGAATCAGAATTCGACAAGCAATAATGTATTTTTAACACACACACTCTCTCTCTCTCTCTCCCTCTCTCTCTCTCACACACACACACACACACACACACACACATCGTCATTCCTCATTCTGGGGTCAAAAGAATCCACATGCAGGTTATGAAGCAGTATTGTAGCCAATAAGAATCCTGAAAAAGTAAAAGGAACCACTTCTCAATATTAAATGAATATTACAAATTACACGAATGCATACAAAACTGTAAATGTGCCTTGCATTCAAATGGGGTATTTTGTCAGGGTATAAATGGAATCCCCTCATATAAGGAGATTAAATATGATGCTTAGAAGACTGTTCTTCTTTTAAAGAAAGATGGTTTTGAGTGGGAGTATCTTAAACCAGACCATTGTGGGCATGGCCTACATTTACAAGAAAATGAATTTGAATATCAGGCAGTTCTCGTTGCAAAGGGGTGGCAATTGCCTGATGGAGAACTGATGCAGCATGTTTGGTGAATTTTCTAAACACATTCCATGGAAACAAATGATAATAGTTGTTTTAAAAGGTATTTCTTGAGTGTGGCTAATTTCACAATGTTATATTAATCACATTATTTCAATGGACAAAAAAACAAAACAAGAAAACCTTTACTATTTAAAGAAAATACAATAATGTGTGACTATTACAACCCAAATTCCAAAATCAACATCCTGTAAAACTGCCGGCGTCGTTGTTGGTGTCGCAAAAGATGTATTGATTGATTTCTTTCTTCTAATTTAAACTAGTGGTGGATGTCATATCTGAGTATAAAAAGCCTTAAAGTCAAAGGTCCAAGACATTTATTCGCTATATAGATGATTATTCAGGTGGAATGCAGTTTATAATAATGCAGTTTTAAAATATAAAGTATACTAATATATAAGGTATACTAATATATATATATATATATATTATTATTATATAAGATAATCTTACATTTACGTCAAGTGACATTTAAAAGAAAAAATGTGAAGACTGTTATACAATAGATCAGTAAATTATGCTAATTGCCAAGAAAGTTTCTAATTGAAAAAAAATGCGGGAACAGAATACAGTAAACATATAATCAAATTCATCATAGTCTGCCAACAAGGCAAGGAGCGTGTGAGCCATACAAATGAGCAAGCACATATTCAACATACAGTATAGCGTGTATGGAAGCGTGACAGTGGTCAAGTGCATGAGGAATTAGCAGGTGGCTTCCTCCTTGAGGAGCTGACACACAGGAAAAAAAGAAGCATGCTCTTTGAGCCTCGATGGCCGCGAGGGACTGTGCATGTGACCGTGTAGCCCCCAATACACCCCCACCTTCCACTCCCTCCTACAACCCCAATCTATTTTAACTCTCCAGCTTTTACCCTCGCCCACACATATCGCCAGGAAAACCAACGTCCACACGAGTATCCATCCACGCTCTCCAAAGCATTCAAGACACGCGCATATCCTCTGCCCATGCGGACCTTGGAGCCTTTAAGCTTGCTGCGTTTGAGCTAAAGAAGATATAAAAGCTTCTCTTTTGCCAGTTGTTCCATGCAACAGAAAAAGGTATGCCCTGAGGCAGAGTTCTACTAGTCCAATCATATTCTGCTTCGCCGTCAAATGGAAGCATGCGTTGATACATGAGTGTTACATGTGCACGTACATGCCCTATAGGTTACAGCTCTCTATTAAGAACATTCTATGCACATGTGGATCGGGAACGTGAGCATGTTTCTGATTAGCGCCATTAATGCCTCCCGTTCATTAATGTGCTGCGCAGGTCAAATGGCAAGCTAAATGAGATCACACATGAGGGGGGAGAAAGTGGGTAGAGGAGTAGGTGAAGAGCGGATTGCTCACTTTTCTCAAGGCCAAATTTTTATAGCACACTCACGCACAAAGGCAACTCAATGTGCTTTACATACTGTAAATAAAAGAGCAAAATGAAATAGAAGCGGGTGCGTCAATAAATTTTGAGCGTTCGGCATTTGGCAACAGTGGGGACACCCTTCCGTCATCGTCCAGCCGTCAATATTTCAAGCCGAACCGTCAACCCTTCATTTCTCGATTGCTCAGCAAAATGAGCGTCCGGCAATGTTTCCATCATTCAAGGTGGGCATCCATTGATTCGTTAATCGTCATTCGGCAATCCCGTCACCAAAATGGGACGTCCATCATTGGTTGTATTTCCATCCATCCATTTTTATTGAAATTTTCATGACATAATAATAAAAATCTAACTGAATGGAAACGCTAGAAATTTGAAAAAGGGTCCAAAATTTGCCAAAACATGTTTTCGCGCTTACAGGGGGTGGATTTGGAAGTGTTTCGAAAAAAAGGAAAAGGCGAATTTTGGCTATGGAAAGACCGGATATTACGTCACACGTACGTTTGTAGTCCCAAAGCAATGTCGGACGATAAAGTAAGGTGTGTTTGGGGGGGACGACGAAGCAGAAATCAATACATTTTTGAAATTAATTAAAGAAGCGGATATTATTGCTATTTTAGATGGAAAACAGCAAAGAAACGCTACGGGTTATCAAGAATTACAAACAAAACTCATAGACGTCATCGCACGGCGCAATCGCTTCCTGGTCTTCTTTTAAATTCCTGGTGGATCACATCTTTATGGTGTATACCACCACCTACAGTCCCTTCTCAATATTCGCAAAAGAAGAACAGATGGATACGGGCATAAGTCGCAATGTCCGTTTTGCGCATTTCCAGTAAATTTGCTTAAAAAATTCTAAAGAAATGGATGGAAACCAGACTATTGACGGATATGACGAATTTATTGACAGATTGACGATTACATTGATGGACGAAAACCCACTTACATCAATGCTAAATTTGTCAATTTTTAGAAATTTCGGGAAGCAGGTGGATTGGAGCGGGAGGGATATAATTTCCCTCTGCTCTATCTCACCTGCTCCCAAATTTTAATGCACTACACACACACACACACACACACACACACACACACACACACACACACACACACACACACACACACACACACACACACACACACACACACACACACACTTGTATATACACTGGGTGGGGTCACATCCACGGTGGAGGGGTAGAGTTCGCCAATCGGCGAGCTGGCGAACTCAGTAACAGGGTTAGTTTTCACTAGGCACGCTGGAGTAAAGACCGGGACCTTTCCCCGCCGGGCCTGGGGTTCAGGGGTGCCGCCCGTCTCCCGGTGCTCCCATCTCTCCCCTTCCGCCCCCAGTGTGCCGCCCCACCTCACGGCTCTCAAAAAAATAAAAATAAAATAAAAAATAATAATTTTTAGAAGTTTCCCATCAATCGTCAACAAAATGGGTGTCAGTCATTGACGGCTTGACGGACCTTCCGACATTATTGACGGAATGCCCACCTCTGTGAAATAGTGTATAGGTCACAATTGTGCACGACAATCACAAGTCACAATTAAGTACAACTTGCAATACAAATGAGATATGCGATAGAAACTTTCAAAAGGGAAGAGGCATGATTCCATTTGCGGAAAATCTGAACACTAATAAGAAACTCAACGTAACTGTTCCAACTTGATTGTCACTCAAAAGAGCATCAACCCACCAAGGCCGAACTGTAAAAAGAATGTTGTGGAATGCCTTATTTTTTTGTCTGTCAGTTAGCAAACTACGTCCTGGTTCAAGAATAATAACAACTAGTCCACCTTCAAATTGACTAAGTCAAAATGAATGCCTTGGTCCAGTTCAAAGAAAATAACAACACTAGCGCATCCTTGAACACTTTTAATGCCATTTAATATAAATGGTTCAAGGGATTCAACATTTTGTAAAGACTGCAACTCACAATCAGATTGGATGGGATGAGAATGGAAAACGGTTTCATTTTGAAAACTGGTTGAAAAATTTGGTTCTTATTTGATTCTCTTATCCGGCTTATCGATTCCGCTTTGACCAGGGCTCAGCCAATGATCTGTACCACTTAAAGTGCCTCATTCTCTGGTATAAGTCGGTGTATATAGCCGGGCTTAGTGCTGGTGAGGTTGCTAAAAGTAAGCGTGTCATACGTTTGGACACTTAAGAGTGCTGGTATTGCAGAAGTAATGATGTAACTTAGATGCTCCCCTTTGATTGCTCACAGTCTCAGGGCCTTCGTTTCCTGCCCAGCGCAAGTCTAACGCAAAGTGCGGTTGAACTGTGCCTATGGGTGGAGTTTTCTTTGTTTTGATATTTTTGTAGACACGCACAGTGAGAAAGTGGGCACTACCAACTTGCTTACCACCCAATGGAAGTGGACCAGCTCATTCCTTTTAAATTTAGCACAGGAGAATGTGGTCTACAACGGACTTACTATACTAGATAGAGTCCATGCATGAAATCTATGAACACAAAGTAGAGGCGGATAATGTTAAGTTGACCACTGTGAATTGGGCACTTGCCTTCCACTCCCGATCGAGCATCTCTGTGTGACATAACAACACCACCCCCAAACCACAACCACAACTGTGCTGCAGCCAGGGGGGTGCTTTTAATAATAATAATAATGATAAGAATGCATTCAATTAATTGGTTTCTACAAGTATTCCAAGGGTTTGATGCATGCTGTTGTCCTATTTATGAATAAAATACGATATACTAATAATACAATAGCCACCACTCACGTCCGCACTGCTCATGCCCAATTCACACTGACTGCAGAACGGACGCTGTGCGTTTTTCGTACGGCCGCCGCAAGGAATAGAAAGCATTCGAGTCTGCGTGTCAATTCACATCAGCTGCGGTACAGTGCGGAAGGTTTGCGCAAGCGTTCTATTTTTTCCATACTCCGCATGCGGATTTTCATGAAACTGAAGAAATTACACGAGCCGGACAGGAAGTCAAGCATCGGCATCAAGGTAGATCCGGTATATTTCAAAATTCAACCATTTGCAAACTTATTTTTGGGGGAGGGAAGCTAGCTAACTACATAGCATGACATGAGTCGGACATTTAAGACAAAAAACGAGCTCAGGATAAATTAAACATGACAAAATAACACTATTTAAAAGCTAAATGTACTTACCCGTGATAGAGCCATGGTAGAAGTCCCAGAAATAATGTCCAAAAGCATATTGATGTGACAATAGGCAAGTGTGGCTATTGTTTACCAATAAGACTCTATATAGACAGTTGTTATCACGTGAACTCAACTCTTCAGCGCGAACCCCCGTGATCTTATGGTCTGGCGGGTGCTGATTTCCGGACACGGAGAGCTGACGCAGCGCACGCGGTGTGAATTGCAGTCCGTGCGGATGCCGTACGGAAAAAGCACTCCGTTCGTTTCGCAGTCAGAGTTAATTGGGCGTCAGAATCTGTCAACCTGCACCTTGACCAAATCCACCAAAATTGCATTAAACCACTTCGCCAAACAACTGAACAGCAAATACTGTAGCAAGAACTGATATTAAAACTGATGAGGAATTGGATTGGTAATCAGTATTGATAATAGAATCTTAATAGCTAAATTCAATTCCCATCCCTAGTAATCATACAGATTGCAATTATGTGCAATGAAAGCAGCACTGGATTGGCCTCCGGTACAAACGCTCCCGTTTTTATTCCAAGACATATTTTATGTATGGATTCAAGAGGAATGGGCACGCATAGAAATTATGTTAGTATTGAGGAATGATCATGTGCCAGCACAAACAACACCCAACCCCCCCCCCACCCCCCCCCCCCACCCCACCTACCCCCTGCTCTGGAGATGCAGCTGGTGTATTGGACCAGCAGATCAAGGCAAATAACCCTGCAGTGAGTAAATTGATTTACAGTACATACACTAGCTGTCAGAGGGATTTGTTTCCCTCAAGCGGGTCGGTATTTTTCTTTCTTCTGCTACTTTATCTCCGAGTGATTTTTCTTCATCCGTACTGTTATTTCTTGCCATGAATGGGAGATCTGTATGCCTCACAGGGAGTCAGTTAAGTGCATGGATAACTAGAGGGAAGAGACTTTCCAAAACTTGGCTTATCCTCATCAATTATGCACGTTTGTACTTAATTTGTCATCCCAGAATCATACATCAATCCTTGTTCTACTTTATGTTAGTCCTCATTAGGTTTAAAGCTAACTTTCAGCAAGAGTGGGTAGACTGTGGACTGGTCGCCAGTCAAATGCAGGGTAAGTACAGTACAGGCCCAAAAAATATATGAATAATAATTCATACTCACATTCACATTTATGGACAATTTTGAGTTTTATTATGTTGCATGTTTTTGGACTAAGTTCAGTAAGAACACACAAACAAGCTTTATCAACGATCATCTGCTCAAAACATTACCTTCGACATGCAAGGATGTCAGCAAGAGGTGTTGTCTGAGGTGCAAGTACATGATATGAAGAAAAGCTTTTGTACCGAATAGAGTTAGCCATTAAAAACATCAGTTGCAAAACAGGCTTTTCATTGGTTGTTTGGCAACATGCTGTCCATAAGGAGAACATGAAAAATGTCACAAAAGTCAATATTGGCATAAAGTGCCAAGTTTGCAAATTTCACCATTTTGTGACAAGTAGCTGTCTTATCGTAAAAGTGGATTTTGCAAGTTTGTCATTGCGTAGTAGCTAAATAAAGCCTTTTATTTGTAACCTTTCACCTCTCTGCAAAGTTTTGTGAACGTTGTATTTTTTATCATGCTAAATTACTACGCAACCTACAAACTAAGGGAGTTTTGTGTGGATATTTAGTTTCTCACATGATGAAGGTTTTAGAAGTGAAATGGGCTTACTCCAAAAAGGACCAGATGCAGCACCCTTCACAAACATAGAAAAAACAAATATATTTTTGTCATAATATCAGATTAGAGATTGTGTGAAGTGTTGGGAGGAAAAGAAATGTATGTGGGACTATATGTTTACATTCCGGATACCAGAATGGCTGGCCCCTTACTGCCCTGGCTTTGCTTGGCATGGCATGGCTTGGCCTCTTTTGCTTTGCCATTGTAACATGGACCAGTCATTTGAGGCGGGATCAGTTGAACTGTGCGAACCTCCACCGCACACTCGCAGTTTGCAGAGTTGGGGTTCGGACACAAGATTTCATGAGTGGCCGAATCTCTAGAATCGTGAAGTTGTCAGGAAACCAGAGGAAGGACCAGATGAAGGAAAGATGAAGCAAAGTGAGAGCCACATACACTAACATCCACCAAATCCACGACCAGAGGGAGTAACAAACTTTTATCTTTGTTGTAGCTGTGTTTTCCTTGCTTGCTCTCATTCATTTGAATGGACGTACTGCTGTTGAAATGTTTTTACCACAAGCGTTACTATTTCATCCATTGGTACATAAGATATTGCCAAGGCTTATATACTGTTAAGCTTAATAGGGTTGATCTCAAATGACGTCACGTTTTCCTCATTAATATGCATGAGTCGGACAAAATGCATACCATTTTGGAAGACAACAACGTCCCAGGCGTGAAATTTCAACATGGTTCAGTCGACAAACACACTTTGCAACATCTTAAACGGTGGTTGACATGCGGAGGCTTAAAAGTGGGCGGAAAGAAAGCAAATTTTGTTGAAAGGTAAGATTTATTGTATGATCGTTGCTGCCTCTCCGGTGCGGTCTAGATGACTGCTAATATTGTATTGGTTGCTAATTTTCACGAAAACGAAACACATTCAAGTCACGATTTCGGTTTTAAGCCTACCTTTTGGGCTGTTGCTGCTGTCTAGTTACTTTTGTTAAAGTGGCGTGGTGACACAGTGACAGCTCACATCTTGGAGACACTGATCAACTAGCATGTTGTTGTATGCATAGGGTTCTATAGCGCTGATATTTTATATTAATCTTCACATCTAAGCAGCAGCAGCTTCCGTTGGTTAACTCGAGGTATTTTCGGTGCATTTACAACATGATGTATAGTAACTAGCATGTTGTAGCAGGCAGCTAGCAAGGCTAATGCTGAGAAAGCACACGATAAACATACCTGCAATTGATTGGTTCTAGATTTTCTGCTGGTCCATTTCCACCGATGAAATGTAGAGAGCACATTTAGGTGTCTTCGGTGACATCTTTCGCATAAATCACTGGCGTTTAAATGTACATAATTGAACCCAGCGGAGACTTTCCTCCTGGAAACTCCCTTCATTCAATCCCGGTCACAACATCGCCAGTCACATAGCGGCAGACACCAAAGCAACAGAGGTTTGTTGTAACCATAATATGTCTGTTAAGTATATTTATGGTGAAATAGCGAGTCATTTTACAAGTTTTGCCTCGTACGAACACACTCTCTCAGTCGCCTGCCTGTGTTTCTTGTCCGAAAATCAACTGGCCACGCCCATGCGCTGTGCGCTGTTCTAAAAATAGTAGTTTGGGCGTAATTGTAAAGTGCCCTATTGTTTAATACTTTTACATTTTGCATTATGAATTTCTTTGAATGTCATAGAATTTAAATTCTACCGACTGCTATTCGAATTTTTATTGCAATTCTACTTCCTGTTTTCCACCTCAATTCAAATTCAAGAATTGAATTGGAGTTTAGGTGTCATTCTCAATTTGTTTCTGAATTTCGTACAGCCCTGGTTGGAAGAGATTCTGAGGAACGACTCCGTTGTAAAAGCACGGCCTCCAAAGTGTCATGGAAACCAGGACCGGACTGTTTTGAGGTAGAAGTGGTATGGTTGGCATGGCTCAGTGGTGAAGTGGTTGCCTCTAACCGGGAGGTTGTGGGTTTGATCCTCAGCCCTTGTGACCATGTTGAAGTATCCTTGAGCAAAACACTCAACCAGTTTGCTTCTCACGGTCAATCTGTGGTGTGCGAATGGGTAAAGTTGTTGGAGTTAACAAATGATGTAGATAAATCGCTATACAAAAAGCAGTCAATTTACCACGTTATAACTGGTACAATGGAAAAGGGGCATAATTCAAGTGCAGTACTTCTTTATAAAATAAATTTCTACTAATTCTTGTGAGAACAGTTGCCTTGCACAGTTGCTCTTCTGTTACATGAACGAGTCACAATGTTTAATGCATAAATGAGAAAGGAACCTGATCTTGGAGTTCTTCAGATGTATTGGGTCAGATTTGTGCTGGATGAAAAGATGAATTCATCCGCATGAGGAAGGAGCTCTTTGATTTGTATCTCTACAGAAAACATAAAACATGTCAAGTCGATGCTGCAAACAGCTTTGAAGCACTTCACAGAGAATGGAGAGAACCAGAACCTTGCCAGCAAACATCGTAATGGAAACATATCAGTGTTAACCATCAATGCAGGTCCTAATGACTTTGTTTACATCATTGGATCCCACAGGTGGATTTGATTTTCAAATGTTTTTACGTGGCTTGTACTGGGCAGTGTTCGACCATGTGTGTTGCACTGACAGAGTCGAGTGAAGCTCATTAAATGGCTCCAGAGTCGACGTCGTGAGGTAGGGCACATGTATAATGGCGCTCAATAAAGGTTTGACAAGATGGTATTAGTCATCTTTTATATCAAAATGTACAAAATAGGCCCTTATTCATAAATATATTCCCACAATTCCATAGTGCATTGCATATCTCTCTCTGCACCCCCCCCCCCTCCAACCCCACTCTCCTGCTTCCCTTTCATTCACACATTCAACATTAAACATGTGCCGCAATGAGAATTGTGTTATATTAAACACATGGCTTAGCTTTGTGAGAGTGGTAGGCGGCGAATGGGAGATGCTGGCATGAAAGTATATTTCCTGTCTCACTAGGGACCGCCTCCAAGTTGTGATACGCCCCATTACTTGCTCTCAGGTTCAGTTGCGCTCTGACTGTTTTACAACAGCCTAATGGGTTTCTCTTCCGCACTGTGACTACCATGGGCAATATTTTGACAATTTAAACCGGGCAACCACAGCAATCACCGCCTGTCGAGTTTGCCTGTCCCGTACGTTGTATCGCAACCATCGCGTATTGTCTATATGGTTTGATATGGGGCTGTTGTGGCCCATCCATCCATCCATCTAACCATTTTCCATGTAGTGTAAACATAGTTTGACCCATACTATTGCAGCAAGGTGGCATGTACAAATGCATTGTATCATCACGTTTATTAATAGAATCGAACAATAATAGACAATGTAAGTAATATATGCAAACATTTTCAGTGAGCATTTGACCATTTTGAACATTATATCCACATTTGCGGCGGCTCACAGCATTATATCAAGCTTAATATTTAACAACAACAGATGTTCTTTCTGTTCATTCCTTTATTTCGGATGTGAATTGTTTTGAAATAAGACACGATTTCCAAGGTTGACTACGATTTATGCAGATTTGGGATAGACTTTTTCCATATATAACAAACTAATGAAACAACAAAATGTCATCAATCAAAGCAATACACAAACATATGCATGTCATCTAAGACAGACCGAAAAACAGAGCGTGGCAATACTGTACATTGAAATCTGGATCATCAACTTATTGTCTTTATTTATTTATGTTCGATGCAGCAAATCCTAGAGGAGGCATACCCTGAAAGTGCACTGTCCATCACTACACAAGGTTGCGTGTGTGAGTGTGTGAGTGTTCATTTGTTTCTGAATAAATATGATCCTATGAACATCAGCACCTATGATACAGTTCTTTAAAAAGGGTCTGCCATTTTTAAAAGGGTTAAAGGATTTTTTCCCTCTTCATGATGTGTATGGGTGACGAAAGGTCAAAGGCTCAACGAGCTAACATTGTGGCTAGTATTGATTCAGCAACAATTGATGAGGTTCAGGACTCACATACAGTATGAGCGTGAGTGTGAGTGTGAGTGTGCACATAATAATGTTACCCAAAAAATCAATACAATTTGCCACTTAGTGTGAGGGCGACATGATTTTTATATTCAACTGTGAAGATGAATACTTTGGTCTTTGGTCTGTGGTCTTTCACTTGGTTTTCTACCTATTAAGGGAGTCAATTGCTTTGCACTGCCTTCACATTCACCTACTGATGACTTGCTCTAGGACACTTCGACATGGTCACAAAGGTCAGGGGACGAGCCATGCCGTCCTGTATATATATTTGATTTTGTTTCACCAGAAGAATGTTCAAACAAATGTCTACTTTTTGGGGGGTTTATTTTCAAATCTTTAAATAAAGGATACGTGTATATATTTGTGTGTTTTTATTATTATTATTATTATTATTATTATTATTATTATTATTATTATTATTATTATTATTATTATTATTATTATTATTATTATTATTATGAGTGTCTGTCCGCTCAGCTTATAAATGGGTGTGACTTGTAACTGTAACTTCTGTGTTGCACCTCGTTGGGCATTCTGGCAAACGTAACTGCCTTGGTGACAAAAAGTAGACTGCGCTCGGCATAAAAACTGGTGCATCTTCATTTTCGTGCCAGGGCAAGTCTAGTTTAGCATATTTGTAAATTTGGCATAATTTATTGCAATTTGAGGGAAAAAGTGTACTTTCGACTTTCTAAACCCAGGTCTAAGTGGTGAAGCAGGTGGTGTAATGTGATTTTGATGGATTAAATCAAGAGCAGGCGTTCTCCAAGTACCCTCGTCACATGGGCGGTCGACTACATCATTCACACATGGAGCTCTTGCAGTCCTTTAACTGTAAATGCACTTTGCACGCGCCAATCTCCTTCATGGACACCGGTGAGTCCTTCTACATGAAGACCGTGCACCCCTCTCTGCTGAATTGAAATGGATTAATGAAGGGGAGCCGCGTCGATTGGCCTTCGATTACCTCCCACAACGGTGCACAGTGGGGCAAGCATCCTTTTTAGTGCTCGTCAAGAAAAATACCAAAAGAAAGAAAATTCCACACACGTTAGACTGCGCTTTGCGCTGCGCACAAAAATAAGGCCCTATGAATCGAGCATTCGAGGGAATCTTTCAAACTCAACAACGCTCATTCTGTTGTCATTATTCCTCGTTAATTATTTGTGCAAAGGGAGTTGTACTTACAGGGCAGCATAATGAGAACAAGGAAGGAGCAGAGCGGGATCTTAGTATGCAAGAGTATGAGCGCACACCCTGCTGTGGGATTACTTTCTATCAGCGCTTATATAGGAGTCGATTATATACAGAAGCAAACATCACTGCTGAGATTTCATTATTCACAATCTAAAAACAAAGGAATTAAGATGCAGCTGCCCAGCTTTTGATGTTAAAAATATGCATTGAACATCCTTTATGATCGTTGCGTATGTGTGTTGGGGGAAGTGTGACCATGTGAAATGAGTCATTCAGCTGTGATTTCACAGTATGCATCAATAACGTGGTTACGCGCGTGTGCACGCATGTGTCATTCTACATGCATGTATGATGAGCCCATCAAACATAGCTGTTAAAAATGTAAATTCACTTACTTTTGCCTTTATATCCGCCTGTCTCATTAGCCATGCATAATAAAGCGGTAGGCAGATTCCTTCTATAGGCTGTACGTTTTCCTCAGGAATTGCACGCATGTGTTTGGTGCTGGTGCATGGGATGATCACACCCTGAAATATCGATCGTTATCAGATACACTTGTTTCCCATCTCATATAGTGTAAGGCAAAGCAGGCTTGGTGGAGTTGATTACCTGTTATATACCCATTTCACCATTTAAGAGCAAGGTTACGGTTAATCTTTCCGGGATTACTGACGGCCAGTGTAAACGTCACAGCTCTCATCAGTGGGATCACGGCAAGTAATCCCTAATGAAGTGTTGATGTGGAGCAGGCGTGTCATTTCTTATTGCAAGCTTTTGCTTTTGCCAGCAGGTTAAGTGTGCGCCTGCCAAGAAGAAAAACTGAGCCCAAAGGAGTTGTCAGTGGCATGATAAAAAGCAGCTAATCAACGTGGCTACTTACATTTTCCCCAATATACATTAAGCCTGACATGTGCTAACCTTGCATTCACATATTCAGAAATCACATTAGGGTAACGGGAGGGAAGCACAGTCAATTCATCAGGATTTGAAGAGAAAGCGACTTGTGTGATGAATGTAGAGCTGTAACAGTTCCCCCCCAGTATCTCTCCCACATTCTGTATCCACTCCCCGAGGAACTCCTCTTCTAGCTGTGAATGTGTGTGTACGTGTGTTCATTAGCTTCTCCAAAGCAACGAGAACGTCGAGACATTTTGAATTGATTGCTGGTTGTACGCTACTTTTAGGTCAGTATTTAAAACTAGCTAGTTCCACAAAACCATAAAGGGGTGGGGACATTTGTCCACGCAAGGACACATTCCCAGATCAATTGATGTCTTTTCACATAGCGCCATTTGTGTCACCAGTACATCAATGAACAGTACAACACAGATCCAAACCCAAACAAATGTGTTCCTATCTATCACAAAGGCAAAAGAAACCCCAACACAAGACGGTTTTTAAATATTTTAGTTTTATAATAACAATATGGCCTTATTTAATTACTTCAGTATTAAACAAAAACAACTTCACAGACTTCCACAAAACTTTTTAGAGGAGAGACGTGTCAAGGAAGAAACTATTTCCATTTCGTCAAAGGTTCAGACCAAATCATTTATTTTCATTCAGTTCCTTTTTTTTTCTTTTTCTTTTTTGCCATTTAAGATATTATGGCATGAAAGGAATAGTCCACCCCCAAATCAATGTTTCCACTGCAGTGTCATGGTTCTTCCATTCATACACTTTAGACAGAGTCTACAGTCTATTGAGTATTCTTTTAGCAGAATCTGCCAAGGTGAGGGTTGTGTTTGGGTCACAGTGGCATAAAAGGTAGGGACTGTTCCAGAATCACAAATTTTACCATTTGTCTATTCATGTGGACAAACAATACTAAAACAATGCTCTCCTATAGTTACCTCCACCAAGGGCAAGATATCATTTGTTAGGCATTGTTTTTGTGTTTTTGTTTTTTATCACATTTCCTGACAGGTTGGCCTTGCCAAAATTTTGCATTGTATTGAGTTTTTCCAGTTGATGTTTTTGTATTCACCCCATGTCCTTCACTCTGGCAAAATGAGTTATTTATGTGAACAGCATGTGTGCGTGGGTGTGTGTGCATGTATTTTCATTTTTAACCTTTTGGGCACAATGCATTAACACTTTCTACCCCCCCCCCCCCCCAAAAAAAACACACACACACACAAAAATATCTGGCATTCACCCAACCTTTTTTGTGCATGCTAATGTAAAATTTTGTGAATTAAAAGTCTATAGCCCAGCACCTTCAACACTTACAATTGCACTCAAACTCATACAAATATCTTCTAATTAATCAGTAATTAAACTGCAGCGTTTGAATATAAAGCTTTACGCGGTAACAGCGCAACAGCAGTAACAAGATCAAGGTTTAGTGCAATAAATGTCTCCGTCTGGCCCGGACAGGATTACCCGGGATTAACCCAGACTGTCACCAGTCAACTAATGAGAGCGAGAGGTTCCTTGTCAAGGCCCAGCCTTTGGTTTCAGTGTGAGTGTACATAGCATTAAAACTGGAATACAAATCCATGTTGCATACAAACAAGCCTAATCCACGCTTCATTGGTCAGCATTACATACAGCCAACTACTAAAGATGCAGATTTTCAGCATTTAAATTCTGTGGTTGGATTTCCTTGTTGGAAAATTGTTTTCCACAGCAAAATCAATCTATAACTACTTTAGTCACTCAAGGCCTTGAATGAAACATGCGCATGACGGGAATATGGGATCTTGTTTTCTCTGATCTTTCAACACTTGTGAGTAGAAGTCGACTCATCACAGCCCAGTCTTGTTTGATTTTAACCCTTTTTTTTTTTTTTTGTAAGTGTGTCTATGGGAATCAAGCTATTGTATACATGTAGTGCACTAACTCATTCACTGCCAGCCCATTACAAATCTTTATGACATTCTTTCCACTTCCTTTGAAATGTAAGAGACAACGATTTAGATTTGCACACACTAAGCTTTTTTCCCCCTCCAAACATGACTCATTGGAAAGCATCTATTCACTCAAGTGAGGAAACATCTTTGGTGGTTAAAAACACACAGACTAAAATGCAAGCTAAGAAGATTAAACACAGATTTGCACTTTTTTCGTTCATTTCATGGACAAACTTGATTATTACCTAAATGGTTTCTAGATTGAATACAGTGACAGCTGAAAATGTCCAGCAGGCGGTCAAGCACAATCGATGATGGGCTATCACAATTAATTCCGAAATTAAAAACACAAATCAAATTCGATTGGTTCTTGACCAACTTAACAACACACATTTTGAGGTAATGCAATACAAACACGCTAAACTAAACTTGACCTGGCAGGAAAACGGAGATGCTGTCATGTCTCGTCGCTTATGTTAAGTTCTTAGTTTTTAGTCCTGTTTTTCAAATCATTATACTGCTTTTATTTTGTAATTATAGTTTCCTCTTGTGTCAGCATCTTTACTTCTTGTCCTTGTTTCCTCGTTAGCCTGATTGTCTGCACCTGTGACCAACCCCTGTGTATAAATAGTCTGAGGCCCCGTCGTTCCTCAAACAAATCTCGTACACACAGAAGCATTTCAAGACTTGCGTGCGTCCAAAAAAAGACGCTGAGGACGGTTAACGGCTGTAATGTATATGCCAAGTCTGGAGTGGCGCTGTTGCACAGCCACAGGGAGTTAATGGAAAGCGTAGAAGAAGAATCAGCAAAGAAGACAAACACTTTTTTGCCTAACTTTATTGCAATCTACAAAACAAACATGGCTTTGCATGTATCAAAACAACATGAAAAAGACAAACACAGGAGAAGTGACAATGGCGGGTGATTGAAGTACAACACCACTTGTTGAACGTGGGAATAAAGAAGCAAAATATTTAGCTGCAAAAGCATAAGCAAGTTAAGGAGGCTGCGCAAAACGAATACGACCCGGCTATCCGCCATTGTTGTTGATAGACTGACGGTTCGTGCGAGAATTGGCGCATACGTCATCAATCTGCAACAACGCGTCGTCATCGAGCTGCGACTATTACGTCATCACTGGAGGAATATCCTGCATATGGTGTCTAGACGGACGCATACGCGGCACGGTTTGAAATCTTTCCACTCTGGAGCCCGGGTTCAAAAGTGATCGGTTTCAAGCTCCGAAACCGCGCCATCGTGTGGATAAACGGCCTGAACGGTAAGAAACTTGTGAGGATACACTGAAACTGGCTTCCGTGTGTCAGTTTCGCCCTGTCTGTTTTCATTTAGGCCGCGTTCACACTGCTGCTCAATTACGATTTTTGTTCACAAGTATCTGATTTTTTCATGCAGTGTGAACGGTACAATTACGATTTTTTTCACACCAGGCCTGGGCCTCATTCGTATGTGGATATAAATCGGATATGCATGCGATGCGTCTGCACTGTGAACGCTCATCCGCACGCATCCGATTCATACGTCCTCAAAAGCCTGATAAGCGCTGTGCGCGGGCGGGAGAGAGTGCTTGGGAGCGAGAGTACTGACACGTCTGTGAATATACAAAGCTGTTTTGAGTAACGGTGTTAACCTTTTATTTGTCTTTCATTTAATCACACTTGAAACATGAAGCATAAAGTTGACATTTCTGGCGACAGTAGAAATTCATCTCTGCAGACTGTTCATCACACACATCAATGACGCAACGGGAAGGAGTCTTCCCTCATTTCCCCAAAATATTTCTACCTCTTCCAACCTCGCTACTCTGGCCTTATGAGAAGGGAAAAAATGAGTTCAACGGGTTTCTGCTCTGATTGTAAACACTGACGCTCGAGGAAGCCGAGGACAGCAGCCAAACATGAACGTTGTTTTGGGTGCACATCACTCGACGTGTGCTCTTTGCGCATGCGAGTCACATCACGGACGCGTTACCTTCACATTGAAGTCGCATTTGTTTTTGCAATGTGAACGGTCCATAAAAAGATGGGATTTAACAAAAAATCCAAATTGGGCATCACGGCCTGCCTGCAGTGTTAACGTAGCATTTGTCTTGACTTGTTTCATGTCCAAGTATCCATGCTTTTTGTTAATATTGCTAAAGTCAGTTTTTTGCCTCCAGCCTTTTGCTGTGAATTTTAGTTGCTACTTTTGTTCCTAGTTATTACCAGCCTCACTGAGTTTCTAAATTGTTACTTTTCTTGCATTGTTTTTTAGTCCAGTTTTGCTGTGAATTTTTGTTGCTACTTATAAATCTGTTGGGTTTTTTTGTGACTTGTGAATCGAGCTTTTGGGTCCTTTCTTGCATCCTTGTCAGTTGCGTCTATTCTCTAGTGTGTGCCATTTTCACCCGTCAGAACACCCAGCAAGGCACAACATTCTTCAAATTAACTAACACAGTAACCTGTCTTGCCTCAGGACGGAAATACATTTGCGCCCGTTTTTACGGCAAGCGCCCATGCGCTTGTCTACGAAAATAGGGCCCGCAGTATCGATGGTGCTCCTTTTCTGATTTCTGTGACTAACCGAAAACCAAAGTGCTTCTATAAGTAACGCGGTATCCTAGTGATTAGCACGTATGTCTCACAGTTCTGAGGTTCTGGGTTTGAATGGCGCACCGGGTAGGCTACTTTCACTTCCTCCCATGTTCCAAACATGCTTGTGAATGTTTGTTTGTCCACACAGGATATTGTATACCCTGCGATTGGCTGATTTATTGCCTAGAAGTCAGCTGTTCATCCACAACCCTAATAGGGAGAAACACTATAGTAAATGGAGTGAATGGATGTTTGCTGCCAACAGAGCTTTTCTGTTTACATTCTGAACCAAAAGGAAGAATAACAAGTTGCACAGCTGTTTGGAGTCACTCCTACTTTGACATATGTCTCAAGCAAATTCATCATCAGTTTGTGCCATGCCCTTCCTTGTTGGCAAGATTTTTGTGGTTTACAGACCAGTCACAACACATTTTTTCCTCACTGCTGGTGGTTTTCAAGCCTGTCCGGAAAACCACGTCTGGCCTCGTGTGTCACATCATTCTGACCTACATCCACGCCTCCTTCTTTCGTTTCCCCTTTTCTCCTCCCGTCTGGGAATGTTTTCACGCAGGGAATGATTTCATCCCCCAACCACGAGA
Source organism: Leptonotus elevatus (assembly GCF_054856555.1). Taxonomy (NCBI): domain Eukaryota; kingdom Metazoa; phylum Chordata; class Actinopteri; order Syngnathiformes; family Syngnathidae; genus Leptonotus; species Leptonotus elevatus. The sequence continues at coordinate 16,383,044 of NC_141240.1, forward strand.
CAATACCTCACCCTTCCGCTGAATCACAGGCTGGAAGGAGGTGGAAAACATCTCTATCTGCTTTGGACTAATGGGTCCAAAACAAGCAGTTGTGGCTGTGTGAGTATCAACAGTGTTGGTACGTAGCCGACTGTCTCCTACAGGTACAGACTGGCACAAATCAGCCGTGTAGTCTCTGGGGACCCGCTGGATAAATGACTGGATGACGCCAACGAGCTGATTGGCTGGCTGAACATTTGGCTGACCAATTTGGTTTACAGTTGACCAGTTCAAAGGCTAACTGGCTTGTCATCCTGGGAGCCTAGCCCACATGACTTAGGGCCAAATCCACTAAGAATGCGCTGCGTCCGCTGACAGCGCCAAAAAATTGCTCCACATATGCATACCAGCGCCCACAAAATTTAACAGCTGGGAGCAAATTTGCGCCTGATTTACCACATTTGGCAATGGATGTGCGCCAAGAACACAGCAGTGTAGTAACAAGGCAAGGCAAGTTTATTTCCATAGCACATTTCATACACAAGGCAACTCAAGAAAACAAGGAACATAAGGAAAGACAACAAACACAGCAATTAACAACATTCAGAAGCAAAGCGGAGAAAACAAAAGTATCATACAAAATTTACTAAAATAACATAAATTGACTATGTTAAAACATTTAACACCAATCTTTAAAAACATGTAAAGAGGTATTCTAAGATAAAAAAAAATTCATTTTAAACAAAGTTTTTAACCTGGATTTAAAAGCATTTACGCTCAGGGCTGACTTAACTTGTGTCGGCAGCTTATTCCATTTATGTGCAGCATAACAGCTAAATGCAGCTTCACCATGTTTACTTCAAACTCTGGGTTCCCCTAGTTGACCCAGATCTCAGAGCCCTGCTGGGTTTGTATTCAATCAGCATTTCTTGAATATATTCAGGACCCAAACCATTCAGTGATTTATAGACCAGGAGCAGAATTTTGGAATCTCTTCTACAGCTGACTGGGAGCCAGTTTAAATAAAGCCTTAAGGGCTGCAGTGATGTGTTCTGATCTCTTTGTTGCCAGAAAGATGGAATGATCCGAAAGCGAGGTTGGACCGAGCGTCATGGTTCGGATCTCAGCCCTGTTGTCTTGTTTTTTGTTGCAGTAGCAGAATGATTAGGGGCCGTTCCCCCAGTGCCACACCTGCAACCCATCGGTAATCAATGGACTTTCAAAGGGACTTCAGGAGCAGCAAACAGCTGCCGGATTATTCCTTGCTCACTGTCGTGTTCAAGTCTTCTCTGCACCCTTGTTGAAACGTATTTTTCTTCTAGCCTGTAGGCGTTTTGTATCTACGTGTGGGTATCGACACGTTGCTTTTCGTTTGGTTTAGTACTGATTATATTTTGTGTGTTTGTAGTCCTTGATTCTGCAAGCGTTTTTTGTTCTTTGTTTTTATCCTTGCACTTTGCACGCGTTTTCCGTTACGATTGTTATTCCTCGCCTTATGCTCGTGTTTTTCGTTGCCTGCGTGCAAGCGTGAGCCTATTTGTAAATAAATACAAATTGTATTTTCCTTACGCGAGCCTACGTTTCTGGGATCCACTTTTTCCTATCGACCTCGGTTGATACCTGACATTGAAGATGTGCAAAAGCGTTTTCCTCATTTAGTGCCATTAAGCTCTGTAGTGAGAGGAGAGGACGATGCCGATGTCATTCGTTCATTTAATTTCCATGAAATACTAATTATTGGTGCAATTGTTTTTATATATTTAGAGGTTGACGTGTGCATACAATATAGATGGATTTTCATATAGCATAATGGAGTGTTAATGCATCTGTCACATGAAAATTATTGCAACCAACCAATATTAAAAATATTTACGCAAAAAGTCCAGTGTTTACATGACTCCCACATAATTGATTTTCACACGTTTTCAAAGTTTCTATGGCTTCACACTCTATAGAATTAAATCAACACTTTTAAAAGTTAAATATTTAACACTGGGAGAGAAGACTTTTATTATTATAACCCATTAAGCAGACCAACTCTGTGACATAACACCTACTCTGGACACCAGTTAACTCAGAAAATGTTAAAATTACACTTTGGGAGTTAAAATCAACGTCCCAAAATTTAACATTTTAATGCTCCAGTTTTTGCTGCATACTTTTGCTTTGCTTCCACCTTGTAACCATATGTACCACCTGTATGTTAGAGTTTCTAACACATCCCTGACAAAAAACAGATTTCATATATATTCATAATTTTCTGCAGCTTTATTAACCAATTCAATAAAATTTAAACCGAATGAGTTTCTTTTTTGGTTGGTAACGTGTAATCATCATTAATCGATAATGGCTTGCAATAGCAAAGGTGTAACAACTTTGATAGATTTCTCATTCTACAAAAGAGATGGCATTATATGGTGAAGACCACGGCTTCCTGTCCCCTTGTATAAATCAATGGGAATAGCTCACATAAAGTTAAAAGCCCCTTTATTTCCCAAAGGGGCAGGACACTGCAGCAAATTTTCCTCAAACAAGAGGAAATGATAAAGTGTGCGAACGGCAGAGAGGAGCAGGTGTGGGAGGATGACTGGAGAAAGACAAATGAGGTACGTAAGAAATGTGAACTGAGTATTGGATATTATTCCGTTAGGAGTGATAATGTTCTGAAGACAGCCATGAGCCTCGGTGTGGATCCACTGGGAGGATGTTTGGATGCTTAGGCTTTGATGTTGACCTCCATAGAGAGGAATGGAACTGGATCTACTGTGACCCACTAGTTTTTGGGGGGGTTTCTGTCTTGATTTGGAAGGATATCTGCAGGCTAATCTACAGTATGTGTATATCATTATCCAAGCCTTTGTTGAGGAAAGATCTAAACGTAGTAAAAAGCCGCACACTCGATGAACGACAGAATCCCACAAACACGAGCATGAAGTTTGTCAACATGCAAACAGAAAAATGCACGGTATTTTTTTCTGTTGCAATATTTCAAAAAATAAATACAGCGAAATTCTAGCAAAACAAAATTTTAAATTGCATCAATTTAGAGTTAATTCTGAATATGTTTATAGAGTTCATTGACATGAAAAACGTATTTTCAAAGAGGGATGGGTTCAATTACACTGAGCACTGCAAAACTGATAAAGTGTTAAAAGGAGGAAAAAAGTGAGAAAATATTGATCCTGGCTCAACATTTTCATCCAGATCTGCACAGCAAAATGGAGTCTTGTCTTCACAACGTACAGTTTATATTGATGGTGTTTATTTTTGTTTCACTATAATTAGATTTACATTATAAGCAATAAACATGTCGATCAACATTTTTCATGGCGACAAGGACACATTTGTGAATCATTTCTATTTAGCCATTCGTATCAGCACAGGTTGCAGCTTCTTGCTGAAACGAAAATTGGTTGTAAAATGTATATTTATATCCAATAAGGTCCTACTTAAGATTTTTTTTTTTTTATGGATATACAGTAACTCCTCCAGAACGATTTCACTACATCATGTGCTCAAGATGTAGCATAACATGAACAATCAAAACGGAAGAGAATTCCATAAATTCCTTCAATAAATCATCACCTCTTAAACTGACCATACGCACGCAAAAATTCCGCATGCTCAGGAGGTGAACTTTTGACCAGATATGAATGGCATTACGTTACCAAACGGGATTATCTCCCAGGCTTCTTCGAAGTCGAAGCTTTGCAATGGTGTCAATTCTAAAGTATTTACTTCGAGTTTGAAGCGAGCCAAGCTCTGTCTTCCACTGTATCCCTGGCACCCGGAGAAGAGCTAAATCTGTTCAAGGGAATCTGTTGCTGAGATTCCCCATGCCAAGCTGGCTCTGGTCCCACTACTTTCCTTCTCGTCTTCCAGGAGGCAGCTGGAAGATGCTGGGCACCATAGCAACGCGAGGGTCTCATCACCCCGCTTTGGCTTTGTTTTAATGATCACCCCTCATAATTCTGTGATTTCAGCATTTTTTTATGTCAGAGCATGAGAGACAAGAAATGCGTTTGTGTTAATGTGTGTGTCTGCAACCATGCAGTCGGTTGTAATCACAGGGCCCCAAAGCACAAAGCTAATTTGATAAGTGAGGGTTCATTACGTGTGAATAGCTGCAGTAGTGGTTTGGTCACTTTCTTTAAAAAAACAACAACAACAAAAAAACGTTTTTGAGGCATTTTATGGCACACATAACAATAAATGTGGGCGCATAGTGTGGTCTGTTATGCTTGTTTACAGTGCAGGTGCACACAGTTGCTATCAGTGTTTGGTTAAATGTATGCAAGGGTTCCTGTGTGGTTTCACAGTGATTCGCAAACAAGTACATTCACGTTTGCATTGCATCGGTAAACTAGAATAGCTCCCCCAAGGCTGAACAATACCAGTTCAAATCAACAGCAAATTGTATGACAGAACTTTGTTATTATATAAGGTTGAGTGTTATAACAATTATAGTTTATTAGCAAGGTCAGTCAATTTTTATTTTATTTTAACTAAATGAACAGAGCGGCAACTAGCAAAGCAATCAAATGTTAACAACATAATAACAACTTAGGAAGACAATATAGAGATTCACACATATTCAAAAGTCAAATTAAATCGAAATTGTAGTGGTTGGAATCCAGATAGGCGATTGCAGTTAGTTTACCATTTAACCACTAAATCACTAATCAATACGAATGGATACTTGTTGCGAAAAACACATCATAGTCAAAAATGAAAAATCCAATTTGATCATAAGAGTAAATGGTAAATTGAGTGCACTTATATAGTGCTTTCTGTACACCATTTGTTATCAAAAGCGCTTTAGTAAGCCTCGTATCCACATTTTTGAAAACATATCAATCGGAGTATACCAAGACTGTATGTGGCCAATTTACAAACGCAGCAACATCAACCTAAAGAAAGCTTTTCCTTTTAGTTTAAAATAACTTACTTTATACCCCAGGTTCCCTCGTCATACATAGCGGCCAACGGAAGAATTCAGGGTGTTTTTTTTCCCCTTTGTTCCCATAAGTATTAAATCAATTCATGTTCCATGTCGTGTCGGTCGTACTAGCTAGCTAGCGCTAAGCTAACTGAGGTTCGTCTCTCTGGTCCAACGTCCAAGTTTGTAAACTCGTTTTGTGCTAGGACGGCGTCAGAGGCCAACAGCGAAGTAACAACAAAAGTGTCGATACACTGCCTTAATGACCTGTATTGACTGATTGTTAAACAATTGAATATAATGCTTATTAGCCGGCTAAAGATTCCAAAACACAAATGGTGTCCACACTATGGTCTGGGGGCCATTTGCTGCCCGCCGCATATACATGGCCACAATGCTATTTTTTTTTTTTAAAAGAGGGTGGATTAAACTTTTCTAGCTCTGCAAAGACACACACAAATTTACAGCTAAAAATAGTAAATACATTTCTGTTTATAACACTGTGGAGATTATTCCATTTTGGAAACATAAATTGTTTCATCCATTTGCTGTTTAGTGTCAAGGTCCAATTTGTGAAAACATCACATCAATGGTTCTTTAAGTGTGGTCAGTTTACTACGGATTATTCTTGTTCTGGTTCAGAATGATGAATTTGGGATTCAGCTGCTGCTCAGTGGAGAAGCGGATCTATTACAGTGACACACAGGGATCACCCCAAAACATGAAAAAAATTAATAAAATGACCTTTAGCATTAGCAGTTCTTCAAAAATAACTAAATTTTATCAACAATGTATAATCGCTTAATTGATTTTGCCATGTTTAATAAATAAGTTAAAGTAAAATACATAAATAAAAGCGGCCCTTGCATCTTTCTATTTTTCTGTATGTGACCCTCGGAAGAAAAAGTTTGGACACTCACAAACTTTAACGGGTGTACACATCTCAATTTGAGTCACCAATTCATGTGCAGCCCTACTAAATTCATAATTGGAATGTGGTGTATCAATACTACTACCACTTTAACGTAGGAGATATTGACATGTTTATGCAGGTAAGCACCAGAAGTCTATCGGTTCCTCTTTGGCCTGTGTTCCATACAGCCTACAATGCGGATAACGATCGCATACGTATACTACGTTAGCAGATGTAACTATAATATATGCATCATATTCTCAGTCGATGAAGTGTCAGTCAAACATGCTTTTGGTATCTGGAGCAAGTCAAAACGATGGCAGGTGGAGAGATGCATAAGCGCACTGTGGCAAACATGATGGAAGTATGATGACTCAGAGAGCAGACAGAGCTGGTCGGGGAAAAAAAATAAAAAAATAAGATACTTGTTCCAAATATTGGAGGAAAGCAGATGGCGATGGCCGAAGAATAGAGGAAGAGAAAGAAGTGGCTGCTAAACATACTAGCAGATGGTATCGCAGGGAAATGGAGTTATTTGGGGACAGCGCAAAGCAGCAGAAGGAGTCGAACGGCATTAGAGTGCACACGAATGTGTTAAAAAAAAAAAACACTCGGCAGCTTTAGGCAGCCAAGAAAGTAGACCACGGAAAGCCTCAGAGGTTCAGCTAAGGTAACGGCAGCGGAAGTCAACACTACAACAAATATGTCAACAAATAATAGTGCTGTTAAATCAACAATATGGAGTAATTTGATCTTGAAATAACAGCTTTGAAGTTACATTAATGGCACTTGGTAAATCACAGACTACTCAGGCATCTTTATTCGTGCCCCAGTCAGGCCACCTCTTATGTCGTGTTAGCGCAAGTCAGTAGTGGGATTTCCATCCACCCATTTTTATTTGAAATTTTTAAGAAATGCGAAAATTAAACCGAATGGAAATAGAAATTTGAAAATGGGCCCAAAATCGCAAAAAAAGTTGTTACGCTTCAAGGGGGTGAATTTTTGAAGGGTATCGAAAAAAGGTAAATGCAAATTTTGGCTGTGAAAACAAGACGGGATACAAGTCGCGCGTTTTGACCGGATATTACGTTACACGTACATTTGGAATCACAAAGCAATGGCGTACAATAAAGTAAGGTATGTTTGGGACGACGACGAAGCAGAAATCTTTTTGGAATTATTTAAATAAGTGAATATTAATGCAAGATTGATGGAAAACAGCAAAGAAACTACGGTTTATTAAGAATTACAAACGAAAACTCATACGACATCATCGCACAGCGCAGTCGCCTCCTGGTCTTTTAAATTACTGGTGAATCACATCTATATGGTGTATACCATCACCTACAGTGCAGGAGTCCCCTCTTAATGTTCGCAAAAGAAGAACAGGTGGAAACGAGCAGACGTCGCATGTCCGTTTTGCACATTTTCAGTAAATTTGCGTCAAAATTTTGAAACAATTGGATGGAAACCCAACTAGTGTTAATGTTCCTGTTCAGATGTGTTTCGTGTCACCAAATTGAAAATAATAAAAATAATAAATGAAAACAATCTTAACTTCAAAGTGGTATTTACTAGAGAATGATTAGCATATTAGCTGTTTCATGAATTATTATGACTCAAGATTAAGCTTGGACAAAATGGAGTGCACTACTCGGCTTTCACCAGCAGAGGTGCTGCTGAGTTAGTCTCAACTCATTTGCTTTCAAAAAGTGATGCCGCTATGCCTTTTTTTAATCAGTATACTTCAGATGCTGGAATGGCAACAAGGAGTTCAGAACAGCTCCGTAAAAATATTTTATATTACTTTGTATAAATTTGTAGTTAATCCATGTAACTACTGATCCATCTGATGGTTAATTTCCCCTATGGTCCATCAAGAAAATATGTACCATTTAGTGGCGTTCCAACTCAGTTAATTGTTAGGGTTAATTTGCTCTGTTTTGAGCGCAGTATTGTTCCTTAATGATAGATCTGATAGATACTGATTGATTTTGGACTGTCAAATAGGACCAAACCACATCTGTTTGTGTTACCTTTTGTTTCGAAATGTGCATTTATTTATTATTGCGACAGAAAACATTTCATATTTGTGACTTTCTGAATGATTGATTAGTAAGCAATTATGTCAGTATCAGTCAATGAGTTTTAGTCGAACCTCAGAAGCTAACAGTTTGTCAAGAAGGAACACTAGCCTAATATGTTTCTTATGTAACTGAACTTCAGGATGCAGCTGTGGAAAACTGCTAAATTGTTAAAGATTCCAGCATTGGCAAAAAACACGCACGCACACGCACATACTCATACAAACACATTCACTTAATTCTTGGTGCAAATACAGCAACTGTCTGAATTATTGTTGCACAAGTGTAGGTATTATCTAATTAAGTATATCAGGCTTCTATCTGCGTGGTGATAACCACAGCGGCAATAACCAAATTATGGTGTAGCGCTCAGGGCCTTGGCTAGGTCGAGGTTATAACCACTTTTTTTTTTATAAAATGTCATCAATATATAATCTTAAAATCTGAGCGGCAAAATGAGGCATCTATTTGCTGAACTTGACTAATTACGGCAGATGATTAACACCATATAATTCTGTAACGTGCATTTATGCAATCATTTACGTTATTTTGAAGGAAACCCCTGCAGCACAGGTGCATGGTGTGTGTGGTCCTAACAATTCACGAAGATAAATTATTTGTGATTTTATTGAAAGTTTTTTGGGGGGTTTTAAAGGGGGGCACGTGATAGGTGTATATCACTTTTTCAAGACAAGTATCTAATCTCACGTGGGGGGGAGACAGTCAGACTGAAAGTGAGATCTGAATAATTTCGGTTCCTAAGTTCAAGTATCGTCATGACTGTGAGGACAAACAGCAGAAAGCCTTTGATGGGGAATTCAGCTTTTCAGAGGCTTAGTTTAAAGCTGCGGCGCCGTATGGCCCCAGCAAGTTTCTCCTGATCAAGCCGAGTACAGTCAACGGCAACTTAAATCACCTCTCATCCTCTCAGACGGCACAATTGAGTAATGAGATTTCCATAGTATCACAACAACACAGCCTGGGACTGACTCCAACTGTGATTCAAGGGGAGTTTTGGTAATTCTGGACCAAAATCTGCGACACAGCTGCTCATCACGTTTAAGATTTCACAGAAGAGACGAGGGGAATCGGCGGCCAGAGGTCGACAAGTTTTTGCGTCTTAGACAGAGGATATCAGCTGTGCTTATACAGCGAAAACGGGGGTTGTTGCGTTGGTGGAACTTGAAGATGACAAATCCGAACGTATCCTTGCGCGTGTTTGTGTGTGTCTGTTCAGATCAGCTGTGTTTGGACTAAGTGGGGCCGAAGTGAGGGTGCAACTTGAAGCAGACAAGGCCTTGACACAGACTCACTGCTTTGAGATGCTGCAGTATGTATTCTTGGAAAGAATGTGACCTGCAGCAGAATGCTTTGGAAAAGAGTAGACCATCCTGTACCAACATCTCCAACAAGCCTGATAATTCCAAGGAAAAACAAATATGTGAAAGGAAAACATTTTTACTATAATACAATACATAGCACATGATTTCCTTGTTTTTAGAAGATACAAATATTTTTGGCCTTTTTTTATGTTGTGAATTGATAGCACACATTTTGGTATTGACAAAAAGGTTTTAAAAAATACCCAAATGTGAAATGAGGAAGTTATTATTTATTTTCAATGCCCATGCATTGCACGGAAAAGGAAATCTTACCAACATCATCGTCACGTATGCACCCCGGTTAGCTCGACTGTGTATTGGCAATGCTAGGCTAACTGCTAAGTGTAACAGAGAGAAAAAATCCTTACACACGCCAAACCACAGACAAATGAGTGTGTAACCCGCCTTAAACGGATTAAAGCAACACCTATTTCATCAAGAGTCCCATTTACTGTATTTATGGTTCAGATAATGGATGGATGGATGATGGAAAAGAAAACATCTGAAATTGCTTTCAGGGTGAGCTTTCACTCAAAGGCTATAAAAGAGGGGGAAAAAAGTCCTTTAAGGCTCGCTGGTGCTGCCTGGAGAATGTCTGTGAAGCCTGAGGAATGCACTGACATCATAGTTTAAAAAGCTTAAAGGTTGGGAGTAGTTCAATTTGCAATGCTGACTCCTCAGTGTCCTCTCTGCACTTCATTATGGCTTTTTGCCTCCCTGTAGGGCTAAAAAAATTTTTTATATATATATATATATATATAGTAGAGAGAGATTAGCAGCAATGATGAGTCACATTCAGTAACCTGTGGTGTTCAACAGGGTTCTATTTTAGGACATAAGTTATTTAGAATTTACTCAAATTAAATTTGAATTTATTTAAATGATATGTTTGTTGGAGTGAATTCATTGGAATGGGTTATGTTTGCTGATGATTCAAATGTATATTGTTCAGGCGAGAACACAAACGATTTACTGTCAATCGTGGAAAGGGATTGTCAATGATAGAGAAATGGCTAAAACTTTATTTAAAATTATTTATTTTTTATTTATATTTATTTTTTATTTATTTAAAATGATTGAACATGATTATAGATCACAAACCTTCCTTGAAGCAACATAACTGTGCCATTACTGCTTTAGCGATGACTTGAAATTGTGTAGTTCTCTGTTATATTGGGGAAAAAAGCCTTAAAATGTAAAATAATGCCAAACTATTTTGTTCTGAAACGCTTTAGTCATTGTTTTGTAAGTTTTTTTTCTTTATTATGCCGATGTTCGAAATTATGTGCTCTTGTTACGTGTTTACAAAGCACTTGTGGTGTTAATGTTTGTCTAATGACTCGTCACTTGTGCAGTAAAATAACAATTTTCTTTGCGAGAGGGGAAGGTTATCTCTATTCTAGAAAATTGCACATTACTAGTGCATTATACATTTCGGCCCCTCGCTTTCATTTCAGCATGCGCGCCTGAGGTGTCACTGGACCACTTTCAAGGCAACTGTGGCTGCATGCCAACAAAACCTGTGCAGGGATATTAAAAACAAATGGCCAAGAACACTAATACCAATGACCTGTGTGAAACCCCCCTCCACCCACCCCCTCACAGAAACGTTCCTTTAGTGCAGAATGCTCACGTGTGCAAATGTGAGCAAATGTATAGCCTACACATGTGCGACACAGACCTCATCTCATGCTCGGCAGAGGTCAGCGTGTGTTGTTTCTCTGGAAATGGGGGAATTAGAAAAAAACACAGAACTTCCAGAGAAGTGTGGGGGGCGGGGGCGTGGGGGTGGGGGGAGGGGGTTGCACGTGACAGTGGAAGGGGGTGGTCTGACTCAGAGAGGCCTGTCGGTTGTTTGTCTTGTACCATCGAGTCCAAATAAAATTAATGATTATTCTTATTTACTCTTACATTGTTTCGAGATTCCCCTCATGACTGTTCTGTTCGAAATGTGGCAGAGACAAACAGTTCTTTGGACTGTTCAAGTTCAATACACACATTGAGGGCAAGTTTAGTATCACAGTTTCAGAATTCTCACAATTACCACAATTTTCCTTTATTTAATATGAACTGGTAAATCTTGAGTCCATTTTCATAGACATGGGTGGAATGTAACATAAAACTTTACAAACAAAACCCAATGATTAAATATGGTTATTTTTTTCATATTTTAGGTAACTATAGGTAAAATCATTACATTTAAAGTTGAAAAAATAATTAATTAATAATTGTTGTCAAATGTCAAAATGAGTAGAATTTGAACCGAACATGCAAGTGTGTTAGGACTTTTTTTCCCCCCATAGCGTTTAAATATTGAATGTCTAAACTTTTAGTCACTCCTTCAAGGATTCATTTAATGCTGCATTCACACCAATAGCGGGGGAGGCGTGTTAGGCGGTGCGATTACATTGTAGTCAATGTACTTCGCGCGGAAGGTACGAAAGGGCGGCGCGGAGGGCACGTTTGGAGCGGTGGGAGGCGGCGAGGTGAGGCGAAAATCTGCACTTTCGCTTTTTCACCCAAGTTGGAATATTTGAACTTTCTTCGCGCTTCGCCTCGAGGCAGCCAATCGGCTTTGAGTACGGGCTACGTCACACAGCGTCCTGTCTGTGGTCACACAGCGTCCAACAACACGGACAGCCGGGACCGAAAGGTGAACAAGGAAGTTGCATACTGAGTGCTGGTAAGTTACTTGCTATTGAACTGGACCGAGGTAGCAATAGTGTTTAGCATTAGCTAAAGCTACTTAGCGGCCGGCGGATTAAGCGGAAGTAAACACGTACCTTTAAAAAAAAAAAAAAAAAACGCTTCAAAGTAGAAGTATTTGGCGGTGCTCTCTTTTGTTGACTTGCTAAAAGTGCTCTACAGTAGTTGTTCACCAAGCAACACGCCTCCTGCTCTCTACGCAGTGAAACGCTAGCAAAGGAAGCGTTCTACAACTCTCCCCCGCTGTTGGTCTGAATGTAGCATAAGAGTTCCATTTATTAGGAGTTTTAAAGGAATTGAAGCATACGCTTTATAGTGTCCAATATATGTTTGTCAATTACCACATGTAATCACATTCCACTTACATGAAAACAGACTTTTTAATTTCAAAGTCTCTCCACTTTTTATGCTACACTGTTCATAGCTTGATAAAAGTTGTATTCATTTTTTTTGCAGTACAAATTGAGGCTGTAGTAAGTTCTTAAAGGTATTCTCCCAGTTTCTGTAGTAATTATAGAGGACACTTGTTGTTCTCTGTCTTCCCATGCTCTAGCTCCTGTGTTGTGCTCGGAGTTCATTAAAATTCTGATACCATCATCTGACGAGCCCCAGTTCATTCTTGTGACGTGTTCAGCTTGTCACTTGGCAGACAGCAGCAGCGTAGTACTCATTTTATCATGGCTGCACACATGTTTACACACGAAGGGCCCTGTTCCAAATCCCCCCACCCCCATATCAACAGGGACGATAACGGGCCTTACACTACATGAATGAGGTCTCTGCAGTCCCTGCTGACTTTATGATTAAATGGTCTACTCAAATAGGATAGAATTGTGCTATTCAGGACTGACGTAGTCCTGACATGGTTGCTTCTGCCCAAGCGCCAACAGAAACTTTCTGGAAAAGGACAAGCTTTTTCAAAAGAAAATGTGGACGCCGGATGGCTGAAGGTTCAACAGTTTATCAGCATAGTTGCTATGTTTTTGTGACATGTAAAGCACACCTCAAGTGGCAGACTCTCATTGGACCGGCATGCAACTTAACTGTATCAAGATGAAGATTACAGTGATTGGAAAGATATATTTGCGAGTTGCTGACGGTGTAGTGGTACATTCACCTGACTTGAGTGCAGGCAGCATGGATATTTCAATTCTATGACGGTGTGACTGTGAATCGCAGTCTGTCTCTATACTGTATGTGCTGGTGATCAGTTGAGGGTGTAATGCAATCAGCTGGAACCCGCTCCAGCTCCTGTGCAGCCCTGAACACTGTGAACAGGATAAGCAATATTGAAAATGAATTGTAAATATATTTGGCCTGAGATTGCTTAGACTGTTGTTTTGGAGAGAAAATGTGGATTTCAAAGTGATCCAAAAGTCAAAATGGGAGCTTGTTCTCATACTTCAATTTCATTCTTACACGATCGTAGTTATTTTGTATCTGAGAACATCAGACAGTTGCAGCTCATTCACAACGTTGCAGCTCGGTTTTGGACCAAAACAAAGTGATTAGGACATACCATCTGCAGACTTGGGTCAATTATTGGAACCCAGAGTTCAAAATAAACACGGTGAAGCTGCATTTAGCTGTAATGCTGCACACAAATGGAATTTGTAAGCTACTTTTGTTCTCTCTGCTTTGCTTCTGAATGTTTTTAACTGTTGTGTTTGTTGTTAGGTGTTGTCTTTGCTTGTGTAAAGACATTGAGTTGCCTTGTGTATGAAATGTGCTATAGAAATAGACTTGCCTTGCCTTTTGCAGCTGTTTTCATCAGGGATGTTCGATACCACTTTTTTTTCAGACCAACACCATTACAAGTAGCTACTCAACTCTTGTGTAGCCATCGATACCGACACCAAGTACCAATACCACTAGCACTTTTGATACATAAAATTTCCCCTCAAAAAACTAATGTCAGATCATTCTGAAGAAAGACCAATGTAACCCAATTCATTTTTTTCCTTAAAATTGCATGAAATAAATGGCAATTTTCTACTCTTGTGATTTCTAGTTCCTGATTGCAAAATGGCCACAAGAGGGTGTCGCCCACCGTTGCAAGTACCGATACCTTGAAATAAGGTCTGATACCGCCCAATACCTTACTCACTCATCCCGACTTTCCACATTCACTATGATGCCACTGCTGCATTTACCGGCAACTCGACTGTGAGAGTGTAAGTGACATAACGTGTTACAGTGAGAAGGAATTCACCTTGATCATGTTGATATCATATATCGCACAACATCAGCATACCGGAGCCGCCTGTATGAATCACAATGACTGTGTTACTCTGTTTTTCTACAAACACAGCAGGCACACAAACTGTCAACAAATGTGAAGTTAGAGCATTAACTGATTAATTAATCGCAAAAACTTATCGCATTAATCATAAATGAACGCAGATTAATCGCACTATTAATTTTGACCATAGATTATCCTTTAGCGTGAGAGCGGATGGCTACGTTTAAGGTAGCACAGGTTGTGTTTTAGCAATAAACATAATTCCATGCATTAAAGTAAAGCATTTAATAAATGTTTGCGTAACACATTTAGAATATATGTAAAATATTGGGGTCAATTTTAAATTATGCAAGTAATTAACTGATAAGAAAAAGAGGAGGGTGAGCGTGTGCAGTGGACCAAAAAATGTTGAAGACATCCTCATAACATTAAATGTCAAAAGAATCAACACATAACCAGTGCTCTTGCGGGAAAAAATGTTGGGATAAAAAAAAAATAGAGGCTTTTTTTATTGAGCGATTAATCAAAATTCTAAGATGTGATTAATCTGATTTTCATTTATTTTTATGTTTGACAGCTTTAATTCTCACACTCTCTCCCCTCTCTCTTTCTGATACACGCACACACCTACACACACATGCAAGGTAAATTATACCATGCTCTGACACATTCTTTGTTTGGCAACTCTTTTCATGTTATTTGAATGGTCCAGTGTGACTTGAAAACAAAAAGCGGTGTACGTGTGTAGCTGTTGCTGTGCTCACTCTGCTGGTATAAATGAATCACATCCTTTTCGCTTCATTAGCTTTAAGTGGACACTCCAGTGTTGGATAGAGTGGATGTGGGCGTTACACATTAAAATGGAGGAGAAAAATGATTGCAAATCCCAGATAAAAGGACCACGACGCTCATTTCTCTTTGTATAACAAGCAACAACTCACATTCTATTTCTACATCTGGCCACTCTGTTCCTCCCTCTCTACACCTGTACGCAAACTAGTGGTGCAACGGATCATCATTGATCCATGGACGGTTCGGATCAGGCCCCAAGGTTCGGATCACGCCCGATTCGCGGATCGTTTGGTGCGCATTTACAGTCGATAACATTCTGACATGACATGTGAAGGAAGCTGAAACATACTCAACGTAACAGGCTAAGCCTAACTTCAAAATAGCGTTTACTAAATACAGTAATAAATTGACAGCAATGTAAATAGCCTTACTACACTCTTACTTTGAAGTTCGCCCACGTCGTGGCATGATGGCTAGCTTGACTTCCCTTTTAGACGTTTCTTTGATTGACATTGTAGTTGCGACCAACATCAACATAATGCTATCCCGAACTCATGTTCAATCGTTAATTAAGGACGCTAAGAAACCGCTAATTAATTACGCGGTCATTGTATGAAACGGCAGAAGTTTCCGGCATAAGTGGCTAGCGGCTAGCTGTTAGCATGACCGATGTGCATGAGCGTCTGTCTGCCGGATGTTGTGTGTACGTTTGACAGCTTGTACCTGGCTTACTTGAATTATTTTTCAATATTCTGGACCAAGACTACTTTGTAATTCACTCTCCATGTTTAAAGGAAGGGAATGTGCCTTCAATTGCACGTTGAGGTCTTTTCATTATTATTATTTTTTAAAGATAAATATAACTTTTTCTTCATTTATTTTATAAAAAAATTCAACCGAACCGTAGCTTTTGTGATCCATTGCACCACTAACACACACGCACAAGCATGCACAAATGTATAGAAGACGGATGGCAGTCTGTTTCAAAGTCAAGCCGTTCTGGGTTCAATTCTCAGCTCAGGACTTCCTGTGTGGAGTTTGTATGTCCTCCCAGCGCTAGTCAGTTTCTCCACTTACGCCGGCTTCCTGTCTTTTGTTTATTCAAGACTCTACAATGTCCATAGGTTGTGAATGTGAATGTAATGTAATGTTTGTTTGTACCATGCCTGTCACCCAAAGTGTGGTTTTTTTTCAGTGTAGGCCAGACAATCAGGGAGCACTTCAACAATGACATGTTGTGGTGTTTGCTTCATTCAGTACCCGAGAAGAGGCAAGAGTTGAGGCAGAACAACTTGAACGTTGCGTCACCATTATAATGTGCGGGGAAGAAAAGAGTGAACCCATGTGCATTACATAACGGTTTACCTGCCTGTGTATCAGTGGCGCAATGTGAAACCTGACATACTGTAAGCATTAGCATCATTGTCACACCTCATAGTAACACTGACTTCCCTGTAATAGTGCAGCTCACTCTATTGTTGAAGAAGTGGAAACTGGCTTGAAAGAAATCCCCATTGACAACTGCTTTCCAGTTCCCTTCCTGTGAATTTAGACTCACTTCCTCCTCGTGTGCCCTCCGCACAGCCAGTGAGCCACTAATAGGAGATGCCACTGTTTAATGTGGCAGCTTTTCCATTTTGCTCCCCAGTGTCAACATATCTTCAAAGGCGGTGGAACAACTTGTGGATATGCGGGTGGAGGGAGGGAGGGGGATTCAGCGTTCAAGGGGCATTGCCAACAAAGAGTGGAACCAAGCTCAAAAATTAAATACACATCACTTTGATGGCTTGCTACGTGTAATTACACTACCGGTAAGCAACATATGCTCAAATTGCCACCAGCCAGTGCAATAAATAAGGGGTGCGAACATGTAAGCGATAAAAAGAGCAAAGGGACATGTCGAAGGCAGGCCAAAAAAAGAGAAAAAGGTGTGTGTTGGTTGGGCACTTTGCATATATTTCTCCCAGTTTAACAGTTGATCTCCCCCCAAAAATTCAAACGGCACGAAAAATATGTGTCCCTTTCCTAAATTTGGCCCACCGAGCATTTCCATAATTAAAAAAGCTGTAATATGGGTCAAATTCAGAGGTGGGTAGAGTAACCAAAAATTGTACTCAAGTAAGAGTAGTAGTACATCAAAATAATATTAGTCAAGTAAAAGTAAAAATAAGTCATTAAAAAAAATCACTCAAGGACAAGTAAAAAAAATATTTACTGAATAGAAAAGGCCTACTCGAGTACTGAGTAATTGCTTGAACATGAAGTCAGATTTATTTTTTGGGAAAATCATCGAAAAACATAAAATGATGTGCAAATGCTGACCTCTTCGAATCATAAAATAAAAAAAAACGGGTCTCTATAAAGACTCGGTTCCCATCGTCACATTGAAGAGCCGTTCAAAAGACTCGATTCGTTCATGAACGTCACATCACTAGTGTCCGTGGAAATGCTCCCACACAGTCAATCTAGCAGAGCGCTTACGTGAAAATACGGTAAATCGAATGTATAAATGAGGCGGCGGGTAACGACTTTAGTGTAGCCCAATATAGCGGAGTATGTAACGTTACTTCTTCACACATCTACTCAAGTAAAAGTAAAAAGTATTGTGTTGTAAAACTACTCTTAGAAGTACTTTTTTTAAGTTACTCAAGTAAATGTAACGGAGTAAATGTAACTTGTTACTACCCACCTCTGGTTAAATTAATGTAGCCGTTCTTTCCTCAAAGAAAAATATTCAATCAAAAATGTTTTTATTCATCTGTTGTAAAGAAATAAAATATATATTTTTAAAAACAATCTAACATATGTATATTCATTATTCATTATTCATCATTTCCTATTGTATAGATGCAAATGAATGCATTGGAATGCATATGCTGCTAAATGGCTACGGGTAGCCACATCTCCAACTCCCCTTTGGTGGCGCCGCACGATGACATTTCCATTCAAGTGATTGTTTGGAACGCATTGGTAATTGATGAGTTGCTCAAGGGACTCGATTCCCA
The DNA here is from genome assembly GCF_054856555.1 of Leptonotus elevatus. Lineage (NCBI taxonomy): Eukaryota > Metazoa > Chordata > Actinopteri > Syngnathiformes > Syngnathidae > Leptonotus > Leptonotus elevatus. Next base: position 16,401,086 of record NC_141240.1, read on the forward strand.
AGTAACTACAGTAAATGGCCAGCCAGTGGCACAGACGCTTCTGCACAGATCAGCATGAAGTCATTGTGGTGCTAACTGTCTCTAATGCTCCATTGTTACACAGTGATGGCTGGAACAATGGGTCACATTCCAGGCCTGGTGGGCCATGCAGAACTACTGCATATGCACAAGATGAGAGACACTTGAATCTGTTTATCTGTAGTTGAAATGTGTGTGTACGTTTGACGGTGCGTTTGTGTGTTTGCGCGTGCATGGATGTGTGCATTTGTGTGTGTGTGTGTGTGTTGTCTGTGCCCTATGACCACTCTTCCACTATAGGAGCTTGGCCACAATGAGACTGTTCTGGCAACATGCTGGGTGGCCCATTCATGTGCCACCATGCACGATGTCCTCCAGCGGCACGGACCTGGGGTGCCGGCCGGGTGTGGAGTGTTATGACAAAAACTGCCAGCGAGGAGGAACAGTTTTTAAAGGATTGTCTTACGTTCATTGTGAATTGTAAAGGAGAAATAAAAGTGTCAAATGGAGCACAATAAACACCCTACCTTAACTTTGAAACATGTATGCGACGCTCGCCGCAGTAAAAAAGAATATGTGGGTCCTGTTCTTGAGAAAATGACGTACCACATCTTTACCAAATAGTTGTTCATGATCAAAGGAAGCACACCGTTCATTTAATATAGCCCGTTACATGCTCTGATCTTGCATGTGTTATCTGGTCTTTTGCTGTGGGACCCACGCTCATTAACACGTGACCATGAGGGGATCCAGCACTAATAGGCCCAAAACCTATTTAGCGTCCTAACCCATGGGGTGCATCTAGTGTAAATTTCCCCTGAGAAATGCTTCATTTCCACAAAGAAACTATCCCTGATCTCATTTACTTTTGGGGACATTCTATTGATCTTTGAGCGAGTTGTTGACTTATTCTCCATCAGGGTAGAGGGTTCAGAGGTGAGAGGTCAGCAACAGATCAGATCTGGAGATAGAATGGCTTGGGTATCTATTGAAGGGCACTGTGGCTCGTACAAAGTAAATTCTGTAGAGTACATTTGTCTATTTAGCGTGGGACCATTAGAAGAGAAGAGAGTAAACTAAAGAATTGAAAAAATAAAAATAAAAAACACTCAAGGGTTGGGGAACAAAGTGACGACCTTCAGCTTTGGCGACAGCGAATCTACTCCCTGAGCCACGCAGTTCCTAAAAAGATGTTTTTGGTCTCTTGAATATAAATATATATATATACCTTTTGTACACATATTTTTCATATTTGCAATTGTACAATGCTAGAAGCATTCAACTTTTATGGGTCTAGTTCATAAAAGTTGAATGTGACCGTTATAATGAATAGAGTTAAAGTACTGTTACAGTTCATACTTGACATGTTAACAAGTCTGCTGTCAGCCCAAATTCTTTCACCGTCCTCCACATGCGACAATCAATATTTTAACACACAGTCATGTGTCAGTGACAGCCATTGCCAAGTGTTAGCAGATAATTTTTTTAGATCACGGGAGGCACATGATGAATCATTCATGACACATCATCTGTTTAACCTGCTGAAAGCTCACGAAAACAGCAGCTTATGTTCACTTCAAGCCGCGCGGTGAGCAATGAGACGAGCATGTTCTCATGAGAATTCGGAAGGGTTTGCTACAGTATGTTGTGGTCATTTTGACCTTTGTCGGTTTGGGTTAAATATAGTCGCAATGACTTACTCAACAGCAGAGTAACATTTCATTGCTGATTTCAGTCCAACAAGGTCGCATGTTGACGCTACCATGTTACATTGGAGCTCATTTTGGCAAGGTCGCATTGCAAGTCATTTTATCCATTTAATGATGCAGGTCAACAGTGAGTTGAATTAAACTTTGCTAAATGTGATGCAATTGTCCTTCAATTTAATACTTACTTTATAAGTATATCAAGTATTGAGAAGTATACCGCTAAACAACATTACAAACACAAAAACAACTTTAAAACACACCTACAAAGTTTTACGAAAATAAAACTAGAGGAGACATGAACATTTTAATTTTTTTATTTTTACAAATCCAATCAAGGCGTCAAATAATATGAACTACACATGTAACAGCAATTAAATGTTGGAATGTCTTGCAGGCTGGTGTGCATAAGGTTATTTTTAGTATAAAACATGAATCTGTAGGGTTTTACGTCTTGACTTTTATTTTCCACTGGATAGTAATTTGCAGAAATGAAAGACATTGAATATGATGGTGTTTGGGAATCCATCCATTTAATCCAGCAAAAATAAATCATCACTTATGCCACCATAGATAATGTTTCCCCAAGTGGCATTAATTTATCTACAGTGGCCTGCTGTGTATAAGATTTCACTGTGTCTTATGCAATCCCAGGGATTCCCACTATGACACAACTTGTCACATTTTGGAAAGCGAAAGTGGTGCTATCATATCATGAGCCTGGACTGAGAGTTGTGTTCAAAAGGGCAGATCGTTTTGTTTATCTGGTCCGTACCGGATGCAGATATACTTGAATTGATTTGGTTAGGTTTTATTAACCATTATGTGGGCTGACTAATGCATATTGTTGCCGTTGGGCGGAATTATTGTATCTCTAAAATCCTTGCTTTCAAACCGTCAAAATGGCATGTTTGTTTAGCCATTGACATTACTTCGTCAAGCCATTTTCAACACTTTGGTTTGGTCAAGTAACTGTAGAATAAATAAATAACAACCACCATGTGTGGACTGACCAACAATGAAATTGACCAAATTGGATGTTTCTGCCCAACGGCAGTGATATGTATATAAATGTCAACATAACACAGTAGACCTTGGCGAACAGATTTTCAAAATAATTTGTATTTGCTTCCAAATCTGAATTGAGATCATGTCCAGATGAAATTTAGCTTGGCAGCTTCTGATTCTGCATACTATAGCAAATTTCATTCAACAATTTGTTTTCTTTCAATGTGATTTAAGGACCTCCACAATGTGTGACTTTTTTTAAGGGAAAGTCCAAACATGATTTGACCAAAATCATATCTGAATTGACAAATGGCTGAAAAATCTGTCAAAAGCACGCAAATGAAAATACAACCAGCAATAATAAACGCCTCCCTTTTTATTTTATTTTTTTTATCTCTAAGGGGCTGTTGATGGCAGTTTTAATTTACAATTTTAAACATTCCAGAAGATGATTTATTCTTGCAAAGAAGCCTTGTGTCAACAGAAGAAATGAGGATGCATTTGCCTTTCATAAAATGTTCTTTTCCCACATTGCATAATTTGCTGCAGGGACTCATTGCATGAAAAGCAGGTAAAACTGGAAGGGAATCTTCAATGGCAAAACTGACAGTCATTACACCATTCCACGCCTGCCAGCGCAGGATTCTTGGTTAGATTCCAATCTAACATGACAGCGCATGACAAATAGCATAATAAAGAAGCATAAGGTGAAAAGTAAGATACAGAACGTCACAGGATTATGCCACTGCATAGAGGTGCCCCACCTCTATGCACTGACAGAGCTATAAATTTCTGGGTGTGGCTGTACTATCTTTAATAGCGCACCTGTAGTAAAAGGTCATGCTCAAGGATCTGCAGCCTTCAGCAAAGTAAGATGTGAGATTACTGCAGCACAGACACATCTGAATTGCAAGACCAGAATATTTTCAATATTATACTGTCTAAACTATATAATACTATATATATATATATATATATATATATATATATATATATATATATATATATATATATATAATACATTTACGGAAGGTGTTTGTGTGTGTCCATTGCACACATTCATACCAGTAAGTAAAAACCATTAAGAGCTGATTAGCCACGCGCTTGGAGTTTTAAAATAGAGATGTGACCATGTGTTATTGACGTCTGCTGTAGTTTCAGGTTACATGCTTTGCTTGGTGACGCTTCGAGGGGGTTGTTCTGCTCTGATTGCTTCCATTTGTTTACTTACCTCTCTCATACTGTGGGAATCTCTTCTTTTTTTTTTCCTTTGGTCTTGGGGCATATTGACAAACACCCAGCAAGTTCAGAGTTGTTTTTTTTATTGTGCTTTTGGAACATTTCATATATTGACAACATTAGCGAAATTGTCCCCATCCACACAGCCCAGCAAAAAACACTGACAATGTTGTAATGTGCATCTTTAATGTCACGTAAATAAACACTATGCGCATACGAACAGGTGGCTTTCGGGTCTTCCAAATGCCATATGTAATTAAAGAAAATGAACAATTTGCTGAAGAAGTATTTTGAGCACTACGGTTGATATTGTTGTGACATACTTGCACAATGTCACACAAATGACCATTGGAGGTCGTTAGAAAGGGGGAAAGCAAAAAAATATATACTTTCTTTGATACCGCTTTTTAAAAAGTTCAGGTTGCCAGGCTCCAAAACACTGTTGTTATGTATGAAAACAGTCGTATTTTTTTTGTTAAAAACTGTGTACACAGACCTTCACTCACTGACACTAGGCACCTTTTCCAGGTAGAATACATGGTAGAGTACATTGTGTTTGTATGTTTCATTTTTCAAAAATCTTGAAGGATAACAACATAAGCAGAAATGTCATTACAGTGTGTCTAGTTTCTAGCAAGCGGTACAACTGTGAAGAGTACGTGAAAACTGGTTTCCAGCTCCTTTAAATAGTTCTGTATGTTTTTAAATTTGATCCAAAAAAAGATTCATATTAATGCTTTCATGTTTATGTACAAGAAGGTAGCAAGCATAATAATGATTAGGGATGGACAAATACCGATACCATTAGCATTGGGCCGATACCAGACCTTATTTCAAGTTATCGCATCGGTTCTCACGACAGTCGATGAATACAAAATTCCCATTGTTTTTATGCAATTTTAAGGAAACATGCTGTATTGGGATATATACAGAGTCTGGGCTTCGGCCTTCCTGGGTGGAGTTTGCATGTTCTCCCCGTGCTTGCGTGGGTTTTCTCCGGGTACTCCGGTTTCCTCCCACATTCCAAAGACATGCATGACAGGTTAATTGAACACTCTAAATTGTCCATAGGTGTGATTGTGAGTGTGACGGTTGTTCGTCCCTGTGTGCAACCAGTTTAGGGTGTACCCCGCCTACTGCCCAAAGCCAGCTGGGATAGGCTCCAGCACCCCCGCGACCCTTGTGAGGACAAGCGGTTAAGAAAATGGATGGATGGATGGACAGCTTATTCTTTAAAATTATCTGTCAATCATTTTGGGGGGAAATTTTATGCGTCAAAAATAGTGCTATCAGTCGTTTGTTATCGGTATCAGTGACTACTCAAGAGTGGAGTACTCATTTAGGGAAAGAAAAGTGGTAATGAGTTATGGTAAGCCTGGCTCCTGCACCGGAAATGTTATTGTTTGGTATATGTTTTTCTATTCCATCAAAAGTAGCTAAATTTACTAAAAGAACTATGATATATGAACCATACCATTTTTAGGAAACATCTGGTACGGTATATAAATGATAGACAGAGGCACACTGTAGTCTGTTGATTGATAGGTAGAGAAATGTCACTTGAATTTTCTAAACCAAAAACACCAAATGCAAAGGAGGATGTCGTCCATTGTGTTTCTTGTCCTTGTAGTATTCAATGATGTCACACGAGTAGCTGGCAGTCACACCCTTCCTGTCTTTCTCGACAACCTGTTTCCCAGTATCGTACCATGGCGAGCTCAACATAAACTGCTCGGTGAAATTTGTATTCCTAACTGAGTGCTTCTTGTCATTTTCTGCCTCCACATTTATATTTCCCTTCTGGATCCTATTTGAAATGATTGCCGTCTTTCCACGACTTTATTTGTAAGTCAACACGACTCATGTACAGTGTTGATCCACCGAGCGCTGTGCTCCGCTGCTGACGTCAGGCCAGGAGAATGTCAACAAAGCCGGGACTCCAGGCCCAACCTCTCCCACGTTCCCTCCTCCCCTGCTCACATCAATGGCCCGTGTTTACAATAGGCTTCCCTGTACACAAGTGACTGAGGAGCATGAGAGGAAAGTTCCACATCCGTGTGTGTTGCTACGACTGAGGGCTGCTCCAGCGTGCTTTTGTGCTGCTTTGTTTGAACTGTCCACATTCTGAAGCGCTGCGCAGGGCTTGTCAGGCAGTCATCTGTGGGAGAGGAGCTAAGTCAACAGCTGGCCTTGACGTCAAACTTTAAGTCAGTCTTCCTGGTATGATAAAGGAAGGTTTACATAATGACGGAGGCCTTACGTATGTGCACAGGTGGATGAGCACTGGAAGTCGCCCCGTCACGTTCAAGTGAAAGTTACAGGAGAATAAAGGTGACAACTGCTAGTTTGTATGTGAATGTAGCCTGTGGGAATCATTAAAGGATTATCTTATCTTGTGTTGTAAATCACTCTACAGAGAACTACACTTGAACGCATCTAATGAGATCCAATGTGAAAGCTGAGTGTATGAAAAGGTAGCAATGCTACGCAATTGGAGCATTACATTTTAATTCCCATTATAGCGTGTTTAATAGGTTATAATGACCATGTGTGTGGTCTCTATATAACTAATAATTTGTTACAATAGGAAATATGGTTATTTAATTACATTAGATTTGTGAATGAATATGTGAAAAAACACATGCATTTGGATCTTTTGTGAATATCAAAATAGTTCCTGCCAAGTTTGTTTGAAGACTACAGGATGTTGAGAATTCCAAACATCCAACACCCATCTACTTCCATCATGTCATTAATTTCTAAACGGTCACCAATGTTTATTTACAACCATGCCACCAGAGAGTGGGTGGTATTTTCCCCTCATTTTAATCACAGAGGCAAAATCATCTGTGATGATATGGTGACAGGATGTCACCGGAAGAGAACAGACGGGAAAAAAGAAGAGGGCGTAAGGGAGTGAAGGAATTTTTTGCATAGCATTCCTGCCCAGGGGACAACATAGCGAGACGTCTCCTCCCGCTTTCTCCTCCAGGGCAGGGGGTGGAGAGGCACGGGTGGGTGGGTCGAGCCTGCCGAATGCTGCATTGTGTCCCTACCATTCAAAGGTTAATCCCCTCGTCAGGCAACGGAAGCTTCAATTCCACAAAATTGACCTCTTTGAGTAACTTGAACGGGACTTCATGCAGTGGATTTGATGCATACATGGTGTAAAAAAAAAATGGTGTGAGCTTTTGAGAAGGACACTTCTGCTATCAATTTTCTTCATACATATAAATATATATATATATATATGTTCAAATGAATCGCATGATTTCACGATTAATCACAAATTTTATACCTGTTCTAAATGTACAACAAAATGTACAATAAATTATTTTTTCTAAGTTTACATGCTCTTGTTAACATAAAAGTGGAAAAAAATGTTTTATGTCTGAATCTTTTTGTCATTGATACAGTAATTTCATAATAATTCTTCAAATTGAGTTAAAATTAAAAAGATATACTGTACTGTAAAAAAAAAACAGAGTGTGATATTGATTTGTGTTGAGGTCATTTTTCTGCCACTATATGGCATAATTACATTTTTGGTGACAGCTCAGTGCTTTTTTCTTTTCAAATGAAGTAACTTGGAAAATTTGGCACATTTTTTAAATTGTAAATTACAACTTCAACACAGTCTCCACAAATAAATGCATTATTATTAAATGTATTACTACTACAGAATTTTTACGGGGACGTGTCTGCTGAGTTGCAACACCCCCAGTACAGCCTTTCCAAGTAAAGGGTGGTCATCGTGCTTTAGTGGTGTTAAACGAACTTTAAATTAACTCACAATTGACACTAATTTTGACACCCCTAATATATATATATATATATATATATATAAATGCAGTTCAGTTTTAAACCACCAAATCAAAAGTAATACAAATAATTTAAAATTCATATCAGGCTAAACTTAACTGCATTGCTAGTTTACTAATGTTGTGGTTGGTGAGACTTAGCAAGCACATAAGCAGCATCATTCCGGCCAAAGAAATCCACCAATAATAGATGAGCACTCAAGCTTCCTTTGTTTTTGAGTTCAGCAAGTTCACGCTAGCCGTCCCAACTGGCAACGTATGGGAACCCAATCAGAAACATCTCTTTTTTTCTTTTTTTTTAAAGATACTCTGTTATAACAATCAAGGAGAAGGGAAAATAATCTGGACTTCCTGATATGGGGTTTCCCAGGGAAGCCGCATTCAGTCATTTCTGGGTCATGACATCAGTGGCAGCAACACAGAAGTGTTTTGATTCAAGCGGAGGAGATGAGGAAGCTGGTGGGAAAAAAAAAACCCACTGCCATCACGGCAACAACAATAACTCCCTATCCTGGGTGCCAATGCAAATCAGCTGTAAACAGTGTCAGGGGTCGGGGGGGAGGGAGGTGGGGTTTGTATTGCCAGAGTAGAAAATAGAACAGCTACCATCTTTTAAATAAAAACAAAAGCAGAACTAAAACGTAGAACTATATAGTCATTGGGATTTTTTTTTTATGGTCCCATGAATGATCGCCTTCCGAGGATGTTACTCATCTCTAAATATGCCTTCTACGTGATTTCAAATTCCATTACCTAACATAGTGAAATGGAAAAACCAAACCCCTTTTGTGCATCCCCAGTTGGGAATTAAACATGAGTCCATGCCAACCTGCTTTTACAATGAACGGCAGCAGTGTCATGAGTTGTTTGGGTGACGACATTTAATATGCCGCCACTCTCGATTTCCCACGAGGATAAATGTGTACAGACCTCGCCGGACAATTTGCCCCCTCCTCTCTTAACCTCCGTGGGAAGGTGACACAAGAAGCCTTCTTCCTGGTTCAGCGCATTCCTTGTCATTTTGCCAGGCTTTCCAAAAGACTGCCCATTCGCAGTGGACTCTCTCTCGGACACTTTCGTGTCATCTTCACGAGTGCGCTGCGCAACAAACCGATGGCACAACAGAGAAGTGGGAGCAACTTGAGATAAAAGATTTGCATGCCATGTCTGCACGGTCATAAGGGCCGCTTAGCCAAGATTGGTGACAGAAACACTATCATTTTGGCAAAAAAATAAAACAAAACATTATATGTCACAAACAGTCCACAATGGCAGAACATGGCAATTCATCAGCATTTTATGCTTATAACATTAAACCTGTAAAATAATCTTTGGAGTGTCCCATTCAGCCATAATTCACATAATACAGTAAACCAGGGTTGTCTAAAGGCAGCTTTGTTCATATGTGTGTTTCTTTAAAATTGTGATCTGGGACTACTGGTCTGGCCAAATTGTAATCTTGATAAGCTTTTCAATAATGCAATGTCAGTTTTTACTTCGACATTGTGAAAATGTCCCAATAGAGAAACATTTTAGTAGATGGGGGTTTACTATTAATTATTAAAAATGTATAGGCATATCATTTATATAAAAATATACATTTTAATTAAATAATAGTTCATAACTCAAAAATGTGCTTTCCAAAATCCTATTTGGATTTTACCGAGTGCAGGTTTCCCCAATAGTGTAAAGTTAACTCTTTGAGGAATTGATAATGACAAATTACACACGAGCCTATTCATAGGATACTACGAAATCCCCTCTGTCAACAGTGTCATTACCAGCAGGAATGAGGGGGATAAACCCAGAGGTCTTATTTCCTGTCATCTCAACTCCAAAAGGAGAGGTCTGACGCTGACTGCAATCACACCATTGTAAACACTGGGAGCCTCAATGCGTCATTCCCTTTTTACACACAGATTACAACTACCCCTAAAAAGACACAACAATAGTCATAAACAAACCATTCACCAGCCCCTCAGTAGCCAAACCCCTAATTGAGACAAGTGGGGATAATTTCCTGGAAGAGCAGTATGAGGGTGCTACAGGTATGTTGATCACCTTTGACCTCAAAGCAGGCCTTTGCTGACATGAAAGTTGACCCATGTTGACCCTTGGGGTCCTTAACAGGCCTTTCAATGAATGCCGAGCCACAAAGGCCACACTTTGATGTTCACTAGAGCACTTTTCCCATGGCGTCGCTCGTCAAGATTCCTCAGGATCAGGGGGGGGGGGGGGGGGGGTGAAGGCTACCTGAGGAGAGGTCAGGCCACACCGGAGGTTACCCACCGCACAGCTATTCCTTTTTTCCTTTATGACACCTCTAAAAATAACTAACCCCCAACCCCTTACCTCATCCGGTCCCTTGCGACAGACACATGCAAACTTTCACACACGCTGACGACTTCCTTATTTGGGAGGAGTTAAAACGACTTGGCAGCTAATTCCGAGCCTCAGCGGATAATATTTCAGGGTTTGTGTATTTATTTGTGTGTGTTTAAGTGCGTCAGCGCGAAGCGGTCAAGTTCGTAGCTTCTACGGCACTCTGTAGTTGAGTGGGCAGCTGCCAACCATAACTCTCTCCTCAGGCATCCCTGGGTGGTGAGATCAGTGCTGGGAGAGGATAACGCATCAATCAGGCACATCTTTAACTCCAGACCACACAGAACCAGAATCATTTGGCAGTAATCACTATGTTTACATACACACTTCAGGCAAGCTATACGATCATTGGAGTACTCGCTTTGTCTTTGATTACATGCGCGTGACGGGATTCTATATTCACACTCGGATGAAACATTTGGTTAATGTTGAATTAAAGGCCTGACACTGTAACCCGTGTGGGGTATGACTGGTTTTTTCCTTGGAACTAACTGTAAGGTAAAATAGCGCAAAATCCCCGTTCCCTTGGATGTGTTTGGAACTTCACTCTAGCGCCACTCTGAGAGTGGGTACGTTCGCAAGTACCTTACGTAAGCGCTGCTTCACTCTGATCATTTAGAAACTCAGAGGGTTTTCCAATGTGCCGTTCGCTTAATCAGAAATGCCTAAAAATTAAATTTTAAAAAACAGAATACCGGAGCACGACCTGCTGATAACATCGGCTCTGACTCTCCACACACACACTCTCAGAGTGAATTTGATCAACTTAACCCATTGGGCGCACCGACTTGTGCGTACACGCGGTTAGTGAATGAGGCCTATTGTTTGTCCGTCCCATCAGCGTTAGTGACATGGGCAGGCTTTGTTTGTGTGAGAGGAGTGAGTCTGCTCCTCAGGGCCATATTACGATCCTCTTGTAATTATGGAGTCATCTTTGTCAATCACTGTCATGGCACACGCAACACCAGGAGACACATGGCACTGGTCCATTTCTGCATCCTGCATTACGCTTCACATCTCCACAATGACGAGCTGTCAGAGGAGAGCGGAGCAGATGATTTTTAGGGTGCTTTAGGCAATTGAACTGGAGCACTCCAGGGCATGATTGCCCAATGGCTACATTTATGATTCTCTAATTGCTTTATGGTGATGAGGGTGGCATATTCTCCTGGTCATTTCTATTTAAATTCTATACATAAGCAAATATATCTGTATTGCATGTGTAATTACTGCCATAAAATAGGGGCAAAATTGTGAGCGTGTCATCAGAGGAAAGAGTTGTATTTCTACAAAACCATTAGTAAACGAGGCCAGTGATAGGAAGACAATGAAAGGACATACAAAAACAAAGTAAATGATGAAAGATGGATTGTAATTTAAATAAATTAAGGGTTTATTTGGGGAACCAGATGGAAAGACCAATTTGAAATTATGTAACAAAATAGAGATGATAGATGCATGATTATATATGGATCAAGGATTACTGCACTCTAAAAACAGTTGGGTCAAAAATAACCCAAATATGGGTCAAAAATGGACCAATCCTCTTCTTGAGTCAAGAAATGGGTCTTTTAGTGTAAAACTACTCATAAATATTAGTCAGATCATTTACTTGGGTCAAAAGGTTGGGTCATTTTGTATAAAACAACCCAGAAAGTTGGGTCAAATTGACCCATGAAGTGGATCGGTCCATCACAACGGGCCAATACAGAGTCCGCATCACTGCAGGCGCTGCACCGATCCGCCAGTCGATCTCCCGCTCCCTCCTGCCCTCACCCATGAACAAGACCCCAAGATGCTTGAACTCCTCCACTTGGGGCAGGATCTCATCCCAGACCCAGAGAGGCCACTCCACCCTTTTCTGACTGAGGACCATGGTCTCAGATTTGGAGGTGCTGATTTTCATTCCAACTGCTTCACGAGTCAAAATTATTTATATACATTTTATATACGCTTTTACAATATACCATTTTTTCTCAACCATTAACCTGAAGTGGGCACTTCCGTCTTTTGTCTCTTCCCATTGTTGAAGGTTGCTTACATTTATGGCGAGTATGTTATGACGCAAAGCCTCGGAAAAAAAATACACAAACTGAGCAATGACTGATGCAGATTTTCGTCTGCCGATAGTCAGTATAGATGGTCCTTTTGGATTAAATTTACCAAATTGTGACTTAGGCTATTTCAGCCCGATGTCAGCCATGTGTCATTTTCCTCAGAGTTCATGTTGTACCTCATTGTTGGGTTTACTTGCAGATCAGGAGCGGGTGGGGTTTGAGTCCAGCTGGAGAGGTGACTATGAATGATGGACAAACAAGTGGTTGAGGTGGGAATGTGTGTCGGATGAGACTTTTTCCACATTACCAAGAAAGACACAAAGCTGCAGCAGAAAACATGAAGTGGGTTAATATGTTACAAGTGTCATACAGATTTGTGATCAAGGACAGGAGATGGTGTACCAGGTCAAGGGTGGGCTGAAGGATTGAGGTGATAACAAAGGTTTATGGGAAGCTACTATTGCAACATAGAATACAACTAAAAAAAAGAAAGAAAAAAATCATTGGAGCAGGTGCTTATTTGTGAATGATACTTTGTCAGGGTACACATTTCAGTAGGGACTTTTTAATGTTTGTTTTAACACGAGGTTATAATGCTGACATGCTATTGTTCGGAATTTTACATCAATTGGAGTTATTTTTTATTTTTTTCATTTATAGTGTCTGGTCTGGTAAGCATGCCAGCCTCATACTTCTAAAGCTCTGGGTTAGACACTGGGGCGACTTGTTTGGGGACTTGCATGCTCTTCCCATGCTTGAGTGGACTTTTTCCAGGTTTTTCTGCTTCCTCCTACTTTCCAAAACCATGAATGACAGGTTTATTGAAGACTGTAAATCAGGAGTCTCAAACGCATTTTCATTGCAGGCCACATCGTAGTTATGATTTCCCTCACAAGGCCATTATATGACATTCACAGTCGAAAGTCATAAATATATAATCATGTCATGTCAAGTCAAGTGTGCAGTAGGAACCTCAAGTTATGAACTATGGATCCCATTGTCCCGTTTATAACTTGAAACCGACACAATTGTGGTCAAATCAAAGTAATGTAAACCATTGAAATGAATGGAAATGCAATTAATACGTTACAGCACCAAAACTAAGTTATACATACCTTCTTCTTTGGGTTTTTTTTTTGTTATGTTTTTGTTTTTTGACCTGTGTGTGGTTACAAAATATATATACTGTATTGTGATTTCGAAATGAGTGAAAACACAATATTAAAAACAAATGAAACTCTTAAAAAACATGATAGCTATTGGTTTCTCAGTACATGTACAAAAGAAGGGGAACGGGGAGGAGGATCCTTCAGTGTGTCACACCGCGGTGAGGTTGTCTTGTCATTTCTTGTTTTATTTTGAAAATTCTGACTCCTTTCGTTTCAGGTCACTTGCCTTTCCTCATGTGGTGTCAGTGTCAACCGTGATTCCTGATTGTGTCCACCTGTTTCCCATTACCCTCATGTGTTAAATGGTCTGCGTTTCCCCTGTCTTGTGCCTAAGTGTTTTCGTCAGAGCCACTCAAGCCAGCCTTGTTGTCCTCAGCCTTGTTGTCCTCAGCCTTGTTGTCCTCAGCCTTGTTGTCCTCAGCCTTGTCCTGTATCTAGTCATAACTTTGATTTGTATTTTTGTATAGCCACAGTATGGTTTTGTTTAGGAATTATATTGTTTTGTTTGTAGTTTAGACGTTCTCCCTTTTTGGAGCGCCTTTAGTTAACTTTTAATAGCCTTTGTTTTTTCCCTCTAAACGAGGAGGTTTTTTTTGTTTAATAAATATTTGCCTTGGCCTCAAACCCCTATCTCTGCGTCTGAGTCCTAAAACTGCCACGTCTTGTCACAGTGAAAAAGAGTTTTCTTCCATGATAACATGAGGGAATTCTGATTCAAGTGTTTTTTTTTGTCATTTAAAAGATACATTTACTGCACATTTCTTTATTATTATTATTATTATTATTATATCGTATTTTTTCTCATTAGTTTTACCTCATCTTACTGTATGTGTCTCTCGTGGCATTTCCTGAACTTACTCTGATTGATGAGGCAGCAAAATGACACATGGGTTCGGATGTCTCCATCAGAGTCAAGAGATTCGAGTGCAAATCGCCAATGGAACCAGTTTTGAGGGTTTTCTTGTTCACCCTGTGCGTGTTTTCTCCAAGTACTCATGCTCCCTCCGCCATTTGATATACCTGGTAAGATAATTGACAACTAAATTGGCCAGTGGTGTAAATGTGATTTTTTTTTTTTTTTTACTCTATGTACTATGTGGCTGTCTGGTGACCAGTATGCCGCCTCTCACCCAAAGCCAGGATGACCTCTAATTACCCACAACCCTTTAGAAAATGGATGGATGTGAGCGATATGATTAATGCATGCAGGTCAAAATCTGGTGGATAATCTCCCGTCATTGAACAGCGGCGATGTGCTGCTGGTACAAGTTCGATAACAATTCTCTCTGTTTTTGTCATGCAAAAAGCTAATCATTAAATGTAACATTTATTGTGTTTTGCATTCAAATATGTCGCTGCATTCTGTATCAACACTTAACTTGGAGACAATTCATTTGGCGTCGAGGACACTTTTTTCCATCAATCGAGAATGAGAAAGAAATAGCGTATTACACTGTGCTATATTCATCCAACCTGTCTAAAGTTTCAGTGTGTTAGTGAAACGATGGCACAGAGTTCCAAAAGGAAGAGATCTTGTTTTACATAAACTAGCTGTTTGCCTACTCTGTCTTCAAACCTTCCCGAGATCTGAGTGAGCAACTGGTTACAAAGCAAGCAATGCAGCTAATAACGCTACCCCCGCCCCTGATACATGGGCCGTCATTTGAGCCCTGCTGACCACGCAGGCAAGCATAGCTGCAGCCCCGGATAGACGCACTCACCGCTGACATTTCAAAGGTCCACCACTGTCACACGACTTGAACCTCTCCATTTTCGCTCACGTCTCCAACGGCCCTGAGTGGGAATGAGCTCAGCACTTGCACACCTCTCTCTGAATCTATCAGGACTTGGCAGATCACATGCTTTCACCCGAATGCAACAATAAAGAACATACGTGTTTCTCAGAACTTGCTGCAAGGAACCCATTTACAATAGAGCATATGTTGATCATACTGGAATCTATGTCCAATCTTTCCAATTATTTTAATGTTATAGAAAGCCCTCAGGTTTATCTCTGCCTGATTTGCATATTGTCTCGCGACATTTCAAAGGTATTCAAGGAATGTGCCCCGGGGATCCCAAAAGCAAGTACGAACATTCCAATGTTCTCGTTGACATTCCAGTCAACGGGAGGGTTGCAGCCCCCCACTACCCTCCAGCACATAAAGTGTGTTTTTTCAGTTGTAAAAATATTGACAAAAAGATACATTTTATTTAAATGTGTTTTAATTTTTATTCATACCTTCAAACATTGTGTTGTAATGCACATATAGAGTCACTGACCCCATTATTAGGGATGCCCAGGCAACATAAGGAATTGCAATTCTGTCTTTGGAAAAAAATTAACAAGACCAATAGCCAAGAGTAATAATAGAAAATATAAATCATACTCAGGTTTTTACACAATTTTAGCATAATTAATCTGTTAATATTGTGGCTGTTTCAGACTTTCAACAGTTCTACACCAGAGCAAACTACTGCCATGAAGGATGGGCAGTATGGTCTTGAAAATAAAATGTCATATTTTGCACCCCAATATATATATATATATATTTATATATATATTTATATATATATATATATATTTATATATATATATATATATATATATATATATATATATATATATATATATATATATATATATATATATATATATATATATATATATATTTATATATATATATATATATATATATATATATATTTATATATATATATATATTTATATGACCCTA
The DNA here is from genome assembly GCF_054856555.1 of Leptonotus elevatus. NCBI lineage: Eukaryota > Metazoa > Chordata > Actinopteri > Syngnathiformes > Syngnathidae > Leptonotus > Leptonotus elevatus. The sequence goes on from NC_141240.1 coordinate 16,417,224, forward strand.
ACCCAATTTACAGTATCGCAATCAGCTGTTTGTTGTTTACATTTGACCAAAACGCTTTGAGATAGCAACTGGTACGATCTGAGTGGAATAATTCTGACTTCCGGTATAGGCAGTGTATGTCAGCGATATGGTTTGACCAACGGAAATTCCTAAAATCAAAATCGTCATTAGAAATGTGTGTGTGTGTGTGTGTGTGTGTGTGTGTGTGTGTGTGTGTGTGTGTGTGTGTGTGTGTGTGTGTGTGTGTGTGCGTGCGTGCGTGTGCGTGCGTGTGTCTGTCGGGGTGTGTGTGTGGTGGTGTGTCTGTGCGTGCACGTTTTGCAATCGCCATTCAGAGTAAAACCAAACTAGAGCTCTCACGCTGCGTGGGTGGGGCAGGCGACCGTGGGGGGTGGGGGTCATCCAGGCTTTTCAAACAATGACTTCGCGCGGGAAAAGGGAAGCTTGCGGATGGGAGGAGCAAAGACAGGGGTGGGGTGGTGTTGGGGGATGGGAGTAAATAGAAGCTTTTTATCTCCAGTTTCCCACATCCTGTGAACGGCTCCTAACGCGGCCACCCAATTTGAAAGAATGAGTGGAATGCGTTCATTCACTCCCCGCCCCAACGACCGCCCCCTACCCCGCTCTTTGATGCGCAAACCGCTTAAGAGGCATTGTCAGTCAGCTCAAATAAAGACCATAGTCCTGGACTTCACTTTAGCCAATAAACCACCGTGTTTAATGTGGAAACAATCAGGTAAATGGCAGGGGGTTAGAATAGCTGGAATGCAGTTGATGGACTGCTAACCCCCCCCCCCCCCCCCCCCCGTTTATGGTACGAGGAGGCTTTACTATTAAAAGCAGAAAAGTAAACATTACCAATATTAAAACAGTACCGCTATCTATTTTCATCTTGCAAATGCATTTCAAAGTGTTATGGTTTAAGTATGTAACTTGAACTGCAAACGTGAGCACGTGAGTTTCTGTTGAATGCATGCTCCTTTTCTTCACAATGTCGTCAGTTTCCCGCTAAGTGAAGTTTACAGCGGAGGGTGTTTGGATTTGAATGACCCTCTCCCTCTCTCTTCTCATCCTCCTCCTTGTCCAACGTGAGTTCATTCCGCCTAATTCAAAGCGTCCCACCATTTTGGCGCGTTTTGATTCCCGCCACGTCTGTGTCTGGCGGGCTGGGTTACGGAGTTCACTCGATTTTCATGTCGGTGATTGACGTGAGTTTGGAGCGGACTCTCGCTCTCCTATTGGTGGGCAGTACGGAAAAGGGCGTTGTGGGGAGTAGTTGGTTACGCCCATTACTACCGCCATATAAACGTCCTCCCCCCCGCCTCTTGTTACCAAAGCCGGTGTCTGAGAGCAATCCTCGGGCTCGGAACGCCGTCTGTTTATGTCGTCGATTTGTACTCATTTGTTTACAAAACACTGAGGAGAAGCTGTGAACGTGCGTTTTGACTGAACGCAAACACGCCGCCTCTCGCAGGGACGACATTTTCGACTCTTCCTTTTCGGACGAAAGCGGGTTTCCCTCTATCCGGATGAAAGGATCCTTTGCGCATTTTTGTTCCTGCGACGTGGGCACGAGACACGGGAGAACCGCGCCAACAGGATTATAACTCAAGCCTCCTAAAAAGAAGAAGAAGAAAAAAACACAACCATAGTTATTTTATTTTTCAAGGGGACTTGAAATAAAGGAATGCTGCTTTCCAAGCTCAACTCCCTGGCTCATATTTCCACCGACATGCCGGCGAAGCTGCAAGTTCATCCAGGTTAGACGCCCTTCTTTTTTTCCCTTTTTTTTCCCCCTCCTTTCGCGCGGTCATGGAGGACAAGGCGCAGTAATGGCAGCCCTCTTTCAAGGGCGCCACTTATATATAGCCTATTCGACCCCAACTAGTCAATTGCTATAAAATCTATTCTAACGTAGAAGCATTTGTGTAGCATTTGGTGGCTGGTTGTAACCGGAGATGTGTGTGCGTGTTTATGTGCGCAGGGAAGGAACCCTTCGAGAAGCTCTACCAGATCGGGGCGGTGTTGGGCAGCGGGGGTTTCGGCACCGTGTATTCTGGAACTAGGACGTCAGACGGAGCAGCGGTTAGTATTCGAATTAATTATCAAGCTTGCTCATATCTATATCAGGGTGAAAATTACTGTGTTTTGACATCGATTCTGCTTGGCTTAGGTGGCTGTCAAACATGTCGCCAAGGACCGAATCTCCGAGTGGGGGGAGCTGGTGAGTGATGTTTATGATGCAGCCTTCATTTACTGATGTGTTAATGTTTGTGATCACGTGAATTAACGTGGCTTCGCCTCCTCCCCAGCCCAACGGCTCTAGGGTCCCGATGGAGATCGTGCTATTAAAAAAGGTTGGGACGGGCTTCAGGGGCGTCATCAAGATGCTGGACTGGTTCGAGCGGGCGGACAGCTTCATCATAGTCATGGAGAGGCCCGAAAATGTCAAGGATCTGTTCGACTTCATCACGGAAAAGGGCGCCCTGCCGGAGGAGCTGGCCCGCAGCTTCTTCCGCCAGGTGCTCGACGCCGTGCGTCACTGTCACAGCTGTGGCGTGGTGCACCGGGACATCAAGGACGAAAACATTCTCATTGACCTCCGGACGGGAGAGATCAAGCTCATCGACTTTGGCTCAGGAGCTCTGTTAAAGGACACCATTTACACAGACTTTGATGGTGAGGCATCACTTAATTTACTTTTGTTGTTTTTTTTGCTCGCTTGAAATACTGTTTGCATTTGATTCTATTTTTAAATTGCAAAGTGGATGTTTTGAAGCTGAATCATTCGAGTGTAGCAGCCCTCTAATACAAACCCAGAAACATTAGGCGCTTTGGCGCCTCCCATTGGCCGAATAGGGTATTTTTACAACTCAAAGTTTGTAAACAAAGTCACATGGCTGCTCCCCCGCCCACACGTAGTCTACTTGCTCTGCTCTCACGCACACATGCTTTGTCACAGCTCAGTGGCACCTAAGCGCAGATAACACACGCAAACAGGATTAACCTGATGCAGACTTTTTCATTTCAGGCACAATTTTAAGAGGCTGTTGGTTCTGAAGGGGTGGAACATATCTGGAGAGTTCCCTGTAAATTTCAATGGGAAATTAGTCTGGGGAATTTTGGAAATATTCCAAACTGGAAACAGTCCATGCAAATTAACTGGCAATTGAAGGTTATTTCCCTGAAAGCTATTTTAGGTTTGTTTGTCATAAATAGACATACATGCAAATGATAGCTTTTATAACCACCTGCATTACCTCACTATAATTAGTGCATTATTTTCACTTCATTTGAGCAGTGGCATAGAACACTCACAAAAAAAATCAGCCAAGTGATTGCTTGTATCTTAAAAATATCATAAACATTAACTCCTGGTTTATTCCCATAGAAAATGTCCAACTTGGAAAATTCACAAAATCTGTGGTGATCCTCATGGTCTGTTGTCTTCTTTTTAAAGGCACACGAGTTTACAGCCCACCCGAATGGATCAAATACCACCGCTATCAGGGGCGCTCGGCCACAGTTTGGTCGCTAGGTGTGTTGCTGTATGACATGGTGTGTGGAGACATCCCCTTCGAACACGACGAGGAGATCCTCCGAGGGCAGGTCCTTTTTAGGAGGAGAATCTCCGCCGGTAAGACTCACACAAGGCGATGAACAATTTCCTAATTTCTCTCGTGTTACAATAATGTGACTAACCAAATGGCCGCCCTCCTCTCTGCAGAGTGCCAGCAGCTGATCAAGTGGTGCCTGTCTTTGCGGCAGGCCGATCGGCCGTCTTTCGAGGACATCATCAACCACTCGTGGATGCAGAGCACGTCCTCTTCGGCGCTGCCGGCCACGCCGCAAACGGACAAGTTGAGCACGGAGATCAAGTTGCACAGCATCAGCCACGAGCCCTCGGCCTTCACGTCGACCGCCGTGGCCGTGGCGCTGTGACGGCGGGGAGAGAGAGAGAAAAGCACCATGTTGAGAACCTCGCCATCCTCGTGCCTCACTTGATTTACTCCCTGTGACCACATCAGACCACCATCTATCTCCGTGAATTGTGATGGCTGATTGTTAGCCTGTAGGAGGGCGTGCTCTGCTTGCAGAACAGCACATGTTGCCAGGAGAGTGTGAGTTATGTAACCACTCTGCTGCAGATTTGTTCTTAAAAGTGCCTTATGAGACTTTTTTGGGGGGGAGGGGGAGGGGGGCCTGGAAATACTTGAATATTTGGAATGCAAAAAAAAAAGGCTAATGTTTTTGATAGTCTTTCTTTTTTTTTATATGCTCAAGGCTTTATCTTATTTTTCCACTCATGGGCCTAGATCAGTGAAGCCTATGCCGTTGCGTTACAACCACTACTAGCACTACTACTGCTCAATCCAATCTTATTAGCAACCAGACAAACCTCACGGCTCTGGCAGCATCCTGTGCAAACAACAACACTGGACTTACCTCACCCGTTTCTTAACCACAGCATCTTGCCTTTTCTCCTTCTACGCTTCCTTCCTTCTTTATGGGTCACATTCGCACCCCAAACCACTCGCTCCTCAATGCAAAGTCAACCAATACCCGAATGCATCATCCTCTGCTCGCCTTCAAATTTTGGAGAGAGAAAAAAATGTCGAAACAGTGCCTCACACAGGTCTTAAACATTTGGTGGGAGGTATGAATTGTATAATATGGTATTTATTTTTTTCTGCGACAAGCTTCTTAACTAGATTTTATTTATTTTATTTATGAAAAGAATTATGGCTGTTCATATGTTTCATTCCAGTCACTGAAGGGCCCACCATTATTTAAGAGACAAAAGCAAAAATATTTTTTGACCATATTTATTATGGCTTGAACTTTGTTTTTTTGATAAAAGAGCAGACACGTGTGTGTGTGTGTTTGTGTGTGTCCTGTAAATAACTTGTAAATAGTTCCCAAAGCACTTCCATGTTAGTGTATTTGAACACTGAACGTCTACTGATGAACTGTTGGATGCAGCGTGCGTGTTTGTGTGAATGAAAGCGAGAATGGATGCAGCTTTGATTGTTCATTTCCTTCAACCATTCAGATTAGAATTGTAAATTATGTTAGAAATTATTTTTTTATACGAGTTCAATAAATATTTTTGTTACAATGTTGACTTTGGAGTCTTGTGTAATACTTCAACACAGATTATAAATGTATATTACGTTATTTAACGTCTATATAGATAATAAGTTTGGACTAAATTAATTTGAATATAATGTTTATTCGATTTTTGATTAATTATACATTTGATTTACTCAGAGTGAGTGATTAGGTAGTAAACATCTGCTTGCCAAATAGTGAGCCCACATTTACTGTAACTAGTCAATAGCCTCATAATATTGCCTTAAATACATTTTTTGAAAACTGGAAGTCGTTTGCAGTTGTTTATAGTATTAATTTACTACAAAATAAATAATTCAAGCGTACTACGATCGGCACTTTATAGAAAAGTGTTGGGGTGCCGTGGCATGAACAAGCAGCGCATATAATCACATCTTTCGCCATTTTGCATTGTTTAGGTGTGAAATAATCAAGTGAGATGGCGGTGGCGTGTCCCCGTGTGTTTAATCTCACTAACAAGCTCAAGATGCTCGTCTTGTTAATCTAGACACCAGCGGGCTATGAAGCTGCTAACCTGAACAGACGAGGGCTGCGCATTTAATCAGTCACCGTGCACCCAATGGGATTCCTCCCAACGACAACGCCCTCCATCCGCTGCCCCCACTAAAGAGAGAAAGATTTACTCAACAGCAAATTACATGGAGTTTAACAAGACTGCTGCTCCCAATGGAGTATGTGCCACATGGGTAGATGGAAACAGAAATAAAATAATGTAGATGGGAAGCCAAAACAACTGAACTGTATCTTCTGGCTCGAACCGTGTTGGAGTGGGGCATATCCACTCACTACACTGAACCAGAGCTATCTATGTATCTATCTATCTATCTATCTATCTATCTATCTATCTATCTATCTATCTATCTATCTATCTATCTATCTATCTATCTATCTATCTATCTATCTATCTATCTATCTATCTATCTACCTAGCTATCTAGCTAGCTAGCTAGCTAGCTATCTATCTACAGTTTTTAGCTAGCTAGCTATATTTGTATCACCCCTCTGTATACATACAGTCGTTGAAATTTGGCATACAATATATATATATCCATGCATATAAATCCCACAAAAGTACAGGGAGAACATGCAAACATCACATGGGAAGGCTGGAACTGAGATCCAAACCCTGATCTTATTGCAGGTGCAATATTTTCATGTCTCATTTGGGGACAACGAAATGAATTTCTGAGAACCTTTACAGACCCCAGCAAAGAGCAACGTTTTTTGTTGCAGGCAGCTTCTTCCACCGCCGTTGGGTAGCTGCACAAGTTGCATCGCACCACAGTCGGTTTCTGCGAATGTCTCCGAGCTTCATTTCCTCTCTCATTCGCAGAAACGGCACCATACGACAAATGAATGCCAGTAAACTGATGGAGGTGTGTGTCGGTTTATCACAACATTAATGCACACTTTCAACGGACAAGTTAAGTTTAAAGATGAGTCATCACTAAAACAGGACATGAGTGGGATTCCGAAAAGAAGACTCTAATGATAAATATTGTGGTTTGCCGTTATCTTATTACAGTGTGCCGTATCTTCCTCCTTCTTGCATTTTTAATCAGCGAGAGTGTTGTCCAACAGCTGATCATGTCTGTCCTCTTCCCGTAAGTGCTCGTTCCTCACTTGCATAATCAGCCACTCATCCGTCCTGACTGTTAGATTGGGTAATACTGACGGAAGCATCGCTCATCACTCCGACCCTCTTATCGCTCCGTCTCACTGACTCTGTCCCTTCCTTCACCTTCTTGCTTGCACAGCTACTATTCGCTAAAAGATGGGAAATTATGTGGACCCCTGGGTCAGTGTGTGACTCTAATTTATATATTTTTTAATACCAGTATTGTCATGGATAGAGCCTCAGTGTCTATTAAAACTGAGCATTAGTATTACTATTAGAAGATTTGTTTTTCATGTAGGTCTTGGATAGCATAATGAGCGAAGAGTGCGGCCGTCGTGCCCCATACGGGCCTGCCAGACATTTACTGTATATTATTGCAGTGAACATTTTATGGTATAGCTTATTTCAGTGTGTTCCGGTACATTCAATAGGGAAGCACAACACAATTCAAGAGGGACTCCAGTTTGCCTGGTCAAGAACAATTGAGAAAGGTGAAGGTGCAAAACTGAACATGTGCATTTCTCCCTTGAATCCTATCATGCTGTTTTTTGTCTGAACAATTGTCTGTGTATTCTTGTGTGTACTATTCTGAACCATTTACAGGTAGGAAGATAAAAAATCCAATATTTGAAATTGAAAACCCTTCTTGGCCAAAGCTGCAAAATGTTACATGTCTGCATGTAAAATTGTCAGATCGCTTTGCAAAGATAATCAACTGCAAAGCCCCCCCCCCCCCCCTACATCACTATTGAGAGTCTTGTAAATCCTGCATTCATTTAACTTTTTTCCAAGATTTGCTTTCTTAATTAAAATTTCTGTTATCGTGATCATTTTTAAAATGTAAATCGAATTGTGACACAAAGGACAATATAAGGGGGAAATAAATGTCAATTTTAGCAACTATGTAAAAATACTTAAAATAAATAAATAAACATTTTAAAGAATTTTTATTTCAATAATTTCAAATTACACAAATAATTGGTGCACCATTGATGAAAACATGAGGGATAATTGCATTGTAATTAAACATTTATAATACAATGTTATTAGCAAAATAAAAAATACTGTTTTAATACTGTTTTTTTTTAATATTATTTAATCTTTCAATGGCCTTGCACATTTGTCAGTTTTAAAAAACCAAATGTGGGCCCACACCTGGAAGGGAGCAACAACCCCCTCATTGTATCTCAGGATGTAAACATCATCACTCCAGGTTTAAACCAATGACAAAACCTTCACACATAAAAACCAAAGCACAACCCTTAGCCAATCCCTGTTCCTAGACTGATGGCGTGTCACCTTAACTGAGTCAAGCAGAGCAACCTCACACTTCCCGAGACTACTTGTTGACTATTTGTTATTCGCACTCATTTGAATTTGTTAGTCAACATCTGTTTAACACTCATGAGTGATGTGGGTTGCACTTTGTATTTTGTTGACATTGTAGCTTAATCAAACATTTCAAATTAGCCAGAGGTTTGAATGGTTGTTTTAATTTTGTCTTATGGGCCTTTATGCTGTCATATAGAATTGAGCATGGTCCTCGCCGGACTTACTGAATGTCACGTTGTCAAAACGTTTCGATTTCTTCCATGTCCTGCTCTCTTACTTTTTTTGTTTGTTTGTTTGTTTGTATAATTTAGTTTTGCACTTCCGTGTCCTGTCTGCTTTTGGACAAACTGATAAGAAGATGCAGTCATCACTCATCGTGATGCAGTCATCACACTAGCAAGTTGATGACATACTTGATTAGTTGGTAGGGATTAGAATCAATGGAGAACAGAAAAAGAAGAAAATTCCCCAACAAATGGCGACATTTATGGACGAGATCAAGTGTAGTTGTGGCCATGTAAAAAAAAAAGAAAAGAAGTTTGGTTCTCATGAGAACATGTTGCTGAACATCATCTAAAAGCAACACTCACATATTTTATTCACTCTTTGAGACCTGAACCCATGACCTTTACACTGTAACTCAAAAAGATCAGTCACATTACAGGTTTAGATTGAACTTTTAAAAAGCCAACAGCAAATTTGTTTCACAGCCACTGGGTCTAGTGATGGTCGTAAATTGAAGTCATAAAAATATCTGTTTGAGCGTGGAATCATTAACTCATTCACTGCTGTTGACGGCTATAAACGTCAAAAATTCATTTGAACTATTTCTATTAGTTTAACATTTTTTTCCACTTTTGTTAACAAGAGTATGAAAACCTATGGAAAAAATCTTTATTGTATATTTAGAACAGATATAAAATTTGTGATTAATCGTGAGTTAACTAGTGAAGTCATGCGATTAATTATTAATTAAAAATTTGAATCGTCTGATGAGATGATTATTAAAAATTAGGGGTGTCGGGCGATTATTATTTTTTTATCGGAATTAATCGCATGACTTCAATAGTTAACTCACGATTAACCACAAATGTATATCTGTTCTAAATGTGCAATAAAAAAAATCGAGGTTTTTATACTCTTGTTAACAAAAGTAGGGAAAAAAAGTAAAACGAATAGAAAAATTCAAATGCATTTTTGACGTTTATAATCGTCAATGGCAGTGAATGAGTTCAAATAAATAAATAAATAAATAAAATGGTCTACCCTGATTTTTATGTTAAAATAAATGCATCAGATTGCATATTCAGGTGTACATTCCGTGTAAAATAGAAAAGAGCAGAGTGAAGCAAACAAGGCAGAGCACAACATTTTCTCATCAGAAAATGAGACGTGATGGTGTTCATTCATTCATTGACTCATTAAGTAGGAATGCGTAAACGTCTCCTGCTCGCTTCGTCTGCATGAGAAGACAGCCGGCAGTCATCCTCCCGCACCTGTATTCACATGAACGTCAACCTGCATGTGGAATTTGTTTTCACGTGCGAGCAGTGAGTGATTCAGGCACAGAGAAGCAACTCCCTGCCCCGCCTCAGGACTCCGACGCCGGGTCCCACGGGCCGAGGCCTTCCCTGGCACCTCCATGTCCAACATGTCTGGGCAAGGATGATGCGAGGAGGTCCGTGAGATGAAGGTGTCGGGAGGTTGGCACATGCATGAAGGTTTGGAAAAACAAAGTGATCCTATTTCAATCCAGGGAGAATTCCCACACAGTTGGTTGCATCAAGTTTTCCCAGGAAAACAGACTGAAACTCCTTTGTGACAACATGGGAACCAAAGGTCATATGCGCATGTTGGGAATTTCCAATTCAGCATCACAATGTTGTTTATTTACATTTTTAGTATTCTATATCAATTACATGTATTCTATTGCTGGTGTTGGGTTAAAACATTGTGGCTGCAAAATCGTCACTTTTCAGGAGACCCCGAAAACATTCAACCATAAACGTGTATCATCAAAGAGAATAAGACATTTTTTTAGATTGGTCAATCATTTGTAAGAATGACACCCACGTGTGGACAGACCAAAAGTATAGATTCCTGAAAAAATATTGATCTATTGTCCGACTTGTGAGTAAATGTAAAGGTTGCATTTACAGTATGGTTGGCATACCGTATTAGCATATTTGGGCAACACACAAAAAAAATAATACAATACTACTATGGAAATAGTCAAGAATAAAATCAATTTTTTTTATGAAAATTAAGTTGTTATATTTCAAGAACTTTTTTTGTATATTTTTGGGGGTTTTCTTTGTTGTTTTTGTGATGAAAGTGTGCCTCGTTTAACATTGTTTTCCATCCTTATACTTGTATATTTACATATTTTTTCTTTTAAAAATACAAATTTCGTTTTTTTTTGTGTTAGCTGGTTATTTATATATCTAAATAGACCGGACTTAGAGGATGAAAACATCTTCTCAAATAAGCTTGTTTAAGAAGGGGAGGGGTCTATATGGGTCCCTAATTCGCTAACAAGGAAGTACGTTTTTTTTTTTTTTAAGAAGTGGTTTGATGGGAGCTACTTTCAGGTGTTTCGGAAACTCGCCTGGACTGAAGCGAGCAATTTCCGTAAGTACGTATTGCACAATATTTGTGAAAAAGTAAGATGGTCTTGAGCCAAGGCAGAACGTTGTTGATTTTAGCTGCATGATTAACTGTTTTCGCTACATTTTTTTTTTTGATCAACTGTATCAAATTCAGACATGGTAATTGAGTGGTTCCTGGCGGTGTTACATTATTTTGTGACTTTGCTAATATTTGACCAGGCGGATTGTACCTTTTCACGAAAATAGCAAGCAAATTCATTTCATTTATCTGCTGAACGGAGTTCTGGTGCTATATATTTTGAAAATGATCTTATATTTTATCTTTGGAGGTAATGATGTCAATAATGTGACCTTGAGTGTGTGTCTGACTTTTCGCATGTATAAAGAACAGGCGTATTCCTGTGTCATTTAATGGGTATGCTGCAGACCTTTTTTTGCTGCAAAGTTCCAAATTCTTATGTAGATAATAAGCAGAGCATAACATGTATCCAAGAAACCCTCGATCTTATTCAGATCCTGCTGACTTTTGCAAGGTCACCACAATGATAATGTCCACAAGAGAAAAAAGAGTGTGAAGTCGAAGCGAGAATTACGAGTTCTTAATGTTGAACTTGTCTTTTTTTTTTGTGCCCTTCGGTTAAGCATTAGCAGTGAGCAGCTTTCCCAGGCCTGGCAGGCTTCTGTGGGAGTCCAGGAAGTGAGTGCGCTCGCTCAGTGTGTCTCTGTGTTTGTCTCCAGGATGCCTGTTGGGTTTCCAAGGTAATGGGGGAGTGCGTTGCCTGAGCCAGGGGCGACCCTGACTCTCTCTTTGGCCAGTTCCTTAAGCAGCCAGATAGGCTGCGAGATGGGGAGGCAAAGCGAAAGGTTATGGGAATAGGAACTTGAAGAAGCCACGTTGAATAGATCAAGACATAATCATGAGCGAAAAGGTTCTTTTGGGCATTCATGTTGGGGTTACTTTTAGTTTGTTTATCTTAAAAGACGTGGATACGGCAGGAATAGAATACATATTAGTTTTTGTTTCTTCATCACTAGATGTAAAAAAAAAAAAAAAAAGACAAAAGCTAAAAACGTTTCAGTACTTAGTATACACCTGCCACCAATTCAAGTGCCGATGATTTACCCCAAAATAAATGACAGCAGGCTTTTCCTATTTTTTTGTCATTCTAGCATAAACCTGGTTGTTTTGTGCTGACACTGACTGCTACTTGGAACTGTTCCTAATTCTTCCCCTCTTGTCTGAGGCTCCAGTTCCAGCTCAAGGAAAACAGCACCAAATGCTGCCAGCATCATGCGTCACATGTGACATGTGGGAAAATGTGTGCAGGAAAACACGACTGAGGCTATATAAAAATGTTCTCCCTCTATACAGTAGATTAAAAAAAATACAATTCAAAATGCATTCTTTTTTTGTCATATGTCATTTCAAACAAATCTCAAGAGCTTGATGTAATTAGTCTGATGCCTCCGTAACAGAGTAATGTCTGGCAGTTGATCTCGGTGAAACAAGCAGTACCAGATGTCCTTAGACGACTTTTGTTTGGAAATTGTCCAATAATAAAAAAAGTAAATAATGGATGGGTTCAATGTTTGTATCCGCGTCGTAGTTATTGAGTGTGAAAATAATTTGAAGGTGAAATAGTTGGCTGGCGAACTGAAGTTTAATGGTTTTGCCACTAAAACTAATAATAGTAAAAGTTGAAATGACTCATCAGTCAAAGCCGGTTCGATAGTCATTGAAATAATCACAGCTATTTGCAACCCCTTTGTTATTTTTAATTGAAAGACTTGTTAAAAGACTTTTAATTGTGCCGTTTTGATCTTAAAGACACAGCTTCAGCAAATAAAAAACATAATCATTCATTTGTGCTGAACTGTAACGTACAATAACAGCATGGATGACTTAATAATAAAATACAAATGTATTAAGTGTTCCACAGTTTCTGTTGATGTCTGGAACCTGCTCTTCCGGCGAGCTTTGTGGTGAATAGCGAACAACAAGGTAGACAAGCAGGCTTGCAACCAGGTCAACCAGGTTGACCTGTTTCGGGTTACTCGTCCACATGGAAGAATCTGGGTGGGACTATTGAGTTTCACCTCAAATATTTATGCTAAAGGTCACTGAGACCAGAAGCAGATGATACAAGAAATAGCCTTCCATCCCTCAAAGTGGAGAGTAAACAGTGTTATTCATTTCAGGGGGTTCTCTACCCCCCCAACAAAAAAACAACAACAGTCAAATTGCACGCCATCACCTGGTAGAATTCAACAAGTAGTAAAAGTGGTGAGACCTCATGCAGGCCTTGAAGGAGATGCCGGGGGAGCGCCACATTCCACTTGGCTGACTGAAACGCGCCGGACACGTAGTCCTGGTGGCTGCCATATCCTTCAAGGGAAAAGGTCAACATCCCCTCCCTCGCTGTGAGGGCAAAGACTACAACTCGCAATTAGTGCTCGGTGTCTTTGTTGTGTTATGAAACGCGCGCACAGTCATTGAACTGTGAGTCATGCGTTTGCTGTGATGTTTAATTGTGCTTGCCATAAAAAAAAAAAACAACAACATAAAATTGTACTGAGAAATTGGCGGCAAATTGGGGCAGCGGTTGGCAGAGACCCACTAGATTCAGCAGGTAGTGCTGTTTTTTTATTTATTTTATTTTTTTATAATACCCATCCGTTCAATTCCTTTTAAAAACGAATGTCTGCTATTTTGTGCATTGCCATAGGAGACAAGTTGAAAGAACATGTCGTTCGGAGGAGAACTTGCCTCACTCCTTTTTTTCCACATAAAAAGACCACTGCATTGTAAACGAGAACACAGTGTATCACTTTGATCAGCAGCAATAATGCCATTGCTGAATCGCCCCTCGGCGCGGTGAACAAGACGTCGGATGCCATTTCCTTCTTTTGCAATAACCACGAGTGTTTGCCTCCAAGCACGAGTTGTGAGTCGTCATCCGAGAATGCGTGATTGCTTGTGATGAATGCGATTAAAGTGTTCTACCTTTGCACTTTGACTCTCTTTTTAATCCCCTCTTCCTGTTTGCCTTAGCAAATATTTGTCATACCCTCCACACCCACGCGCTTTCCCATTAAGCCCCTCCTCCCGTCCGCCACACACACGCACACACACGCACGCACGCACACACACACGTGCTGGCTTCCAGTAAAGATGCAGCCTCAAACACTTCCCCATTCCTGAAAGACCAATAAAGAACTGTGATGTGGCAACACTTCAGCTTCTGCTTGCTTGTGCTGACAGGATGTGCGTGTATGTGTGTGGGTGCGGGTGGGGGGGGGGGGGGGTGTTGGCCTCGGGCAGAAAGACATTATGTGTGTGTTTGGAAATACAATGCTGGACACCGATGTTGATAAATTTGAGACCGTGCTGTGGTGCATTGTCACTATAGGAAGTGATGAAGGCGAGGACTTACGTTTAACCTTCCTGTTATATCAAACTGAATTGTACATCTAAAGAATAATAATAATAGTACATGTCATAATAATAATAAAATGTGTATTTTCAAACAGTATAGCACATCTTCCTTTGGTCTTGTTCTTTCCTTTTTATCCATGTTGTTACTTTCAAATTATTTTATATATATATATATATCTCCAAGACGATTCGATATGCATCTCGATACACGGGGTGCGATCCGGTACTAGGACGTTTCGATTTTCAAATGGAACGATTCTGTTTGGTTCGATTCAGTAGAATTACGATTCAGTTCAATTCGGTGCAACGATTATTTGATTACTCGACAACTAGTCAATTGCCAAATTCAATTATAATTATTTTGATACTCCATTAATTGTTTGAATATCTTGTTGTCTGCTTTTATTTTGGAAAACAATGATCAACATTTTTGCATATGTAATGCTGACATGTTACAGACCAAATTAGTAAGTATGAGTTCTTTTAACATGCATCTGCCTAACAAAATGCAACACTTGTAAGTATTATTTTAAGGTTCTTCAATATTTAGGCAATATTGTTTTTTGAACATTTGAGTATGATTTTCATTCAATATTTTTCATGACTGGACGGGCTAAATAGTTGTCTGCCATGTCATCCTTCGTTTCCCCCCGTAACTTTCGAGCAAGCCCAAGGGGCGATTCAAAGTTGTTTTATGCGGCTCGGGGGCAATGTAGTTACGTTTTGGAGCAGAAATATTCCCGTTTTTATCCCTCCTCAGTTCGCGACAGAACGGCTTGTTTGCTAACACTCGCTAGCAGCAGCATGCAGCGCCGGCAGATATAAGCAATGCGTCATTGGTTTGGAGCAATGTTGAGAATAAACTGTAAACAATCACGTGAGTCACTGGCCGCATGGAGGATTGTGGGATTACTGTATGCAAATAGCCATGTTTCCCCCCCTCCTCGTCATTGGCGACGTGGCGAACGGCTAGCGCGCACCCTGTTGCAAGTGTACCTGCATTATAAAATCGATTTATAACGTTTTGACCGGACCATCGGCCGGTTTGAGCTATTTTTAGACCGATTCATTAGTCCGTGTGCCGGTGCACTTGCATCGTTCAAATCGTTTTTTGTTACATCCCTAATATATATATATATATGCATACACTTTCAATGCAAGGTTGTCGCCACTGAAACACACAGCTTGATGACGTATGAACAATTGATGTACCTTCTAATGAGCACCGTGTCAAAGCTTGGCGATCATTTAAATGAAAAATAGTGTCAAAGGGAAACGTGCATCACTGTTTGCAACACTTGATAAACCTCCATTAAAAGAAGCAAACCCAATTTATTCTTATTCAGCTCCTATTTGTTTTCCAATTAGCCTAAATCACTGAACAAATGACAAGAGGATGAAGCTTTAGTGACACATGCTTACATTTCCAAGGTTATCACATGCAAATGAAGGCAGACTATTCACTTGGTCACAGCTTCCTGAAGATGAGATGTGAATGGCTGCCTCTCTTCCAAATGTATTATTGTCCCTCACAATGTCACGTGACCAGATATCATGATATCGGCTTACACGGGATACAGTAGTTCTGTTAGCCGAGGTTGATGGACTTTCTGTTTTGTACAGTATAACTGCAAACGATGACATTATGTAACATTTATTGTTGATTTAAAAGCTACTATTGTCAGCAGAATTCTAACTTCTTTCAGCGCGGCTGGTCATTTCAACACACTGGAGCTCCTGTGACTGCCGACGGTGCATTCCAGCAGCATCACACGTAGGAGGAAGAGTAAAGATCAGATCCTGTTTTTTGAACCTTTCCGAGTTCACAATGACATTCCACTGCTATTAATGAACTCTTACCAAACAGCCGGATGGAAAATCCAGAGAGAACATTCAGCCAAGATCACAAACTCCTGACACACCCTCGCTACACATTAGTTATCACATGTTTGCTCACAGTCAGGGAAGCCTGATCGCACTAATCAAGTCGAAGTGGAATTTCATGGCTTGTGTTCGTTCCCTCCTGATGCGATACGGGGCCTCCGTAAAACGGTTTCCTAAAACTTCAGCAGTGATCATCTACACACGTTCAAGTTGCACAAATGCATGAGAAACTGCAGCAAATCAAACAATAGAATGCTAAAGAAAGAAAAATATGGGGGTCTGTAACATTGGTTAATATAATGTGTGTGTGTGTATATATATATATATATATATTTACAGTATATATAACATATAACATCACACACCTGTGGAAACAGGGGCCATGTTGGAGGTCGGCACATTGTTTTGTTCCGGTGCTTATTGAGGGTTTGAATAAATGAATTGATTGAGGCAAAATGAATTACTGAGCAATGATTGGCTGCAGTTAGGAAGAACAAAGTCGAATTTCACTTTTTACTCGCACTCATTTGTAATCAACAGAGTGAGAAGACTTTGTCAAGGAAAAGATGGAGGAGGGATTTCATGAATCAGCAGAGCTTGATTGATTGATTGATTGATTGATTGATTGATTGATTGATTGATTGATTGATTGATTGAACATTTCAGTAAATATGCCAGAATTAGCCAAAAGCTGATCTCAATCTGGCCATGGATGCCCGCAGCCCATACATTCAATTCGTTGAAGGTAAGCCTTAACACTTGATAATTTTTTTTTTTTTTTAAGTGTACTGTACATATATTTTAGTTGAGCTGTCTTTTATTATACAGTACATATGCACAAGTGAAATATAGGATTCTGAACTCTCCATGCTATTGGCTATCTATCCTTGAGGTCAACTTACCAAGCTTATATGCAACATTTCTAAGATGAACATCATGCAAATCAACTTGCGATTGTGATTGGTTAGTTCAGATCCAATCATGAACCAGAAGTGTTGACATCATCCAAATGATGCGTTTTATTGGTTTAAAGACGTGAATATGTCATCTATGGGTCTGAAGGGTTAATTAAGTCAGGTGTCAGATAATCCGGGTGATGACGTCCCTATTTTAATTGTGCTTGTCTACTCGCACAGTTGGGTGGTTTCATTTGAGAAAGGATCGTCATCATCGTTTTTTTTTTTTTTTTTTTAACAGCCGCTTTGTTATTATGTCATGTCTTTGCCACTGCATTCAAAGCTTCTCTACATTTTGTCAACTTTTTAGCACTCACTTTAGCAAATCTAAAATCTAAGTGGACTGGAAAATTCATAACATATCTGATATTAACGAATTAGCGTTATACGGACAAAATAAACAAATGAAAACAAACAAAAACAAACCTCCAACATAATGACAAATACATATCACATGATCGAAAACTATCTATAATCCCCATAAAGTGCTATTATTTGATACATTTCCTGTCTGTCTTCCTGTCACTTCTCACATAACTCCCTAGTTTGTCCATTAACAACCCAGTGGTTGTGTTACAAATGACTACTTTGGCCTGTGGGGCAAATGTGGCTCTGCCCCATAAACCTTTTATTGTTTATCTGTTTGTTTTATTGTTCAAATTCTATTTGAGGCTTCACAATGCATCACATATGAAATGTATTACCTGTGCAAGTAAGTACAGTACTTTACATTACTTGGAGGGAAACAAAGTACAGCAGAAAATAATTATTTTCTAGAATCAGATGTTTTGGTCACTGCTTGCACCTCGATCAAATTCACCAAAAAGAAAAAAAAAACTCCATCCACCGGTCGGAAACCCCAGTATGGCAAAGCGCCGTCTGCTAAATTCCCAAACACGCTTAAAAAAAAAGGTTTGCACCAGCACGAAAATCAAGAAGCAGCAGTTTTTAATCCCCAAGTGCACATGACCCGCCTACAAAAATAGAGCCCAAAAAAAGTGGCAATTGACTCCGAACAGCCACGAGCAAACATGACTATTCTCGTTAACAGGGTAAAGTAGGGGTGAAAAAGTGGTATTGAGTGTCATGCAAAAGTATCTGCCCCTACAACCCAATACACACTCACTCAAGCACACAGTGGCGCATAAAACTTGCTGACGCCTCTGCCTTCCTACCTGAGGAAGGAGTCAAAAAGGAGAGCAGGGTGACTCTGACCCACTTCCATCCTTTCACGGCTAACATCCTGCCTCTCTACCCCTGTGTCGCTGTGACACACACACACACACACACACACACACACACACACACACACACACACACACACACACACACACACACACACACACACACACACACACACACACACACACACACACACACACACACACACACACACACACACACACACACACACCTAAGAGAGAGAGGT
Source organism: Leptonotus elevatus (assembly GCF_054856555.1). Lineage (NCBI taxonomy): Eukaryota > Metazoa > Chordata > Actinopteri > Syngnathiformes > Syngnathidae > Leptonotus > Leptonotus elevatus. The sequence goes on from NC_141240.1 coordinate 16,435,620, forward strand.
CACTGGCTAACTGGGCCAGAGCACTTGTGTAACGGGCTTATTACCGCACAGTTGTTGGATGTGAGGCAGGTTGGATGGATGGAGAATTAAAAGGAGTTCAAAACATAACATGGAGGTGGGGCTGCACCAGTGACCATTCAACAGCCAATTGAGAGATTCCTGTACCACTGCCTTTGTTTTGCTCATGCAAAAAAAGGCCTGTCATCATTTTGCAGGCAATTAAAAGGGACATGAGATTTAGGCTGGGAGCTAAAATTAAGCACAGCGATTGCACTTTACAACTGTCATGTGACACAATTTACATTATAGTGGACCTCCAAAATCCAAAATAATCCATTCCAGGATACCGGCTGACTGCCAGGTTGTTCTAAATTATTTTCCAACTTCAAATAACCTATAATACAATTCAACAGCAGTTGAACAACTCACCCTTGAAAGATGCTTGTTGCCGGCAATCAAAAGGCAGCAGGAAGGTTTTGGCAGAGCGATACTGTCACTCAGTGGTGTTTCATTGTTACTACTGAAGGTGTAGCACATGACAGTACAGGATGTCAGAAAGCAAGATAAGAACACACTTTTAGCTTTGGTAATATGTACCGTAGAAGAAATTGGCAGGTTGATTAATATAGTCATGATATAGAAATCAGCTGCTGTACACACGATCTATCATTAGCATCAGTTACAAATTACAATACCACGTTGGGACTCCAAACCTTCAGTAAAAATTCAAATGGAAAGTACGAGGGTCAGTCAATAAATAAGGTGAATTTTTCGGTATAAGGACTTCTAATACAGACAGAAGCTGACTTTTTTTTTCTTTCTTCAACGTAGTGTCCCAGCGCAGTAACACACTTTTCCCATCTGTGCGCAAGCTTCCGTATTCCCTCAGCGTAAAAATCTTTGGACTGATGTCGCTCTCACAACACTCTTGACTTTGTCACTTTCAAACTTCTTTAAACAATTTAGCCCACTTGTAGACATTTTTTTCCCCCCCGACTGAAACACGTGGCAACATACACAGTTTACATTCTCCTATGAATTATAACTGGTTTGTACCCTTCAGCAACTGCCCGCTGTTCAATCCTGGAGCATGCTTCTTGGTCGGCCAAAAGTTTTTCTTTAATCTACAAAATAAATTAAATCCATGTGAAAAAGAAGTGAAACACACACACATATATATGTGTGTGTGTTTCACTTCTTTTTTTATATATATATATATATGTGTGTGTTTCACTTCTTTTTCACATGGATTTAATTTATTATATAATAATAATAATAATAATATAAGTAAGCTTCTATCTGTATTAGAAGTCCTTATACTGAAAAATTCACCTTATTTATTGAATGACCCTTGTACAAATTTGTATTGTGATCCAAAATATACACTGTCGGCAGTGGGTGTTATTTATTAATTTATTTTAATTGACTTATTTGACAAATTATTGACTACTCCAAAGTGTTGAAAATGGCTTGCTCTCTTTGATGATGCAATATGAACAAACATGCCGTGGGTCTCCTTAAAAGTGACAAATTTGTTGGTCCAAGGTTTTGGCCTGACGCCAGCTCCAATTAGCAAGCAACATGAAGTAGATACAACTTTATTTGCTTTAGTGTATTTATTGTTTAGATTATATTTGTGACGGGCAGGGGTATTGTCACTAGACTTTGAGTTTAGCCATACTCAATTGATAAACTCCTTCAAAGGGACCAAAATCACAAATGTTTTTTTTTTGGTCCTTTTTTTCTTTTGAGGCTCTGGCAGCAAAAACAAAAGGATGGCGTCCGGCATACGTTTCCTGTGGGACATGATCTGGTACAGGCGGACTTCAGCGGCAATGACCTCTGTTTCTGTTTGATGACCCCCGCTGAGGAATTTGTCGTACTTGCAAGTCAACACTATTAAAGATAAAAATAACAGGAAGACTCCGGGGGTGACACTGGTTTTCCGGTACGGAAAGAGCCACAGTGGTAAAATTGTGTAATAATTGTGTTGATGTTGTAAGCTTTCGTGTACACTTTAGAGCTGCTGCTCCTCAACATAGAGAGGAGCCAGATGAGGTCGAGCTGGTTTGGATATTCCTGGACGCCTCCATGGTAAAGTATTCCGCCCCAGAGAAGACCAAGGACATGCTCAAGAGACGACATCTATCTGGGAGCATCACAAGATGGAAAAGCTGAATAAAATGGCTGAGGGTAGTCTGGGCTTCCCTGCTGCCCTTGTGACCCAGATAAAGAGACGGTCTAGTAGTGGTTAGCTCTTGTGCCACATACTTCTGAAGTTCTGGGTTCAATTGTCAACATGTGCCCCCCTGCCAGTTGCTGGTGACAGAGTCTTGTTTCCTGCCTCTTGCCCACAGTCAGCCAGCTTAGGCTCCACTCAGCCACCACTCAAATGAGGACAGATGCAAAAAAATATGTACATATATTAACACACAGCTGTCCCTCAAACTCATATATAAATAATAAAATAATGATCAAAATAAATAAAAAGATTATTTGCTCATTGGGAAGACTAATAAAGAGCTATTATCTTGTGTACATGGTTTTTTTTTAAAGAAAGAAAAGGGAAAAAAACAGCTTTTACTGCCACCTGGTGAATTATTTGCAACACTGCAAGCTACACAATATCCCTTCAAAGTATTATACGTCACTAATTAACAATTTGTCTCACAAATCAACGAGCATAATAGCATAATTTTAAAACGGTTAAAATAATGTAAATAATGTTTTAGAGTTTTTTGTGTGTGCTTTTTTACAACCTCTGGGAAGGAGGGTATCAGTATTGTATATCTTGACTTGGAAATATTAACCGCAAAAGTGTTTCAAATCTGACCGAAAGTAAGAGCATCTCTTGTACACAACACTCCTATAGGAACTCTATAGATTTGAATTGGATTCAGGTCTGACCTCTGGCATGACAGTGTCAGTAAGCAATGTAATCAATTGTGCAGTATTTCATTCCTTTTCAACATTAAAAGTTGTAAAATATTTTTTTTTAATACATTTTCTCCTCATGGTGTACAGTATTGTTTTGATAGCCACTGTAGGAAATTGTAACCACCAAATGCTAACTAAGCCTGTATACATGCATGGCAAATTGGAGGATGTTGGAGCAATATCTGCATGGTTCTTTGTTTTTAATGTAACACAAGACTGAAGCCTTACAATACAGTATCATGCTAAATGTATGAATACATTTGATGCGATGGTTGAACAAATGTTTACTTCAAAGTATGTTGTCAGCATTTGTGGGCTAAATGTTTGGGCCTTTTTAAAATAGTTCTACTGAGGTTGTATTTGTTTTTACAGGGCACGCAGTATCAGTATCATGGGCCATAGACTGTAGGTTCCACACCTGCGCATAAAAAAACAAATATTTCAAAATATGTAAACATATGCCAACCAACAATGTTAAAATTTGTATCCAGTGGACCAAAAATTGACGTTTAGTGTTGACGTCTAGTTTTTTTAGATGCTCACTGTGCTGATCATATTTGCAGTTAGGATTTGCTCAGGTCTGAGGTCTCACATCATAGTTTGAACTCTATCGTTTCTCACCGAGCAACGCAGGCCTGCGAGAGTGCACTCACATAGCGAGTGTTGCTTTTTCGGCAGGCTTCCTTCAGTGTTGCAAAACGGTACAAAGACATTTGTTACACTCTCTCAAACCCTCTTTATGCTTTTAAACCGTTTTTGTTGCCACCATTATTAAAGTTTGAATGTGTTAAAAATGTCTCTGAACAGCGCATGCATGCAAGGTGCACGCATGTAGTGAGTGTTGAGATTTCGGCAAGTTTCGTTCAAGACTGCAAAACATTGCAATGGGATTCCTGGGAGAACCACGAGACAGGAAAGTCAAGGGCAGACAGGCAAGGCAGAGCAACTTTATTCATATAGCACATTTCATACACAAGGCAACTCAATGTGCTTCACGCAATCAAAAGTGCAACGTTTAGAAGCATTCACAAACTGTGAAAGTTAAAGACGACAGTTAGAGACATTCAAAAGCAAATAATAAAAGCAGCCCACCAAAATTATTAAGAGAACTTACAGTGACAACATTTAAAAGCAATCAGACGATCAATCCTTGGAAAAGAGCTGGAGCATCTTACATCGGCTTGTACTGAACAATCATCAGCAGAGCCTTAATTAGGCGGCTGTGGCTGATTTGCAGACTTGCAAATTGTGTCAAGCCCAGGTACACGTGCACCTTCTTAGAACAGGAGCGGGTTGTCAAAGAACGACACTCCTACAGCTGTACCACCGTCAGGGTGCTCTGAACTCTTCGTCCTCATAAGATAGCCCACACAATCGTTCATCGCCATGTCTTTACCTCGCCTGCACAAAAATGACATGTGCAAGAGAAACCTTTTGCTGTCTTTCTTTACTCCTCATCCTGAAAGTAGCAAATGTGAAACAAGCATCCTAATGTGCCCGAAATGCAATTCTATTAGTGGCTGTGCTTACCTGACATAGGCTCCAAAGAAGCCCAGTTCACTCAGACAATGACTTAGTTTGAGGGGCTTGCCTCTTCTCAGCAGGTAGTTCTGTGTAGGCACGGGCTGGATCTTATCCATCAGGATATAGGCCATCCTCTCCGGACTGTTTACTTTGCCAAGAACCTCACAGATATCTTGTCCGTAAATGTTGTTTCCTGGAATTATAGAAGTGTGATGACTTTATTTACCAAGGTCAAGCTTTCTGGATTTAGCAATGCATCAACAAGAGCAGTACTAACCCTAATGCATAAAATGCCACCATGCAGAAAACTGATCGATGTTTTGCTGCATGATGAAATGAATGCCTTTTATTTCTTTGACCGTACCTCCTCCTTCTCGCTGAGGCTTCAGGACAAAGCGATCCGGTGCCGCCAAAGCCATTGCTACCGTTTTGTCACCTTCTGCTCCCTTCAATTAAAATAAATAAATACACTTAAGAAATGTCACATAAAAGCATAGAACACTGTAATACATATGCTAGGCCAGTAGTTGGAAGTTTCTGTTATAAATAGTGTTGTATAAATGGGCCCTCAATTGCAGTATAGGGATGTAGACAGGAAAACAAGCTTGTACATTTTTTGGGCTCGTCTTCTATCCTCCCATAAGGAATGTTTCATCTTACTGACAATTTTTAATTTCATTCATTTCATTTTTGTTTTATGCTAGGATGCCTGTTTGGATTCATGAGAGCCTCTCAAAGAATGAACTTCACTGTTTGCATCGACTATTCAGAGTTTACTATCTCATTGTGAATCGTGATTTTCAGAAGTTAGGTGAACATTTTTTTCCCTGATGGTCTTTGCTTTCTTGGGAATTTGAATGAAACAGTCGTGTTAATGATTTCTGTAGAGATCAGCACTAGTAATTACTTGTAGATAATGGTTTTGTGTGAAAAAAAAGCTTTTGTGTAACTTGTATTGTGATTCACAGGCACAGCTTGTTGCTCACCATGTCCAAAGTGTAAAGGCCAGCAAAGGTGGCCCTCACTTGCTCCACTACTTGTGGCTGGTTGGGGAAGAAGCGTTCCAGAACACCGGGCTTAGCAAGCACCTGCTGCACCTTCTTAGTTCCAGCCAGGTGGGTGCTGATATCCGGACATTTCACAGCCAAAGAGCACTCCAACATTAGGCGGGCCTCCCAGGCCTATGAAAAAGAAGAAGAAAAGAACTGGAACAATTGAAACCTGTAGGGTGGCAATATCCAAGTATGATTTGTTTTTACATGTTAAGGATCCTGATGAGAAAAGGATCTCAGGTTTACTTAACTTTGGGATCCGATCAGTTATTTATTTATGCTCTCATTAAAAGAAAAAAAAAAGACATATTAGTTTACATTAATGTAATTAATTAATTAGTGTGTGCTCTGAATGCAGACATCCCAAAACCATAAAAATCTAAATATCTATATTTTTTAAATGTACATAAATGTTTTTCACATACCAGTGACGAAATGCTGCCGCAATGTTTGATGATGCATTTGAACATAGTGACGAGTCAATGTGTAGACTTAAGTCTGGGATTGATAACGATATGAATCAATGACTTTCATAATCAATGTATATGACTGATGCGTATAGTAAGAATCAAAAGGGACAGATTACTAATGAGCCATGGCTTCTACCCGTCAGCCCTACTTTCGAATGTTAATGTTGCAAATGATGATGTGATCGATGTAACCTGTAATAATGTGTCCGAAAGGAAAAAATGACTAAAACAAAACAAAAAGAAGTAGTACACTTCAGTGAGGAGTGTGGGTATTGAGACAGGGCCCAATTCACTACCTTTTCAGACTTGTAGTTGTGAGGCATATAGCCATTCCTGAAGTAGACCACTGCAACCTCCTGACGATCACTAAATTAGTGGGGCAAAACTGTATCAGAACAAGCAAAAAGACAAGTCTACACCGTTCTTCATGTTGGGTATTGATGGACAGAAGACACTTACACGAACAGTCTCTTGTTGTCATCAAGTTTTCCAGATTCAGAAATATCCTCAAAACGTTTCCGTATAGTGGCAATATTCCTGAAAATTATGGAAGACTGTGAAATTATCATTAAATGAAAAATGTTCAGTGAGGAAAGGATGCTTTTTTCCCCCAGAAAAGCTGCAAATGTTTCATTTTAAACATCAAGATGATTAAGGATTTTGCCAAGGTCTTAAGTAATCTATATCACAACTTACCCTTTCCACAGCTCATTCTCAATTATCCGTTGATCCACGATATTGAACTCATTCTCCTCCACCAGGAACATGACAACCGCTCTTTATTGAAAAGAGGGCTCCTGTTAAACACTTTACCACTACATAAATACATTGTACAATGTCAAATGAAGTTTTATTTATTGAATGATGTCTATTTAAGATATAAAAACTATTATGAGGCAATGAATTGTTGTTAAAAATAAGGTTTTTGGTGGACGTACCGCTTTGAACCATAAAGCTCCCAGGCCTTGGCCACAGCCTTGGCCAGTCCCACCGCAGGGTTGTTGTCAATGATGCACTTACTTTCTTTCAGCTGGCCAGCCACCTTAAGAATGTGTCTGTTGTATGAAGGAACATGACATTTTTGCCAATATTAAGAGACATTTAAAACAAAGGTCCACTTAAGAAATTCAGCGCAAACTCTGAGATCAAGTGGGTTTTTTTAAATAGGAAATTATAAAAGTTAAAATATTCTGTTCCAGGGTCAACCTGTCACAACCTTAAAACTTTTAGCTGTGCAAGCCATTTTTCAATCAACATTTCAACATACCGGTAGTCTTGTTAATATTACTTCCGTACATATAATTTTGTCATGCATGGCAGCAGTACTCATCCCTTCCACACTCAAGTTTTATCAGTCAACATTGTTTCCATTTTGTTCAGATTTTCTACATCGGGGGCTTTCTGGTGTTTTAGTCCCAAAAAACCTTAATGTCAGATATCAAATGATTTTGGGGCTACATGTTGACAACTACTTTACCGGTGTACATCAGGTATGCGTGAGGCGATGCCTCCAGCACCAACAGAAAAGGTGTTGATCTCGACCTGTTTGAGAGATGTGTGTCCATTCTCCTCCTGTTCCCACATGTAGTCAGATCGATTCAGACCCAACACAATTGACTGAGAGAAAAAAAAGGCAAGATGACTAAATTACAGACTGACACTAATGAAGACAGCATCTTCATTGTAAAAACAGCGTTTGCAGCAGTTTATCATGCAACGATATTAGTTTGCAGTGGTTCCAAAACATATTTGCGCCACGTACTGGTCCAAACAAGTACCGGTACATGCTTTTTCAGGGTGGGTGCTCATGGATGTTTTAACGACCTGTCAAGTGCATATTGGAGCATTTATGAATGACTTGCGCACTCGAAATTTCAATGGGGCCCCACACGGACGATGGTACCCCTATGCACTGTGTGTACTCTGCGTAATGGGAGCGGCGGCCCTGCGCAAAGATTCCTGAAGGCATGCTTAGCTAGACAAGCTTGATAAACAAGCTGGATTTACATACCTGCAATATTCCCTCTTTAAGGACCTGCTGGTGTATCTTGAACAACCTTGCAGTGAAATCATCCACAGTAATGGTGCTGGAATAAGAAAATATTTTAAAATAAAACGTGTTATCCTTTGTAATAATACTTTAAATGACTATAGACGGGTTCGACCTTTGTGCTAAAAATATGACCATATCCCACCATGCCATGCGGTCGTCTATTTTGAGACGCTGCTCTTACGAGAGAATCCTGTTATTACAATAGCACTTGCTATTTCACATGCAATGTATTCCAAATGAGTCAGTGGACAATTAAAATATTGCTGAAATCCTGGGTTTGCTCTCCGGCCGGTGGCCCTGGCGGGGCCCGGGGGTCGTCCTTTGGCGCTGCCGCGGCCTGGGGGGCCCTGAGGTGTTGCGCTTGCTCTGTTCCGGCGGGGGTCGTCGGCTCCCCTCTTTGGTGGAGATTTTCATGCATGCCAGATCCACCACACCAGCATCTACCGAAACTCAGACACAATCTGTTTCCTCCTCAGGTTATTGAATCGGTGGAGGCTGGTGTCTGCGGATCTCACGCGGCTTCGTCTGTCCTTCCTTCCTTTTCTCGGTCTCTCCTTTGGTCTCTTGAGGCCTCCCTGATTTTATGTTTTTTGGATTTGTTGGGGTCTGGATGTTTCTTGGGCTGGGGAGGAGTTCTGGTGGGGGGTGTCTGGTCGGTGCTGGATTTCACCTTCCTTGGTTTTCTTTGGTCCCCTCGGGTCTCCTGGTGTTCGGTTTAGGTGAACGGTATGAGATTTTTTCTAATAGGTTTTCTGGTGAGCTAACAAATACACGCACGCACGCACGCACGCACGCACGCACGCACATACACATACTCACCCACACAAAAAAAAAATATATATATATATATATATTAAAAAAAAAAAAAAAAAAAAAGAGCAATGATGATGACATTTCCGAATGAACAATACTGAGCTCTTAAAAAAAAAAAAAAAAAAAATATATATATATATATATATATATATATATATATATATATATATATATATGATACGATGAAAAAGTATTCTGAGACACAAGAAGGGGAAAAACCACTGCGATTGGCAGTGAAGATCCGTCGATAAGTCTGAGCGAAGTAAAAATCATGATATCTGCCCCAGCAGGTTCATACTTAGATGTTAGCGGATACAAAATAAATAAATAATTATCATTATTATTATTTTTACCCAGCCCATTTTACACCTTGAAGTATTTTCAGAACTACAAGAGTCAAGAACGCTATGACCGGTTTGTTTGTGGAGCTGCATAACCCAGGTTAGTGCAAGTACACTAAGGGAAGAGTAATTCTTTCTCAAAAGTTGTCTGATGCAAGTTTGACACCCGGGATTATCACAGAAAGATACTAGCGACGTAAGCGGGCGTTGTTTTTCCTTATTGTGGGATCTTGATGGATTTATTTATTTATTTTAACAGCTCGCTGTCACGTCGGAGCCCCTCCCCGCTTCGCTGTGCTCTGCCAGTCTACTTTCCGAAAAAAGGACATTGTAGAAGGTTTGAATTATTCACTCATAAGGTATATGCCACGGAGGAGGCGGGACTTCTGACTTGCTGGTTTTCACACATCAGCTTTGTTTCTGTTTCCTGTTTGCGACATGTGGGCCGCGTCCCAGTTCTTGCGCTTCCCACTTTTGTGCTCCTCGGTTGCGCGTTCCCGTCGACAGGTGCGAGTATGTCTGTCTCGCCCTGTGGTGGGAGCGCGAGTGTTGGAACGCGACCATCAGTGGCCGGAAACGACGCTGATGTGTGAAACCTGGAAGTTGGAAGTCCGTGGCATCTACCCCATAGCTTCTTCTTTAAATACAATAAAGCTCCCTTACTTCATGATTAATCTATCCAGCTATAACGTGGGAATGTACCCCAATATCAATATCCCACCTGGCAAGAGCCTCTTGCAGGAAGTCAGCATCCTGGCTGATCTTATCCACCAGTGTGTTGTAGTGAGTTTGCACTTCCATGGCTTGGAGGAAAAGACTTTTCGGCACAGGTGTGGGGAAAAGCGTGATGGGACCATATGTCACCACCTAAAATACAAATAGGAATGTGTAGCGCTATACTGCTGATTGCTTCTTTTTTTTCTCTATTTTTCTAGAAATTAGTTGAGTAGTTTGATGTATCCATGCTAGCTAACAAACAAAAAAAGAAGAAGACGGGAAATTCTCACCTCTGATGAGTTGCGGGATTCGTTAAGCCTCACAAGGAAACCATGCACGAGTGCTGAATCTTTTGCCACTTCTGCCAGTTGATTTATCAGGCTTGTGTTCATCAGTAACTCATTCCGTGTTCCATCAGCCATTCTGACTGACATGTGATATGTGAAAGACAGTCAAAGTAAATGGAAATATGTAGCATTCTGAACACACAGTGCTCAGAATTTGAGTGACCGTCCCTCTACTGCCCCAACGGACTAAACGCATGCCCATTTCTCCGAGACTTCTGGACGTCACATGACTAATTAACTTTGTCGATGAATAGGACATAATAAGATACATGTGAAAGCTGGACAGGTTGGATATTGCGGTTCCTTATTTATCAAGCACCAAGAGTACTTTTACAACTATAACGAGGTCAGACGGGGAGAAGTTGAACTACAATGGTGAGTCCTTGCAATCATATAAAGACTTGAAAGGTTCATCATCATTGTCATCCTGCCTCCATCGTTCACGGTGCTGTTACTTGTTATTTAACTCCCACTAAGAAAACAATTTTGTTAAACTGGAAAAAATAAATAAACACGCTACTAATATTAAAAAATACATTTCATTCAAAAATGTCAGAAAAATCAACTAGATAATTACATAGAAAGCTGCTCACCTATCATAAATATGCAGATCCTCGACCTTTGATTCCTCTTTGCCTGTGTAGAATGTCATCTGCCAACAACAATGTTATATGAAAATAAAATCTAACTTTTTCTCCAGGTTTTAGACTGCTGTTGTATAATGAAGGGCCACAAGAACATATTGGAGATCAACCCTTCTTATCTCCTCCTCCCCGACCTCGTGGGCGGGGCAGATGCCAGATGCTCTCTGTAGTCGTACCCCGACTCGCTGGAACCTAGTGTCCTAAATCGCTCACTTTGCACATACTTATGACATACGATGTAAATATTATTCACAAGTTGCTTTTGGGCTCATACACATATTTGCCGTTTCTTGTGGGACAGGTGCAGGGCAGTGGAATACGAGCAACTAACCGGGATTCAGCACCTCTGTTCTGTGGGGGGCTTTGGGGCAACAGTGCTTGGCAGGCCCCCAACCCATCCTCACCAGCGCTTATAGATGTTTATGCAAAACACCGCAAAGGTCCAGATGAACATACATTTGTGCTTGAAAGTTTATGAGCGCACTCTATGGGTGAGAAAAATACTTAATGCTCATAAAATCCAAAACACTGTGGCAATTGTTTTGACGTTTTCAGAGGTTGAAGTTGGCATGAGTAGAGATGTGCATGCGAATTTGGGGATTTATAGCATGTGGGTGCAGTTTTTTTCTAAATGGGAAAGAAAGAAAATACTTTAAAAAATAACTGAATAACATTACAACAAAAACAAATACCTCCTCCTACTGATTGAGTCAGGATTCATTCCTCTTTATGGTACTCATATTTTTCAAGATCAACCTGCACAATGCTTACCATCTTGCCCGCATCCGGAAAATGGCTCTCAGTATACCACTTGGGTATAATGAGTACGTTCTAATGCCTTTTGAGTTAACAAACACGCCTACAGATTTTCATGTCCCGGATAATGATGTCCTCTGGGACATGATTAACAAGTTTGTTTGTCTATCTTGATGACATTTTGATTTTTTTTTATTATCCCCATCTGAGCACATAAGGCATGTGCATCTAGTGCTACAGAGGCTGTCAAGGCTAAGAAAATTTAGTTTTATGTCTCCAAAACTACATTCCTCAGCTACATATTTGCTGTAGGTGAGCTGCATAGGGACCCAGGCAAGGTGCCTGCTGTTTCTATACTCAACAAAAATGTAAACGCAACACTTGTTTTTGCTCCCATTTTTTCTGAGATGAACTCAAAGATCTAAAACTTTTACCGCATACACAATATCACCATTTATCTCAAATATTGTTCACAAACCAGTCTAAGGCCCCGTACAAACGGAAAGCAAAGCCGGTATGTAATGTATATGCCAAGTCCGGAGTGGCGCTGTAGCGCAGCCACAGGGAATTAACGGAAAGCGTAGAAGAAGAATCAGCGAAGAAGACGGATACTTTATTGCAATCTACAGAACAATCATGGCTTTGCATGTATCAAAACAACATGAAAAAGACAAACACAGGAGAAGTGACAATGGCGGGTGATTCAAGTACAACACCGCTTGTGGAACGTGGGAATAAAGCATAAGCAAGCTAAGGCGGCTGCGCAAAACAATTATGACACGGTTATCCGCCATTGTTGTTGACAGACTGACGGTTCCCGTGCAGTCACGCGAGAATTGGCGCATACGTCATCAATCTGCGACAACGCGTTGTCATCGAGCTGCGACCATTACGTCATCACTGGACGAGTAGCCTGCATATGGTGTCCAGACGGACGCGTACGGGGCAAGTTTTGAAATCTTTCCACTCTGGAGCCCGGGTTCAAAAGTGATCGGTTTCAAGCTCCGAAACCGCGCCATCGTGTGGAAGAACGGCCTAAACGGTAAGAAAACTGGGGAGGATATATTGAAAATGGCTTTCGTGCGGACGGGGCCTTAGACTGCCCATAATGAAAGGCCACTTTGAAAGGTGCCGTTTATTTTAGGGGGGGGGGGGGGGGGGGGTCTCAGAAAACCAGGGGGACACCATCCATCCATTTTCGTAACGCTGGAGCCTATTTCAGCTGGCTTCGGGTAGCAGGTGGGGTACACCCTGAACTGGTTGCCAAATAGCAAAATATCTTAAAACAAAATGTTTATTCGGCTACAAATATAACTAATTTTTCATAGATTTGGGGGGAAAAATTTGCCTTTGATAGTATTATCTTACCCGTGTGTATGTGCTTCCACAGCGTTTTTGTGTGAATATTTGTTATTTGAAGGAAAAACACTCCCGAAGCTGATGCTAATGGTCATTAGCATTTGAATGCGATCCTCCACTGACTGTAGCCTTTAGCACTAGCGATGTTTAATCAACGAAGCATGTTTTGTTTAAATCTACAGTGTTAATTCTATTTATTGTGTGTTTTGTTTTACAGTAAACTTCAACTGTGGTGTCATTAAACAGCTTAAAGGGTAGCTCAACAGGAAGCCAGACTCTTGCTCCGCCTCTCAATAAGATTTGAAAATGGCACTCAAAGGTGGTGTTGCCTTGAGGACCGTTGTGCTTGCAAATTGGGAGAGGGTTGGGCACAGAGTGGCTGTGATTGACAGCAGCAAAAAACTACAACCTAAATAATTTCTATACTACGACAAACTATGCGAAATAAACTAACCAAATGCTATGCTAATAAATCACTAACCTGAAAATGGGTATAAAGATGTTAGCAAAACGCTACTACAACATCGCTAAGGAGGCGTTTAAGGAGGCATGTACGGGACCGAGCCGGCGGGTGGCAGTAACCTGGTAGTAGACAGGTTGATAATTGTGATTCACTAAAGGGAGTTCTCCACAATAACAATCTGGGACCGCTCCACTGTGATATGCTCGGGAAAGGCAGGACATTCGGTAGAATACTACGAGCTGATTGGACGAACCGCCAACGTGTGCACGCCTACCAAACTTTTGTTTTGACCAATCAAGGCAACAAAATGTGAATGCCGTCGTCGTAGAAAAAACCCCCCACAAACATCTTAACCAGCTAAAAATGCACAAAGCACCTCTCGCTGTTCTTCAAAAAGGAATATGTGAGTATTATATATATAGTATATAGTAAATAATGACCTTTCCCACCTAATTCAAGCTTGTTTACGTTGTATTTACCCGGGGGTTTTCCTTGTAGTCTAAAAAGAGAAACATTTGAACCAAAAATGCACTGCATTCAAAACGTTTTCTCCAGAAATGTTCACAAAGCAAAAGTACACTACGTTCAGTTCACGTTCACCTAAAATATGAACGAGTTCATGAACTCTCGTTCAGTGAACTTGTTCAGGTACAACACTACATTTCGGCCTCACGCCAGGGATGTGGAACCCTTTTTGTTGACACATGCAAAACAATAAATGACCCACAGGTCATAACAAATACACTTGAGTTGTTGTAGCGTTCCAATCTCCCGGATTCTCCATTGTGTTTTCATAAAATGATTGACAGGAACATTGACTGGTTATACTTGCTGACTTTGTGAGATGCTAAAAGAATATGACATAAGGCTCCAAAGTGGCCCTAAATTGTGATATTTTACCCATAAAATTTGCTCGTCAATATTTCATCTACTTGCGCATGTGCGACAATTAAATTAACTTTTTTTCTTAATTATTTGTGAATATTTTTTAGCATGCAAACTTCTACTCCAAGACCATTGTTCAATAATATAGTGGAAATGAGCAGTCATGTAAATATTTACTTCACCATTCTGTCAATTTACAGTGTACATCTCTAAATTTTCTACTTGTACCCCTAAATTTTTAGGTTAGGGGCTACTGTGCTCTTAGTAATAAAAAATAATAAAAAATACAAATCTGGGGCCCTGATTATGTATTCGTCATTACTTCACTGATTACTGTACTTCTTTTTTTTTTTAAGTCAGAAAGTTAGATTACAAGTTACTGCCTAAGGTTTCTTCCTCCAATTGAAAATGAAATAGGGAGTTTTTCCTTACCACTGTTGCGCTTTCTCAGAGGGTACGTGCAAGGTTAGACCTTGCTGTGGAGCGCCCTGTGGCGACTTGTTTTGATTTGGTGCTATATAAAATGTACAATTATTGAATTATTACTGGTCCTGAGAAGATGGATGGATGACATGGTACAATGCTCGTTAAAAATAATAAATAAATAAATAACGTCAATTTGCCACCGTAAGTGCAACATTAGGCTAACGGTTGAGGCGTTATTAACATCGTCAAACTTTACACAGCAAATAAATAGCATCGCTAGTGTTTTCCAAAAATATGCATAGTTACCTGCAAAGTAGAAAGCTGCTCCTTTTGCACAATATTTCGTGAAATGTTTCACCGTGTAAAGCGCCGGAGATAACATCATGTGATTTGTAGCTTTGCGTGCTATTGGTTGAACTGACATAATCTGTTGCGTTTGCCTGCACATTTTTTTTTTTTTTTTTTTTTTTTTCTTTTTTTTTTTAAGAGCTCAGTATTGTTCATTCTGAAATGTCATCATCATTGCTCTTTTTTTTTTTTTTTTTTTTTTTTTTTTAAAAATATATATATATATATATATACACATATATACATACATATATACATATATACATACATACATACATACTTTTTTTTTTTTTTTTTTTTGTGTGTGTGGGTGAGTATGTGTGTGTGCGTGCGTGCGTGCGTGTGTTTGTTAGCTCACCAGAAAACCTATTAGAAAAAAAAAATCTTATACCGTTCACCTAAATCGAACACCAGGAGACCCGAGGGGACCGAAGAAAACCAAGGAAGGTGAAATCCAGCACCGACCAGACACCCCCCACCAGAACTCCTCCCCAGCCCAAGAAACATCCAGACCCCAACAAATCCAAAAAACATAAAGTCAGGGAGGCCTCAAGAGACCAACGGAGAGACCGAGAAAAGGAAGGAAGGACAGACGAAGCCGCGTGAGATCCGAGACACCAGCCTCCACCGATTCAATAACCTGAGGAGGAAACAGATTGTGTCTGAGTTTCGGTAGATGCTGGTGTGGTGGATCTGGCATGCATGAAAATCTCCACCAAAGAGGGGAGCCGTCGACCCCCGCCGGAACAGAGCAAGCGCAACACCTCAGGGCCCCCCAGGCCGCGGCAGCGCCAAAGGACGACCCCCGGGCCCCACCAGGGCCACCGGCCGGAGAGCAAACCCAGGAGCAGGAGCGCCCCCCGCCCCAACACGGCCCGCGCCCCCGGCCCAACGCAGCAGGACGGGGCACTGCAGGCCCACCAGGCACCCCACCGGCCCCCAACCCCCGCCCCCCCACCACCCCCCGCCCCCCATCCACCCCCCGCCACCCACCCCAACCCAGCCCCAGCCGCCCCCATGCCCCCAATCCCCCAGACACCCCCCACCCCCAGCACCCCCCCCACCCCGCAACCCCCACCACCGCCCCCCCCCCAACAAAGCCGCCCCCCCCCCCGACCCCACCCCGACCAACCGGCAGCCCCCCAACCCCCGACCCCCAGCCCCCGGGGACCACCCGCACCCAGGCACCGGCGCCGAAGAGGGGCCGGACAGCGGAGCGGAGAGGGCAGCCGCGCCCACCCCACCCCCCGCCGTGTGGAAGGACGGAACACCGGGGGCAGAAGGGGGAGATGGGGGCACCGGAGGGCGGCCGACACCCCCGAACCCCAGGCCCAGCGGGGGAAGGCCCCGGTCGTCACCCCAGCGTTCTTTGTGAAAATTAACCCCTGTTACTGAGTCCGCCAGCTCGCGGACTGGCGAACTCTACCCCTAAACCGTGAATGTGACCCCACCCAGTGTATATACAAGTGTGTGTGTGTGGTGCATTAAAATTAGGAGCAGGTGAACCGGAGCCGATGGAAATGATATTCCCACGCTCCGATCCACCCGCCACCCAAGCATGTTGCTGAGTGTATGTGGTGCATTAAAAAAAATAGATAGGGCGGGGGGGGGGGGGGGGGGGGGGGGCGGGTGGCGACACGGACAGGGGACCGCAGCACTGCTCTATACTGCGGCCCCCAACCGATGGCACCCCCACAAGCCCCCAAGCCCCCCCCCCACCCACAAGTTGTGTGGTGTATTAAAATTGGAGGGGAGTTGTAGGGTGAAGACGGTGTTTCCACCCTACCCCACCCCCCAAAGTGTGTTATGTGCCCTATATGTCTATAAAAGTGTATTGTGCAAACCTAGTGTAGTGAGTTAAGAGGTGTGACCAGCGGGGCCCCCCCCAACCGGGCGGGGGCAGGAGGCGCACCGGCCCACCAAGCCCCCACCCACCCCACCAGGACCCCGGCGGGCATATGGGACCCGTCCGGCGGGGCGATAGGGCTCGCCCCCCGGATACTGGGTCCCGCCCGAGGTGTCAGGACGCCCACCGGAGCGGGGCGGGCACGACACCAAACCCCAGCCACCCCCGCCGGCCCCCATAGCACCGAGACCCGGGCCATGGATGGAGCCCCCGGCCCAGGGGAGGGGAAGGAAGGCGTACCGGGGAAGGGGAAGGGAGGAGGGAAGGGGACGACAAGAAGGGCAGGGGGCAGCGGCAGGGACGCAAGGAGAGGGGGAGAGGAGGAGGAAGGGCGACGAGGGAGAGGGGACAGGGAGGCGGAGGACGGGCGGGGAGAGGCGAGGAGGGAGAGGCAGCAAGGGGGAGGAAGGGGGAGGGGAGAGGGAACCACCGGGCACCCCGGCGGCCCACAGGCCCCGAACCGCGTCGCCGGGCCCAGAGCGACGGACCGCGCCGGAACGGCGCCGCCCCCGACACCAGGGAAAGCCCCGCAACGCAGCACCCCCCAAGAGACCCAGGGAACGGCCAAGACGCAGCCGCCACCCAGCAGCCAACAGAGGGGGAGACCCGCCCACTCCCCGCCAGGGGGGACAGCACCCACAGAATTAACCCACTGGCATGCCGTGAATCCGAATATCAACCCCTGGTGCCCATCGGAGGTGAATCCGCTCGATCCCGCTGGCAGCAGCCGGGTTCCTGACTATGGAAACACAACCATTAGTTACAAATTGCCTAATACAGAAACATCAATGCCAGTTATAACGCTGCTGTGGCTCTCGCTAACAGGCAGAATTAAAATCCAAGTTTAGGTTAAAAAATTCTATATACGTAGACCATGTTTCTTTAAATTTTGACATTTGGTTTTTATTTGAGGCAGATATTTTTTCCATTAAAATATGATTTATGAGGAGGTTAGACCATTGGTCGATATTCAAAGTTTGTTTATTTTTCCAGTTAACAAGAATTGTTTTTTTTGCGATAGTAAGGGCTACAAGTATAGATTGAAATTGTTTATGTGGTAAGTCAATTGTTGTTAAGTCACCTAGCAAACACAAGTTTGGAGAGAACGGTATCCTACAGTCCAAGACAGCGGAAAGTTTTTCTAAGACTTTAGTCCAGAAACACATAACCGGAGTACATAACCATAAAGCATGAAAATAAGTGTCTGTAGTGTTTTGTAAACACTGGAGACAAATGTCGGAGTCTGAGAGTCCCATTTTCTTCATCATATATTGAGTAATGTATGTTCTGTGAATAATTTTATATTGGATAAGTTGTAAATTTGTGTGTTTTGTCATTTTAAAAACATTTTCACAAACTTGAATCCAAAAGACAGATTCCGGAGCTATAGACAAGTCTGTTTCCCATTTTGAGATGGGTAAAGACGTTTTATCAGTATATGAAAGTAACTTATATATTTTTGAGAGTTTTTTTGTTGTTGTTGGAGAAAGCTTGGTAATATCTTTAGCTAAAACAGGCGGTTGGAGCGTACCCTGGAGTGTTGGAATTTGTTTCTTTATCATACTTTTAACTTGCAAATAATGTAAAAAGTTTCCGTTTTTTATTTTATATTTTTGGAGCAAGGATGTATATGATATAAACATATTATCTGAGAAGAGATGGTGGAGATGTGTAATTCCTTTCTGCTCCCACACATTCAAATAAAACGATTGGTTGTTAATTTGAAAGTCGGGGTTATGCCATAGGGGAGAAAGCCCGCTGGGCTCCACTTTGGCTTTTGTCATTTCTAGTGCCTTCCACCAGGCAGTCAGGGTGGCGGAAATCATTGGATTTTTAAAGCAATTATGGCGCTTAATCGATGTTGTAATAAAGAGTAAATCTAGGAGTCTGAGGTTATTACAATCCTT
The DNA here is from genome assembly GCF_054856555.1 of Leptonotus elevatus. Taxonomy (NCBI): domain Eukaryota; kingdom Metazoa; phylum Chordata; class Actinopteri; order Syngnathiformes; family Syngnathidae; genus Leptonotus; species Leptonotus elevatus. Next base: position 16,454,568 of record NC_141240.1, read on the forward strand.
CTGTTCTAGTTCCAGCCAACAGTTAGTATCTCTATTGGGTTGTGCCCATAAAATAATATATTGTAGCTGGTTGGCTATATAATAGTGCATAAAATTTGGTGCCTCTAGACCTCCTTTGGATTTATTTTTCTGAAGAGTAGATAGACTAATCTTTGCTTTTTTTTTTTTCCAGTAAAATTTTGTAACGGCTGAGTCCAACAACTGGAACCAGTTAGCCGTAGGTTTAAATGGAATCATTGAGAAAAAATAGTTTATTTTGGGTAAAACTTTCATTTTAATAGTGGCTATTCGTCCTATTAGAGAAATAGGAAGATTATTCCAGCGCTCCAAGTCACTATAAATGCTATCCAGAAGTGGAGTGAAATTTAAATGAACTAAATCAGTTAATTTAGGTGAGATTTTTATGCCTAAGTATTTTAAATTACCTATAGGAAATGAGTAGTATGGGTCCTGGCTTGCAGGGTTCCATGAATTTTCTGTAATAGGTAGAAGTGTTGATTTTGTCCAGTTAATAGAATAGTCTGATAACTGTGAGAATTTAGTTATTAAGTTAAATACTTCCCCTAATGAAATAGCAGGCTTTTCTAAATAAAGTAAAATATCATCGGCATATAGATTAATTTTATGTTCTGTTACCCCAGAGTGAATTCCTTGAATCATTCTTTCCTGGCGTATGGCTAATGCAAGCGGTTCAATAAATATTGCAAATAATAAAGGCGACAGTGGGCATCCCTGTCTTGTGCCTCTCTGTAGAGTAAAACTCTTAGATATAATCCCATTAGTAGTAACAGTAGCTTTAGGAGAATCATATAATACTGACACCCAGTGAATAAATGACTTCCCAAAGCCAAATTTATTTAAAACAGCAAAGAGGAAGGACCAGTTAACTTTATCAAAAGCTTTTTCTGCATCCAATGATATAATAACTGCCTTTTTATCATGCCGCTGTGACATACTAATAAGGTTAAAGAGCCTTCTAATATTATTAGTAGAGTGACGCTCTTTAATAAAGCCTGTTTGGTCGCTATGAATGATTGTCGGGATTACTGTTTCTAATCTAGATGTAAAAGCCTTAGTGATAATTTTAATATCAGTGTTAATTAGTGAAATCGGACGGTAACTTGATGGAAGGGTGGGGTCTTTTTCTGGCTTTAATAAAAGTTTAATTGCTGCTGTATTCATGTGTGGGCGTATGTGACCATTAGTTTTAATTTCTGTTACTACTCTTAAGAATAGTGGAGCAAGCATTGACCAGAAGTGCTTTAGAAATATAGCCGGATAACCATCAGGGCCGGGTGCTTTGCCATTTGGCATACTATCTAGAGCACTGTACAACTCGTTTATAGTAAGTGGTGCATCTAACATATCTTTATATTCAGTAGTTACCTGAGGTATACTTAAGCTACTGAGGAATGCCTCAATATGCTCTGGGTTAGGTTTATTAGTTTCTGAGTATAAATTGTGATAATAATTATAAAAAATTTGATTAATTTCTTCTGGTGATTGTGTACATTCACCAGTTGTACCTTTAATAGCCGTTATAAGCGATTTTTCCCGATTACGTTGAAGTTGGTTTGCAAGAAATTTACCTGATTTGTTATTATATTCAAAGTTGTTGTATCTCAATTGTTGTATTATAAACTCTGTCTTTTTAGTTAACATATCGTCTAACTGTATTTTTGTATTTTGTAAGTCAGTCCATATTTGGTTATTTGGGTTTATTGCGTACTCATCCGTCAGTTGTTTAATTTTATCTTCCAAGTCTTTTTCTAATTTTTGATCCTGTTTCTTTTTATAAGATGAATATGATATAATTTTACCTCTAATTACTGCTTTCCCGGTTTCCCAGAGAAGAGCTGGAGATAGGTCTGGAGAGTCATTTATTTCCAAAAAGTCCGCCCATTCTTTTCTTATAATTTTGTCAAATTCTGCGTCGTTTAGTAGTGAGATGTTAAAACGCCATGTAGGTGGTGGTTTAAAGGTATAATCAACTTGTAGGGAAAGGGAGACTGGTGCATGGTCGCTAATAATAATAGGATGTATTTTTGTAACGGTTTTATCAGCAATAGAATTATTTGTAAGAAAAAAATCAATTCTTGAAAAGGACCGGTGCACAGCGGAAAAGAAGGTAAATTCCTTCTTATTTGGGTTTTTAAGTCTCCAGCTGTCGACGAGGCCAAAGTCATCCATATATTCCCCTATTACTTTTGTGGATTGTGATCGCCTTATACATGTTGTTTTATTAGAACGATCTATTAATGGATTTAAGGTTGTGTTAAAGTCTCCTCCAATAATAATAGTAGAGTTCGCTGCTAATTCAAACAGTTTAGAGAAAAATTCATGGAAAAAGGCCGGATCATCATTATTAGGGGCATATAAATTACCGAATGTATATATTTTATTAAATATAGTCACCTGAATAATAATGTATCGGCCCTCTGGGTCTGTTATTGTATTATTTAGAGTAAAGAGTAAATTATTATGTATGAGTATACAGACTCCCCTTTGTCTACTGTTATAAGGGGCGTTTGCCTGCACATTTAATGAAATTTACAACTTCATTTCGGGAAAATGGGAAATAATTACGAGTGCCAGCAAAGAAAATCTAGTTAAGAAATAAATACACTTGAAAACATGAACGATCCAGGACAGGTCTTCCCTCACCAGGGATCATTGATTTCAAAAACTAAAGCAGATATGTGGCCTCGGCCCATCACTTAAGTGTTAACACGAGAGAAAAGCACAATCATATGAAGACCTTTCTTATTTAGGAAATCCTTTACTTTATAAAGAACAGCCACTGATTTAACTATTTTACGTTTAGTATATTCTATCTGTTGCTTCCAACACGGTTTATGATCAATGTTCACACCCCAAAACTTTGTGGAGTGACTCGTTCAATTTCAATACCATATTTAGTTTTATATCACAGTTGAGCTGCATACCACCAAACACCATAATTGTCATTTTCACCAATTAATGATAACTTATTGCAATCAAACGATTTTTTTTTAAACACTATTAAATGCCTTTCTACAGTTTTCATTCCAACTTTTAATATGCCGGTATATCTTTCAAATCAATTGTAAATAACACAGGTCCCAATACTGATTCCCTATTATGTATAGCATCGTTGAGTTGACTTTCAGTTTCAGTTAAGGGTCTCGAGGCCGTGTCAAGTGTCCTCTTTTTCCCAAATGAAAATATGGTCACCCTAAACCAGAGGTGGGAGTAAGTCATTGTTTTGCAAGTCACAAGTAAGTCTCAAGTCTTTGCCCTCAAGTCCTGAGTCAAGGCTGTCAAGTCTCAAACAATTCACAAGTCCTACACTTTTGAGTTTCAAGTCCTTTCGAGCCATTTTAACAACATGGTGGAATATATTATTTCGGGTGACCATCAAAGTCGGAGTCAGGGACTCGGGGAGTGAACCCAGAGTGGTGAAACAGATTGCCGTGTTTGCAATGTGTTACCAGTGAGTTTACGGTCTCATTAACTACACAGCTAGCAACGATAATTAGCCGATAAACAACTGACATTAGCTTTCTTACCGTTCTTTGTGCAACTTCAGATGTTGAACGAATTTTGAAGTTGTTGCCTCTCCGTCAGTGATCTAATCTTGGACATACTGCAATTCAGTTTTTGTTGACCACCTCATAGTTTTTGGACCCAAACAACTAGTGGTGCAACGGATCACAAAAGTCACGGATCGGATTGTTTTTCAAAAAAATAAATAAAATGAAATCAGATAAATAGAACGTTGTCTTAATTTATTTTATAAAATGCTTTTGCCCATTAAAGTAAAAAAATAAAATAAAATACTCAAAATATCGAATATGGCCGTTAGGATTTAGGAGCACAACTTTAAGTGCAATATAAGGTAAGATACATACATACATATTGCACTTGAAGTTGTGTTCCTAAAATACAAATGGCCATATTGGACATTTTTTATGTTTTTTTTTAAAGTTTTTTTTTTAAAGCTTGTGTTTTATAAAATAATTATAAATGAAGGCAAAGTTCTATTTTTGTGTGTGCAATTTAAGGCACATTCCTTTTGTTTAAACATAGAGAGCGGATTACAAAATAGCATAGGTCCACAATATTGAAAATAATAAGAAAAACAAGCGAGCCAAGCAACAGCTGTCAAACTACTGTTGCCAGGCAGGCACCTGATCCTAACGTTACCAGCTAGCAACAAGCCACGAACGCCAGAGACTTTTACCGCAGGTGTCGCAAGCTGCCATGAACAGGTGCAGGTGATTACAGAGGCGTGACAGCTTTTTTGAGACAAAATTTAAAGAGAGGAAAAATTCCATCCGAGTACGGCACTAGTCATCCAATATAGGTTTGAGCTGTGCCGGCAAAGACTAGAGTACACCGGGGCTCCATTAACGACCATTACAGCTTCACATGTTGTGTGGGTTTGGTCATGTGATGTTTACAAGCTGTTAAACTAACTTTATAACCCAGAAAAAGAGCAGTTAACTACTTTGGGAAGATTTTTTTGGGACATAAAATGTCAAAGTCTAGATAAATAACCTTTGAAGAATAGGGACAGGGTTTGGAATCAGGTGATGAAATGCTCCGTAATCCACGGAGAGCAGATTGGTGAAAGGCAGGAAGGTTAGAGAAGGTAAGGCAAAGCATCTTTATTTCATACACAAGGCAACTCGGTGTGCTTCAAACAATTTTTTTTTTTTACAGTAAAAGCATTTAAAAACAAAAAAACAAAAAAAAAAGCAAAGAAACAAAAAGTAGCCCACCAAAATTACCAAGAATACTTAATTGACAACATTTAAAAGCAAACAGAAGATCAATCCATAAAAAAAAGTGCTGGAGCATCTTACATATTGAACAATCTGGCAATGAGCGAATCATCAATTAATTAGGTGGACATGGCTGACTGGAAGAGCGAAGAAACACTCAGAGAGTGCACTGTTGACTAATTGCGCTCAAATGTGTCAAGCCCAACTACTCATGGACCTTCTCAGAAGAGGAGCGGGCTGTCAACGACTGCCACTCCTGCAATTACACCACCGTCAGGGTGCTCTGAACTCTTCGTCCTCATAAGATAGCCCACACAATCGTTCATCACCATGTCTTTATCCTGCCTGCACAAAAATGGCATGTGAGGATTACCTAAGAAACGTTTTGGTATCTTTCTTTAAACTTCTCATCTTGATCGTAACAATGTGAAACAAGCATGGAAATGCAATTCTTTGAGTGACTGCATGTGCTTACCTGACATAGGCTCCAAAGAAGCCCAGTTCACTCAGACAATGACTTAGTTTGAGGGGCTTGCCTCTTCTCAGCAGGTAGTTCTGTGTAGGCACGGGCTGGATCTTATCCATCAGGATATAGGCCATCCTCTCCGGACTGTTTACTTTGCCAAGAACCTCACAGATATCTTGTCCGTAAATGTTGTTTCCTGGAATTATAGAAGTGTGATGACTTTATTTACCAAGGTCAAGCTTTCTGGATTTAGCAATGCATCAACAAGAGCAGTACTAACCCTAATGCATAAAATGCCACCATGCAGAAAACTGATCGATGTTTTGCTGCATGATGAAATGAATGCCTTTTATTTCTTTGACCGTACCTCCTCCTTCTCGCTGAGGCTTCAGGACAAAGCGATCCGGTGCCGCCAAAGCCATTGCTACCGTTTTGTCACCTTCTGCTCCCTTCAATTAAAATAAATAAATACACTTAAGAAATGTCACATAAAAGCATAGAACACTGTAATACATATGCTAGGCCAGTAGTTGGAAGTTTCTGTTATAAATAGTGTTGTATAAATGGGCCCTCAATTGCAGTATAGGGATGTAGACAGGAAAACAAGCTTGTACATTTTTTGGGCTCGTCTTCTATCCTCCCATAAGGAATGTTTCATCTTACTGACAATTTTTAATTTCATTCATTTCATTTTTGTTTTATGCTAGGATGCCTGTTTGGATTCATGAGAGCCTCTCAAAGAATGAACTTCACTGTTTGCATCGACTATTCAGAGTTTACTATCTCATTGTGAATCGTGATTTTCAGAAGTTAGGTGAACATTTTTTTCCCTGATGGTCTTTGCTTTCTTGGGAATTTGAATTAAACAGTCGTGTTAATGATTTCTGTAGAGATCAGCACTAGTAATTACTTGTAGATAATGGTTTTGTGTGAAAAAAAAGCTTTTGTGTAACTTGTATTGTGATTCATAGGCACAGCTTGTTGCTCACCATGTCCAAAGTGTAAAGGCCAGCAAAGGTGGCCCTCACTTGCTCCACTACTTGTGGCTGGTTGGGGAAGAAGCGTTCCAGAACACCGGGCTTAGCAAGCACCTGCTGCACCTTCTTAGTTCCAGCCAGGTGGGTGCTGATATCCGGACATTTCACAGCCAAAGAGCACTCCATCATCAGGCGGGCCTCCCAGGCCTATAAAAAAAAAAAAAAGAACTGGTACAATTGAAACCTGTATGGCAGTAATAGTCAAGTATGATTTGTTTTTACATCTTAAAGATCCTAATCAAGGCTGGACTGGTACATTTTGTGGGGCGGGGGGAGGGGGGATATGGGGTAAAAAAAAAAAATGTGCACGCAGAGCTACTGGTGGCTAACTGTAGGTATTTGCAGCTCCGAAACGAGCGCACCGTACCATACTTGGTGCATGCATGCTAAAAACAAATGGTAGCATGTATGCTAAAATACGGTAGCAAGCATTCTACTATGTGTTTTAAAATGGCAACTGGAGTAAAATAGTGAGTTCAGTTGTACTTTATAATTCAACTATTTAACTCACGGCACTCACGTTATTCGTTGCCGTGTACTTTAACAGACGTTCACAATCCATTCACACACCGCGGCGCGGCCTTCCAGTTTATTTTGGTGGCTCGTTCCAATGCTTCTCCAGCGGTTGGATCCTCCCATAATCATGGCAAGCCCCGACGTTTTTTTGCTTCCTCACCTTCCGAACCATGGATTCCATGAACCATGAACTCTCTTCTGCCTTCGCAGCCAAGCCCCCCCCCAACCAAACCCCTGCAGTACCAACACAGGCCAGCAGCCAACCAAGAACGAGTGTGAACCAGACCGGCAATCAGAAACATGCGTTGGCCCAGCAACATTTGCCCCGACGCTTGGCTGGAAGGAAAACGTCTCCAGAACTCGGTGCACACACAAGACAAAAAATAAGTGCGCCTTATAATATATATATATTAATATATTTTCTTGAAAACTTCTTGCGCGGCGGCCAGTATTAACATAGTGTGGGAATTGATATTGAATACAAGAATCAAACATACTGTATTCTTTTTTTTTCCTGGAGAACTTGTTCATTCGGTAATTTTACCGATTTGACATGTCATCATCATTGCTCTCTTTTTAATTTTTTTTTTAAAAATGTTTTAAATTTTTATAAATTTTTATTTTGTATGTGGGTGAGTATGTGTATGTGCGTGTGAGTGTGTATTCATTAGTTCACCTAAAACCTATTAAAAAAATCCCAGACCGTTCACCTAAACCGAACACTTCAGAATCCAGCCAGCGTCGTGAGGCCGTCAGAGACCTGAGGAAAGACCAAAGAAAAGAAAGGAAAGTGAAATCCAGCACCGACCAGACACCACCCACCACCCACCGGGCCAAGAACCAGAGTACTTCACCAACCCCAGAAACATCTAAATTCCAACAAATCAGGGAGACCTCAAGAGACCAAAGGAGAGACTGAGGAAAGGAAGGAAGGACAGACGAAGCCGAGTGAGATCCACAGACACCAGCCTCCACCGATTCAATGACCTGAGGAGGAAGCAGATTGGGTCTGAGTTTCGATAGATGCTGGTGTGGTGGATCTGGCATGCATGAAAATCTCCACCAAAGAGGGGAGCCGTCGACCCCTGCCAGGGCAGAGCAAGCGCAACACCTCAGGGCCACCGGCCGGAGAGCAAACCCAGGAGCAGGAGCGCCCCCCACCCCAACACGGCCCGCGCCCCCAACCCAACGCAGCAGGACGGGGCACTGCAGGCCCGCCAGACACCCCCACCGCTCCCCCCATTTGAGAAAATGACTTCAGGTTTACTTAACTTTGGGAACGTTCCTTATTCTCGGAGACTGCTACACAGTGAAATATGTACTCATCACTATAAATACTATTCTAAATTTGTTGGCAGGATATGCACAAATTCAAGTGCGAAGATATTGATGAATCACCCATTTGTGCGTCAAACATGAACAAATTGTTGCACACATACAGTTAGTGAATGATGCCCATTGTGAGTGGAGTTTGGATGCTTCCAGAAACATATCCTTATAAGTGTTAAAACTTCATTATGTGCCTGTGTCTGTTAAAAAATGTGTGTGGTTCCCCTTGAAGAAATACAGTAAGTGACTACCTTTTCAGACTTGTAGTTTTGAGGCATATAGCCATTCCTGAAGTAGACCACTGCAACCTCCTGATGATCACTGAATTTGTGGTAGGACACAACTGTATTAAAACAAGCAAAAAGACGTGTTCATGTTGGGTATCGATGAACAGAAGACACTTACACAAACAGTCTCTTGTCCTCATCAAGTTTTCCAGATTCAGCGACATCCTCAAAATCCTTTCGTATTACGGCAATATTCCTGAAAAACATTGACAACTGGGAGATTATCATTAAATGGAAAATGTTCAGTGAGCAAGGGATGCATTTCACAGAAAAGCTGCAACGTTTTCATTTGAAACATTGAAGTTATGGAAGATATTGTCAAGGTCTAAAACTAATAATCACACCTTACCCTTTCCACAGCTCATTCTCAACTCCCCGTTGATCCAGGGTATTGGGCTCATTCTTCTCCACCAAGAACATGACAACCGCTCTTTAATGACAACAGGGCTCCTGTTAAACACTTTTTAAAAACATTCTACATTAGGGTATGGTGCATAATTGTGTCAAATAGCCATTTTTGGAAAGCCTAATGAATACAATGTGAAATTAAGCAATCTTTATTTAATTATGCTTATTTCATATAGCTTAGAGTACAAACCCAATTCCAATGAAGTTGGGATGTTGTGTTAAACAAATAAAAATGGAATACAATGATTTTCAAATCACATTCAACCTATATTTAATTAAATACACTACAAAGACAAAATGTTCAAATTGATTAATTTGATTGTGTTTAGCAAATAATCATTCAATTAGAATTTTATGGCTGCAACACGTTCCAAAAAAGCTGGGACAGTCACAGGTGACAAAAAGACTGAGAAAGTTGAGGAATGCTCATCACACACCTGTTTGGAACATCCCACAGGTGAACAGGCTAATTGGTAGTGAAGGCAAAACGAGGTTTTCTGAAGCTCTGAACCTTTTTTGAACCACTGTGTCATAAAGTGGTTGCCTCCCCAAAGCTTCATTCAGTCCCCTTGGGTGACCTCTAGTGTCAGTAGTAATAATTGTGCATTTGGATTCATTATCCAAAAGAACTCCTGCAAATGTGACACGCTTGTTTTGTATAATACAGGGGTGCTCAAGTTCGGTCCTCGAGAGCCCCGTTTTCCATGTTTCTCTCCACTAACACACCTGATTTGTGATCAGGATCGTTATCAGGCTTCTGCAAAACTTGCTGATTAGCTGATGCTGATCATTAGATTCAGCTGTGCTGCAGGAGGTGGTTTGTTGTTTGTTTTTCCTTTTAAATAGATCATCATTTCTCAACATGACTTAAATGCTTTGATGAAACCCACAGTACTATACCATCCGATTTAATCAAAAACTTGTAGGCTACATTGCAAAGGCAGTTTTTTTTAGCGAAAGGGCATTTTAAGTTTTGACAGAAAGTATTAGAGAAGAAAAATAATGATCTGCAAAAAACATGCCACCTGGACCGGGAATTGAACCGGGGTCACCTGCATAACAGACCGCATTCAAAAGGTTGTTGACATTTTATGATGTAGGGAGATGAATCAGCAGTGAGGGCAATTTCACATACGAAGTATACTTAGGTTGGATTTATTTGGTGGGATTTTATTTAATTTTAGAACATGATGTTCACTTGCTGAAACAATGTGACGTTTAGAGGCGAAATGGAAGGCGAAAGGCAACTGTCACGTGACATCCTGATTCTGAGACAGATTTAGGAACGCGATTCAAATCACAAGTTCCGCTTGTGTTCCTTCCGCTTGTGTTCCGGTACGTACAATTTTGCCATCACTAGTTTGTAGCCTTCAGGTATTTTTGTGTTTGTTAACCTTTTGTCTTGGCTTTCAACCAGCGCTTTGTGTTTGTATTCACGTGTTTTGTTGAATAAACCACTCGCATCCTCCCTCTGTGTTCTGCGATTCTGGGATCCCCTTTCCGGTCATACCGAAAACCTAACAGGGATTGTGCTCGGTGTACTGAGTGTTTATACTTGATAGTGTGTGTGTAGTGTACTGAATGCTTGTATAACTGTGTTTTTATTGAGGAACTGTTATTTTTCGGTTTGTGGGCCTGGGGTTTTGTTTTATTTTAGGTGTTCTTGTTGTCTTTGTCTGTGTGATCAGTGTTTTGTTGTGTTCCTTGTCTCGTCATGTGTAACCATCTCCACCTGTGTGTGTGTGTCTTGCCTTTCCCGTGTGTTGACCAATCAGTACCCTCAGTCCCTTGTGTCTTGTTGTGTCAATCAGTGTGAGTGTATTTAGGCCCCGTCCAGACGGAAGCAAAGCCGGCTCCGTTCCTCAAACAAATCTCGTACACACAGAAGCATTTCAAGACTTGCCTGTGTCCAAAAGAAGACGCTGAGGACATTTAACGGCTGTAATGTATATGCCAAGTCTGGAGTGGCGCTGTAGCGCAGCCACAGGGAGTTAACGGAAAGCGTAGAAGAAGAATGAGCGAAGAAGACGAACACTTTTTTTTTTGCATGTATCAAAAGAAGTGACAATGGCGGGTGATTCAAGTACAACACCGCTTGTTGAACGTGGGAATACAGAAGCAAAATATTTTGCTGCAAAAGCATAAGCAAGCTAAGGAGGATCCGCTAAACGACTACGACACGTCTATCCGCCATTGTTGTTGACAGACTGACGGTTCACGCGCAGTCACGCGAGAATTGACGCATACGTCATCAATCTGCAACAATGCGTCGTCATCGAGCTGCGACTATTACGTCATCACTGGAGGAGTATCCTGCATATGGTGTCCAGACGGACGCCTACGCAGCACGTTTTGAAATCTTTCCACTTCAAAAGTGATCGGTTTCAAGTTCCGAAACCGCGCCATCGTGTGGACGAACGGCCTAAACGGTAAGAAACTTGTGGGGATACATTGAAACGGGGCTTTCATGTGGACGGGGCCTTGGTCTGCTGTTTTTATTTAGTCAGGACGCTCTCCTGACCCGCCCCGCCGGGTTCCGACAGGCTCCGCCTCCGCAAAGATGATGCATAATATCAATACCAATCATAAGTTTGCACGAGCATGTAGCATTAAAAGCTCCGTTGAATCAAACAATGAACACGGAACGTGAGCGTAATTTACCTTTTCGGTGGCACCAAATCACTTGAGAACGCTTCCTGGATGGGTCTATCAGTTAAAAAGTTCAACACTCCAAATGTCAAACGACAGCTATTCGTAACGTACAATACGTGTAGAAACAGAGATATAATGCAATGTTTCAGCCTGCACTGAGTTTCGAGTCAAAGTTTTGAAACTCCGTCTGTCAAACCGAAGCAGTCAGCTGACTGTCGGAATGAAGCAGTGAAGTGGTTTGAACGTCATCAGTGACGTCAACTGAAGCAAGCTCCGGCCCACTGATTCACTATAAGCCGCCTTTCGAGTTTAAAGCGTGCTTCGGAGCTTCATTATCTACCCCGGATAAGCGGTAGATAATGAATGGATGGATGGTAATTGTGTACGACGTTGTGTCTAGGCCAACGAGGAAAAGAACCAACCAGACTGTTATGGACGCAAAATTCAAAAGCCATTATCCGTGATGGTATGGAGCTGTGCTAGTGCCAATGGCATGGGTAACTTGCACATTTGTGAAGGCACCATTAATGCTGAAAGTTACATTTGAAGAAGCATTTCAGCAAGATAATGCCAAATCACATTCTGCACGAGTTACAACAGCATGTCTTCGAATGTAACTGCCTGCAGTCCAGACCTGTCTCCCATTCAAAATGTGTGGCGCATTATGAAGCGTAATCTATGACATCGGAGACCCCGACTGTTGAACAGCTGAAGCTGTACATCAAGCAAGAATGGGAAAGAATTTCACCAACAAAGCTTCAACAATTAGTGTCCTTAGTTCCCAACTTCCCAAACATATATTGAATGTTGTTCAAATAAAAGATGATGTAACACAGTGATAAACATGACCCTGTTCAAGCTTTTTGTTAAATATTATTTGCTAAAAGCAATCAAGTTTATCAGTTTGCACATTAAATATTTTTTCTTTGTAATGTATTCAAAATCACCATATTCTGTTTTTATTTATGTTTAACACTTCCTAACTTAATTGGAATTGGGTTTGTAGAAATGTTATTATTAGGCGATGAAGTGTTGTTTAATGAGGTTTTCAGTAGACGCACTGCTTTGATCCATAGAGCTCCCAGACCTTGGCCAAAGTCTTGGCCAGGCCCACTGCAGGGTTGTTGTCAATGATGCGCTGGCTCTCCTCCAGCTGGCCAGCCACCTTAAGAACGTGTCTGTTGTAGTAACGTAAAGGACATTTTTGTCAATAGTAACAGAAATTTAGAAAGGAAGGTAAACATAAGAAATTCAGTGCAAACAAAATGTTGGTGCATCATCTACTCTTCGCAACAAATACAAATACCACAACATTAAAGTACCAAAAGAAAAATTTTCAGCCAAACATTTTTCTCCTTTCTGATTTGACTTTTGACTTTTGCTTGGCTGTCATGTCAGCCAGCAAGCGGCCCCTCTAGTGGATAACCAGGAAAGTTCCTGTTGGCCCTGCCTTGTCAGGCCGGGCTTGCTTACCGGTGTATATCAGACATGCATGAGGCGAGGCTTGCAAAAGAAACAGCAAAGGTATTAATCTCAATCTGTTTCAGGGATGTGCGTCCATCATCATTCTGCTCCCACATGTAGTCAGATCGATTCAGACCCACCACAATTGACTGGAAAAAAAGGCAAGAATACTAAATGACAGACTGACACTTTGATGAAGACAACGTCACCTCTAAAATGATTTTGTGTGTGTGTGTGTGGTCTTGTTTTTGTTACATAGTGGGGCCAACATTTCGGGATTTCACAGAGTTGGGGGGCCCACCCGTCCATGTTTGGGCCATTTTGCTGGGCCCCACAAGTTTAGACCTCTCTTTGAGGGTCAAGACTTGGTTTTAGAGTTTAGGTTTGAATTGGGTTGTGGTTGATGTTAGGGTAAGGAATAGGGGTAGGCAATCATTTTTGATGATTGGGGTTAGGGGAAGGGGCTAGGAAATGCATCATGTTAATGAGATGGCCCCACAAAGATAGTAAAACAAACGTGTGTATGTATCTTTATACTGTATACAAAATAAGTACGGTAAAGATGCAATATATAGACAAAAATCCTGGGGCCTCATTTATCAACTAGGGAAACACGCCAATGTATGCAAATCATTGTGTAAGAACATCCCCATGCAAAGTATCAGATTTAGCAACGTGCACTTGTGCATAAAAACGTGTACATTTAAGCACAACTTACCATACATACAGCACAAAGCCGAGTGGTAGAACAGTAAAACTACACACAGAACGGAGCCTGACCCCTAAAGCAGAACTTGCCCATTTCCCCATTTGATAGCGAAGTGTCCTTTTGTCAGCGATTTATTAATTAATTTGTTTGTTTATTTTGCATGTGCATGCAAAGCCTGTAATAAATCTGCATGTAAAAATATGTGCATTTTTAACTCATTTGCTCCCAAAAATTTACAAAAACTTTCCATTTTAACTCTTTGACTGCCATAAACGTTATAAAACGTTTAGCATAAACCTAGGGAAGGGCGCCGAGGACGTTAAAAGACGTCCCCTATGTTTTTTTTGTTGTTTTTTTGGAAACGGGTGCAGGAAAGCCTTGGGCAGCTGTGCTGAAAGTATCAGGCAGATCTGATTAGTAAAAGACTCGTTTTGGCCCCTAGAGGGCAGCGATGACTCTCTTTGCACAAGGTTGGATGGGCCGCCCACCGTGGGCGTCAGTAGAAGACGTGAGGCGGAGCTAGAGTGTTGAGGAGACAATGGCTGATGAAGCCACAATGGCTGACCAAGCAACCGGTTGCAAGCAGCTCACGCTTGAGCATTTTTTTCAAAGACGGAAAGCATCAATCAATACTAAAAAGCGCATTGATGTCGACGATGATGATGACTCCGAGCTTGACGCCAAAGTTGGAAGCCTTGACGCGACTGTTATGATCACGTAGTAAGCCTCACCGGCTAAGCGCGGCTAGCGCGGCTAGCGCTGCTAGCGCTGCTAAGGCCGGAAAACGCGCACAATAACCGACCGGGTACTTCTACACAATCGGACATTCGATCGGGCGATGGAGAGTTGGCATCGACCAATGCAGATTGATGATGATGATGATGATGACTCCGAGCTTGACGCCAAAGTTGGAAGCCTTGACGCGACTGTTATGATCACGTAGTAAGCCTCACCGGCTAAGCGCGGCTAGCGCGGCTACCGCTGCTAAGGCCGGAAAACGCGCACAATAGCCGACCGGACATTCGATCGGACAATGAAGAGTACCCCGAGTCCAATGCATATTCATCGGAGGAGCGGGTACAGTCTGATCACGGAGAAGACACTGTTTCTGGACTACGATGCCACCATGAATGGAGTGGATAAAATGGATCAGAACATCTCTTACAACCCGGTGTAGCAACTGAAGGACACGAGGAAGCGAGACGTAACGAAACCGTAGCATGATCCTGATATTAGACTTGATGGCAACACACACTGCAGTATATACTTGCTATTCCCCGGAAAAAACAGCCTGCAAGAAAGTGGAGCACGCGAAGAGGCAATCTGTTGTGCAAATGCTGTTGCGTCTCCTTGCACGCAGGAGAGTGTTACAAAAAGAAAAACTGTCGTAGAAACATCCACATATTTGTAAATAGCACCACAGTTGCACACATTTGTAAATAGTTTGCCAAATTGTTGTCAAATTGTTACACTGTTGAATGTAAATAAACGTATTTTGCTATCAAAAAAAACTTTTTCATTCTTGGTGGTAGTGTTTTATAGAAGTAAAGCACTATTTAGGTGTTTGTGGCATCATTCATGGACAAAAAGAAGTGTAAAATTCACTAGAATGCATGAAATAATATCGTTTCACTAAAAGCTTGATTTCTCCGTATTTTGGTCCAAAACAGGCGAAATTGGGTCAAACTAACCATTTTCTATTGTTGATTACTAAAGAACGGAATAAGGTAGAAACAAACTTTTTTTTTCTGATGAAAGATGAAAGTCCAATCTTTCCAATCATTTGGTAGTACGTGTGTTTCCATAGTCCAAACAGAACATTTTCTGTGGACCTTGAAAGATCAGTCAAAATGCTTAAATCGGCTGGCACTGACGGCATCCCTTTTCTGAAAACGTCTGGCAGTCAAATAGTTAAATATTGCCATGGTCCCAAAAACGTATTTATACGTTTTTATTTTTTTTATGCTAGAGCGTACAGAAGGCTTTGATGCAGCCTAGTATAAGAGATCAACCAGGGCCGTGTTGCAACAAGCCCTTTTCCCCAGTGTTTTCAACAGGTTTGGAAATAATGATTAAACTTAGCTATATTCTAATGCTAATTGCTGCAAAACTGAAAAAGTTACAAAAATATTTTTTTTTCCTGGGGAAAGAGGAGACTCTAATCTTTCCTTTGGTAGGTTCCATGTTTTTATAGCAATCGAATACAATATTTCTTGGGCCTTGTCAGGTTATACAGGTGGATTTGCATACCTGCAATATTCCATTTTTGATGACGTGCTGGTGTATCTTGAACAACCTCGCAGTGAAATCATCCACAGCAATGGTGCTAGAATACAAAAATATTTCAAAATATAAATTGTAAACTCTAGTAACAATATTTTAAATGACTATAAATCACTTGACAAATATGTAAAAATTGTGTCTATTTTGTAGAAGGTTTGTATGATTCACTAATAGTTTCTTCTTTACATTAAAAAAATGTTTCCCTTCCTTCATGATGAACATGTCCAGCTATGATTTGACACCCCAATAGGAAGTCAGCATCCCACCTGGCAAGAGCCTCTTGCAGGAAGTCAGCATCCTGGCTGATCTTATCCACCAGTGTGTTGTAGTGAGTTTGCACTTCCATGGCTTGGAAGAAAAGAGCTTTCGGCACAGGTGTGGGGAAGAGCGTGAAGGGAGCATAAGTCACCACCTAAAATACAAACAGCAATAGTGATATTCAAGTACTACTGATTGCTTGTTTTTTTTTCTAGAAATTGTTTGAGTAGTTTTATGAGACCATGCCAACTATCTAACATGTTCAATTAAAGGGCTTCATTATAACCAAAAAGATGGTAAATTCTCACCTGTAATGAGTTGAGGGATTCTTTGCCCTTCACAAGGAAACCACGAATAAGTGCTGAATCTTTTGCCACTTCTGCCAATTCATTTATTAGGATTGTGTTCTTCGTGAACTCATTTCGTATCCCCTCAGCCATTCTGATTGATATTCAAGATAAGTAAAGACAAAGGACACAGCAGAGGATCATTTCGATTAAAAATGCCAGGAACATCCTTTTGTTCTTATAAGTGCTATCTAGTTCAGTGTCATTCATCAATCTAAACAAAACTTTAAAGGGTTTATGTCATGCAAAACCTCTGAAAATGTCAAAACAATCGCCACAGTATTTTGGATGATATTGGCATTCAGCCTTATTCCCCATAGATGCTCACTATTAAAAGTGTAATGTTAGAAAACTACAACCACTCACCACCAAAATTCACATACACAAATCTCCTTAGGCCCACATCAGTCTGAAAATATCAATATGATCGGCTCAATAGTTTGGATTTTATGGACATGAAACGTTTTCCTCATTAAACGACGTGAAAGCGTCGTGCGCACCTGTCGAGCACGCACGACGTCGTTACAGCAGATTGATTGACGGGATCAAGAACCAAATCGTTAACTCATTCAGTGCCATCCACGAATTAACTCGGGTTTTGAATCCAACCGTTCGGGTTTTGCAGTTTTTTTTATTTGTATGTACTGGACGTAGAAGAACCTCATGCAAGTCCCAGGCTTGTATTGAGCTTAAAAAATATTGCAATGAGGTGTAGTTGCCAGAAGATGGCAACGGTAGCTTATGATGCCTATACTATCTTTTGCAGGGGTTAAAGTTCTCCGTCGTGGGGACGGATTTCCGTCATTTTGAAAATGAGACAGGGGTGTACCCTATAAATAAGTCCCCATGGGGACTGCACGTTTGTTGTAAGATCCCATCACTAAACTGACATTGCTTTCACGCATTGAATTTATTAATACCACCTTAAAAATTCTTGAAAAAGTATTGAATTTTAATATCTGGGCGAGGTCTTAAATTTCATGCTGTGTGTACCTTCTCCGTGGAGAAGCAGCAAGCCATATTAGGAGAAGTTGGCGGAACTGTCTGTCCCTAGAGTGCAGGGTGGCATTGCGGACGGGACATGTCGAGAGTCGAGTCCTCCACACGCTATGGGCCAATTAGAATGTAGAAGTGGAAAGAGGATGTTTTAATCGCTATTCACTGTTTGGAACTTACTCACTGAAGAAAAGGAAAAAGATGCTGCGGCGTCCTGCTAGGGAGGACCTAGTTGCTAACCCGCTACATGCTAACGTGAGTCAGTGTTCCACCTTCTTTACATATTACGCACCAATGTACTATTTAGACACCATATTAACAAAAAAAGTGTCAAAACTAGCAACTGGGATAAAAGCTCGTTTTGCGGTTGATGTAACGCATCGTCATCATCGTCGTAGCGTAATTAGGTCATCATTACGGCGCGTGCGTGCGTGTGTGCGTGGGCTCTTGCGTCTTTGTGAGTGATGAAGGCAAGGTTATTTGGGTGTGAATCTGTAAATATTGCCTTCATAAGCGTTATTTGTCCGCTTTTTCACCATTTCACACGTTATGATGGCAACAACTGTTATGGAGAAAGCAAATCTACTTTCCTCATGGGCTGAATAAATAATCTATGTATCTGAGCTCACCATTCATCCATCCATCCATTTAAATAGGTGTCAATTACACATGGATTTTGGTTATTCGCGGTCATGGCTTACTGGCCAAGTTACATTATTTTAATAGTATGGTGATTAGATTACGTTAATAACTACATTTCTTTTAACAAGTAACGAGAAACTGTATCAGAAGAATGCAATTTAAAAGTAAGCCTCCCAACCCTGCTTATATAGCATAACATGCCCATGTATGTAGATAGATGTTTTATTTTACATTGATACTGTCTTTTAAGTCTGCTTGACTTTTATCTCTCAAAATGCATCAAATTGATGTTTTTAAGTATGCGTGAAGTATTTTTTTTTTTTAAATTGCATTCCCAATTACACTCCTAGAGCGGTCGTATACGTGTCACATTTTTCATCCCTGATTAATGCCTAAATATTATTATTTAAAAAGAATCAGTGTGCGCCCTACTGCCCTGCAAAATTGTTGTTAATTGACCGCAGTTAATTTAAACATAAAAATGTTTCAGTCAAATGAAAATGTTTTGCTTGAACCCTTGATCTATTGCCTTGTGTGTTACAGATCATGAATTATGTAAATATGGAGTTAAAGATAGCAGTGCACGATAAGTAAAAACAAAATTAAAAAAATGGTCAGGTCAGGTCAGTTATGCCAAAACCACTGAATAAATGAAATAATCAAAGGTAAATTGAAACACTTGTGGTAATAAATGCAAGTGCAGCAACAAAAAAGTATGTTTCGTAAAGTACTTTTTTCTTTATATTGGATTGTGTATCCAGCACCAGAACAACTCAAGCTCCTCCTGTTTGCAGTGTAAATAAAGGTAAAATAAATTTTAAAAATAATCTTCACATTGCAATAAGTAAATATGTTTATGGTGATTTTTATGTATTTCTTTTTATTGTGCACATCAGGCAGCAGACGTTAAGATGATCCTTGGATGGAATCATGCTGACTATGTGGTATACGTCGTGTTGCACAAAGGACTTTCACATCTACTACACCCAAAGAAAGTATGTGCCTTGAAGGCGGGCAAGACCGCACACGCACTTGTAAATAGCTCCGTATTTTTTATTTTTATGTTTGATGTTATTTTGAAGGGAAAATACTGTTTATATGTGTGACCTGTAATAAAAACAAAAATTATTATTGTCAAAGTTGAATTTTTACATCAAATGAACATTTTCACAAAACCCTCGATTTCTCTGTTTTTTTGTTAGTTTTTTCCAAAACAAGATTTGCAATTAAACTTGCCTCTCTTCTACTGCTGATTAATCAAGAACAGTAACCTTTGGAGGGGAAGGTGCTCAAAGTAAAAAATAATAATTAAGGGGCACATGATAACGTGCATACACTGCCCATTCACTTAGGATTCGAACCCAAGTCACCACCAAGCTGCCATGCTTTAAGAGGGGGTCGGGGTGCTGAAAGTAGATGAATAGTGCAGGAAATTGATAGAGGGTGTGTGTATGTACGTGTATGTAGATATGTGCGTGAGTACGTGTGTGTGAAAATATCCATTGTAAAATTCTTAATTGAAATAATGGCTAAACAATAAATCACACATAATGTTGTTTGTCTGCAATGCCAATCACCATAAAAACTATTTTTGACATTTGTTTATAAAGAATCAATTATGAACAACAAATTTACATAAATAAAAATGATTACGTAGAATGTACATGAAATTGACATTTTAATTAAAGCAATTAAGGTCAGGTAAGAGCAACTGCCTTTTATTATTTTTCGGCAGGTGTAGATGTTTATATTTTATTATCAGGTCTGTACTCCACAATTAACTGCCACATCTCGGCAAGCTACATTGTTTTTGATAAAATGCAGTGATTTTTTAAAATGTTGTTTTGGTTCTTCATTGTCCCCTTAATTTCTGAAAGCACTGCTACTTGTTTCTTATCAGTACCTCACTCTGACTGCCCCCCCCCCCCCAAAAAAAAACGAGCTGTTGGTTAAAATATAAGCAAAGATCATGTAGCAATTTCCACATATGTATTCAAAGAATATTTCTATTCAGCTATCATTGAGTACATACATGCTATAAGACATATAGCTTAACAGAAAAAAGTTACAAACATCTACTGAAAGTTGTTACTTCTATTTTTCACATTAAGCAGAGGTCCTTTTTTTTTACAGCACGGTAAGACTCGTGCTGCTCGCTACCTCATTTTCTACAGCGTGTTAAGACCTGTGCTGCTCGTGTTGCGGAGTTTTACTATTTGAAAGGCAACAAAAATTACTTTCACAAACAAAAAATAATATTTAAAAAACTAGACAAACATTTTTTCTAATGAAAGATGAGGGTTTAAGCTTTCTTTCGGTAGGTCCCATGTTTATATATGCCATAGAACATAATATTCTGTAGGCCGTCAAAAATTTAAGTTAAAAGTTCATTGAAGTTAAAATCCTGTCAAATGGCATTCAATAAATTAAGATGATCGACCCGGAAGACACAGCGACAAACGATCCTTGAATACACTTTTAATCAGTGGTTAGATCTAATCAAAGGATACATTGCATTAAAAATATGAGCAACACAGAATAATGTAATTACAAATAAAGCTGCTCACCTTTCATAAATATGCTGGTCCTAGATCTTTGATTCCTCTTTGCCTGTGTAGAATGTCACCTGCCAATAACAATGTTGCATTAAAATAGAAAGCAACTTTTTAATTAGTCACTTCTGGGCTTATACACACTTGCCGTTTCAACTTGCCGTTTCTTGTGGGGCAGGATTGGGCCAGTGAAATATGAGCAACAGACCGAGCTTCAGAACTGCAGAGCTTGGCAGGCCCCCACCCCATCCTCACCAGCTTTGATCAATTTTAAAACAAAACACGGGATTACATGAACCCAGATTATGTTCAATGACTGCCAGTCGGGGACCCGGTAGTCATAGGTGACCTAAATCTCCTGGAGCCGGATCCCTCTGGTTGGAGGATGGCTGCAGGGGGTATCTTGTTGATTAGACGCACTAAGCTAACTGCATGGTGTGTTTTGTGTCACAATCACTGTTTGCAGTCTGCCTTACTTATTAGGTAGATGCCACGGATTTCCGACTTCCGGGTTTTACACATCAGCGCCGTTTCCGGCCACTGCTGGCTGCGTTCCAACACTCGCAGCCCCACCCGCACACTCCCACTCATCGGCGGGAGGGCGTCTCGTATGGAGGTACATATGGTGCAAAACTAACTTGTAAAAAAAATTTGTACCTGTAAAAGTCATGATTTGTACCTGTAAAAGTCATGATTTGTACCTGTAGAAATGACAACTTGTAGTCAAAGAAGTCGCCACTAGGAGTCACAAGTGTTTTTTCTGCTGCTGTCCAGTGACGTGAGTTTTGCACCATTTATCTCGCTACAAAAGGTGCAAAACTGATTCGTACTTGTAGAGCGCCGTGATTTGTACTCGTAGAAGAAGAGGGCGGGCTCTGGAGGATTTGGGCGGGCTAAAGCTCAACCTCATGGGTTGAACTCAAATGACGCCCATGCACAAGTCCGCAATTCCAAACAAACAGAGCAGCCACACCAGTTTACGCGTCATTTTGGAAGAAGAGGACGTCCCAAGCGTCAAAATTTCAACATGGTTCAATATACGAACACCGTGTGGAACAGCTTAAACGTTGGTTGACATGCAGAGCACTCCAAGTGGGCAGAAAGAAAAGTTTTAGTATGAAGGTAAGATTTATTGTACGAACATAGCTCGTAATCCGGTGCTAGCTAGCTAGCTAGCTCATCTCATGTTGTTGTCACGAAAACTGAACACATTGAAGTCTACCAGTGTAAACATACGATCAATAGTTTGTACCTGTAAAAAAATAAAATCTCAAAAAAATACCTCATAAACTGCTGCTTAGTGCTTAGATGCGAAAATTACTATAGAGCTACAGAACCCTATTGAATGTTTTACAAGATAACCTAAACCTATAACCAAAAGTGGACAGTACTCAGCTACTTGTATTTGACTAACATTATATTTAAGCATCTGTACTCTTACTATCATAATAAAATGAAAACAAAAAGTTTTTACTGCGAGTGGATCTTTAAGACGCTACAGGTATTTTAACCTCAACCCTTTATCCTCTGTATTTAATCATTTTATTTTAAATATTACAATTTATTGATAAATGTCAGTATTTTGCAATGTATGCTTTGCAAACAGTTTAAAAAAAAAGGCTTACACTCTTAGTTTACTCATCACTCACAGTACTCAAATATTTCTGCAAGTATTTTTTCTGCGCTTTTAATTTCTACTTGAGTTAAATTTTCCAATGTAACATTACTCTTATTTAAATATTGGCTATTCTGCTTTTGAAATGCTAGTCTATCTGTATCACTAAGACGTGAGCAGTGTCACTGTCACCTAGCTACTTTAACAAAAGTAACTAGGTCAAATGTTAGTTTATTTATTTTTAATTAAATGAGAATCTCATAAGTTTCAAAATCTTGCTCAAAAGGTGGAGACAACTGCTGCAGACACTGCTGAAGCATCAGTGAAAAGGATGACCCAACTCCATCAGCAAGCAGCCAAGAGACAGGAGATGACACCTGGGGGGTCCATCCATCCATCCATCCATTTTCTGTACCGCTTGTCCTCACAAGGGTCGCGGGGTTGCTGGAGCCTATCCCAGCTGGCTTCGGGCAGTAGGCGGGGTACACCCTGAACTGGTTGCCAGCCAATCGCAGGGCACACAGAGAAGAACAACCATACTCACAATCACACCTATGGACAATTTGGAGTGTCCAATTCACCTGCCATGCATGTTTTTGGAATGTGGGAGGAAACCGGAGTACCCGGAGAAAACCCACGCAAGCACGGGGAGAACATGCAAACTCCACCCAGGAAGGCCGAAGCCCGGACTTGATCTCACAACCTTTGCACTGGGAGGCGGACGTGCTAAACCTGGGGGGTATTCCATCAAACCGGATTATGGAAAATTATTTTGCAGATCTTCTGTTGATGTGAATGTAGCAGGCGGTGGTCCCCTCCCCCACCTGTGGCAGTGGTCTTAGTCTTTTTTTTTCTGGTGGCTACAATAATGGGCAACATATATTTACAGCTCAACACCTATTTAGTCTTAATTTTTATATATATTGTTATAGGCTACTTGCCGACTTGTTGCCATGATCGCTTTTGGCTACTGTTGAGATGTAACAGTGAAGAATGAATATGTAGGTCAATTCGAAGTGCTTTAAATTAAATCAATAATTAATAACACGATTAATGTGAAATACACATCTAACATGAAACAATTATAACTTATATATTTAGTCTGTCGGCTTTTTTTTTTTTTGCCAATGATATTTCCCTCGTCTTAGTGATAGCAGCAGTATTGCCTTTTTTGGTGAGTCTTGAATTCCTCATACAGCTCCATCAATAACTTTTGTTCTGTTTGTGAGAAGAATACTGTTCTCGTCTTGGATGGATGCAGAAACGGCTGGACATCAAATAAAACATTTCAAATGATGCACAATCTTGTTTATTGAATGATACATGTTGTTATTTGATCTGACTATTTCAAATAACTCTCAATATGGATTAAATTGTATTCCTGCAACATTTCAAACTCAAAATTGGAAGACATTTAGAAAGCATAATTTCTTCACTTTCCCAAAGGTGTTTGCAGTGAAATTCTCTCAGAACAGTAACCAGTGTATCAAGGATTCTCATTTGTTGGACTTCACAGCCACTTTGAAGCAGGTTTGATGTCACACCATGTGCCACCTTCTAGACATGGATCAAGAAGTAGCTTTGATTGACTGCATGCTGGCATCTGTGCGAATACAATGATTGGGTCAGCATATTCATACAATAAAAAATAATCATAGCTTCCTAGCTGTGTCATTATCAAAACACAGCCACTGACATTATACGTAATCAGTTAAATGTTTAGCTTTATCTTGTTAGCCGAAAAAAAAAAAAGATTTTGTCACATCTTAATATCAGAAATAGTGTTATTACTGATAGACACAGACATTGTTCATAAACATTTTCATTTGCATTATTTTATTTGGCTTCAGTGTTGAAAGCAAATGTGTATGTTTGAAAGTGTAAGAGCCTTTTATTTTAACTGTTTGCAAAGCATACATTGCAAAAATACTGACATTTATCAATAAATTGTAATATTTAAAATAAAATGATTAAATACAGAGGATAAAGGGTTGAGGTTAAAATACCTGTAGCGGCTTAAAGAACCACTCGCAGTAAAAACGTTTTGTTTTCATTTTATTATGATAGTAAGAGTACAGATGCTTGAATCTAATGTTAGTCAAATACAAGTAGCTGAGTACTGGCCACTTTTGGTTATAGGTTTAGGTTATCTTGTAAAACATTCAATAGGGTTCTGTAGCTCTATAGTAATTTTCACATCTAAGCACTAAGCAGCAGTTTATGAGGTTTTTTTTTTTTTTTATAGGTACAAGCTATTGATCGTATGTTTACACTGGTAGGCTTCAAATCTTGAAATAAAAATCGTGACTTCAATGTGTTCAGTTTTCGTGACAACAACATGAGATGAGCTAGCTAGCTAGCTAGCACCGGATTACGAGCTATGTTCGTACAATAAATCTTACCTTCATACTAAAACTTCTTTCTTTCTGCCCACTTGAGTGCTCTGCATGTCAACCAACGTTTAAGCTGTTTCACACGGTGTTCGTATATTGAACCGTGTTGAAATTTTCACGCCTGAGACGTCCTCTTCTTCCAAAATGACGCGTAAACTGGTATGGCTACTCTGTTTGCTTAGAATTGCGGACTTGTGCATGGGCGTCATTTGAGTTCAACCCATGGTCGTTCGCTCAACCAATGAGGTTGAGCTTTAGCCCGCCCAACTCCTCCAGAGCACGCCCTCTTCTTCTACGAGTACAAATCACAGCGCTCTACAAGTACGAATCAGTTTTGCACCTTTTGTAGCGAGATAAATGATGCAAAACTCACGTCACTGAACAGCAGCAGAAAAAACACTTGTGACTCCTAGTGGCGACTTCTTTGACTACAGGTACAAATTTGTTTTTATAGATATAATTTTTTTTTTACAGGTTCGAATCACGACTTTTACAGATAAAAATGTAGACTTTTTTCTACAGGTACAATTTTTTTTTACAAGTTAGTTTTGCACCATATTTACCTCCATAGTCTCGGCTATCTGAAATGCTTCAGACACTGAGACAGACACTCGCAGCCTCGCACCCGTCGACGGGAACGCACAACCGTGCAATGTCTGTCATAGTAACAAGACTGACAGACTGATAAGCAGCACATTGCTACACGCAATCCACACTGACAGAAAATAGTAAGACGAAGGGAGCAAAATAAATAGAAGAAGATAGGTTAGCTTACACTTAGCTTGTCTGATAACTGTTGGACACATCTGCATCCATTAGCAGCGCGAGCTTCAGGTTGTTTCCTTATTAGCTAGCGTTCTGTTTCATGCTACAATCATGTACATGGATCGTCTGAACTTCTGTTTACCGCACACGAGATGTGAACGTTACGTTACGTTATATATATATATATATATATATATATATATATATATATATATAAATAAATAAAATAAAAGTCAAATTTGAATATTTCATATGACATAGTTAGAGGCTCAAACAAGTCCATAAGTCATAACAATAGAATTTTTTTATGCATGCCCAGTTTTTACACAATGGCATTTTTCTGAATAGCACAAAACTCTTGTAATTTTGCCCAAATCAGGCATTTCCTTTGAAGTGAGATAACTTAATCATTTATGAATATTTTTTTCACTTTCAACCGCTCAAAATGTTCAGTGGCATCAGACCTAACTATACATATATGATTTTTATTTTTATTTTTTAATGCCCCCTATGGACAATAATAGCATTATTATGCTAACAGCAAGACTAACTATGCTGTATATATATATATAAAATAAAAGACTAATTTGAATATTTCATTTGACATAGTTAGAGGCTCAAATAAGTCCATAAGTCATAACAATAGATTTTTTTAATGCATGCCCAGTTTTTACACATTTTTCTGCATACAATTCTTGTAATTTTGTCCCAAATCAAGCTTTTCCTTTGAAGTGTGATATATTATGAAAACTTTTTTTCACTTTCAACCGCTCAAAATGTTCAGTGGCATCAGACCTATCTATACATATATAGTTTTTGGTTTTTTTTATGCCCCAATGGACAATAATAGCAGTATTATGCTAACAGCAAAACTAACTATGCTGTGTATATATATTATGGATAGATACAAATCAAAGTAAAATATTTCATATGACATAATTAGATCCTTGAATATGTCAATAAGTCGTAACAAGATATTTTTTTCTTTAGAATAAGGTCAAAGTCACAATAACTGATTTTGATGACAGAATTTATGAGTAACACTTTAGAACAAATATGCAGAATTCATGAACATGAAACACCAGTTACTGAAACGAAGAACTACTACTAACTAAACACTAGAACTACTTTTTTTTCCCATTTAACATTTCATGCAATGGGTCTTGATGTGTTTTTTGCAAATGTAAGTTCCACATTTTGCGCAAAACGTTTGAAGCCCGAAGTGGCTTTGTGCAAAGGGCACATTGTTTGCGCTTAGACGGGGGTCCAGCACGCTGCTCTGCATGCTCCACCTGCTCCACCAAGCCTTTGGTAGAAGGCTTTGCTTCCCGTTTCAAAATTTCAGGCCAAATTAGAGCCTTGCCTAGTTCCTCAAGCCGCTTGAAACTTTTCTTATGGTTCGCTGTATGATGCCCTAGTTGGAAGACAAATCTAACGCAGTTTCAAGGCTGCTGATTCTGGCTACTGCGTAGAGGGTTGCCCCGGGGTTAGGAATGGGATGGGGGAAATAATGTGTGGCCACTTCGTGAGTAGGAAACCATAATAGTTTTTAATTTTTTGAGACACTCACTAATTTCTTTGCTCAGATCGCCGTCATTTTCATCATCCTCTGCCGCCTCGTCGTGTTCACCCCTCCCCCCTTCGCTCTCATCTCCGCGATCATCTGCGTCCACTTCCCACACCTCTTCATGCTCATCTCTGTATTTATCGTCATCATCCTCTTCCTTCTCTGGCATTCAAAGTCCAAGAGTATACTCTTCAATCTCTTCCGAGCTCTCCGAACTAGCGTCCGAATAAAATTCTTCTTCGGAATTAGTACTTTCTAAAACTAGCCGAATCGCGTCCTCCAATACCATCTTTCTAGCCATTGCCTCCAGTTGTGGTGAAAGAAATGCAAAGTAGTGATCATCGCGAGAACAACGACCTCAAAAATGCCCGGAACCAATAAGAGTAAAGAAGTTCCAACACCCAACCAGTAAGAGTTGAAATTCAAACAATAACAACAAACAAGTGAATTTGTGGTACCTTTGTATTTTCTTGTGCACACCTGCTAATATGCATGCCCAAATAGACTGAAAGTGAGCTCAGACACATCAACACCAAACTTTTTTGTAATGCCAACCGTTTTTATCACTTTAATTTTGACCAATCTGCAGCAGGCTTTGCACAAGCAAATTCATTTATTAGCCTATGGCGCCACCTAGTGGATTTTGGGTGTTAACACTCTCAACACACAAATTCCTCTATTTTCACGTTTATGACTCGTCAAAGAAGCGATTGCACCAGTAATCACGGAAAATGCATTATAACACATCAGGTTTACAGCATATCAAAAACTGTGATTTATAATGGGAGTCAATGAGCCAAAATCGGGCATTATTACAAGAATTTCTCCCTCCTGTTAGCAATAATTATAAATTGCAGCATGGTGCCAATTTGAACTTCTACATTTTTTAACAATCCTGGTGAAAGGTCAGGTCCCTAGTGTATTTTTTTCAAATGCTTTTTCTTTGATGAAACATAGAAAAACATAAAAATGCCAGAAAATGGACAAATAACACAGACGGGTTAAGCTGATGCCATCTACGGAGTTCCGCCGGAGTTTGAGTCGTCGCCGCAGATAGCGCCTGGTCGCTACACATCGCCAAATGGGTGGGGTCCAAACGGGGTAAACAAAATGAACTACAGGAGACCACACTGCAGTCTGGCGTTGTATTTGATCTCTTTTTATTCACTTTCTCGTTCCATCTCCAAATTCGAATACATACAGCGACAACTCTCTTCTGCCTTCGCCGCCAAAAATCAAACATACTGTATTCTTTTTTTTTCTCCTGGAGAACTTGTTCATTCGGTAATTTTACCGATTTGACATGTCATCATCATTGCTCTCTTTTTTACATTTAAAAAAAATATATATTTTTTAATTTTTATAAATTTTTATTTTGTATGTGGGTGAGTATGTGTATGTGCGTGTGTGCGTGTGAGTGTGTATTCATTAGTTCACCTAAAACCTATTAAAAAAATCCCAGACCGTTCACCTAAACCGAACACTTCAGAATCCAGCCAGAGTCGTGAGGCCGTCAGGAGACTTGAGGAAAGACCAAAGAAAAGAAAGGAAAGTGAAATCCAGCACCGACCAGACACCACCCACCACCCACCGGGCCACCAACCAGAGTCCTTCACCAACCCCAGAAACATCTAAATTCCAACAAATCAGGGAGACCTCAAGAGACCAAAGGAGAGACTGAGGAAAGGAAGGAAGGACAGACGAAGCAGAGTGCGATCCACAGACACCAGCCTCCACCGATCTGTGGAGTGGTTTTGTGGAATGGTCTTGAGGAAAACATTGAAGGAAGTACAAGTATTTGTCAATTTAAAAAATTGTACAAAAAAATAATTTTTGCTAAATATAATAGGGAGGAATCTTTTTTTTTTTTTTTTTAAGTGATTGAAAGTACCATTTTTGTTAAGGCATTTATGAATAATGAGTTAAAGTAATAAGTGAGGTAAAATCAGGATAGGACTAGATAAGCAGTTGCTTCATCCTATTCCATTTCAAGCCTTTTCTTTTTAAATGAGGTTTCTTTGGAAGTCATTACTATTATTTATGGAGAACGAAAACAGTTATATTTCATCCTTGTTTTGTGGAACAACTTAAATGTCTCTGTTTGCATTTTCTTTTTAACACCATTGGGAAATTATGCTTTTTTGTTTTATTGTCATTTTAAATGTTCAAAATAAAGGTGAGGAAAAAAATGTACATTGTAGATTATACTAGACGTTACAACGATCCTATAATAATAATATGATCTTAAATTTCTATTAGCAGAGCAAGAGATTGAGTTTCAGGGATATGAATTGATTTTTAAAAACACATTTCATTAAGCTCTAACAACTTTTTACAGCCTTTTGCTGTTTTCTGTCATTTGAAGATACCAATTCAACAAAACACAAAATAAATAATTTTGGGCTAAAATATACTGTATACTGTGTCCCATAAATCGTATTATCATAATTACTGGTAATATCATGCAAGATTAACATCTCCATATTTTGGCCTTTAAGTTATTTTCTTAGCATTTGACTTCATTCTTTCTCAATGTAAATTGCCATGAGGTAGTCGTGGGTATTACTATTAAATACGTGAAAAGATGGTGCATCTCAGTGCCTTCTATTGGAGCCCAAATACTGGTGCACCTTCTCAGAAGAGGAGTGGGTTGTCCAAAACTGCCACTCCTGCAGCAACACCACCATCCAAGTGTTCTGAACTCTTGGTCCTCAGAAGATGGCCCACACATTCGTTCATCACCATGTCTTTACCCTGCCTGCACAGATATGTGAGGATAAACAGAGACATTTTGTTGCCTTTTTTTTATTCATTTTATTCCTCAGCAGCAAAGCCTAGCTCACACACATATGCTAATGTACAGACTGCCATTCTACACAAAGTCAATAGTGACTGCTTACCTGACATAAGCTCCAAAAAAGCCCAGTTCACTGAGACAATTACTGATTTTGAGGGGCGTGTCTCTTCTCAGCAGGTAGTTCTGTGTTGGCACGGGCTGGATCTTATCCATCAGTATGTAGGCCATCCTCTCAGCACTGTTCTTCACTTGGCCCAGAACCTCACAGATCTCTTGTCCATAAATGTTGTTTCCTGGAAGTAAAGAAGGTTGATTTTTTTTATTTTTTTTTTTATATGTATTTATTTTAATGTAGCTTAATTGTTCTGGACTTTGCAATGCTTGGAAAGAAAAATAAAGCAGAGTAACCTAACCCTAACCCAAGTGTCAGCAACATAACTTCCGGGTTTCACACAGCGTCGTTTCCGGCCACTGATGACCGCATTCCAACACTCGCACCCCCACCTTTGCGCCCCCCCAACCCATCCCAAGAATTGGGACGCGGCCCACATGCCGCAAACAGGAAACGGAAACAAAGCTGATGAGTGAAAACCAGGTAGTCGGAAGTCCCGCCTCCTCCGTGGCATATACCCCATAAGCCATTTAATTTTATACCACAAAACAGAAATTACAGGAGACCTTTTGACATCTAAAATGAATATCGGTTGTCTTTTCCTTTCTGCTGTTTTTTTCTACATGCAACACAAACATTTGGCTGAAGCAAACTTTCTGGTAAAATACTCAATGTTAATTTGGGTCTTTTTTTTTGTATTTTTGAAATAAAAACTCAAACCTAAAGTATCCACCAGTAGAAATGTGGATTTAATATTTGCATTAATGACTGAGGTAACTAGCATCTTGACATGCGTCTGTTATTGTCGGTTGAAACTGAGAGAATCTGGTCACTAATCAAAATATAATATGTTTTTAGCCTCGGATAAACTGGAAGCACTGTGGCTTTTTTGTTTTGTTTTTATTCTTTCAACTGTGTGGCCCGGTCCAAAGTGGCTCGTGAACCAGTAAGATGGGGACCACTGCTAAAGAATCAGTTGCATGGCTTCAGGCTTCCCCTAAATGTTGGCATTTTGCCCCTAAAATTGTAAAATAAACAGTGCACCTACATTTTTCATCTAATCGTACATAGGTAACCAGTAAATTTGCTAATTTTATTTATTTATAATTCTTGAATATTTTTTGAATCTGCAAGAATCTGTCCCAACAGGGTGTAACTCTCTCACAGTCTATATCTGAACTATCCATTACACATTATTATTATTATTAAATGACTAAAATATAAACACACGTAGAGTGGCGAAACTACTTGCAACCGCTTCTTTGACATTGGCAATGTGTTTTTTCACCTACATAACGTTCTGCTTTTCTGTATATGATGTATAGCAAGTTTGGTGGAAACCGGCATCCCTAGTTAGTTCCGGTAGTTAGAATTGGCATTGAAGATTCCACGTTGTCACCGTATCTATTGAAGTCTGCAGTGTGTGCTTGCACAAACCGTGTACAATTTATGTCTGACTGCCCTCTGAATGTTTCCACTAAAGCACAATTCCAAAAAAAACTAGCCCATGCATGTCTTGTTGTAGAACGACACTAAAGTGGATTTTTTTTTTTGCAGACGAAATACCAACATTTCGTACAATATTCTTTGTCGCTCTATAACATTTTGCCTGTCTAAGAATCCTCTATATAGCATGTTTTGAAGTTTTTTTTTTTTTACTTATTTATATTCTCAATAGTTGAGTACTTGTGCTGGTAACTGTCTGAAAAAAAGTGGTATTGAACATCCTTAAAAATAAACATATTTGAATGGTTAATTGTAATCGTCACAACAGAATTAAATTAAATTAAAAAACTACCAAACTACAATAACATGTATTTACTCATGATGATTTATTTTCTAAAGCCACTTGGAGCTGCAGCGGAGGGATTACAAAGTGAGACTGGAGCCACGGGTTGTCAACCCCTGCCCTAACCCACAAAATGTCCCCTTGGTTAATGCACAGGTCAAGCAAAAGGTTTTGCTGCATGATGGACTGAATGACATTTGATTTCTTTGAGTGTACCTCCTCCCTCTCGCTGAGGCTTCAGGACAAATCGAGCTGGTGTCGCCAAAGCCATTGTGACGGTTTTGTCGCCTTCTGCTCCCTTGAAGACAAAGATGTGAAACCATGGCAGGATTGTCATCATTATGTAACAATGACTCTTGTAATACTGACTGTGAAATACAGCTGCAATGTAGATGTGCTTTTAATCCATATGTATCCAAATGTAAATTCCGTTTTTTAGGATCATTATAACTTACAAATTAAACAGGTCAAAGTGTGCAAACCATTCAACAGTTTTCTGTTAAAAACAGTGTTGTATAACTGGGTTCTTCAGTTTGGAAGCGTAGACAGAAACAAAAGTCTTTTTTTTTTTGTTGTTGCTCCACTCTTAAGGTGGCATCTCATACACTGTTTTCTCCTAATGAACGACGATGGTCATTTGTATGTCTGTGCCAGTTCTTCAGACCCCAACTTGGTCACATATAGCCTCATAAATACTTGGAAAATGACTGGTTGAATACATTGTGGACTTTTCTGACTCATGTCACCATTGTTTTTCATGGTTGTATCTACACAAATCTTTGACAAGTTCGAGGTTATAGTGCAGCCTGTTGCTTGACACACTGTGGGGTTTACTGTCTCTGCTATGTTACACATAAAGTTGCAGTGCAGCAACATGGCGTGGCCAACAAGCTTCTATGGAACACTACAAATAAAACAGTGTTGCTACTCACCATGTCCAAAGTGTAAAGGCCAGCAAATGTGGCTCTCACTTGTGCCACTACTTGTGGCTGGTCAGGGAAAAACTGTTCCAGAACACCAGGCTTAGCAAGCACCTGCTGGACCTTCTTAGTTCCAGCCAGGTGAGTGCTGATATCCGGACACTTCACAGCCAAAGAGCATTCCATCATCATGCGGGCCTCCCAGGCCTATAAATTAGAACAATGATTCTTAAGTGTGGTACGCGTGCTCACACTAGTGGCACATCACGTCAGAATCACTGAATGAAATGTTCAAACTGTGCATAATGTTATGGTAAGAAGCTCAAAAAAAAATATTCCCCTGATACAGTACATTACTTGTTTTGAACTTTGTACAATTCACGAGCTAGGTTTTAGTGCCTGGGAGGTGAAAACTGATGAGCTTGAAGCTTCCACACTAGTTGAGTATAGATCATCTTCCCAACTACATAGACAGTATAGTTGAGCCATTGGTTAGAGGCAATAACCAATGCCATTTGAAAGTGTAACAATTGCATCAAAGTTGCTATTCCTCCTACTAGGAATGATTTCAAGTTCTTATTTACCTTTGTGTGTTTAGGCAAACTGCACCTTGCCCTTAGCAATGAGAGGAAACAAAATGTAATGACCGTGGATTTTACATTTGAAGCATCAACTGAATGAGGAAAATATGCCGTTTCCTTAACTCTGAAATGGATGTCAGCAGATTTTAAATGTGTTTCAAGTGGCATTTGCTCTGTGTTCTTGACAAAACAGAGATCCTAATGGGCAGCAGAGCATAAATAAGTTTGGTTTACTTTGACAGAGGGGCAGGAAGCATGTGACTGTGAGTTGAACACTGAAAGAAGCATTTCATTCCAGCCACATTGTTAGTGGATTTTGGAGGCTTCCAGAAACACTGCGGTTGAGAGACAGCACATTTTCTAATTGATCCAAGAATGACAAATATGTTTAATATGCATGTCCTTGCTTGGGTTAAATGTTGATCATGTACATTTGAACTGCATATTACAACACATACACTAAAATAATGCTTCCTTAAACATGAGTGTGCTTGACGAAAATCTTGAAGCAATAATCTTTTTGGTATACCTGTTCAGATTTGTAGTTCTGAGGCATGTAGCCATTCCTGAAGTAGACCACCGCAACTTCCTGACAATCACTGAATAAGTGGCAGGATGGAATTGTATGAAAAAAGCAAAAAGATATTGAAGTAGGATATTGATGGACGGAAGACACTTACACAAACAGTCTCTTGTCCCCATCAAGTTTTCCAGATTTCGAGACATCCTCAAATCGCTTTCGTATGGTGGCAATATTCCTGAAACACATTGAGAAATTTCTAATTGTCATTATAAAGAAAGTTGCAAGGTTTCATTTTAAACATCAAGGTTACAGAAGGTATTGCGAAGGTCTTGTCTTAAATAATCACATCTGACCTGGTCCACAGCTCATTCTCAATAAATCGTTGATCAAGGACGTTCCTCTGGTTCTCTTCCACCAAGAACATGACAACCGCTCTTGAACGACAACATGAACATGGTTTAAACACTCTACATACACTACATAGATGCATTCTGCATCAGGAGTAAGGTTCATAATTGTATCAAATGAGAATCTTTAGACTGTCCCATGAATAAATGTGAAATTAAGTACTCCACACTTAAATGCGCTTTTAGACAATGAAGTGTTGTTGCTAAAGATTTTCAGTGGACGACGTACCGCTTTGATCCATAAAGCTCCCATGCCTTGGCCACGGCCTTGGCCAGACCCACCGCAGGGTTGTTATCAATGATGCGCTGGCTCTGTTCCAGCTGGCCAGCCACCTTAAGAATGTGTCTGTTATAATAAAGTAAAGGACTTTTTTGTCAATATTAAACAGAACATTTGAAAGGAAGGCATATTTAAGATACTGTATTGTGTGCAACTCTAAACGCAAACATAATTTGGACTTGACATTGTTTTGATAGGAAACAACGTAAAAAATGTTTTCATCCAATTTTTAAAACAGTATTTTAACACGATGTATAAAATGTAACGGATCCTACTAGGACCAAAAGTATTTATACTCTTGCATTATTATGTATCCTTTGTTATAATTTTTGTTTTGTTTTGGTTTTTTTAACATATGTGTCTGCACTGGAGAAGGCATTACTTTTAATCTCATTGTACATCTGTACAGTATACTGACAATAAAGGCATTCGATTCTACTTGCTCTTACGTTTGATGCTACAGATGTCCATTTTAAATGGACATTTTGCTCAGCTTCTTAATTGTACAACGCCAGTGGTTTTCTGGTATATTAATCCAAAACCCCTATTTGTGGATGTCAAATTATTTTTGGTCTACATGTTGATGTCTGCTTTACCGGTGGACACCAGGCATACGTGAAGAGAGGCCTCCAAAACTAGCAGCAAAGGTGTTGATCTCAATCTGTTTTAGAGACGTGTGTCCATCCTCCTTCTGGTCCAGCATGTAGTCGGATCGATTCAGACCAAGCACAATTGACTGAGAAGAATGCAAGAATACTAAATGACAGACTGACATTTTGATGAAAATAGAGCCTGCGATGTTACCTCGAAAAAGAAGCTTTACAGCGTTCCATAGTTCATCACAAACTTAATTCTTCATGTTAAACTTAGTATTTAGTGACTCAGAACAGTGTGATAGCATGATAGTTGAGAAATTAAGACCAAAGAATAGGCCCTTAACGTCAAGACATGATGCAAAGTTTCCCTTTGGAATGAGAGTACCATAGGGTCACACAAATAAAGTTACCCTAAGACTCAACTGAGATCACACTTTGTATGAAAAATTGTTTCATCGTTATAATGACAAATTTGGTGTTAAAGTATACATTTTGGGGGTTAAGGAATCCAACAAAATAGGCTTCAAGTTTTACAAATGGATTGGTAAGGACCCTCAACCTTCCTGGTAAGGTCTATTCAGGGATTCTGGAGGGGAGGGTCTGTGGTGAAGCCGAATCTCAAATTCAGGAGGAGCAGTGTGGTCATTTCTTCCTGGCTGTAGAAAAGTGGACCAGCTGTACACCCTAAGCAGGGTCCTTGAGGGTGGATAGAAGTTCGCCCAACCTGACAAAATATGCTCTGTGGAGGTGTAGGTGTTTGACCGTGTCCCTCATGGGATCTATATTGGGGGGAGTTTGGACCATATTTCCTAAATACTAAAGCCTGGTACACACATAAGGATTTTTCAACTCTTAAAATATATATTTTTTTTAATCTATGTCAGCCCCCACATATAAAGATAAAAGATAAAAATAAAAATAAATCGGGCATTCAACAGTTTTATTGTGTGTGGGGTGCTCAGATAATCTTATCACAGCTCCGCACACACAAAGATTGTCTTCCACCACTGGTCAAGAATCCAGTCCTCCGAGGCAAAGCACAAACACTTTTTTGTCATATAATATGATTGAAAAATTCTAAACAATACACAAATAAATTGTGAACACTACACAAACATGTTAATATTGAAAACAACAAAACAAACAAACAAAGAAGCCAAGGGCGATATTTAAATAAAAACATATTTAAAAAAGAGCATAAAGCCACGGTTTTCATCGCTTTCTTGTTGATAGTGACTTCACAAACACCAGGCATTTCGGAGTATGCGCCGATGTTTCCGAGTGTTTATTTTTGCAAGGAAATAATTGCTTTGGAAATTATTTCTGGCGCCTGGGCAACTCACGTTGATACAAAAATGACATTGTGTAGGCATATAGGCTGTTGTTTAAATAAAATAATATAAATAACACGGAGAAAGCGTGGCTCGAAACCCGTGACCATGCGCTTGCGGGTTAAAAACCCTAACCCCCAACCCACGCAGGACAACACTTAACCGGTAAAAAGTGCTACCTCTTGTCATCACACAATTCACGGCCGGTGCTTGTAACCGTTTGGTATTCATAAAATGGGTGGATGAACTTCAGTTAAGTGATATTGATGTGTTTAATGTACGGGCACTCGTTTGTCATGTCAGAGAGCTTCTTTGTATGCGTACATTCCGTTCACGTCACAGTCTGCGGAGTCAGATGGCTCGGGAGAACCTCCGATTTTTGTCGTAAATATTGAACATGTTCATTGTTTAAGATTGTCGGCCCCGACTGGTTTTGGACCCAATTATCTGGACAAATCCACTCTTAACACAGCTTAAACATAAAAATGATCTTATAAAACAATCTTGTAACACATAAGATTGTTGGCCGTTTGACGTCCTTGGTCGGGAAAGGGCAAAATCTGGACAAAAACAGATAGATTCTCTTTATGTGTGTACCAGGTCAGATTTGTTTCCTTTACGAGTTGCGGACTTGGTCTGTCGTGGTGAAGAAAGAACTGAGCAACAAGGTCAAGCTCTCAAATTACCAGCCGATCTACATTGCACCTATTGTCACGAGCTGTGGGTCATGGCTGAAAGAACAAGACCACCGAGACGTGGCCTACATTAGTTTCCTTCACATGATGTCTGTTGCTCAGCCTCTCCTGTGGAGAGTTTTTCAGACACGTTCCAATAGAAGGAGGACACACGGACCACCCAGCAAACGCAAGAGAGACGGTATGTCTCCCGGTTAGCATAGAAATGCTTTGGGAACCCCCGGAAGAATTGGTTGGGGAGAGAGAAGTCTGGGAAACCCCGCTAAAGCAACCCCACTTGAGATGAGCGGAAGATGGATGGATGGATAGTTACAAATAGACTGTTTTTTGGCACACATTTTTAAAATACACAATTGCATATTTTGCTCCAATTGTCATGTAAAGGGGAATTCTGTTTTTTTTTTTTTTACTTGAAACCCATTTTATTAGATTCCTTGACCCCAAATATGTACACTTTGACACCATGTCTTTATCACGATAAATGTAGCAAAAATATAGGGCTCTCAAGTACAGTATTTGTTTTTCTATGACTAAGATACTTCAATGCCAAAGGGTGCTTTGCACCATGAATTGATGTCAAATGTCGCTAAAGCACTCTACTATGACTGTGACCCAACTTCACAGTGTAAGGTCCCTAAATGCATTCTTGACTAGATTTGGAAAAGGTTATCCAGGGTGGGCTCCCATACCTGCGACCTTCCTTCTTTAAGGACCTTCTGGTGGATCTTGAACAATCTTGCAGTAAAATCGTCCACAGCAATGGTGCTACGGTAGAATACAAGAATGTGTCAGAATATGACAATTATTATCCTTCGTAATATTTTTTTTATGTCGAAAGATCAGCGCACAAAGAAAAGCGAATTGGCTCTTACTAACATTTTCTGCTTCAAATTCAAAATATTATTCTTATTTCACAAGGAAGCTAGCAATCTATTTGGTTTGATGTATGATGAATTACATCCAAGTACGAGGCTAGACTCCAACCTGTCAAGAGCCGCTTGCAGGAAGTCAGGATCCTGACTTATCTTATCCACCAGTGTGTTGTAGTGAGTTTGCACTGCCATGGCTTGGTGGAAAGGAGCTTTCGGCACAGGTGTGGGGAAGAGCGTGAAGGGAGCATATGTCACCAACTAAAATACAAAGTGCAATAGCTGATTGCTTGTAACAAAATGTGGAAATCTAATGAGTTCTTCCTTTGTCCATGCCCCACCCCTCTATAAAGTTTCATGTAAATTGTTTTGAGGAGTTTTGTGTAATCATGCTATAAAAAAAAAATATATATATATAGTATGAATATACCAATACGGATACTGGTATCAGTGGTATATGTCTGTACTCTTACATAAGAGAATACTATAAGATAACTCTTTGCCATCTTTAACTTCCAGGCAGGTGGCATAGCAGCTAAATCAGTCATGTGGAGCAATAGTACTTTGAGGTAAACATGGATAACAACACTTTGTTAGCCAACTGTAAATTATGATCCGTAAAATACTTTGTAGATATTGAACTCTGCTTGAGCCCCATGAATTGTGGTGGCAGTCCATTTCTGAGCCAGCTGCACTTCTGTCACAATGCCAATGTGTATGCCGCGTTGAGTAAAGAGGAATAAGCAATGAAGCATCACTTCAGTTTCCCTGTCACAGTTTAATTCTATAATTTCTGGTATTCTAAAGAGACAGTCTTGTATTTCTTTTTACTCCATATTAAATTTACATAATGCCTCAGGTTATCTGACTGAGGCACCAGAAAACCGAAACAACTTGTGTTACAGGCTCCATTTAAATGAAGTGTTTAAGTGTGTGTGTGGCAAAACTGTTGGAAAATCATGCTGATGGATGGTAATATGTCAGTAATGACAAGTAATTACTCAAAAATGTCCCATTTAAATTAGATGCATGTCATGTTCACGAAAGGTAAATATTTGATTAAATATACATTTTCATCACAAGTGCTAAGGCGTCATGGCATTATACAGTTGATCAGTCAAATGTAAGTACTCGTACTTTTTCTGAAAAAACAGGTGTGGACATTCTGTACCCTTAGATGGTAAAAAACAACAAAAAGGAGAGGGTATCAAAAAGCTGATAACAATTCTCACCTCTGATGAGTTGGGGGATTCTTTAATTCTCATAAGGACACCTTGTAAAAGTGCTGCATCTTTTGCCACTTCCGCTAAATCATTTATGAGAGCTGTGTTCATCAGTAGCTCACTTGGTATTCCCTGGGCCATTCTGACAAAGAAAACACAGACTAAGTGAAATGAAATATGTCAGATTTGTAATTTAAAACACCAGGAACCTCCAGTTGTTTATACAGTAGTGTTAGCTAGTTGAGTGTCATTCTTCAAACATAAAACCGTAAAACAGAATTTGGAGCGCCAGTAAATTATTTCACTAATTCTTGTTGTAAAAATACAGGTGGAAAAACACCGCGGTGAAGTTAGTTTTAGGTTGGATATTCGATATTCAACAGATATTCGGGCTGCCTCCGCCTGTGGGGAAAGCCGCGGGAAAGCCGCCTCTACGCTACCGGGAAGCCGCTTCGACGGGGATATGCTCTGGGCTCCCGGGAAGCAGCCTCTACGCTCCGGGAGCCGTTGTTTATAACACGGAGTCGAGCCAAAAACATTGTGTGGCCCTATTACAGAAATTACGGTTAGATGCAAAAGGAAGAAAAAAAAACAACGCTCTCTATTTAGTTTTCAACATAAAAGCTATGTCAAAAGCAACGCTGTATATCCGGTTTCCAAAATAAAAGCTATGTCATTAACAGGCAACTGGAAGTATGCCTCATTATAATCTAGCACATTTTTATATACTTTCGTCACATGGAAACAAAAAAATATAAGATGTGTGTCAACCTGTCAGCATTGTGCTTTCATATTGCAATGAAAATGACTCGTATCTCACAGGGAAGCTATTGAGCTAAAATGCTAATTTTTACCTATAATATTCATACAAAATATTGAAAGATGTACATAAAGTATATACTAGGGGTGTGAATTGCCTAGTACTTGGCGATTCCATTCGTATCACGATTCATAGGTCACAATTCGATTCGATACCGATTAATCCCGATACAAATCTATAAATTGATTATTGCGATTTTTTAAAACTCTAATTTAGAAAATACAAATCAGTAAACTTGTAAATGTACACTGTAAGATTTGTATGAAAATGTATCTGAAAATTCAGGCTTATAACTGAGCCACTGCATTTACCAAACAGGTTGCAGTCTGTTTCATGTTTGAACAGCACTGAAATAAAATATTATGGCTTAATGTGCCATTAATATAACATTCTTCCATGCTTAATGTGTGAATCCTAACCCTAAGTAAGACGTTTTGTTGAATATTTTCATAAAAAATTGATGTTTAAAAATCAATTTGGCCTCATATTGAATCAATTCGAGAATTGCGTGCTAAACCCCTAGTATATACATAAATATATAGAGTATTTACATAAATTAACATGTATGCATCCTAATATTTTTAATTACCGGTAATAAAAAAATATAAAAAATGTTGCTGATGTTTTCCATTTTTGTCGATGTACCGTTTCAGTACCAGTATCGAGGTATTTTATACAGGTATAGTACCGATATCAAAATTTGGGTATCGTGACAACACTAATATATAGCAACCATGGAGCGTGAATGCAAACAAATACCAAGGGACTTGTCTCATGAGATACGGCTTGTTTTTCAATTTCACAACTTTCAATATTTTGTATGAGTTTGTATATGTCAAAATTAGCATTTTAGCTCAATAGTTTCCAGGTCTTACTCAAAATCAGTGTAAAATGATTGTGCTGTACCTTCCCTGTGAGATACGAGTCATTTTCATTGCAATATAGCACAATGCTGACTGGTTGACACAGATCTCATATTTTTTTTGTTTCCATGTGACGAAATTATATAAAAGCGTGCTAGATTATAATGAGGCATACTTCCAGTTGCCTGTCAATGAAATGGCTTTTATTTTGAAAACTGGATATAACGCGTTGCTTTTGAGAACTTTTATTTGAAAACCCGGATATATAGCGTTGTTGTTGTTGTTTTTTCCTTTGCATCTAACCGTAATTTCTGTAATAGGGCCACACAATGTTTTTGGTTTGACTCCGTGTCATAAACGACAGCTCCTGGAGGCGTCGAATATCGAGTATTCAACCTAAAACTAAACTTGGAAAAACAGAACGAATGGCATAACTCACATACAGAAAATGCACATACAACATTATTAATATGCTTATTTTGATTTTGGCTTATTTGACACGTAATAATGCAGCTTTTAGCCTCATGCTAACCGGATTTTAACGAAGTGCAGAACCTAGTACAAAACTACATCTATCCTGGCGTGTTTTTAATTGTGTAGTGAAAGCCTTATTGGAATTGCATTTGCGTTAATGCCAAACGAAGCCCTCAGTTACCTTTTCGAAGAACGTCTGTATATTATCGCTTTACGAGAAGAGTGTTTGACACAGGCGCAGGTAGCTTTTCACCGTTTCATCCAGAGTCCACTCTTTGTCACTATGTATGATTTTGTGCACGTTCCAACATTGCACGCGTGTCCAACCATATCCAGTCACTTCCTGGTGCACTATTGGCTACTTAGAGTCACGTGATTATGCACCCAATCACCTGCCAGTTGAACACTGCCAAGTGCATGAAAATCCAGGAAGTTGCAGAGCAAAGTGCCGACTGTGGTTAGGCTTTTCTAATGCCATATTATTTTTAAATATACAACTTTACCCGTTGTACCTCACCCGCTCAACCAACAGTCGTTTCTGTTTGACGTGTTGTTGTATCCTGTTTCTGGGTTTGAAACGCTATCTTAAGCTGTCAGTCACTGTTGATTTGAGGTGCTTACCTGTCTCTAATGTTATTAAATGAGCTACAGGTGTTGTGAGCACAGCACCTGTTGCTCATTTCACATTCTGTGATAATATGATTTATTTACTTTTTGTCGTTGTTGTGGCAGTGGTCATTTGTTACAAAATATATTTGTTCAACCTTAGAATGTATTTCTGTGACATGCAAAATATGATACTGTTAAGTCAACCTTCACAAGCGCTTCAGCTGTAACAAAGAACTTTATAGAACACATGACACAAAAGAACAACAATAAAACAACCATAACAAACCAACAACATCTGGAGACACTACGTTAAAGACAAGCAAGCAAACAAACAAACAAACAAACATGTATTGTGGCACAATTTGCATTCAAAAGTTCTACCAGATTTTGAGACTTCAGCAGGTCCCCGCATTTAATTGTTATATTTATTAATGTACATTATAAATGTCTCGTCAATAAAACATCAATAGTTAGTTAAAGTAAAAGAGTAAAAAAGACTGCCTTTATTTTATATATATATAATTAGAAAATAATTATGGTACAGTGGTACCTTGGAGTTTGAACATAATTATTTCCTGTGAAGTGTTCAAAGTCGGAATTGTTCAACTTTTGAAACATTTCTCATAGAAAATAATGTAAATGCAACGAATTCGTTCCCAAACTCAAAAAACTGAAAAATCCTATTTTAATTTATGTTTTTTGCATGTACACCCGTTACAGTATTTACACAATAAAAAATACCTCACTTTTTTTTGTTGTGGTGTGTTGGGATCAGTGGATAAAAAAAATGCTACATTGCGTTAATGGTGTATTTTACATTCGGGCATATTGTTAGACTACTATGGAGTCCTTGCGTGCGCTCTTAACGTCAGGCAAGGCTAAGGGGGGCTCGTGTCAGTTACGGAAGTAGTCAGTCACGGTAGTTACAACTGTGGTTCGTAGCACTGTATGTATTTATTTGCTGCCACTGGCACTGTTTCTTTCTTTGGGCCCATGTTGAAGAAAACTGTTGTAGTAAAATCTAAATGCACTCGCGAATGGACGGAGCACTTCCGCGAGTGTTCACCCTCTGACTGGAAATAAGCAGCGCTTCGTCACATTGACCGTAACGTGAGCATTTGGCATTGCTCGGCTTCACTCGGCTACCCATTCAATGTACGTTCGGCTTTGCTTGGGTGTTCAAACTCCGAGACCGTGGTCCAACTCCGAGGCATTTTTAACTTGGATGTTTTGGTTGAGTTCCGAGACGTTCAAACTCCGAGGTTCCACTGTAAGCCGAAAAAGTTGTCTTTATTTTATTTTAATAAAAAAACAAACATTACCATTACTGATAGAAATGCATTTCCAATTAGGTGGCAAAACCACTTATGATTTTTATTTTAAGTTCGTAACTGCTGAATGGAACTATTAAAGTAACGTAACCTAGATTAGTTACTTTTAAAATCAAGTGATCAATAAAGTAACTGAGTTACTTTTTAAAGCAAGTAATTAGTAAAGTAAGTTACTTTTTTTTAAAGGTAACTGTGGCATCACTAGAACTATTAGAAAACATTTCTCAACAGCCAAGACACATATTTTACTATAAAAACAAATATTACAATTCACAATTCAAATATTTTTATATTCGATTTATATTCTATATTTATTATAGGAATCTATCGATTTCTATTTTGAATATGTGCTGCACTGAAAGGAGAATCTCGTTTTACAATGTGCATCTGTTTGTATAATGACAATAAATCTATCTTGGCGCACAGCACCAAAGTAAAATGTGACATTTGATCAATTCCCATGGCACACCTGATGAAAGCTCCCAGGCACTGTGGCTGAAAATATGGGATTTATCAACAATAATTTTAATTTTAATTTTTAATTGTGAGGACAAGCGGTTTAGAGAATGAACGAATGTGGAAGAGGACCCTGCTGATTGTACCCTATACCACCAGGGGGCGATGAAGCAGTCTGTATCTACCCAGCTCTTCCTGCATGCTTCTGGGATTGACACATTCACATAACTTCATTTTACACAGCTCTTTGTAAAAGCTTGAGTATG
Organism: Leptonotus elevatus; assembly: GCF_054856555.1. Classification (NCBI taxonomy): domain Eukaryota; kingdom Metazoa; phylum Chordata; class Actinopteri; order Syngnathiformes; family Syngnathidae; genus Leptonotus; species Leptonotus elevatus. Next base: position 16,498,562 of record NC_141240.1, read on the forward strand.
ACAGCTGGAGAGCAATATAAGGACTTGACTGATGTCTTGGTGGCACTGCATAGTAGAAGGGCAACGTTCAGGGATATGAGAACGCACTGATCTGTGACAAGTGGCTCATATTGTATTGTAGTACACTGTTTTGCTTGTGTACTTGTAGATGGCGAATGGACAGCTGTCAAGGGCCGAGGCATTGGCCTGCTCGGACTGCAGACACGCATGTCATGCGATGCTCTACTCTGACACAAAAAGTCTGCTTTTTGGAAGGACTCCCATCAAACATATCGTACTGGTGAGAGGGGGGGAAAAACATGCATTTATATACAGAAATTGTGAATGCTTTAGCAAAATCCTGCCCATTTATGAAATATATTTATATATTTTTATTTATTTAAGTTTTTTTTTTTTTTAAGCAAATTCTCCTCACTACTATACGTCTTAAAGGTGTTTACACGTTTGGAAGCATTGGCGTGTAAATGTTTTAACAGCTTCTGTCCTGTCACATCCCACAGATGCAGATGCGCTTTGACGGTCTGCTGGGTTTCCCTGGCGGGTGAGTCTCTCCTAGTGCTGCTTTTGTTTTATTCCGTCATGTGCCTAGACTCCCTTTTTATGACACGCGCGCACACACACTCCCCCCCCCCCCCCCCCCACACACACACCATGTCCAATGATATAAACCAGAGCAAACATTCACACGTTGCCACTGCAAAGCACTAGAAAATAACCTCTGCTATAGGTGTGTTTGTGTCGTGTCTTATAAATCCTATTATGGCCGCAGTCCACAGGTTAACTCTTTCACTAGTTTACATCCAACATTTTCTATATGATCTTTAACCAAATCACAGCATGTGGCATTCAAAGAGAGTTTTCGGAGTGAAGCAGTTTGTGAACAGTGCTGAACCTTTGACTGCGGGGTGATCAATGCTTTGCTTCGTGGAACCTCGACAGTCGTCTGGAAGTAGACTAGCATCTCTCCAATATCTAGTTGCTTTTGAGTTTAAAGTCCAAGTCCTTCCGGATGAGCTACTAACGGAGCGTTTTAACCTACTTACCTCAACATTATGAAATGTATAGATTAAAGAAAATAAATTAAAAGTGACTTCGGAAAGGTACATCTATCTACCACATTGCATAAGTTGACTGCTAAAGTGCAATTTTAGTTGAGTAGTAGTAAGCGGTGGATGTGCAATGTTCAATTCAACATCCTCTAGGGTGGAGTCATTTCAAATTCATCCATTGGATTGAATTGAATTCTGACAATCCCTGCTGTGGACACTGGACACCAAGGCAAAAACCAAGGTGATGTTCTACTTATTGTAAGCCAGTGCCCCATCCATGTGATTTTGAAGCTTCTATTTTAAGGCCTCATGACCACATGTTCTTGCTTTAATAGACTAGCAAACACACATCCTCATATCCCTCATGAACACTTTGAAGAAGCCTCCCAGAAGGAGTATTTCACAGTCTGCATAAAAAAAAAGGTAATAGTTCAGGGTGTACCCCGCCTACCACCCGAAGACAACTGGGATAGGCTCCAGCATGCCCGTGACCCTCGTGAGGATAAGAGGTTCAGAAAATGATTTCTCTGTGATTCTGAAGTGATCTCACCAATCTCCAATTTGCCTGGAGGCGTGTGAGTTGAACACCTGTTGGCCTTTTGTAATCAGAGCGTTTTCTATATTGATTTGAGCACACCGAGGAGCAATATGCTCAAAATTGTTGAAATGTTTTCATATTTTATTTCTAACCTTTAACCGCCTATCCTGCGACCCCTTTAGGTTTGTTTATCCGTCAAAAGAGAGCCTGGAGGCGGGGCTTTGTAGGGAATTACAAGAGGAGTTGGGTGTGGCTCTTTCTATATCTGAAGACGATCATTTGGATGCTCGCCACGCCCCTGGAACCGCATTCTGCCCCCGTCTCATCACTCACTTCTATGTGAAGAAGCTAAAGGAGGAGCAGATTAAGGAGGTGGAGCAAGCGGCTGTATCCACAGCAAGAGATCATGGCCAGGAGGTAATGTGTGTCCTGGTCCTTTGAGAATGACAGATTGCAGCCATTTTCCCAATCCCATGCTCCGTTTACCATCATGTCTTTCTCTCTTATGTCGAGGTTCTCGGGATGGTCCGAGTCCCGCTCTACACTACAAAAAGTGGGGGAGGCCTCTCTAAGTTCTTGTCACACGCGTTCATCGCTAACGCTCGCACGGAGCTGATCGACACTCTGTTGCGCCTCCAACTGCTTGGCCCGGAGGACCTGCACAAAGCCCTCAGGCACTCACTGAAGACGCATGCACAGGGTGCAGTGGACCTGCAAGCAGCAATTACATTGACAAAGGCTTTTAGGGATCAGTCTTGAATCACGGTTACTCAAGCACACACAGATGTACAGTCACAATATAGATAAATACCGTCTAAATTAATCCACACTTAACTCATGGACCGGGATTGTCCCGAAATGATGTGTATATCACGAGTCACCAACATGCTGCCTACGGGCGCCAAGTAGGCCTCAAGGGCCACTTGAGGAGCTTGCAGCCCGGTCTGTTTGAAAAGTAGATCACCTGTGAGTTTGTTTTTGTTGTGTGTTGCTATTTTAAAAAATAAATAAAAAATGTGCCACTTACTAACTTCATCTAATTGTTTTTTTGTTGCTATTCTTTTATAAATCACACCTGCATTGGCGTTCATTTGGAAATTACTATACTGTTCAGTGGGTGTCCACTTTCAGTTACAGACTTAAACCATGGGGAACGGCAGTTAACACGTCTTGAAAGAGCCTGTACACACTTTTGGATAACAAATAACCCAAATAGTCAAATAGGGACCGACCCGTTTGAGTTATTTATTAAACCCAAAAGTTGGGTGAAATGAATAACATAAAACAACCCCAAAAAATGGGTTGTAATTTTTATTTCGTTTTTTCCACAAAACCCAAACAACCCAAAATATTGGTTTTTGGGTTATTCTTTTGACCCCAACTTTTGGCTTACATGCATAGCCCAAAAAGCTGGGACAGCATAAAATTAGGCCCAGGGGTTAACGTAAACACGTCGGATCAGGCGATTTCTCCGCCTTTGCTCAACACCACGGGGGTCTAAAAACTTCAACAGATGTCTCACAGTACTCTGGGTCACAACATAACCGGCTTGAAAGCAGTGGAGAATGTGTAGCTTGTAGCCGTGGAGCCGTCCGTGCCCCTCCAGCTGATCCAGGATAAATGACGCTACCTCCAGCGAGTCAGATTGATTATTTCTCCTGTACAGTCCCATGCACTTTAAATTCCGCCTGAGAGTACGCATACTTATTACAACGCTATCAACTGTGCTTAGCAATTGTAAAATCTCGCCATGCCCTAAACTAAGCATGAAATGGAACTTAATCAAATCATTTACATGAACTGCGTTATCCATTCTTCAGACGCTCCGTTCCTCTGCTGCTACTGCTTCAAAGCGTTTTTTCACGTTTTTATATGATATTTTTCACGTTTTTACATAAGTTTCATGTTTTTACATGATCATTTTAACATAAGTTAAACTTTTTACATGATATGTTTCACGTTTTTACATAGGTTTCATGTTTTGACATATGTATCATGTTATTATTAACGGGATATGGCTCTTGTTTTTTTTCTTGGTGTGGCAGCAACACGCTTCTGTAAGAGAAAACAAACACAACGATCAAAAACACAGATTCCCTCCCACCCCCTGTAATATGTGGATCTGTGGAATACCCTACACCAAAGTAGGTGCAGTTACAAGATTGTTAAGTAAATAGCATGGCTGCATGGATCAGTGCCTTTTTAAAAAAAAAAAATCAAATTTTGGTTATTTTTGACCCAAACGTTTTTAAGAGTGTGAGTCCATACGCCTGAAATCATACTTTGTGTTCTTTTAACAATTCTCTGAATCTTTTCATGGCACCCTGACATGCTTTGATGTAAGCAAACACAAATGCTCGTGTTGATCCCAGGGCTGTTTTCTTCCCGGTTGTTAGTTCAAACACCAACAGCGCAACAAGTTGCCAAGCTGTGGAAGACATTTTGAAACACTATGGGGACTGACGATCCGGTCGTTTATTAAAAGGAAGCAAAACACATTTCAGTCAATGGACCTACTGCGTTCATGTGGCCCCCTGCAACGTGGTGAGGGGGACCTGCCAAGCACTGCAGCCCCAGAGACCCACAATACAGAGGTGCTGAATCCCAGTCCGTCGCTCGTACTTCTTTGCCCCACAACAGTCCCACAGGAAATAACAAGTTAACCATACAGTGAATATTAACAACAGAGAGATGGGGCAACCACACCCAGCCCCATAGCAGTGCTCCCGACAGTTGACACCCGGTACCCATCCCGGAGCACGTGGGGAGGCAATTCCCTCAACCAGAAGGCACCCGCCCCACCCACGAGGTAGGGGAGGAGGAAAGACACACCCCCACAGAAGCCTGCACCGCAAGCACAAGGTTAGGGTTGATCTACAATATATTCTAACCTAATATATACAACGGCAGTATAACTCTGAAGAAAAAGTTATATTCTACATATTCTATAACATAAAGCGGAATCAAAGATCTAGTACCAGCATATTGATGAAAGGTGAGCAGCTTTCTATGTAATTATCTATCAAAATTGTTTTCTTAGTATTGTTTGTGAGGTTGATCATGTTTAATTCCCTGAGTGTGCTTGATGTTGGAGGAGGTTTAGGCTACTCCTGCAGTGTTTTTGCCGAACTAAAGTCCAAAAATTGTGAATTCGGTGTACATTCTCACATATCATGAAAACAGGGCGTTTGAGTATTTTCAGTGCATTTGTGCATATATCATGGAGAAACGCTCTTTGTGTGTGCATACTGTGTTGAATAATGTCTGTTTCATGGTGCATTCTGTAACTTTAAACCATGTATTGGAGCTCAAAATTAAGGTTTACAATGTGTTATGTTTTGATTGCTGAATGACGCTGAACGAGATCACATTTGGTAGGAACAAGTGGACGTTCCTGGTGTTTTTAATTTCAAGTTGGCATCCTGCTTTACTGTGAGTTACAATGCTACATATTTCTATTTACTTTGACTGTCTTTCACATATCACGTCAATCAGAATGGCTGATGGAAAACGGAATGAGTTACTGATGAAAACAAGCCTGATAAATGAACTGGTGGAAGTGGCAAAAGATTTAGCACTCATACATGGTTTCCTTGTGAGGCTTAAAGAATCCCCCAACTCATCAGAGGTGAGAAGTTACCATCTTTTTCAGAATGATGATGTCCTTTATTTGAAAATGTAAGATAGTGTAGTTGCTTTAAACAACAACTGTAGCAAGGTGGATCATAGGCCAATGAGGAACATTCTTTACATTCATACGTTAGGGTGTGGAACCAGTTGTTAATTCACATCTCTTGCCACGCAATTATCATTGCTATCATTAATGTTCTTTGTTTTTTAGGTGGTGACATATGCTCCCATCACACTTTTCCCTACACCTGTGCCAAAAGCTGTTTTCCTCCAAGCCACGGAAGTGCAAACTCACTACAACACGCTGGTGGATAAGATCAGCCAGGATGCTGACTTCCTGCAAGAGGCTCTTGCCAGGTGGGATGGCGACTTGATATTGGGGTATAATCCCACATCATAACTGGATAGATTCATCATGAAGTCAGGGAGATATATATTTTTTTATATTTGAAGAAGATTGAATATTCGAATAACCTTCTCCAAAACAGCCATTATTTTTACATCTATGTCAGGTGATATATACGGTAGCTATCTAAAATATTATTACTAAGGATAACACATTTTATTTTGAAATATGTTTGTATTCTAGCACCATTACTGTGGATGCGTTCACTGCAAGGTTGTTCAAGATACACCAGCATGTCCTCAAAGAAGGACGGTTGCAGGTATGGGAGCCCGCCTACATAAGCTTGTCTAGCTAAGCTTGCCTTCGGGGACTGTGGCACAGTCATGGTGGAAGGAAGAGGAACACAAAAGTGTCACAATCTCATCATATCACATTACATCGCTCAGGATATAATTGTCCAATATAGTTAAGACTAAGATTCTTGGTGAACTAAGGAATGACCCCATACAATTAAATCATAAGACGTGTTCTCAAGGGCCTTTTTTAATTTTTATTATTAACGTGCATAGAAAAGTTTCTGAATTATTTTGTAGAACTAAAATCACCAAATTCTCATTTTGTGACTACCAAATACTAATTTGTGGCTACAAAAATGTTGGTGGATCTTTGTACCTTTTTTGCTTCTCTTTTCAATGAATCACACAATTTACAAAGTCCTGATGCTACGTGGTTAAAACAGTAAACACTCTAAATCAGTTGTTCTCAACCGTGGTCCTCAAGTACCCCTATCCGGCCTGTTTGCCGTGTCTCCTTCAGCCAACACAGGTGTTTCAAATGACCAGCTAATCAGCAAACTCTGCATGAAGCCTGATAACGATCCTCAGCTGTGTTGACTAGAAAAGATAGAGACATAGAAAAAAGGCTGGTTAGGGGTACTCGAGGACCCAGGGTTGAGAACCACTGCCCTAAATCATTGACCGGTTCGAATCAAAAGCCGTAGAATAAAAATGTGTTTCAAGATGAGTTTTAAAAAGGACAAAGAGGGGAGTTTGTAAGAGGTCATTCCAAAGAGAGGGAACCGCAAAGGAAAGGGCTTCCCTTCCGAGCTTTTGCTTAGTCTTTGGTACGCATTCCTCTTTACTCATTCACTCCCAGCCATTTTCACTGAAGCAACCCCCTTCAATCCTGTTTTTCTGGATTTTGACTGATCCTGCAAGGCCCACAGAATACTGTGTTCTATTGCTATAAAAAACATGGGACATACCAAAGAAAATATTTGCGTTTCTACTTTCCTCAGATTTAAAAAAAAATTGTATCTGTATCTGCAATTAGCATTAGAATGTAGCCAAATTTCATCATTATTCACAAACCTGTTGAAAACACTGGGGAAAAGGGCTTGTTGCAACATGGCCCTGGTTGATCTCTTATACTCTGCTGCCACCTGATGGCCGTTTTTGGAATAACTACTATTGCTTTCAGCGACCTCTACAGGTCAGATACTGCATCAAAACCTTCTGTATGCTCTCTAGCATAAAGAAACAAAACAAAACAAAACATAAAAAACGCATAAATATGTTTTTGGGACCATGGCAATATTTAAAATAGAACGTTTTTATACGTTTTTGTGAGCAAGTGAGCTTTTAATATGAAAAATTACTATGGAATGTTCTTAGGCACCGATTACATACATACATTTACAATCAGAGTGTCAGGCTGTCATTTACAAATGTTGCCTTCTTTCCAGTCAATTGTGTTGGGTCTGAATCGATCTGACTACATGTGGGAGCAGGAGGAGAATGGACACACATCTCTCAAACAGATTGAGATCAACACTTTTGCTGCTGCTGCTGGAGGTGTCACCTCACGCATGCCTGATGTACACCGGTGACGTAGTTGGCAACATGTAGCCCCAAACACTTTAATATCTGTAAATATGGCTTTTGGATTAGTGTACCTGAAAGCCCTGAAAATCTGCGAAACATATCCATGGGAAAATAAGTCTCTGTTGTCACACAATTATATGCGCAGAAGTAATATTAACAAGATTCTATGTTTACATTTTTTAAATATTAAACTTTAAAATAGCCTGTACCGTTCAAGGCTTTAAGATTGTCAGTTGGCAGTTTGACCCTGAAACAGAATATTTTTACTTTCATAGTGTTTTCCTATCCAAACGATTTTTTTGTGTTGTTGACCTTCCTTTCTAAATGTCTGTTGCCAATATTGACAAAAAAGTCCTTTACTTTATTATAACAGACACATTCTTAAGGTGGCTGGCCAGCTGGAAGAGAGCCAGCACATCATTGATAACAACCCTGCGGTGGGTCTGGCCAAGGCCGTGGCCAAGGCATGGGAGCTTTATGGATCAAAGCGGTACGTCCCCTGAAATCTGTATTAAAGGGATACTTGACTCATTTAGCCATTTTTAGCAGTAAAAAGTTAATATTTTGTCTAGAATTAATTTGATAACTGTATTATTTTTCATGTGCAATTAATACCTTTATAAACACATTTTGCCACTTGCTGTCGACTGAAAATGACATCACGTGTGCTCAGGGCTAAGGTAACAACCAATCAGGGCTCAGTTTGCGAACGTCACATGACCAAACCCAGACCCAGAAAACTGGTGACCCGTGATTGGTCGTTGCCTGAGCTCTGAGCATCTGTGATGTCACTTTCAGTCAACAGCTAGCATCCCTTTAAACAACACTTCATTGCCTAATAATAGCTTTTATATCTGAAACAGGCATATATAAATAAAGAATACATTATTTCCATTCTATCAGTTGGGCTTTCCAAAGATGGCTATTTGATACAGTTATGCACCATACCCCGAATGTAGAATGTCTTTTGGTAGTGATAAAGTGTTTAAAAGCAGCCCTGTTGTCATTAAAGAGCGGTTGTCATGTTCTTGGTGGAGGAGAATCAGATCAATATCCTGGATCAACGGATAATTGAGAATGAGCTGTGGGAAGGGTAAGGTGTGATTATTTAAGACCTTGACATAATCTTCAATGACTTCGATGTTTAAAATAAAACCTTTGCAGCTTTTCTGTCAAATGCATTCTTTGCTCACTAAACATGTTTTTATTTAATGATAATCTCACAGTTTTTAATGTTTTGCAGGAATATTGCCACGATACGAAAACGTTTTGAGGATGTCTCTGAATCTGGAAAACTTGATGAAGACAAGAGACTGTTTGTGTAAGTGTTATGTCCATCAATACCCAACATGAAAAACAGTGTAGACTTGTCTTTCTGGTTGTTTAAATATTGCTGTATCATACCACAAATTCAGTGATTGTCGGGAGGTTGCAGTGGTCTACTTCAGGAATGGCTATATGCCTCACAACTACAAGTCTGAAAAGGTAGTCACTTACTGTATTTCTTCAAAGGGAACCACACACATTTTTCAATCAGACAGAGGTACATGGCTAATGGTCCCACTGATTTGTTCCTTTTTTTTCCTCTCCATCCAAAAAGCACACGCTGTAACTGTATGAATAAATATTTCACTGCACACATATGTCTTTTTTTCTAAATGAGAACATAAATAAATAAACTGATCGGATCCCAAAGTTGAGTAAACCTGAGATCATTTTCTCATCAGAAATCTTTAACATGTAAAAAGAAATCCTACTTGTTTCAATTGTACCAGTTCTTTTTTTTTTTTATAGGCCTGGGAGGCCCGCCTGATGATGGAGTGCTCTTTGGCTGTGAAATGTCCGGATATCAGCACCCACCTGGCTGGAACTAAGAAGGTGCAGCAGGTGCTTGCTAAGCCCGGTGTTCTGGAACGCTTCTTCCCCAACCAGCCACAAGTAGTGGAGCAAGTGAGGGCCACCTTTGCTGGCCTTTACACTTTGGACATGGTGAGCAACAAGCTGTGCCTATGAATCACAATACAAGTTACACAAAAGCTTTTTTTTCACTCCACGTTGTTGCGCGACAAGGCACAAAACCTTTATCGACAAGTAATTACTAGTGCTGATCTCTACAGAAATCGTTAACATGACTGTTTCATTCAAATTCCCAAGAAAGCAAAGACCATCAGGAAAAAAAAAGTTCACCTAACTTCTGAAAATCACGATTCACAATGAGATAGTAAACTCTGAATAGTCGATGCAAACAGTGAAGTTCATTCTTTGAGAGGCTCTCATGAATCCAAACAGGCATCCTAGCATAAAACAAAAATGAAATTCATTAAATTAAAAATTGTCAGTAACATTGGTTACGTAAGATGAAACATTCCTTATGGGAGGATAGAAGACGAGCCCAAAAAATGTACAAGCTTGTTTTCCTGTCTACATCCCTATACTGCAATTGAGGGCCCATTTATACAACACTATTTATAACAGAAACTTCCAACTACTGGCCTAGCATATGTATTACAGTGTTCTATGCTTTTATGTGACATTTCTTAAGTCTATTTATTTAATTTAATTGAAGGGAGCAGAAGGTGACAAAACGGTAGCAATGGCTTTGGCGACACCGGATCGCTTTGTCCTGAAGCCTCAGCGAGAAGGAGGAGGTACACTCAAAGAAATAAAAGGCATTCATTTCATCATGCAGCAAAACATCGATCAGTTTTCTGCATGGTGGCATTTTATGCATTAGGGTTAGAACTGCTCTTGTTGATGCATTGCTAAATCCAGAAAGCTTGACCTTGGTAAATAAAGTCATCACACTTCTATAATTCCAGGAAACAACATTTACGGACAAGATATCTGTGAGGTTCTTGGCAAAGTAAACAGTCCGGAGAGGATGGCCTATATCCTGATGGATAAGATCCAGCCCGTGCCTACACAGAACTACCTGCTGAGAAGAGGCAAGCCCCTCAAACTAAGTCATTGTCTGAGTGAACTGGGCTTCTTTGGAGCCTATGTCAGGTAAGCACATGCAGTCACTCAAAGAATTGCATTTCCATGCTTGTTTCACATTGTTACGGTCAAGATGAGGAGTTTAAAGAAAGATACCAAAAAGTTTCTTAGGTAATCCTCACATGCCATTTTTGTGCAGGCAGGATAAAGACATGGTGATGAACGATTGTGTGGGCTATCTTATGAGGACGAAGAGTTCAGAGCACCCTGACGGTGGTGTGGCTTCAGGAGCAGCAGTCTTGGACAACCCGCTCCTCTTCTGAGAAGTGTACCTGGGCTTGACACAATTCTGCGCAAAAAGTCAACGGTGCACTCTTGCAGTTTTTCTCCGCCCTGCCAGTCACGTCCACCTAATTAAAGCTCTGCTAATGCTTTGCTCATTGCCACATTGTTCAGTATGAGCCGATGTAAGATGCTCCAGCACTTTTTCATGGATTGATTTTCTGTTTGCTTTTAAATGTTGTTTTAGTAATTTTCGTGGGCTGTTTTTATTTCTTTGCTTTAGAATTGACTTGCCTTGTGTATGCAATGTGCTGTATAAATAAAGCTGCTTTGCCTTGCCTGTTGCCGACACTGTCTGCCCCTGAACTTCCTGCCTCGTTCTCATAGGAATCCCCTCTGTCTTCTGCCTCTGCTGATGACTTCTGCTTTGGCATGTTTGTCTGTCCTTGTGATGTTGTGAGTTTCACCAATTTGGATTACGCGGCATTTCATGACCAGGCTCCTCATGTTATGTCAAGCTCCTTTTCATTTTGATTTCAAATTAAGAGTTAATAATTAAATTTAATATAGAAGGTGCATTTTCACCAGATTTTTGGCACCCCCTAGATTCTATGGCACCCTTTGCACCTGCCTATCTGGCCTATTGGGTGAGCCGGACGTGCCTACCTTGACAGTTTGGCTAAACTGCCAAACTGCAAGATGCCAGATTATCAGAAGCTAATAATTGAAGTAGAACACTGTTATCTAATGTTTATATGTGTTATCACTGCAGCTCTGCTTACCCGGTGGTCCAATTTAACAGTCACAGATAGAGAAATTTAGGGTGAGGCATTACTGGATGATACAGACACATTTGCTAGCTTCAGAGAAACTAATCTAAGACCCCCCCCCCCCCCCCCATCACCATAAAAGACCATGGTGCACATAATTAAAAAGACAAACGGACCACGTAAGAGTCTGCAGTAACATGTGCTCATATTCAAAATAAAATAGCTGATTAGTCAGAGATTACCTTCGCTTTCTTGGATTAGAACATCTTTTTTTCCCCCAGTGTCGTTTATGGAGTTAGAGCACGTTGCCGGGCAATCCACGGATTAATTACGTCCGTGACATGCTATATAGCTTGCAGCGGAAGATTTGATTCTGTTTAAGTGTCCCCTCGGTGCGCATGAGGCGCCTGTACCAGATGCTGGTAACCTCCTTCCCAGACAGTGTTGAAGAAACACGCTGCTGTCATAATGTGGACAATGCACACAGTCCACTACCTCACCGCATGCATTTCTCAATTCACGTTTATTACACTGCATTCAGTGCGGGGAACACCCTTGAATCATAAAGCCGTCACGCGGGGTGATGAATGATTCCATTATGGTGAAAAAGCTGTCAGCCACAATGACCTCTAGTTTTAGCAGCATTAGGAATGTAAAAGAAGAATGCGTTTGTCCGCAGTACTGTGTTTACAGTCTTGTAATGAGCGTAAGCTGCTTGTGACGCTCTGCACCCGGCAGCACAGACCGCAAACATGTCTGTCTGTCGGTGTCTGTGTGTGAATGTTGCCGGCTTATCGCATCCATCCCCGTGGGCGTGTGTTTGTGTGTGTACATGCAAGTCATGTGAGGGTGAATAATACAAGGTCATCAGAATAACATTTGCAAGCGTGAGAGAGAAATTGACGTGGGGTTGGGTTTGGGTGTTTGCCGTGCATGGATGGATGGATGAATGCAGGGAAGGAGGTAGAGCAAGAACAAGGGATGCTAAGGGAGAAAGATGGTATATTCATAGCAGCAGTGGTATTTATAGCCGCCTGGAGGAGTGGAGAGTGGGGGCGTGGCTTGGTTGGCTTCACGAGGCAGAGAGGGAGGGAATGGGAGGAGCGAAGCATCTCTGTGTGAGAGGGCGGCTATTTAGCGTATTTGGCAGGAGAGAGGAAGAAAGGAAGAAAGAGGGGAGGGAGGGCTGTTTTTGAGTCTGAGATGCCAGGGGGGGGGGGTGCGAGAGAGAGAGAGCGAGAGAGAGAGAGAGAGAGAGAGAGAGAGGGAGGAGGAGAGGACTGAGCTGAGAGGAATCTGTCAGATTCAAACACACACGACTCTCGCTGTCTGTGCGATGAAGAGAACGAGGGATGGGAGGAGAGATCTGAGGAAAAGATAGAAAGAGAGCAGAGGAGCACAAAGTGAGGTATGCAGCGCTGACAGCCAGTGTGTGTGTGCTCGTTTTTGTGTTTACACTCTTCGCGTGTGTGAGAGTGTGCATGCTTATGTATATGTAAAGTGAATGACTTTGTATTGATGTAGTATTTAGTTTGGTGCTTTAAAAGCATTTGTAGGCGACATGCTGACTGCATTATGTAACGTGTGCATTATGTTCAGTGTGTGTGCTTGTGTAATTACGCTGAGGTGTTTATGTGGTTTATTGTGTGGGGCCCTGACACAGAGTCTCATTGGTCACAGGAAGTGATTTATGGCAATTGTAAATAGAAGTCAACACATCACATCAAGTCATTCTTACATTTGATGCCTCTGTCTAGCATCTATGCTGTTTTCCGTCTATTAGAGCAAACTAAATAAGCACATATCACATAAGAATGGTGTTTATTTTGTCTCTTTGCTTTGCAAAACAAAATGTGTTGGTTTAAAGACAAATGCATACATTGCTCATGAAATCAGTGAATTTACTGTATGTAGATATTTGAGGGGGAAAAAAAGGCAATAAACTGAATACTAAATAAACAGAGGTGAGCTCATGATTGACCTTTGCCACGAAGACTTGGCGCTGGAGGGCCTTGCTCAAGGGGATTTCGACAATGCCCAGGAAATGCATCACCAAATAGTGCCAAGTTCTTTTTCTTTTTTCTTTTTGTTCATTCTGGGTCTGGCACCCATTGGCCTCCAGTCCAACGCCAAGCTCTTTACAAAGTGAAACCCACATTAATGGGGGTGTAGATGTGTCGCACCTGGCAACTTGATTGCTCAAGGGCACCTTGACTGTGTTTGGGAATTAAACTGGTGCCCAGTCGTGGGGCGATTATAGAACGAAAGAAACAAATCTAATGAAAACAATTATTCACTGATTTTAAAACTTTGGATTTATTCAACTACCAAAACTCAATAACTCAAAACTACCATCATAGCCTCATGCCCATTCATCTCTGCATGTTGAACGCTTTATTCTTGAACACCATTCTTTTTGTCAGGTACAAAATGACCTTGTAAATATGTTAAATTCAAGCTTCTTGTACAGTATTTTTATTTTGCTACAACCAAACCTTTGCATCTTTGCACACATTCTAACTGTGAATATCAATCTTCTTTATCGTATTTATTTTATCATTCTATTTTTTCCCCCCCACAAGTCTTGTGACTTACTGGGCTAACCTGTGACTTCGGGTATCATATTTTGTGCCATATCATGTGGAAATATGTGTTGGTCTGGCAATAAAAATTCAATGGATACTTTAAAATTCAACTTTAAATATAACACGGAAGAAGAACAATAAAATACATGAGTAACAAATAAAAATTTGAATATACTAAAATACAAACCCATTTCCCAAAAAGTTGGGACACTACAAATTATGAATAAAAACTGAATGCAATTATGTGGAAGTGACAAATTTCTATATTTTGTTCAGAATAGAACATAGATGACAGGTCAAAAGTTTAAACTGAGAAAATGTATCATTTTAAGGGAAAATATGTTGATTGTAAATGTCATGGTAGAAATAAGAGGCTGGAAAAGTCAATTGCACCAGTTACCACTAATGAGGTCCATTGGCTTGACTTGATTGGAGTATAAAAAGAGCTTCTCGGAGTGGCAGTGTCTCTCAGAAGCGAAGATGGGTAGAGAATCACCAATTCCTCCAATGTTGCGCAGAAAGATAGTGGAGAAATATCAGAAAGGTGTTTACCAGCGAAAAATTGTAAAAAGGTTCAAGTAATCATCGTCTACAGTGCATAACATCATCCAAAGATTCAGAGAATCTGGAACAATCATCAAGGCTGAAAAATCATGATCTTCGGGCCCTTAAACGACACTGCACCGCAAACAGAAATGTTTACTGTAAGGGGAATCACAGAAAGGGCTCAGCAATACTTCTAGAAAACATTGTGAGTGAATCCACCGTGCCAGCCGCCGTTGCCAGCTGAAATTCTACAGTACAAAGAAGAAGCCATTTCTAAAGCAGACCAAGAAGCGCAGGCGTTTCTCTGGGCCAGGGGTCATTTAAAATGGAGTGTGGCAAAGTAGAAACCTGTTTTGTGGTCAGACGCATCACGATTCAAAGTTCTTTGTGGAAAACTGGGGCGCTATATCATACTGACTAAAGAGGACAAGGACAACCCAAGTTGTTATCAGCACTCAGTTTATAAGCCTGCATCTGTGATGGTATAGGGTTGCATGAGCAGCTTCCACATCTGGAAAGGCATCGTCGATGCACAAAGCTATATTCAGATTGGAGAACAACATATGCTCCCATCCAGGCATCATCACTTTCAGAGAAGATCTTGCATTTCTCAACACGATAATGCCAGACCACATGCAGCACCAATTACAACATCATGGCTGCGTAGGAAAAGGATCCGGGTTTTGAAATGGCCAGCCTGCAGTCCACTTCTTTCACAGATAGAGCACATTTGGCGCTTCATAAAGGGGAAGGTGCAACAAAGAAAGTCCAAGACAGTTGAACAGTTGGAGAGGCGCGTGTTAGACAAGAATGGGACAGCATTCCTATTTCTAAACTTGAGAAACTTCGACGACCCCAGATGTTTGCAGATTGTTGTAAGAAGAAGAGGGGATGCCTCACAGTGGTGAAAATGGCCTTGTCCCAACTTTTGGGAGATTTGTTGACACCATGGAATTTAAAATCAACAGTTTTCCCTTAAAATGATACATTTTCTCAGTTTAAACTTTTGACCTGTTCTCTATGTTCTATTCTGAATTAAATATTACAATTTGGCACTTCCACATAATTGCATTCAGTTTTTATTCACAATTTGTATAGTGTCCCAACTTTTTTGGAATTGGGTTTGTAATTGCAATAAAAAAATTAAAAAAACTAAATGAAAATGAAAACCGACTGTTGCTGCTGTGCGTGCGTTGCATGCAGTACACAGTCACATAATGAGATAAGAAGAATAGAAGAAGAAAGTTGCACTTGCAAAGATCTATTGATATACCTTGTTTTTCAGATTCTGAATAATATGTGCCTTTGAGTATTGTTATATGACCTGTCTGTATGTATCCCTACAGCATTTGTAAATATTCATTATTTGAAGAAATAATCTCGGCAGTCGATGCTAATTTTCCTGTTAGCATATCACAAATGGTCACTTGACTCAAGCATTAGCACTGTTGATGTTGCTAAAACGAAGCATGCCTTATACGAGTATTTTTGTTGTGTGTTTAGTTTTATAGTAAACTCAAACTGGGGTGTGATTCAACAGCTTAATGCACACTCAGCGACAGCAGAATCATCACGTCATACGCTTGCTGAACAAGCAAAATGATGCATTCATGGTACTTTCACAAATTGAGGACTTTCAAGCACACAGCATCGCTTGGCACATTAATCCGTTTTTCTTCTATTATAATGTTTTATGATTGTGAGAAGCCAAAATCGAAAGCACAATTACATTTTTGCTTAATTGCCCAGCCTTAACGAGCAGCCAATCTCAATGTTCTTTCACAAAGGGCCTTCAACCAACAACACTGTTCATACTGAATGAACACAGCAAATTGGGTGAATAATGCTACTGTGTCACTCTGCTGAGCATTTGGGTAATTGGGGGTTTGATGCCTTGCTTTAGGGCACTTTGATGGTACAGTATCCAGCAAGTGAACTGCCTACTCTCCATCAACCTGTCGCATCGTCTGTATTTTCACTTATGGTGGGTCTTGATAGCCTTTAGTCCAAAACCAAGTCATGAGCTAAGGGAAACAAACACAATTAAATGATTATCTCATATCCATCAAGCCATATAGTATCGTGTAGTTTGATCATTTGTGAAGAATACCACACTTACGGATCTGTAAACCATTTTTACTTTTTGGCAGCCCTTCTTTTGGGCTATCAACCACGGTTATATGTAGGGTACCAACATTGTGGAGATCCCTTTGTGACAACAGCAAAGACATACAAAGTAAAAGGCTACATTTTTACTGCCATACTATTTACCCAGAAAAATCTCATGGCACACCAAATGGAAATGTCCCAAATGAATACTAAACTAAATGAATGATAACCCTGTCTCAAATGACTACAACTGTTTAGTTGAACACAAAGCTGATGTACTCGCAAGAAACCATGACTGGTAGCAGGCCGTTGCACATTTGTATTGTACCTTCTGCCATCTAATGGAAGAGAATTCAGTTGTTCCACCTGTCACTGTACGTGACAGATTGATGAGCAAAAAATGAATAGATATTTTTAATGACTAAATTTGGGGGAAATGAAGTAAAATTGCTTCATTTCCCACGGCACCCATTTTGCCCTCTCACGGCACACTGGGTTGCCAGGGCACCCTGATTGTGATTCACTGACCCTGATGATGCAGCTTTCACGATTCTATTCAAAACATGCTGAGATGAGCTGATCTGGACTGTACTATTTGCTGGGAAACATGTGAGTTCTGCTTTGATAATGATTAGACATGCGCATTATTCTAAAACTGTAAAAGTCCTTAAGTGTCTGTCACCACCCTCAGGAAAAAAAAAACCTTAGCACCTGCAAGAGAATTAGCAATTTGAGCCATAAATTATAACATGCTCGCTGTCTAAATTATCTTTAAGAAATGGACCTCTAATTAAGTATGTCACAGTGAAGTTGATTGGACAGTAACGTAGTCCTTTCAGCGGGGACATAAGCCTCTCTCTCACCCTGCACAGTGCCAAACTGATTGTTTTTTCTTATACCTTCTAGCAAAGCCTTCAGCTATGCCCTCCACAAACAAACCCTGTAAATTATCCTCCACATAAACCACAGCAGGAAGCAGAGAAATGTTGATTGCTGTGTGTCTGATTTTGTTGCCTTCACTTGCATTATAGTTGCTTTGCCAAAGGCTCGAAGGCTAGGTACATGTCCACTGCTGTTGATTTTTACCATTTGATTAAAAGTGGTCCGCCTGCTGCTTTCTACAAGAGGTCCTTTGGCTACTGCTGGATGTTTACTTCTGCACTGCAACCCTAAAAGAGTCGTCCCAGCGGTGTGCTTTTATGTATCTGATAAGAATGAATGTGGCTGGAAACCTTCTGAAGGAGCAGACTGTGAATAAATACAATTTGAGTGTGCAGGCTCAGTCTGACCAGAACTCATTTTGTCAGTGATATATTGAATTTGGGTTAAGCTTCTGTGCATAACAAATTTTGCCGAGGCCCAATTTGTCTGACTCGTGCTGAAGGCCAGTATGAGGCTTCTCTACCTACTTTTTGGGCTTTCTGTGATTCACAGTAAATCGACTGAATGAGTTAGAAAAGTAAGGTTGAACGTCATTACTTTTTCACATGGGTAGTAATGGAGATAATCCAGGGCCGAGGTCGTCACAAAATGATTATTAAAACAATTAAATAGTCAATTCAATAGGGGGTGGGAGTTCTTGTAAGGTACACTGCGGTCTGAGGTGTGATCTGCAAATCTCTGATACTGGTCTGACTGAAGTTTTGAATGAGCTGAGATTTTAACTTTTATAGCACAATGTCTGATAAGCACAAAAAGTAGTAAAACATGTGAGTGATATTTTGGTTGACTAGCCCTTTTTTCTTCTATTGTTTTAATTGTCATGAAAGATAGCTAATACAAGCAGCAATTAAATTGCACATTTAGGTAAATTCCCCTATGTAGGCTACAAGCCCTGGAATTTTCCCAAAATGGCCGCTTCCAACCAATATGGCCGACTTCCTGTTCAGTTTTGGACATAGGTCCTTCAGACTGGTGCCAGGAGCTAATTTTTTCCCCAACTTTCCCACACAGGCATTACTGAGTGAGTTTTGGGGCATCGTGTTAGGGACCACAAAAATGCATACCGGTACATTTGGACACGTTTGCAATAATTGGTGAGTTTCCGGGCATGTTGAAGCCCCCGAAAAGTAGGACGAATTTGTCAAAAGAAGATTCATAAACGCGATTCCACGAGGTTATAATTTATCAATAATAATAATAATAATAGTAATAATAATAATAATGTTCAAAAATAACAAAAACTGCCTGATTATATCGTTATCAGCCTGCTGAGATACTCAATGAGATGTTGCAGAGATTTATGGCTAAAAGGAATGCATACTCGTCTTTAGAAGACACTCCCACAGGCGCTTTAAAGACTTCCTAGCAGGCAGGAGATAGAAGTTTATTGCTATGAAGCATTTCCCCTTGAGAATCTCTCATCAGTGAGCCAAACACATTGAGGGTCACACCTCAGTGAATGTACAACAGCATGCATCTTTTGAACATTTCAGTGCTTGCCTAAAAAATTTCAATTAAATGAAATAATAAAATGACTCACTGATGACAAAGTGATAAACTCGCCTGACTCTGGTGCAGGGAGTGTGAGTTTAGTTTCCACTCAATGACGGTTTAACGATTGACTGGTCTAGGTCCAGGGTGTAGTCCAGCCTTTTCCTCAGATGAGATACGCTCCTGTTTCCCCGTGAGCCTGAAACAGAACAGCGGTATAGAAAATGGATGAATGGATGGATCATTTATTTACGACGTATTTTCTACTTGTGGGAGTTTGCAGCTGTTAGAGAATGTGCAGCTGTCGCAAAGATTCAAAATCAAGTGACATTTTACCTTCCCGTTAGAATTTAGTATTCAACCTGGACATGCAAACATCTGCAGTGACACTTTACTAAACATAAAATGGGGGGAAATAAATCACAGGGTTATTTTTGCTATGCTTTCAAAGAAATTGGGTCTTAAGCATTTTATTACCATTGAATCGAGGTGATGTAAAAATGTTGGCAGTGTTTGCCAAGTTCAAGTTTGTACAGCACACTAATTTTGACAATAAAAACGACAAAAGAACATATTACAATGTTGATTCATTTCCCGACTTGCACGACCCAAGTTTAGTATAGCACATGATAGTGTATGTCTGTCAGGAAATGCTCACTCACAATCTGCCATACTATCAAACAAAATATCCCCCTTGCTCTTTCAATTTTACAACATATCCTGTCTTATACTGACGAGGCGTCACTTTTTTTTTTCTTTTATAGTAATAGCTGAAAATCCCTTATGTATCAGTGTCCAAGGTCTTGGTGTCCTCACAATTCTCAGAAATCACTTCATTCGTGCACTGTAATTCTCCATTAACTTTCAATTTCTGTAGCTGAGCTTTGGCTGGGGGCTGGAGATGGAGCTTTTTAATCATAATACTAATGCTGCTGCTCTGCAAGGCGTCAACGTTTTACTCAAGACAATCAAACTTGCTGTCAAACTGGTAGACTTTGGCACTCATTACACTGTGCAGAAAGGAAACCTGTTGAGACACAGGATGTGGTGAGTTGATGCTTTTTTTTTTTGCGTGGTGTGTCGTTGTCTGTGCTTGCCAAAATCTTGCGAGCCAAAACAGTCAAACAAGCCCAGTCCAGTGCAATGTGCGACTAGTGTACTTTTCAATGAAATTGCAATTTTGGAGCCTTTTGTTTTCTTTTCACACCTCATTGACTGGATTTCAGACGATGTATGCTTTAACTGCGCATGGTACGAGCCACTTCACGTACATTTCAACAAGAATGGCAAAAACTTCCTCAATACTTGAAAAAAAAAAAACGGAAAGAAAATTGTTTGTTCAACGTGACTTGCTCTATCATGAAAGATAAAGTATGATTGGGCATGAGTGCTAAAAGATGGGCATACTGATGATTATTCTTTGACATATTATATTATTATTATTATTTTTATGGGGAGCACCTGTGACATTACCATTTTTGATTCAGGGGCCAGGGTACCTGTTCCAACATTCCTTAACCCTTCCAGTACATATGACTATTTTTTTCATGTTTTTTCCCATGTCAGGTTTGAACCAGGCCAACAATATCCTCATAAAAATGGTTTATCTCAAATTATGAACATCAGCACTTTGCACTTCATAACCTGTCTGACAATAGCATATGGATGATTAATCCTTCATCAATGCTTTAGATGAGAGATAATTGTATTCTGTGTTTTACACCTGTTGTTTTTGGGCAAAACTTCTACCAATAGATGGTGTTTTATTTTACATAATGCATGTGAAGATAACAGCCATGGTGATTTTGCTACATTATTACAAGAAAAATGGGTAAAACTAGGAATGTCCCTATCCGATCATGTGATCCGAAATCGGGCCCGATCGCACGTATATAATATATATTTTTCTTCCTTAAGTGAAACAACATTAAGTTATCCCAATTTGTGTTAAGTAGCATGCTTTAAAACGGCTACAGTAGGTTCACAAAAATAAAGCTCTTGTGAAAAATTAATATACTGGTTAATAAAAGCCCTTTAAGTAACTCATAGATGTGCCAAAAAAAAGGGGGTTTAAATGTTTTACTTAGTTTAACCACTCACTCTCCACTCACCATATAAAAGTTGGGGGAGTTAAAAAAATAATAACAAAACATTTTTTTTCCCCCCCCCTCCTTAATAAAATGCAGAGGTATCGGATCGAAATCGGCCGATCTCAAAATGAGGTGACTCGCATTCGGACTCGGATCCAAAAAAAGTGTGATCGGTGCATTCCTTGGTAAAACGTTGCACAACATATAACCAACCATTATCACATGATATTTCCTGCTCTGAGACATCTTCCACAAAAAAATAAAAATAAAAAATACTTCAATGAAAAAAATGTGCTGCCATGTATTTCTATTATGCTCATATCATCACCTTCCTAAAGTAATGGGCTAAGTTAGTTTTTTCAGAAGCATGATAAGCCGAGTATGTTGTATTTATTAATAATTTCATTTCAAGGGTAGAATGAATTATCTGTTTATCGAAGGATGCAGCCGATTTTAGCAGGGGTGGCGAGCAACATGACGAGATGTTTGAGGCAAAAAAAAGGAACATTGTTTTCAAAATATGACTTAGGCCATCCGTTTAATAAGGTCACAATAAAGTAGTTTGTTAATACCAAGCTATTTCCTGGTTTGTGGAGGATAATCTACAAGAATTGTTCCAAACTAATTTTGAATCTGGGATAGATTGAATTTGTACATTATAAGCAGAAAATTAAACTATGCATTTTATCCATATTTGTAACAAAATGTAAAAAAATAAAATAAATACAAATTTAAAAAAATGCTGTATTATCATTTTTTACCTCAGTTTTGGTAAAATTTCAGTATAACTTGGTTTATACCTGCTGACTGTCAAGAAAAAAACAAATCAAAACAAATAACTTTCACCTTCACTTTGATTAGAGGTACTAAACATTAACAGCGTTGAAACGCTACTGTATGTTGCTGGATATTTTATAACCACAATATCAGTGAGGCCTTCTCTTTGCTGGCCTTCACACTATTAGAAGCATTGACACATACCTAAATTTGTTCCATGAAATTGTATTATTCTATTCCCAACAATATTGTCTTCATTTTGTAATGTTTATCTTGGCTGCAGGTTCCAGTACGCTTATATGCATGCATGCATTAAAAAAAGAAATAAAATCCAAATCAATCTAACCTGCGCGGGGCCTTCAGTATCAATAGTGATGTATGACTTAACTTAACACTATATTTGTAATGGGAATGTCTCTTGAGCCAATCACTTTTCAAATTCGCATCACATGGGCCAGCGATCTGGCCCACAATAACGTCAGCATTATTCTGTCCTCTGATTGGTTGGTCAGAGTAAGCCAACTTCGACCAGCATGCACATCAATAACGATTTGCACACAGAAATACATTTGATAATCAGAATCTGCGATGAAGATGTCTTCTATTTTCTATTGATTAGATCATGCTATTTAGTAAACATTGATTTTATTGCAATTACTAATATTGTATGTGGCACAGTTGTGGTTTATTTTAATGTGTTTTTGTACAGTATGGATAGTTTCTATAATTGCAATGTGATGGTGGTGGTATTGAGTGGTGGATCAAGAAATGCTATTCATTTCACTTTCTTCATTTCAACCATGAAAGACTACAGAACAACAACAATCAGGCCCCCCTCACCACACAACTAAGCGAGGGAGTGCTAACCACTCGATAATTAGTTTGTTTACAAATGATCACGTGACATCATACCACATTAAGTTTAACGTATAAAAATGGGTCAGTATCCAAAACTCATTTTGTTGTTCTTGTTTTTATTTTCTATGACTTTCACCTTTATGGACATCCCCGACCTTGGGGCACTGAATGTCCTTCGTTACTGCTGCTACTCATCACCTCTCATCCTTCTATTCCCCTCCCCTTTTTCATTCTTCCTTCGTCATCACCCTCCTCATCACACTGTCCTGCCACTGTCCATTCTTTGACGTGACCCCCATCACACTGTCCCTCCTACTAAATCTCCCTTCTCCAGTATCACTATCCCTTTTGCTCCTACCCGGGCCTCATTTGTCCGCTCTCTCATTTTCCCATTGCACACACTATAAATCCCCCTCTCTTTCTCCCAGCTGTCCTCTTCCATCCATCCATACAAGTAGCCTCTAAACATGATACTCTCCTCTCGCTATCCCACGTGCAGAACTATCCGCAAATGGATCGGCATTCCACGGACACAACGAACCGGCCTGACGTCCCTGGCGAGTGCGGCCAATCGACGCTGACGCCGCCGTGCTGCATGAGGCACTAGGTCAGTCGAGGGGTGAGGAGTGGAAGGTCACGAACGACAGGCGCTGAGGCGGGAACGATAAAGGAGAGGCAACTGGGACGTTAGAAGAACACGCCAGGCTCAGGAGGCAGAGGAGAGAGCAGACGAGCATAAGGGAGGTGGCAAAGATGATGACATCACACGGAAAACTGAGGCGGGAGAAAGGGAGTCTGGCCGAGTATGAATCCCAGATGAAAGGTGAGTCAAAGGGCATGTGTACAGTACACGCATGTGTTATGTCACATACACACAACAGACACTTTTACTATCACAATCAAAAATTCTGCCTTTATGAAAACAATGATACTCATAATTGAACTGTCACGCCCTGAGATGCACAGTTAAATGAAAAAGTGTTTTTTTGTTTTGTTTAAGCTTTCATTGTCAGTTATCCACAGTGTCCATTTTGATGCATTCATTAAAATAAGTGTTCATTTGACTGGCAGTTTCTTAAGTAGAAAACTACTTTCAGATTCATAAAGAACGACATAAGATGTTAGGAATAGCTAGTCTGTACACAACCATTTGCATTATTGAGCTTGGTGAACGTTTTTTATATGGCTCGTGATTAAAGTGTAGTTGCTCTACCCGCAGCAGTGAATTACAAGCCGCTCTCGACTGCCGGTTCAAGCCAGGATTTAGTTGCCTTTTTCCAGGTTTATAGCAACACTGACACATTTGAAGGACATCCCATCTATTTTTTTTTGCGACTTTTCTTATTAAGGTCGCCGGTAAGCTTTTGGGCTTTTCAGTTGCCAGTCAATCACAGGGCACATAGGCTATAGACAAACAAGCAGTCACACTCACATTTACATCACACCGACAAACAATTTAGCATCTTCATTTAGCATGCAACTATATCACTCAGATTCTCTGAACTGTTGAGGCAGTCAGCCAATACACGTATATCAAGATATGATTTCATCTTTGTAGCTAACCAAGCTGGTAAGAATTAAATGGCAAAAGCCTGAGACACAGGATAAACATGTGACGTTTCTCCCACCCACTTAAAAGAAAAAGTCACAAAGCGACAAGTGTTATGTCATTCCAAAAACAGCAAAGTCATAAAAATCAAAGATTCAAGGACTTTTTTATTTGACTTATTTATGTATCCAGCTATGATACATAATGAGGTCGGGTATAATTACGTTTGCATATTCAGACTCAAATCAATCTGTATTAAACTGACCTAAATTAATATCATCGGTTATACTTATTACAGCAATTGTTCTTACTGTACATAGTTTTTAATTTGTCACTTTTATAACATCTGTACTGTAAAACTTGAACATAGGTTAACATTTTATCAACATATGAAGTGATATATGATACATACCAACAAACATAAAATCAAATTCAATAATAATAATAAAAAACTCAACATTGCAAAAAATTTAAAACAATGTAAAATAACAGTGAAATGCTTTCCAGTCTTGAGGGTTTTAGCCGGTATGAAAGACCCAAAATAAACACGCTCCTTCTCGGGCAAAATGAAGACACCTTAGAATGTGAACGTTTTTATTGATGCTATATACGGTGTCAATATAGGCCTGATTTCTACTTACAAATGTTTGGACTGGTCGTTCGATGGTAGCTGGTAGCAGCTAAACTGCTAATGCTAATGCAGCAGTGCCAGTGACAATGCGGACTCCGCTAGCATTTCCATGCTTTCCACATAATCAATTTTATGGTAGTACTTTGTCTAATGATAAAACAGGTTTGATGTGTTGCTATTTTTGAGGGTAGACATACATCACCTTGCATGTTGGCTTCATTCCCTCCTTGTCGCTTTCGTCACCGCCACACAACCTACAGTGAGGAACCTTTCTTGTCAAAATAGCTTCATCTCAAGAACGCCTTGGCGAATGGCTTCTCTCAGTTTTGTGTTCGGTCGTTGTTTACTTCTTATTGGATATTAGGTACCACTGGTTTAGAGCTCCCTGATTGGCCGTGTGAAAGGTTCCATCAAATAACCTCTCAGACTTGTAAAAATGACAAAATGAATTAATATTGACAGCACTCACATGTCAGAAAATGGCATACTGTGTGTGCGTATACACGCATGGAAAAGTCCATACCGTGGTTCAGTGGCTCTGTACTGTACTACAAGGATGTATTTATAGTTGGTATTAGCAACGCTGTCTCCTCAGATCCAGTCAGCCCTGGGCTATGTGTGCCCAAAATGAAGGGAATAAGGGAAAAGAGGAGTGGGGGATGAGAAAGCTGAGAAAGGCTACATGAGCGAGAGATGAAGAGTGATGCACAGACATGAAATGAGACAATGATGACTTTATTGGCCTTTCAAAGCTGGGCCATGTTGAGTTCACATCCCCAGTGTGGATGTATTAGAATTTAATTTGGGGTTATAATGAGTAACCTGAGTGGAAGTAATTGCTTCATGAAATAGAGTCAGACACAAATTGTAACTATGTATTCCCTCAAGAAAAGTCTGTGGATTCTTCTCTTTCTCTTTCGGGAATGACAAAAATACCAGAGTTGATGATTTCTTTTTCAGATAGGCCTAAGCTAGTTTTTATATTAAGTAATGAAAAGGATAAATTTGTGAGTGTCAGCATCAGTGCAAATGATTTGTGATTTTTTTTTTATGATAAATTTTATAACATGGTGGATTTGTTATCCAATGTCATTTAGTTTTATTTTATTTTATCTTTTAAAAGCAGGCTTGGGAGTCATGGAAGACATGTACCAGTGTTATGTATTCAGGACACTAAAAAATGTAACTGCATTCCATTACATTTACAGAAAAAACACATAATGACATTAAAGGCACATTTTTAAAAATATATATAATTATTTTTTGCAGGATTACAAATTTTAACTCAGAGAGAAAGATGTTCCGGTTGAGTTCTCGCTTGCTCACAAACTCGTTGGCCAAACAAGCGTCGCGTTCGGAAATAAGCTCTGAAGTCCATGCGCTACACACTAAAGGCTTCAAACTCCGGTCTTCCATGAGCCATAGTCCTGCATGTTTTAGACTGTTCCCTCCTCCAACACAGCTGACTAAAATGATCAGCTCATCAGCAAGCTCTGCAGAAGCCTGATAACTATCCTAATCATTTGATTCAGGTGTGTTGAAGGGGTAAATCTATAAAATAGGACTTGAGTTTTAGACCTATGCAGTTGTAACACAAAACATAACATGGAATTCCTAAAAGGACAGTTTTTGGCATTACAATGCCGTAGCTATTCATGTAAGAACTTGTAAAGTGATTTTGGTTATTATCAAGAAAACCTTTGGAAAATGTCTTGAACTGTTTTTGTTCAATTCCAAACAATTGTACTTTTTGCTGCAGGAAACTGACGAAACAAGGGTGGTCTCTTAATTTTTTTCATGGCTATATAACGTTTTAGAATGCAACACATAGGAGAGAATGCAGTCTATTTTTTTATTATTATTATTTTTCTTGTGATCACCAACCTGGATGACCAGCATTTTTAAATTCCAGTCCGACTCATGCCAATTAGAAATTTAACAGTAGTGTCTGTTCTCCCTTTGTGTTTCAGACTTGCGGGCACAATTAACTGACCAGATTAAGATTTTGGACTCCCAGGTAGAGGTGAAACAGCAGCAGCTCTCAGATCTCTCTGAATTTCTCCGCCGACGTGGCGATATTGAGGCCGAATACGCACGAGCCCTTGATAAGCTCACAGAGAGGTTCACACACAAGACCAAGAAGTGAGGAACCGACATCTCATTTCACATCAATGCATTATTAGTAATGAGCTGTTCGGTTTGTGACTGACGAGGCCTTCTCCTCTGTAGGAAGGAGCAATGGGGCCAATCGGTGTGTCAGGTCTGGTCTGTTTTGCTGACTCAGACCCGTTTGGAAAGTCGTGAGCACTCAACGCTGGGTGACACCTGCTGCAATGCACTTACGCAGCGGTTAGCGCACAGTACAGAGGACACACACCGGCTACACAAACGGGTGAGTGTGACACATTAGCTATGGCTAAATTTGTACTTCTTAGATTAAGGGTTAACATACACTGCTCAAAACAATTAAGGAAACACTTTGTTCCTTTAAATTTTTTTGCAGTAGGCTATATTCAAAATTGGGGTGAAATGGTTTACGGCTTACACGTAAATCATAACTTTTGAAATGTTTATTGTTGCCCCTTTAATTTTCAATTATCATTAATACAATATTTACTACTGTAATGTTCTGTTGTTTCCAATTCCAGCGACTCTTTTTTCAATAAAGCTAATTTTGTAAAAATAAATAAATAAATACAAAAATTCTGGTGTTACGGGAGAGTTTAGAAGATTCAAACTACTTCCTAAATGCAGTCAGAGTAGGAAATTTTCATCCTTCCATGTCCACAATGTAAGGCCAGTGTGCGCATGCTTCATGTTATTAATATATATATATATATATATACTGCATATTTTTATTTTTTTATTTTTTATTTTTTAAGTGGCTCTACAGAGAAAGTTTATGTTGACCCATGTCTGCGGGGAAGGGAAAATGGGGAATTAGCCTTGAAGTGCAGGTCCTTGACTTGAGCCCTTTAGAGTTTACAGCATTCTTAAAATCTTAAATATACCCAACCAGAATTTTGAAGTTAAAGCCTTGTGAATATTTTCAGATTAAAATTGAACTTGAAATCTTATTCCTATACTGTATTTACACTTTATTAAAAAGTTGTGTATTTGTAGTGGCATGATGGAATGGATTTGAATGAATACATGTTTATTCACCGACTGAAATCTGTTTGAATTGAAAAAAATGTATTCTGTCAAAAGTTTGTATTTGTTTAATAATGAATGGAATCACAACACTATGCAATATTGCTTAGTAATTGGTAAAGCTGGAATAGACTCCAGCTCACAGGATAAGCTAAAATAGGAATATGGATGATTTCTATTTCTGACATGATCAGGCCAGTTCAAATATGTTTACAATAAAATTAACAATATAATTATTTATCTAATTGCATGTCTGTACAAAGACCAGTGATGCCACGTCAAAAATGACCAATAATCTTTTATATATTAAAAGTCATCACTTCACATTGTCGTATATTTGTGTGACATTTTACGAGCACGTTGGTTCTTGACTTAGGGCTAAACAGGTTTATTCCTTTCCTACTTGTGTCCACAAGCCAAAAGCCCCTCAATAAGTAAATAAACGTAGTTATTCTGTCTATACATATTGCAATAGAATAGATGTTCTTTCTTCCGACAGAGCAAAGAGGTTGGAATCCAGATGCAGGATGAGTTGCTTAAGGTCACCACTGAGCTGCAGACGGTGAGCATTTGATATTGTTGTTCTGCATATTAGTAATGTGAAATACACATATAATAATTATGTGCACTGTGTGTTACATGACGCATGGCATTGAAGGCCTTGAAGACATACAACCAATACCACACTGACTGCCTGATAGCTGAGGGGAAACTGAAGGAGGCCGAGCGGTTGGAAGAGAGACACACTGGCAAGTCTGCTGAGCTCGGCCTCGGCCAATCAGGAGGACAAAGGCGGAGCTCTGTCAAGAAAATGGAGAGATTAATGGAGAAGGTACAGTAAATCGTATATGTTGCCCTCAGAATGAAATAAAAATATTTACATTATGGATGAAAGTGAAGGGAAAGACATGCTTATATTGTGTGTTTATATGAATGGACGGTCAGATGATGCCATTATGGGCTCTATTTTCGTGTCCAGTGCAAGTCTAAATATGTGTGATCCATTCCTCAAAGCCTCTGCCAGGGGATGTTATTTAAAAAAAATATGTAAAAATACACTGCCTGCTTTCCCTGGACAGTGTTGTATGAATTTATTTCTACAATGATTTAAAGGGTTCGATGCACGCTGTTGTCATATTTATGAATGAAATACAATGACTTTCACCACACCTTTCCACAGAGCACAGAATCTGTCTTAATCATGTTCAATTACTGTATATGCGGCAATATTTAGACACGGTTCCAGTTGGCGTTGAGTTCAGTAGACTTTCAACCACCAAATTGTCAGGTGCGCCGGCGCATGTTAAAGGAAACACGCTCGGTATGCCAGAATGCCCACCATGGCGTAGAGCAGTCTGCCAAATTTCCAAACACGCCAAACAAGGCTTGCAATGATACGAAAGTCAAGATATGTCAGTTGTTATGCTTATGTGCTATCGATGAATATAGAGTCCTGTGTGTGCGTTTGAGAATGGACTTACATCTTTACTGTATGTTATGTTAAGTGAATGGACAGTCAACTTTAAAGTACATGTTTACATAAATGGAAAGTGAATGGACACACAGATTATTGTGTATGTATTCAGAGGCATGGTCGAGTGCAGGAGACCCAGCTCAAGTGTACTAAGGCTCGAAATGACTACTTGCTCAATCTTGCTGCAGCAAATGCAGCCATGAGCAAGTACTATCTGCAGGACGTCAGCACTCTCATTGATGTAAGAAACAAGAAACATTTCAGCTCTCATCCCCTTCTTTCCAGAATCCATACATCATTTGTTCTTTGCATTTCCAATCAGGACAACAAAATGCAACACCATCAGTCCAAAGACCCATTTTTGAATTTCATATTTTTGATCTGAGCTTAAAATATAATTATGAAAAATCAGTACTTTTTTTCTCCTCCGTGAGTCATCACCTTATCGTGGTGGAGGGGTTTGCGTGTCCCAATGAACCTGGGAGCTATGTTGTCCGGGGCTTCATGCCCCTGGTAGGGCCACCCATGGCAAACAGGTCCTAGGTGAGGGACCAGACAAAGCATGGCTGGAAGGACCCCAATGATGCATACAAACTTTGGATTTTCGTTTCCCTTGCCCGGACGCGGGTCACCGGGGCCCCCCTCTGGAGCTAGGCCTGGAGGTGGGGCTCGAAGACGAGCGTCTGGTGGCCGGGCCTACACCCATGGGGCCCGGCCGGGCACAGCCCGAAAAGGCAACGTGGGTCCCCCCTCCCATGGGCTCACCACCGGTGGAAGGGGCCAAAGGGGTCGGGTGCGCAGTGAGCTGGGTGGCAGCCAAAGGCGGGGGCCTTGGCGGTCCGACCCTCGGCTACTGAAGCTAGTTCTGGGGACATGGAATGTCACCTCTCTGACAGGGAAGGAGCCCGAGCTGATGTGCGAGGCTGAGAAGTTCCGACTAGATATAGTCGGACTCACCTCCACACACGGCTTGGGTTCTGGTACCAATCCTCTCGAGAGGGGCTGGACCCTCTTCCACTCTGGAGTTGCCCACGGTGAGAGGCGCAGAGCAGGTGTGGGCATACTCATTGCCCCCCGGCTGGGCGCCTGTGCGTTGGGGTTTACCCCGGTGAACGAGAGGGTAGCCTCCCTCCGCCTACGGGTGGGGGGACGGGTCCTGACTGTTGTTTGTGCTTATGCACCGAACAACAGCTCAGAGTACCCACCCTTTCTGGAGTCCTTGGAGGGTGTGCTGGAGAGCGCTCCCCCCGGGGACTCCCTCGTTCTGCTGGGGGACTTCAACGCTCACGTGGGTAATGATAGTGAGACCTGGAGGGGCGTGATTGGGAGGAACGGCCCCCCCGATCGAAACCCGAGCGGTGTTTTGTTGTTGGACTTCTGTGCTCGTCACGGACTGACCATAACGAACACCATGTTCAAGCACAAGGGTGTCCACATGTGCACTTGGCACCAGGACACCCTAGGCCGCAGTTCGATGATCGACTTTGTAGTCGTGTCATCGGATTTGCGGCCGTATGTGTTGGACACTCGGGTTAAGAGAGGGGCGGAGCTGTCAACTGATCACCACCTGGTGGTGTGTTGGCTCCGATGGCGGGGTAAGATGCTGGTCCGACCAGGCAGGCCCAAACGTATTGTGAGGGTCTGCTGGGAACGTCTGGCAGAATCCCCTGTCAGAAAGAGTTTCAACGCCCACCTCCGGCAGAGCTTCTCCGTTGTCCCGGGGGAGGCGGGGGACGTTGAGTCCGAATGGACCATGTTCCGTGCTTCCATTGTTGAAGCGGCCGATCGGAGCTGTGGCCGTAAGGTGGTTGGTGCCTGTCGGGGCGGCAATCCTCGAACCCGCTGGTGGACACCAGCGGTAAGGGATGCCGTCAAGCTGAAGAAGGAGTCCTATTGGGCCTTTTTGGCCTGTGGGACTCCGGAGGCTGCTGACAGGTACCGGCTGGCCAAGCGGAATGCGGCTTCGGTGGTCGCTGAGGCAAAAACTCGGACATGGGAGGAGTTCGGCGAGGCCATGGAGAACGACTTCCGGACGGCTTCGAGGAAATTCTGGTCCACCATCCGGCGTCTCAGGAGGGGAAAGCAGTGCGCCATTAACACTGTGTATAGTGGAGATGGGGTGCTGTTGACCTCGACTTGGGACATCGTGAATCGGTGGGGAGAATACTTCGAAGACCTCCTCAATTCCACCAACACGCCTTCCTTTGAGGAAGCAGGGTCTGGGGACTCTGAGGTGGGCCCCCCTATCTCTGGGGTCGAAGTCACTGAAGTGGTTGGAAAGCTTCTCGGTGGCAGGGCCTCGGGGGTGGATGAGGTTCGCCCGGAGTTCCTAAAGGCTCTGGATGTAGTGGGGCTGTCGTGTTTGACACGTCTCTACAACATCGCGTGGACATCAGGGACAGTGCCTCTGGATTGGCAGACCGGGGTGGTGGTTCCTCTTTTTAAGAAGGGGGACCGGAGGGTGTGTTCCAACTTTAGAGGGATCACACTCCTCAGCCTCCCAGGTAAGGTCTATTCGGGGGTGCTGCAGAGGAGGATCCGTCGGGAAGTTGAATCTCGGATTCAGGAGGAGCAGTGTGGTTTTCGTCCCGGCCGTGGAACAGTGGACCAGCTCTACACCCTCGGCAGGATCCTTGAGGGTGCGTGGGAGTTCGCCCAACCAGTCCACATGTGTTTTGTGGACTTGGAGAAGGCGTTTGACCGTGTCCCTCGGGGAGTCCTGTGGGGGGTGCTTCGGGAGTATGGGGTACCGGGCCCCCTGATACGGGCTATTCGGTCCCTGTACGACCGATGTCAGAGTTTGGTCCGCATTGCCGGCAGTAAGTCGAATTTGTTTCCTGTGAGGGTCGGACTCCGTCAAGGTTGCCCTTTGTCACCGATTCTGTTCGTAATTTTTATGGACAGAATTTCTAGGCGCAGCCGGAGTGTCGAGGGGGTCCGGTTTGGTGGCCTCAACATCGCATCTCTGCTTTTTGCAGATGATGTGGTGCTGCTGGCTTCTTCAAGCCGTGATCTCCAGCTCTCACTGGAGCGGTTTGCAGCCGAGTGTGAAGCGGTTGGGATGAGGATCAGCACCTCCAAATCCGAGACCATGGTCCTCAGTCGGAAAAGGGTGGAGTGCTCTCTGCGGGTCGGGGATGAGGTCCTGCCCCAAGTGGAGGAGTTCAAGTATCTTGGGGTCTTGTTCACGAGTGAGGGTAGGTTAGAGCGGGAGATCGACAGACGGATCGGTGCAGCGTCTGCGGTGATGCGGACGCTGTATCGGTCCGTTGTGGTGAAGAAGGAGCTGAGCCGAAAGGCAAAGCTCTCGATTTACCGGTCGATCTACGTTCCTGTCCTCACCTATGGTCACGAGCTGTGGGTCATGACCGAAAGAACGAGATCCCGGATACAAGCGGCCGAAATGAGTTTCCTCCGCAGGGTGTCCGGGCTCTCCCTTAGAGATAGGGTGAGAAGCTCGGTCATTCGGGAGGGACTCAGCGTCGAGCCGCTACTCCTCCACGTTGAGAGGAACCAGTTGAGGTGGCTGGGGCATCTGGTTCGGATGCCACCTGGGCGCCTCCCTGGGGAGGTGTTCCGGGCATGTCCTACCGGCAGGAGGCCCCGGGGACGACCCAGGACACGCTGGAGAGACTACGTCTCACGGCTGGCTTGGGAACGCCTTGGGATCCCATCGGAGGAGCTGGCTGAAGTGGCTGAGGAGAGGGAAGTCTGGGCTTCCCTGCTAAAGCTGCTGCCCCCGCGACCCGACCCCGGATAAGCGGAATTGAAGACGGAACGGAACAGTACTTTTTTTCCACTTAAAAAAAAAAGAGCTACACTTTTGATTGCCAATTGAAAATGGAAAGAACAAATGATAGAGAATTCCCACACACAGAACATCAACATTATTAATGCATTTATTTCTTTGCCCCTGCTTATTCCCTCATTCTCCTTTCCATGCGTTATTGCTGCCTGTCTCCTCCGGGCAGTGTTGCGACCTGGGTTTCCATCCGTCTGTGGAGAGGGTAATGAAGTGCTACCTGGCTAGTAGGTGGCGCATCCAAAAGACAGAGGAGGCAGGGCTTAAGCAGCTGGAGGCCGCAGTAACGTCGCTGGACCAGGGCGGGGACAGAGATGCACTGCTGCAGCAGCATGACTCCGCCTTCTGCCTTCCGTTTAGGTTTAATTACCACCCGCACGAGGGAGACCAGGTATAGTTGGGTTTCTGTGGCAACAAGATGAAACCTGAATGTTGCTCAAATTTGGTGGTTATTTGTAATTCCAGGTGTGTGAGGTGAGTGCGGAGAGTCAGGTTAGGTACGAGATGGAGACCCGATTTCAACAGCTTCGGTCTCGACTAGCTGCGGTCACTCTGGAAACAGAGGAGGTAAGATGAACTTCAATATACCTACAGGCATTAGGGACCAAGCAATAATGTGAATATTAAAAATTAACGGACACACCTGCAAAAATGTAAATATTTGCTTTTGATATTAGTTTAAACATCAAAGATGCCCCCAAATGATGGGGCGGCATGGCTCAGTAGTACGGTGGTCGTCTCCCAAGCCAGAGGTTGTGGGTTCGATCCCATGCCATTGTGACAAGGTCGAAGTATCCTTGAGCAAGTTCAGTTGCTCCTGATGCTGTGTCATGGGTAGTCGAACGTAAAGCGCTTTGAGGGCCTTGTAAGGTGGAAAAGCGCTATATAAATGAAGTGCCATTTACCATATGATCCCCAAACAATCATTTTTAAACTTCGCTGCCAGCCATTTTAGAGTATTTTGACTTTAAGACCTAGAAGATATTGTGTTCAATGTGTTCATAGGCCAGTTGAAAATAGCGTAAAGTTAGCTAACAGTCACCAGGCTATATATAGTTCAAGTTAGTTGAATATACTGTATATGGAGTTAGTTAAGGAAAGCTAACGTTAGGTTGCTAAAGTTGAGGTCAATTGATTACAGCTTATGTCATTAGTTTTCTCCACTGTATGGTAGGAAAGTGAATACACAACACTGCCCTCATAATCTGTATCTCGCCCTATCCCAGGTCAGTAAAACCCTCAAAGCGACACTCACAGCTCTGCTGGACTCTATGTGTGACAGCGACTGCAACACCACCCCGGACGTGCCCAGCAGCCTATTACACGAGCCCCCCGGAGCAGGCTCCGCCCCAAAACTTATCCTCGCCAAACGTCGAGCCAATCAGCAGGAGACAGAAACCTACTATTTTACAGTGAGTTATACGTATCGTGCAGTTTGTACTACTTTGTGCAATCACAGAATCGATGTGATAACAAAAGTTCCATGCCTTATTTCAGTGCATTTTGTATCATCAACCTGCGTAATTTGTTAAAAAAAAAAAAAGAGAAGAAAGAATGCTAATGTCTTGCCTTTTTCATTTTCCGTAGAAAGTGAAGGAGTTTCTCACCAATAGTTCTCTGACATTCAAACTTCAAGCCAAACATGATCTACTACAAGATGCCATACAGAAAGGTACACTCTTATTCAGTGGAGCCGCCAAATTTGGGCACGAAGAGGTATTTGCAGAACGATCCTGTCACCTAATAAATTTGTAAACTTGTGTATAGATGACTTTTACATTTGCGTCGATCGAGCCATTTTCAATGCTGCTCGTCCTCATTAGAGTCACGGTTGCTTTAGTGTATGCTTAGTAAAATTTGGTGTATGTAATGTTTATTTAAATAATTGTGTTGTTCATATTGAACCAAACAGCCAAACTATTTCCTCTGTCCTACTGAGTTGCAGTTATGATTACAATTTTCTTGTTAGTCATCACAAAAAAAGACAAAACACAAGAAAAAGCAAAACACATCAACTAGGTAACTAAAGAAACCCTTTTCATAAACTTGACCATTGTCGACCTTCTGGGGTCGAGTAACTTTGGTGGTTCCACTGTACAATAAATAGTAGCTTCTCAATGGCTGGTGATGCGTTAAATATGTAAAAGATCAATTTAACATTTTTTGTTTTTTTTTCCTCTTTTTTGCAGCTGAGGCCGTCAACACAGATCCCTCCAGGTACCTATGAAATGTAAACGTATAGTGTGACTGAGTGAGGTATGAAGAAATCGAGAGAGGAGAGCACGGAGGACAGAGAGTTTCAACATCGCCATTTTCAGCCATTCTCGATTACATAAGAGGTCAATGTTTTTTGGAAGGGGGTCTGCTGAACTCGAGTGTGACTAATAACTGCATTTCGCAAGCATCATTCATTACGGACTGTTTTAATATCAAAAACCAAACCGCTGTAATGCATTTTATGTACTGTACTTCCCAGAGCTCAATGTGCTTGCTCGTTGCTAGTTTGGAAGTCCAGACCCGTTTCCCAATTTTGCCACACACTCTTCAGCACAGACATACTCTCCTATATACAGGTAATGATCACGCAATCTCCAAATCCCAAAATACATTTTCAGCTTTTGATTTGCTTTTGTGCCATGTGGCCTTGCTTTTATATGAGGAACTGAAGCGTAATATTCGGGGCCCACCTCTGTCTGTACTTCATGGTCATGCTTATGGCTTATTTATGGTACTCTGTGCTTCCAATCCATTTCCCACTTCTATCCGTTTCCCTTTTAAAAAAGGATTAAAATACCCTTGAGTCTCCGTTGCCTCCTCTCTCGACTCCTCAACTTAACGTGCGTGCTTATGTGCACTTTGCACCACTGCCTCTAAATCTTTCTTACTCTTATTTTTATGCACATCTTTTTCTTACTTGCTCTTTCTCTTTCTGTTCTTTGCTCTGCTTTGCCTGGTGTAGAAGAAGAAGACGAATGTCTCGTACACAGGTACCAAACTCTGTTGTTGCTCTTAAGAAGTATAAACAGTCATTCTGTCAACCTTAAAATACACTTCTAGGGAGGAGTGTTAAGGTCAAATGCTACATTGAAAATGATTCATTTGTTGTAATATCGAGGAATAGACAAGTAGTAGATTGGGTGTCTTTTTATTTTTTTAGGTCAACTTTGCTTATCTTAGCATAAAGACCTCTAAGATATTTCTCAACAGAGCCACGAGGCTATTCGACATGACAATTATTCTTTATCCTTGAGTAAATGATGGATCATGGTTAAAAAAAAGAATTACAGCAAAAATACTTATTTCTTATCTCCCAATGTCTTTTGAAGCTTCAAAGAAAGAAAAGATTAATAGTGGTATCTATAAGGAGTCTTGTCAGTTAGACTCAATCATTCTATTTGTCACATTTTGCACTGTATTTCCTAAATTAATTTTCCCAACCGCTTATCCCCACGAGGGTTGTCGGCATGCTGGAGCCTATCCCATCTGTCAATGGGCGGGAGGTGGGGTACACCCTGAACTGGTCACCAACCAATCGCAGGGCACATTTATAATCATTCATTTATATTTTTGGGGTGTGGAAAATGTTTACATTGTTATTACAAAATGAATAATCCCCAACCTCTTTGTGAGAAAATACATAAAATAGCAATACAATATGTAGATATTTACACTCTGCCTTTTCACAAGTTGGATCATGATTAACTTTAAATGAGGGAAACAGTTAGAGTAGATACACAGTAACTGAAACATAAATGGGTTATGGGGGGGGCCTTACTTAACCACAGCATTTCTCATCCATGTTTTCCCCTTAGCAACAAAAAGACAAAGCCGTCATCATTTTATGACTGACTTTTTGTAGCTTTCCAACCTTCACAATCTATTTATTCATTTTCCAATCATATTGTGTATTTATTTGCAGTTTTTTTCCTTCCTCCAAAGGCGTTTATTATGATAGTGTCTTTGTGTCCTGTTTCTTCTGACTCTGAAATCCTCTTTCCTCTGCAGAGCTCTGGCCAGCAGATCCCTGTGGTGGTTGAAAGCTGCATCCGCTTCATAAACCTTCACGGTGAGACAATTTGCATGACTGGCCATAAACCACGCTGGGAGAGCTTCTGCGGACTTTAAAATGAGCGACGTAGTCATCATGATGTCAGCCAGCCCACTATGTTCTCTACCAGCACCAGGAGTTAATCATATACTGTATTTTTACTCCAAAATTGATCAGACTTTACTGTAAAACCAAATTGTTATTTAGAACCTTAATGCAATAGAAACAATTAAAATAAAAACTCTAGAAGTGCATGTTGTGTGTGTTTGTTTCAGGTCTCCACCATGAAGGAATATTCCGAGTTCCCGGGTCACAAAGAGAAGTTAATCTGATCAAGGATGCCTTTGAGAGAGGTAGATCTGGAAAAGACAGTAAATGTTCAATATGTTGATAAAATCATGATTTTAAGTCATATTTACTCGGCAACTAGTTATATTCATGTGTTTTGGTTGTTATTCACAAAATATTCAGATAATAAAGGTTCAAAAGTACATCGTTGATCCAATAAGTGTTGTCTAATTTACATGTTGTATCATCACATGCAGTGTTGGGAAAATATATTGTCTATGTGAACTAGTAGTTAAAATTTCAGTTCACACATTTTTGTTGATAGTTTACAATTCAACATTTTGAACTGATTTCACTCATCCTAAAATGAACTAATTCACTTTTTTTTTTCAATACTGTATATTGCCACGAGCTATTACCCTCATAATACTAGCATTTCCCATTGTCGCCAGACTCGCCACTCATTCAGTCCACACTAGTAGCCAGCAGCAATTTTCACGCTACAGTCTAAAAAAAATGAGGAAAAATATGTTTGATTCTTGTTTTTTCATTGAGGAATTGAAATGAAAACAAGACTGTAGTCATTATTGTGCAAGCACACTTACATACAATCTGATTTGGCAACCATGCTTAGGAAATCAGCTTTTACTGAAACTGACCTGTGCTGTCCAGCCTTAGTTCCCACTGAGTTAAGTGTCCATTTTAGCAAGACATTTTCTGACTATTGTATAAGGGAGAAGGCAAGGCTCCTTTCTGCTCACGAAACAATGGGCTTTGGGTTATACAGGTACTCTAATCTATTTGTGAAGTTGTGTTTATAGAGATACTGCGTATCATACTGTACATATCTGTTCATACACTCCCCGTATAGGAGAAGACCCTCTATCGGACAGTGAGTGTGACCTGGACTCGGTGGCTGGGGTGTTGAAGCTTTACTTCAGGGGCCTCGAGCCTCCCCTCTTCCCCTATGACAGCTACTTGCTGCTTCTGGAGTGTGTCCGTAAGACCCCTTTTGATTCTGTGCTCTGTGTTTTCAGATACTGATCAGCGTATGCTTCAATATTGTTGTTACTTTTTGGTTCAGTGCTTCTTAACCTTGCTGGAGGTACTGAACCTCACCGGTTTCCTATGCACATTCACTGAACCCTTCTTTATTGAAAAATGAAATGGAAAAAAAAAGATTTTTTTTATTCAAGATATAGTTATAGGGTTGACTGGTGAACAAAGTGAACAGGAAAAGAAGCCTTTTCATCGAATCTGGCTCTTGTCACCTTGAATTGAGAAAGCGTCGTGTTCTTGTATTACACATGCATGCATCTTAAAGAAGTTAAGAAGTTTTGGAAGAATTGTTCAACTTGGCATTGCAAATCATGCAGTTAGGACGCTGACTCCCGTCACTTAACTCTATATTCTTATATGGAGCACTTTTAAACAACAACCACTGTTTTCTTAAAATAGAAGACAGGGGCAGCAGATACAATGAAAACAGCAGAGGCCCCAGAATTGAACCCTGTGGAGCACAGTACGTTCCATTATACATGCGTATTCATATTGCCCAAATTTGTCGGACCACTTTCTTTTTTTGCTCGACATAGTTAGTATAAAGATATTACAATAATAAAGAAATCATATGACGTACCGTCACAACAGCCACAAGTCGACTACTGAGCGCACCAAATTCCCAGCAGCAGTTACGCCAAATAAATGTAGCGTCATCACCTGCAGCCAATGATGGCCAAGCGGGGTGCATAATCATGAATCATTTGAAACCGGGCTAAACCCCGGCTGAAACTGACTCACCGTCACCGAAACCTTGGGGTTCAATCAAACCCAGGTTAAGAACCACTGTTGTAGTTACAGTACTAAAATTTGTCACACTTGATTTCCACCCCCTTTTTCGACATAGTTTCAGTCAATTGTTGAGACAATTCTCTAATCTGTCAAATCAAACTTGTAGCTATATTTTTTTTACAGGGTTCCCTCACTATAACGCGGTTTAATTTTTGCGGATTCGCTATTTTGCAGAAAAAAATTTGTGTGTGCAATTTTGCATGCATTTTTTTTACACTAATATACCTATTTTATCAAATTTATGAAGGTTTGAACATTTAGAATGTTTAAACAAGAGGGAAAATGAGAGAAAATATATATGCGGTGAGAGGTTTTAGAGCCTTAAAACATTTATCATGAATGTGAAACATAAAGCTAACTATTTCACGGATTTCATTTATTGCGTGTATTTTTGGGAACCTAACTCCAGCGGAAAACGAGGGAACACTGTAATTGATAAATAAAAAATAAAAAAATCCCGTGGCATTATGGCCTTCGTCTATAATTTTCTGTTTTCTATTACTATTTCTATTAGTAAAATGCACTTTTGGCTGTACTGCATTAGTATGCCACCATTTTATTCTAATAAAACAGACTGCGAATGCAGAAAATTAAAGTTGATTTTGTTTGTCTGATGTTGTTCTTTCCTCTTCCTTGCTCTCATTTTCATTCAGAAATTGAAGGTATGGCAGAGAAAGCGGCACAGATTAAAGCAATTGTCTCTGCCTTCCCACGACCTCTCCTCATCGTAATGCGA
This sequence comes from Leptonotus elevatus, assembly GCF_054856555.1. NCBI lineage: Eukaryota > Metazoa > Chordata > Actinopteri > Syngnathiformes > Syngnathidae > Leptonotus > Leptonotus elevatus. Next base: position 16,538,927 of record NC_141240.1, read on the forward strand.
TACCTGTTTGCATTCCTCAACCAGTGAGTGAACATATCAGATGGAAATCGTCCAGTTCAAACATAATCTATTGCTTAACCTTTTGTATCATTTTTCTGCTATCATTTCACAAGAGCACATTGGCATATTTGATTATTTGTCCTGCCTACTATTCTACTACCTTTTAATTGTGTGTTTTCACAGCGTGACTCAGTACAGTGATGAGAATATGATGCAGTCCTACAACCTGGCCGTCTGCTTCGGCCCGAGCCTGCTGAGGGGAGTTGATTCGGATGATGCCGTTGCTCGGCAACCGCAGGTCAATGACCTTGTCAAAACCATGATCCTCCAGCATGATGTTGTATTCTCCGGCCAATCAGAACTGCCAGGCCCTATCTACGAGAAGCACATGACTCTTGAGCAGGATTACTGGTAAGAGTTGTAATAGAAATGTACATTTAAAATGGGTTTGTTTAACGGCTTCATTTGGACATTTTCTCGTATTGTTGTATGTGATATGGGTGGAGTGAGTGGCGGAATTTCATAACCAGATTGAGATGGTTTAAAGTATGTAAAGCAGCTTCTTCTTTTTTGGCTTATCCTCTGGCTTATTAAGTCAATTTGATGAAACATCAAAGGCTTCTCTGGGCCGCTTTATGCAAGCACTCTTCAATTTGTGTGACTGCTGAGGGGAGAGTCAATCATTCACATTTCACAATATCATTATTCTATTTTGACACTTCTAAATGTTGTACCGCTTGCTGTCATTGTCGTTTTCCGAGAGATTTACACCCAATCAAAGATAAAAAATGCTGCTTGTTGTTTTTCGTGTTTGACAGACAGCCAAAACACTTATCAGTATCAGCATCAAAAACGGACTTGTTCTGCAAGAAAATCAAACGTGAGACACAAAAGTAAAGCCACTGAAATAATTTCAAGGTGCTTTCTGAAATTCAAATCTATGTTTCCACCAATCGATATACTGTAGTTCAATTCACCATGGTACGGTTCAGTCTGGTCAAATGTAGGCAGGATGGTGAAAGCTTTATGATTTTAATCTGTAAAGCACTTTGAGTTTTGAAATAAAGTTTTGTTTGATTGAGTATCATTCAGAATTGTGTTTAAAAAAAAAAGAAGGGAAGTATCCCTCAAATGAGACCTGTGATTGTCATTTATAGCCAGAAGAGAAAAGTACCCCCAAACTCAACTTTTGGTTTGTGTTTGTTTGCAGTGAACCAATCACAGAGGAGGGAGATGTAGAGGCTGAACATCTGCCTAGTGAAGATGGTGAGGAGAACACATGCACACACACATTTGTTTTACTATCCTGGTGGGGACATTCCATTGACATAATGCATTTCCTAGCCCCTTAACCTAAAGTTAACCATCACAACTGATTGCCTAACCCTAACCCTTAACCAAAACCTAATTCAAACCTAAACTCTAAAACCAAGTCTTGACCCTCAAAAAGAGGTCTGGAATAGTGGGGACCACCAAAATGTCCCCACAAGGACGAGTGGTGCAAAAACACGCACACCACACACACACATACAGTTACATTTACAGATATGACAATAAATATAGCCTCTCTTTGATCCTTTTTGGAATTACATTTTAGACTATGACTGCAAATCATAAGGAGCGTGTGTGCGTGTGTGTGTGTGTTTCATGTATTGCGTGTACAGAATGGGAGGCCGTGGCAATGTTCGACTACTCAGCGAGATCTCCGGCAGAGCTGTCGTTCAAGCAGGGAGAACTACTTCTTCTTCACAGCAAGGCCTCTTCTGATTGGTGGAGGGGTGAAGCGGGAGGGGTCAAAGGTCTTATCCCACACAAGTACATCAGTGTCTTGGAAGGGTGAGCACTTTAAGAACCAAGATCATGTTATATTTTTCTACCAACAATAGCAAGAAACTAATCAAATGGCTTTCAATGGCTTTCACTCAGTGAAAGCGAGAGCAAAGAAGTGAAGAATGAATGCTCTTTTAAAATATTAATTTACTAAATGTTGTTAAAATCATGAACTACACCTTTTCCCAGATCAATTTCAAGCACTTTCAAAAGAATATCTCAAGTTTTAGTATAACCATGCATCTATGCTAAATGCACGTTATTTGTGTTATTTACAGACAGTAACAATCATTAAAGGATTTATATACATTTATAAACAATCTAAATTCTGTATCCTAAGAGAAGTTGGATCAGAATTGAAAGAAGAACCGATATTTTGTCTTTTCATCTGAAAGGAAGTATCATCTCATACAGTTCATATTATGAAAGTAACATTTCTTTTCATTTCTTTTCTCCGCCTGCAGGTCAGAGAAAGGGAAAAGAGACGAAGGAGGAGGGGGAGGAGGGGGAGGAGGTGGCGGCGGCAGCACTGGAAATCTGTCAGCAGATGATCCTCATACAGAGAACACCGTTCGGTATAAACACACACACCTATTTTTTCCAACAAGATGAGCATTTGAGTCATGAAACACAACATTTTATACAAAACGTGGTGATCGCACTCAGGTTTAGCTAATTACACATGTATTTATTCTTTTTTTTCTAAGTGGAAACATACATAGTAGGATAATAAAAAGCATTGCATCAATTGTTTGACCATTTGCTTGCAAATGTGGCAAGTCTAAATCAGTCATACAGCTCGATAAGATTGCACGAGAAGATCACAGATAAAGTAATGCCACATTATGATATTCTGAATGTTGCTTGTATTGTATATTTAGAAGACCTTCCCATCACAATGGAACCGTTGTCTATTCAATTATACTGGATGTAGAGTAGAGCCTATATCGCAATTATTTGTATGAATTGAATTTTCAGTTCTTATGCATACCATCATGAAATATGTTATGTATCTTGTTTGTCAGATATTGTTCATATTCATTGTTCAGGTCCAAAAAAATACAACAAAATGTGGGAAATGAGCACTCTGAACTATGAATATTTACTTGGATGATTTACACAATACAATAAGATAACAGTGATGCTGTAAGAACTAATAATATTGGTTCTTACAGCATATCAGAAATGCTGAGCCCATCACAATTTATTTTACATAATTACAGTCGATGCAAATGTTCCGTTCCAACTATAATTGTATCAGTCAAAAACTTCTAACCTTTCTTTGTGTGCTTTTCAACAGTATGCGGGTGAACAGTGATGGCGCGTCATTGCCTGGGCGACAGAGAGGAAGTGATGGAAGTCCCGGTCGAAAACCACCAACCTCCCCGGCTGCACGCCACCTGCCAGTGTAAGACGTACTCACACCTGACAAGCCTTATAAAATGTATTGACTAGGAAACCCCGCACTATTTGAGAAGTCGTGAAGCAACAGTGTTCTGAAAATAAAAGTGAGGAGCCCCATGCTCATTTAAAGGTCCCATGCGGATGCCACAGCAAGATCATTTGAGTTGGAAATGCCCACGATGCTCTTTTTCAAGCTATTCGAGTTGGTCCATAACAGCTGGAAGAAGAGACGGCTGGATTTCGCGTTATTAATCTATATGTAAATAAAATTTACTCTGATTGGTTCGCTTTTCTCCTTCAATTGAATTTGGAAATCAACTTTGCTGTGATTGGCAGTATGCTATATTTTAGCGTCATGTGGCGGCCAAGCGTTCATAAAGACATAGCGTTTTGATCCTTTGATGTTGGCTCTTACTATCATTTTGAAGCAGATCATCCACTAATAGGTAGGGATGTAACGATATCCAATCATCACGATACGATATTATCACGATATTGTGGGGAGGTTGGCGGTATTAGAAATATATCACAATATTATAAATAAATAAATAAAGAGCTCATACAAAAAAAAAAAGCACAATATTGCGCTTTTGTACGTAACAGCAATGCATATAAACAACCTACAATCTCTAATAACACTTAATATTGAAGCACTTACTTGCTAATGCACGCACAAATTGAGTTCCTCCACATATTGACTCGCTTTACAAGCATATTATGTTCCCCTTCATCTGACCATTACCGTGGATTTAAACATAGAAGGGTCAAAACATGCCGTATGAAAATTAAACTGCACTAAAAAAATAGCCACCATAGGTGCTAGAACTGCACAAATAGAAATCAACCTGAATTTTTTAACAGATGTGCTGCCTTTAATATCGTGAGATGACGACGACGATATCGCAGCAGTTTTAATATTGCAATATCACGATATAGCTGTTATCGTTACATCCCTACTAATAGAAAACATCATGAGCTATGTTTAGACCGCCACGAGACAGGGTTAGTCTAACCCTACTGATATGCTGATGCAAAAATAAATAACCATGAAAGCCACCAAGCTATATCCTCAGGGCTCTATTTTTGTGAGCAGCTCAAGTCTGGCACGAGGCACAGTCTAAATCTGTGCAGGGGCCGATTAGACTTTGTTTTAGTATTTTCGCACTCAGCTTGGTGCAGTTTAAAATGAGGGTTTTACACCCTTGTGAGTGTGAACACACCAATTGGAGCGGCTCCTCTCCTTCTCTTTGAAAATGGCACGTGAGAGATGCACAATCCTTGACTTGGCAGAAAGAGAAACTGATTTGATGGAGTCCTTGCAGGAAGTCAGAAAGTGCAAAGTACGTTTGTAAGGAACTGCAAGCAGAACTCCACGGGCCGATGATGTAACTGTTTTGTTGTTGTTGTTTTTTTAACTTTTATTCATACACGTATCACATATACCGTATTTTTTGCACTATAGGGTACATCGGAATATAAGGCGCACCTTCAATGAATGGCCTATTTAAAAACATTTTCCATATATAAGGTGCACCGCATTATAAGGCGCATAGAATAGAAGGATACTGTAGTAGCTGGGGTTGCTTTAAGCATCCATTAGATGGATTTTACTTAACCAATATCGGTTCACATAAAAGGCGCATCGGACTATAAGGCGGTTTTTGAAAAAATTAAAGGCTTTAGGTGCGCCTTATAGTGCGGAAAATACGGTAAGTTACATAGACAGAAAAAAACACCACCAAGAGGACACAATGCTTGTTTTTGGCTTTTGAGGAAAAGTCAAAGAGGAAAAATGTTTTTGTGTCTCAGGTCTCAGGAACGAAGACACACGCTGGACACTGTGAGACAGGCAGGGTTCAAACCTGTGGACAGACCAGCATTTGGTCAGGCAGACAGGACACCAGTTGACAAGGTTGGTAGCTCAATTGAACTGATTGTTTTCACAGTCAAATCATTATTTTTACTTTTGTTTTTGTTATTATCTATTTTTTATTACAAAATATTATAGGTGCATGATGATGTAGTTTATGTATGGCTACTTATTATTCAGAGCAGCGGTCACCAACCTTTTTTAAACCGAGTCTCAATACTTTTGTTCATACAGTATATACCTGTGAATGTTCTCATTCATCCGGATTGTTGTCTTGAAATATCCGAATGTCCATTTGCAGCTGTTTGTCCTTCAGGCTTTGCTTAGTGCAGAATTTAAAGCAAATACTGTAGAATAAAACAATGTGTCATTTTAATACTCTATTTCCTGTCTATGTCCCATTCTGGCCCCGCCCCCTGCCACTCTCAGGAGATGATCAGTCGCCAGATGAACTCTGTGTTCAAGGAGCTCTTGTCTCGACAGCCTCCCATGCAGACACCAACCCTCGCAGCCGCTGCTCCCCCTGTTGCCCCTCCTTCTTCCTCATCCGGCTCCTCTTCTTCTCCACTCTCTCAAGCTGCCCCGACTGCCAAAAAAGTGGGCTTTGGTATCCGAGGACGGGCCCTTTTCCGACCAGTGGACTGACATGCCCTAAAACTGGATGGATGATTCAAAGTATAGATTTAAAGCTTGAGAATGAATATGCTGTCATGCATTCTGGGAAAATCTTGATTTATTTTTAGGATAAATGTATATATTTACGTCTGTGCCATCTCATAGTGCCACATGGTGCTGTATTGCAGTGTGTCTTGTGTGTTTTTCAGATGGTTTTGGTATTTTTCTTTTTTTCAAATGTGTAAAACTGGTTTTGGTCTCCTGTTTGGGAGAATAAGGGATGTGTTGGTTATGAAGGAATATTAGGGCCATGCTGAAGAGGGGGGAAATGGAAACTTTTCAAAATTGAAGCTGGAAATTGTACTTATATATTTATTTATTTTTCGTAATAAAGCAAAATGAAGCTTATTTACAACTCTATTCATCTAAAATTACAAGCCTTTTCTCATACATTGAAAATAACCCAACTATATATTCAGTTTGTTCTTGTAATATTCATTTCTCACAAATCACAACTTTATTAATGATGCCCGATTTAGCATTTCAACTTTATTCTTGTAAGTCTTTGACTAGTCTTGTGGCATTTTTCTCCCATTAGTATATGGCCTTAATACTTCTTCATAGATGTTATTCGTGATGTGGAAACAAACTGGTTGGCATGCTCATGTCAGCAAAAGACTGTCCTCTAGTGGCAGGTTTTGAAAAAGCAAATGATGTTCATTATTGAAGGAGGAAAACGAGACAGCCAATCTGAGGCCTGTGCAAAAGGAGTGCCTCTGTGTTAGTTTTCCTTTCATTCTTCTCTTCATTTCAAGTATTTTTACAATATGTGACATGGAAAGATGTTTGCATTGACATTGCTGTTTGCAGCTACAATATGTCAACATATGAAATAGCATGCAGTGATATGACAAAACACACACAAACAAAAAAAACATTCCCTTTCATATGTGATACATGGCCGACAAGGCAAAACTCAGGGCTTTGCAGAGTTAAGATTGGCTGACTCAGGTTTGCCTTTGAAAGAATTACCGGTAAATGGCTTTTCTTGGCTTCCTTCAAGCTGTGCAAGAAGCCAAAACTGCCCTTGTGTCAGGGGAGAACTCATGTGACTTCTTCTGGCTTTAACTGTGACTATGGCAACTAAGTTTAGGGACTCACTTCTAACTAGCAACTACACTCACACACACTAAAACATATATATAAGTACAGTATAGACATCCACAGAACATGATCAAAAGGTCTATGATGTTATCTACCTGTACTTTGATTCCAAACATTTGAGATGGTTTGACATGCATTGCGACCCTCTTAGTTGACTTTTCATAGAAACATAAATGTAATCTCGTTTACGCAATGAAAGCAACCTTTTATTTAAAATCACTGTTAAAAATCACTAGATTTAAAGTGTAAAATTACAGTATGTGTGGTGGAAGAAACTGTGATGAAAATAAAAAATGGAGTGATGACTTTTAAAGTTTTGTCAGTGTATTTAATGAAGATGTTTATACAGTATCCCTCTGTGTGTGTGTGATATATATATATATATATATATATATATATATATATATATATATATATATATATATATATATATATATATATATATATATATATATATATATATATATATATATATATATATATATATATATATATATATAATGTGAGTTTAGCTCATCTGGCTTACATTTCTGAGGTTCAGAGGTGTCAATGATTGTTTGGCTACGTGTAATCAAAGTCATCTAAACAAAAAAAGTGTGTATTCGTGCACTTCTTAAACAATTGTTGCTGTTTGCGCTCCCTTAATTCCTGATGAGCACTCCCACCTCACCACCCAATTCTAGCGCCCACTTGTGTTGCAACCTGATTTTATGGACTCATCCTTCCATCCACCTAAAATAAGATCTGCCCACAAACACCCAGTGCACACCCAAGTGAAAAAAATGGGCATCACACCACAATAGCACGTTAGCCACTGTGTGTGTGTATATCTACAGTGTTGGTCTCCTTTCATAGGCTAAATCTGTTCTGTGGCATTTTGGATTAGTGAGCTCATCTCGGACACGGGATTAAGGTATGTTGGGCATCCTATCAACTGTTGATGCTGCTGGATTAGATATGCACCACTAACTTTTTAACAGATCTATGGATTACAATTTATATGGGTGCAAATCCGACACATGCACGTGGTTGTAGCCATCTTTAATTGAGCTTCAAAAATCAACTGCAGCAAATCAATGTGAGGCTTTCCTAAATAGTCCAAGGCAGGATTAAACTCAACAAACTAGTCCAGTACAAGAAAAATCCTCATTTCTAATTCTGATTGTAATCAGTTCCCTGCAGAAAGATCAAATTCGATGCGGCACTTCAAAATAAGCCTTGGCTATTTACAGATTTTGCTGTGACTTCTTTTTTAGGGTCTCGAGAACAGGTGGTAGTGCCACATACACCCCACGTGTCTGCAAGGAGGCTGTGTATGTGCGTGCATGCAGGAAACTCGGCGGGATCAGATGATGTCTAAAATTCGGGTTTGCTTGCGCATTCTTCCTACCCCTCTCCCTCGCAGTGAGGATGACGATGGCGACCAATGGCTGTACAGTGGGGTGCCCCATCAGTGACAGTGATGAAGATGATGATGTGGCAGGGGAACAGATAAACATTCCGCCTCCTCCTCCGGAATTTGCATCCAAAGCCACAACTCCTGTGCTCAGTGCACGTGCAGATGCACCTTGCGCCACCCAGGCCGCGCCTCCACACGCCCAAACTGTCAACAGGGACCCTTATGGTATCAACCAGCACCTAAAGGTCTCATATGTGTCATATTTATCTGTATGTATTGAGGCCTTTTGATGCTGTATGTTCTTGCATTGTTTCTATTACTGCCCATAAATGTAAAATTCAAAGTCAAACAAGGCAATATTTTAGTTATTAAAATTTTCCAGTGCTCAATATATATTTCTGATAAGATGAAAGAAGTTATGCTCTTCTACTACCTCATGTTGACGAATGATGATTCCATTTTTATTGTTTCACTTTTTGACTGACTGATATGTAAATACAAAAGGTTCATTGTTAGCAGAATCGACACATCAAATAGGCTAAATTGAATTATCAAATTGTACAAGTAAAATGTGTATATTGTCCTGGACGTCTCTGCATGTATGTTGTTTCCTGTGTATAGGTGGTGGTTAGCGATGTTCTACCAGAGGCAGCAGCATCTCATGGTATCGAGCAAGTGTCACTTTACAGTGCTGTTGGCTTTGAGAAGACTCGTGTATGGACGTATCGTTTCCTCTCCTTGTTGTTGGCTGTGCCCTTTGCTTTCCTCTGTGGCACCTTCCTGGCAATGTTTGCCTGTCTACACGTCTTGTATGATGGTAGAACAGTACATTATTTACCACATGGGATACTGTTCTCTCAGGATAGAAACAGCAGATGGAAGGACTGACGCATGGACAGACAGGGGTGTGTAGACTTTTTATAACCACTGTAGATAGATAGATAGATAGATAGATAGATAGATAGATAGATAGATAGATAGATAGATAGATAGATAGATAGATAGATAGATAGATAGACAGACAGACAGTCTAAAACGATACATCGGTTTACATTAAAGATCTAAATTTCTTCCTCATTTTCTTTCTTTCTTAAGGTTTGTGATTCCATGCATACAACTGAGCAACACCTTCCTTCCCTGCCTGCGGTCCTTGAGCTTGTGTGCTGTGAACAGCTTCATCGCACCCTTCTGTATGTCTTTTGCTCTGTGCTGCAGCCAAATCGCCATTTTTGTGTCAAACGGAGGCTGCCATCAAATGAGAGAAAAATAAATTCCATGACTTGAATGAGTCAGTGAATAAGCGAGTGAGCGTGTCTAATTGAAAGTAAGAAAAAAATATATCGTATTTATTTATAGTGGACTGTATATTATTTAACACATTTATTGTCACCTTTATTAGAACTATTAATAAAAGTAAAATTTGAAAAAAAGTGTATTTTCTTAAATCAGAAATTCCTCGAATGATAACCATTTATGTTATGAAGAAACTCGATGTGTTTTCATAATTACGAGCTTTAACGCTAGCACGTAAAGGCAACTCGTGTACCCAGCATGCATTTCGCCGTCGCCATTTTTGTTGTTGTGTTCCGCAAGAAAGTCAGCTCCAAGATTTCGGAAAACATTTCGTTTTTTTTAGTACATTCGTGTATCTTTCATTTTCTGAAATTTGCACTTTCGACCTTTATTGGCGTAACATTCAATAAAGAATAAAACAACATGGCTCAATACAAAGGAGCCGCCAGCGAGGCTGGGAGAGCAATGCAGCTGATGAAAAAACGAGAAAAGGAGAGGGAACAACTTGAACAACTGAAACAGAGGATTGCAGAGGTTTGTAACACTTACACGTAGATAATAGCCATTAATGTAGTCTCCAATGTTCTATCTACTGTATGAGGCAACTTATCTGTTTCTTCAAATTGTGTGGATCCTTCTTGCAGGACAATATGGTGAAGTCCAACATCGACAAGAAGTTCTCAGCTCACTATGACGCTGTGGAGGCAGAGTTGAAGTCCAGCACAGTTGGTATGTGAATCGTTCATTATTTACCGACCAAGTAAAGACATAGTTGCACTCATGCCTTCTCTAAAACTTCTACATGCAAATTCATCCCCCCCAAAAATAGTACTGTGCTGTAAATATGTTTTCATCTCTAATGTCTTGATTAGGTCTGGTGACATTGAATGATATGAAAGCCAAGCAGGAGGCTCTTGTGAAGGAGCGTGAGAAGCAGCTGGCAAAGAAGGAGCAATCCAAGGAGCTCCAGCTGTGAGTTAAAAAGCGTTTAATGTGTTGTATATTCATGATGCTATGTCCATTCGTTCGCCGCATGATGCTTGGCACGTTCTTTGCAGCAAGCTTGAGAAGCAGAAGGAAAAAAAGAGAAAGGAAGAACAGAAACGGAAGATTGCCAGTTTGTCATTTAATCCTGAAGATGATGGTGATGATGATGATGATGATGACGAAGAAGAGGATGATGAAAAGGAAGAGGAGGAGGAGGAGGAGGAGGAGGAAGAAGAAGAAGAGCAGGAATGTGAGTTCTAATTTAACGATGGTTAAAACACAGTGCTGCGGATCAAGTCCCAGTCCTAGTCCTGTCTGCCTTTTTGTGTTTCTGTTACATTACAGTCATTCTGTTGTAAGGGTGTTCCGATCAGCATTTTAAGATTCCGATGCCGATCGTTCATGAGTGTGCTCAGCTGATACCGATTACACGTATTCAGTGTAAAAAAATACATATTTTATTGTTACAGCTACCAATTTTTCTTAAATCATTGGCGATCACACACTTTTTCACGAACATTGGCCGATCATGATCGGTGGCAGATTGATCGGAGCATCCCTATTCTGTTGTAATTCTGTGAATCTGGTTAAAGATGTCTGCAGCCATCAAAACTAGACAAATTCGGTACACCACCATTCAAAAGTTCAGGGTCGCCCAGACATTTTCACGAAATTGAAAACATACAATTGTACATATACACTACCATTCAAAAAGTATGGGGTCACTTGGAAAGGCACGTTTTTACCACGTTAGCAATGTCTAAACTTTATTTATAAATAATTGTATACTATCTTCATGTAGGGCTGGGCAATATGGCCAAAAAACAAAATCTTGATTTTTACAGACATTCAGGACAATTACGATTTATACGAAATAGGTTTCATTTATTCAAAAATAATTTCTATACAAACTGTTCAGACAACAATAATGTATACTGATTCTAAATTAATTTTAACATAAACTTAACATTCATAGTTTTTTCTTAAATGCCACAATTTAGTAGTTGGTAGCTATCGTAAACATGTCTTATAAACCACCCATCCAGCCTTCTGCCACAAAATTGCAACTTAGAAAAACATTTGAATGTAACAGCTTTTAATAATCCAAAAGACAAAATTCGGTTTTACGATTTAGCACATTTTTAACGATTAGATTTTTAAAATGACGATGTATCGAATTAATTCGATTTATTGTCCAGCAAAAACACAGTTTTTTCTTTTTACCCCCCCCCCCCAACCCCATTTCTGACTGCAAACCTTTGATCATTAGTTTAAACCAGAACACTTAAGTGTGATCCAATAAAATATGTGTGAAACATTTTACTGTCAGAAAGGTACTTGTATAAAAAAAAAATTGTTGTTGTGGTTGTTTAGTGATTTTCTGTTGGTTTCTGATACCCGTTGAGCCAGCGTGTATGTTCTCACACTTATTTCTGTATCCCAATTGTTGTGTTCGTATGCTGTTTTTCGTCTTTTGGCAGTCTCGTGCTTTTCCCTTCAATGCAATTAGACTCTAAAATATGTATTTGATAGGTGCAGCCCAAATAGAAGCACAATGTTATTTATTTTTTTCTTCCGTCATACACACCTCTTCCTGGTCTGTAAATAAAGACATCTTGCTTTTGTAGATGTCCCTGTAAAGAAGAAGAAGCTTGGAAAAAATCCAGATGTGGACACAAGTTTCCTTCCTGATCGTGACAGAGAGGTGTGGTTAAATACAAAAGAGTGCTGTACTGTACCTGTATAATGGTGTAATAGGTGTGTAAAACCTTTAGTGTAAAACATGGTGCCAGAGGGGGGCCAGGTTAGATTCTAAATGTAGTTCGCCAGTGATGAGACATTGTAGTTTTCTCTTCTTGTAAAAATGATCATTTGAAAATGTAAAGGGTTAATTAACTCATTCACTGCCATTGACGGCTATAGACGTCAACAATTCATTTGAACTATTTCTATTAGTGTAACATTTTTTGTTAACAAAAGTATGACAACCTAGAATTATTTTTTTTTTTGTACATTTAGAACAGAAATCTAATTTGTGAACTATCGTGAGTTAACTAGTGAAGTCATGCAATTAATTAAAAATAAAAAATGTAATCGCCTGACGTAATTTAAAAAAAATAATTAGAGGCGTCAGGCGATTACAATTTGTAATCGTAATTAATCGCATGACTTCAGTAGTTAACTCACAATTAATCACAAATTTTATACCTGAAAAAATTCTAGGTTTTCATACTCTTGTTAACAAAAGTGGGGAAAAAATGTTAAACTAATAGAAATAGTTCAAATGAATTTTTGACGTCTATAGCCGTCAATGGCAGTGAGTGAGTGAATTAGAGTCTCTACAGAAAAGTGAGCAATGGATAGTTAATTATGGGCAAATCATTAAAACAGTATGATAGTATTTAAAATGTACAAATATAGGTCTTAAAAATCCTTAACCTCACAGTGTTTCTTTTATAATGAATTATTTTCTTTTGGTGTCCAGGAGGAGGAGAATCGTCTCAGAGAAGAGCTCAGGCAGGAGTGGGAGCTCAAACAAGAAAAGATCAAGAGTGAGTGTCAAAATGCACAAAAACACAAATCAACTTTTTGGAGGATTATTTACTTTTAGTTTTGCCCAATACAGTTTTTGCACACATTCACGTTAATCTTGTGGTTTTCATTTGTTGCTTTCAGGTGAGGAGATTGAGATTACCTTCAGTTACTGGGATGGATCGGGCCATCGCAAGACTGTCAAGGTGGCGCATGGGCCACGATGAAAAAGTTCTGAAAAGGTTTTTGGTCTATTCATTGCTTTCACGCTCTCCATTTTTGTCATTTCTCGTTCAGATGAAGAAGGGAAACACTATGCAGAACTTTCTGCAGAGGGCCCTGGAAGTCCTAAGGAAGGACTTCAGTGAGCTCAGGTCAGAGAAGTTTGGAACTGTTTTTGCAGATTTTTGTTGTTAATGGTACATGTAGATATCAAAACGTTCCTTTTTGAATCTCTGTTTTACAATTTGTGAAATTCAAATTGGCATCGCAATGTAGTGAAATGCAATTTTCAAATCACAAAGGCAGCAATTTCATTTCGGTCAATTGCTTTTTTTTATTTTTATGTAAATTTTATTTATGTATTTACTGGTAATTAAGTGCGGTCCACTTGTGCATATCAGAGTTGTTTGCGTTATTGATGTAATCTAATGTTGTCATATTGAAGTTGTCGTAGTGAACACCTAACTGCAAGTCAACATGTTTGGTAAGTTAGCAAAAGTAGATAAAGTGTTTAGTTATTAGTTTGTGGTTCATTTGCCTTTATAAAACATTGATGTCAATTAAATCTAATATCGTTTATTGTAATACAGAACAAATTGGGGCATAGACCTTGAAAAAAAGTCACATATTAAATCGCAATATTTGGAGGGAAAAACGATCACAATTGGGTCATTTTTCATAATTGTTCAACTCTTGTTTGCAGAAATGTCAGGTGATTTCAGGAAAATTGGACATTTTCTGAAATTGAAAGCATTGTTCTCTGTGCAGGTCTGCTGGAGTCGAGCAGCTGATGTATATTAAAGAAGATCTGATAATCCCGCATGTAAGTATCCCAAGTGCTCCTTCATTAGGTTAGACGTTAAATACCTTTATTAGGAAAAAAGATAACACATGTAATATTTAGGAATTCTAACAATGCCTCTTTCTGTTTTGTTTAGCACCACAGCTTCTACGACTTCATCGTGACCAAAGCCAGGGGCAAATCGGGTAAGTTAACAAACAGAGATGTCCAAAGTACTAGTGTTCAGTACTTAAGTAAAAGTGCTGTTACTTTGTCAACATTGTCATAACTTTGAAAATTGTACAGAAAAGTGCAAACAAGCAAAAAACAACAACATTCAAAAGCACTCCAAACTACTTGGAGTATGTATAAACAATGACCGGATATTGTACTACACACTTTTTTTTTTCTTAACAAGGACGACGATACGTGTCAACCACAACAGAAACGTTTCCTTTTTCTTTCCCGGTGAGAAGTTTAGCAAAAGTGTGGGAGACTTGAGACTGGGATATAAAACATTGACTTACTTTAGCTCACTGCTACTAGCTCCCAGATGATAAAATACTAGCAGTCGAGATGACTGACAGCTCACATGCTTTGTAAATTATGTTTTGTCCTCCGGTGAACACGATCACAACTTCCTGATCCATTCGCTGTGAGACGCGTTAAATCTGGCGGCGTTTGGGAGCTCACTTTCCTCAATATTGACAAACATGCATGTGCTTGTTGATTAGCGCCTCGTCTGGTTTCCGGTGCACGACGCGGTGAGCTTTGCGCGTCTTACGTTGTGTCGTCACGCACCTTGAAAGTAACGACCCCATTTTCTAAATGTAAGCAGTAAAGATATTTACGTTTTGAAAAGTATAAAGTAAAAAGTCACCAGAATAAAAAATACTCAAGTAAAGTACAGTTAAGTGATAAAGTAGAGTACAGTGGTACCTCGGAGTTTGAACATAATTCGTTCCTGTGAAAAAAATTTCTCAGAAAATAATGTAAATGCAATTCATCCGTTCCCAAGCTCCAAAAACAGAAAAATCCTATTTTAATTTCTATTTATGTTTTTTGCATGTACACCCGGCAGTATTTACACAATAAAAAAAATACCTCACCTTTTTTGTCGTGGTGCGTTGGGATCAGTGGATAAAAAATGCTACGTTGCCTTAATGGTTTATTTTACATTGGGCATATTGTTAGACTACTATGAGGTCCTTGCGTGCGCTCTTAACGTCAGGCACATTGTTGAACAGCTAAGGGGGGGTCCTTGTGCCAGTATTTACAAAAGTAGTCACGGTAGTTACAACGGTGCGATAATCTCCTTCATACATCCACTGTGGTTCGTAACATTGTATGTTTTTCTTTGCTGCCACTGGCACCGCTGTCTTTCTTTGGGCCCGTGTTGAAGAAAATTGTCGTAGAAAAATCAAAATGACCGCAACGGGAGCATTCGGCATTGCTCGGCTTCACTCGGCTACCCATTCAAGGTACGTTCGGCTTTGCTTGGGTGTTCAAACTCCGAGGCATTTTTCACTCATATTTTTTGGTTGAAGTCCGATTTGTACGCGTTCCGAGACCTTCAAACTCCGAGGTTCCACTCTACTTAAGTACAGTAACAAAGTACAAGCCCTTCGTTACTGTACAAGTACCACCTCTTTTAACACCTGAATTCTATGGCTGAAGTCAACCATGTTTGGAACCTGAATCTTGGCAGTGCAAGCAAAAGATAGGAAAAAAAAGGTCCATATGAGGTCTCAATCAGGAGTATGGAGAAAAACATCGTTGGGAAAAAATGGGATAACGATCCAGATATCATCTAATCTGCCTGTAATGTAAATTGACAGATGACGCCGATTGATGATGTTGCGTATACACAGTGACTGCCCAAACAAAACACTTGCAATTAATAAAAACTGCTCGGGCTCAGAAGGGCATAGAACATGGGTCCTCAGTTAAAAGTTCCATTACATGAAAATCCCCACTTGTATAGATCACATTAAGAGCTGCTCCTAAAATGTTTTGACTTTCTTGAACTAAGCAACAGTATGATACGGTGCAGTTCTACACCACTGCAAAGTATCAAACCATCCTAATTACCATATAGTTAAATGAATACCTCTCGAACTTCAGCAATATCATCTTTGCAAAGGCAAATTTGACAATTTGTCTTTACCCTAACAGGTCCTCTCTTCAGCTTTGACGTCCACGATGATATCCGCCTGGTCAACGACGCCACTGTTGAGAAAGATGAGGTAGAGAAAATCCTTAGCATCTTGTAATGTAATAGTTATCTGTGTTTCTATTTCATCTCGGTGTACAAAACGGTTCATTTCAAAACTTGAAATAAGTTCCTGATGTGGTTTGAGTTCCTGATGTGGTCAGCAGTAGTAGTAAAATTGCCTTTCTTGTCCTTAAGTCTCATGCAGGTAAAGTAGTGCTAAGGAGCTGGTACGAGAAGAACAAGCACATCTTTCCTGCCAGCCGCTGGGAGCCGTATGACCCAGAGAAGAAATGGGACAAGTATACGGTGAGCTTTGTTTTCCTACACAGGCTGTTGGAGTTGTTACTACTTAAAAAAAAAAAAAAATCGTGATGAAAAAGCCAAAACCATGCATATGTTCTTAATTTGCTGATATGCTGAAGTTCCGTTTTGTTCAACTTCGAGGGCGTCTGACTTTAGAGGTTCCATTGTAGATAAGAAAACAGCAATCCCATTCCTTTCTTACTTTTGCCCTTTATTTTGTAAAAAAAAAAGAAAAGAAAAAGGACATATTTCCCCAACATTCCTGTCTGTGGCGCACCTTGTGTTTTGGCACGTTTATGAACTCCAATGCAACACCGGTCTGGTTACTTGCCCGACTGCTGCAAATTGGCAGTTTGCTTGGCGTTCCAACATAACTCCTCTTTCCATTTTGTTGTGTTTTTCCAGATCCGGTGAGCCTGCAGAGAACTTCTGCTGTATTATAGCATATCTCTCTTGCACCCTTCGACAATTGGACTCTCAAATTGTAATCATGATGCTTATTCCCCCAAACGTACCTCAAACATTGATTGTCTCCCATGTAAACGTGCATTTGTAAATGTAAATATTTCTGATTAAATTGATCCTCTCACGACACTTGGATGTTACTGCTCCTTATTGGCTGTAATCATGAAGACAAGGTTTTAGTCAGCTGTGGATTTGTTATGACAGGCGCATGCGATTACCCCACACAAACCTCCCTCCGCCTTTTGCCTCAAGACACCACGCCCACTGCACACTCTTCTCCTTCCTGAATCATTTCTCACTCACAACACTTGGAGGTCCTCTGTGTGCACATCGCTATCTTTCCTGCGCTCTGCTTTGTTACCCTCATGCGTTTGACTTGTGGATGACTTGTGGAAGTTCGAATGTTGGTTACATGAAGATGTGGAGGGCAGCACTAATCTTCTGCCAGGTCCTGGTTCCTGCTTGGCTTGGCCAATCGCATGACAATTTGACGGCATCCATCTCACCCCAAGACTGCAACCTCAGCTGTATCCGCCAGGTGAGACCCCCTGCACAACTCTGTTAAGGTTATTGTTTTATGCCAAGACTAAAATAATTACAATGGTGGGAATGTTGAGAAATACATATTATTGTATTGTGTATTTAAACAAAAACACTGCCGATACTGACAGGAATGACACATGTAAAACCCTTTCCAGCAAGACGTGTGTTTTTTGTTTGTTTCGGATTAAATGTGAGTGGCGGTGCTCAATTTGAGTGGAATGATATTAATGTCTATTATTCATTTGACAAAATTATCTATGCTATCAAATAAATACAGGGTCCTACATTAAGCCATTTGAGCCATGTTGTGGTGGCCCTGTATACTTATAATGTGATGTTTCAATGATTATTTCATATTCAGTATTGTTTTGCATTATTTAAGATATTTAAGAAAATATTTCTAATGTGTAGTTACTGTTTATTGCATGACATTTGTTGTATAAAATCTAACTGAATATTTAACATTTTCAATTTTTGATGCATCTTGTTCAAGCTATTGCTTGTTGAATGACTTGGTCAGTTGAAGTGGATAAAACTCAAATATATATATATATATATATATATATATATATATATATATATATATATATTTTTTTTTTTTTTTTTAACTAACTCTTTCTAATCAGATGCTAGCATACCATAGGTAAATGCAAGTGAATGACGGAGAGCAGCAGATTCGACATATCAATTTAGACACTAGTAAAAAATAAATAAATAAATGTATGAATCTGTAAATAATCATTCTGGAAACATAAACGTACAAGTAAATATACATTTAAACAAATTGACATAAATGCTTGATCGTCCAGGTGTGGACCTTCACAAAGCGAGGCATCTTTGTCGCTTGCCTGTTATTTAGAAACCCGACCGAAAAGTATTGGCACAAACAGCCGAGTAGTACGCTACATGTATTTCTCGTAAATTGTTTTGTTTTTTTCTCGCAAATCTGCCACTATATAAAGTCGCAAATTTGCAAGTTTATAAAGTGGCACATTTGCGAGTTTTTTTCTCGGAATATTGCCCCCGCCCTCTAAAAAAATATATTTATACGTGGCCCTAATGCGCCGTCGTACCATTATTTATTATTCTCAGTAGACTGACGATAATCTCTGCATATTTAATCAGTCCGTTTTTTTCTTATCAGGAAATGAGACCATCTGAGAACATGCCACATTGTCAAATTAAAACATACTTCCTGCCTGTTTGGCAGTTGGTACGCACTTTGTGATGTACATTCCCACAACAAATGTGAAAATGAACCTACATTAACATGGCTACAGCTTAATTGGGGTAATGATTGCGTGCAAGAGAGTTGTTACTCTTCAAAGACGTTCCAGCTGCTGCTGCCTCCTGACAACTTGACAGCTAAACTAGTTCTGTGTTGTGGAAACAAGAATCGGTATTTTTCCGGACTACTCGAAGCCAGATTATTATTATTATTATTATTTAAGAAGCTTGTTGCATGACAGTTGTGATTTATAGTCTCAATGTTTATTCCTGGAATATAAAAAACACTACAACGCTAAATGAGAATCCACTTACACTATATTGTTTTACTGTCACCCGCAGGGGGGAGCCGGGTGTGACTACTGCAGAATAAGCAGCGACGATGTCAACAAAGCTCTGGGCCATACGTCCAAAAGTATTTTGGGAAGTAAGTCGGACACTTCTTGTACATTTCTTCACACATCAATACAGTTGAAGCTCATATGCTGTGTTGTACTTTATACTGTACTGTGAATTTCAATACTTTACAGTTTGTGTTTTGTCAGTTAGTGGAAATAGTATGACTATTTAAGTCCCAAGTGAAGTCCCAAAATGACAACTCTAAAGAAAAGTCGACGTCGAAGGTTAAATTAGTTATAATGTGTACTACTGCCATTATGGCGAGTAGACTATTAGATAAATTCTTTATATTACTGCCACACAACAAATAAAATTACCTTTATATGCATCTACATTTCTCCCCAAACTGATTATTATTATTAGTAGTAGTAGTAGTAAGTCTTTGACAGGAACAATGAAGTCAAACATAGTTACAAGCTTGTAGCTGATGTGATGCATATGGAGTTTAGCTGCTGCTAATTTTCAACCCCAGTTCCCAATTGGGTTCTTCCACAACGTCACAGTACGATACAAAATGTGAAATATACATCAATCAAAAAGGTCAATCCACACTGTAGTAGTATTATTATTATATGATTGCATGTGTCTGTGCCGTAAATGCTAACTGTGATGAAATGCTGGCTCTTCAAGTGAAAATGGTTGTAATATTCCAAATGTGAAAGTCTAACCATTTTGTCTTTTTACCTTCCCTCCTTAGATTGCATTCCGTGGCCCTGTTTTGATCTGTTGGGTGAAGAGAACCCTGGCATCTGCCAGCACTACGTTCAAGCGCCCACTGACGTGCACGTTGATTTTGTACCTGATCCGGATCCCAATTCTGACACTGTCGTCATCTCCTGGAAGCCAAGCCAATATGGTGTGTTGCCCTACACCTAAACACACACATACACCCCATCTGGCCCCATACAGTATTCAAAGCTGTGTATATGTGTGTATGCTTTTAAATAAGAAATCACGTCAGACAGTACTGAACCACCTCCGCCCGCTTGACTTGGACATGATTTATTTCAGTCTTTAAATTACTGTAGCTTTATGTATGATATACTACACTTTAGAACAATATACATGCATGATTTGACACCAGATTCATCATATATTTTCTGTCTTTAAATCACAGGTCACATTTTCATTTCAATATTTTTTTCTGTTTAGAACAGCGTGTGAGCTCCCAACATGGGCCAAAAATGTTTTTTGAGTTTATGGCGTTTTCTGTCAAAGGGTAGCTTAGGCTGTAAATCACTGACTTCCCCACCAAGAAGAGCATGGATAGGCAAACTATGGCCTGCGGGCTACCTACGGCCCACTATATTCTTTCTGGCCCACTTAAAAAACTTCAAAAGTCATGCAATATTTGTTGTATTTTAGGCCTCATTTATTCATCTCATCATTAGATAATTAGTTAATTGATTTATTCTAAATAATAATGTAAAACATGAGAAATATACAGTTAACACATTTATACATGCATTTTTAAGGTTGTATTTCATTGAAAAAAAGTAGTTTAGTGATTTTAATTACATGTATTAGATTTTTTTTATGATAATGAATGTGTATGCCTGTTTGTTTATTTGTTTTTACTTCAGCTACAAATGACTTGGATCGTCTGTCTGTTTCAAAAATCAGATTTGGCCCCTGAGCACAAAAGCCCCCCGCCCATGCCCGCTCTGAAAAAACACAACTTAGCTCTCATATGTTAACATTGGAACACTTCCAAGTGTATGAGAAGATCCAAAAGATGCCTAGCGGAATGCATTGTGGGCTTCTATGATTTTTTTTTTTTTGAAAGCATGTTTTCCTTTACTGTAGGTATTGCCTTCCTGCGAGGCTTTCAGGTGACCCTCCAGCCCTTGGCAGGTTCCAGTGCTGCCTGTCAGCTCTTTCTTTTCCAGCGAAACCTCACACTCTCAACTTCTCACGCTCAAATGGTATTTTTCACATGGCCAACAAAAGCATTGAAGTTGTTTTTCTACATGTTTTATGTCTTTCTACGTCACCAGAATCATGATACACTGCTTGTAAAATATGTTGTTCCTGTTCAATTCAAAACATATTCATTTGGTTGATGTCCAAACAATGGAGATGCATCCATTTAACAGACAAGTCAATATATGAAACCGTTAAAGTTCTGATAACTTGATTGGTGGTGATACCTTATGCTACTTAATGTATGATGAATATCATTTCCTAAAATGAACTAGTAATTATGACAGCATTTGTCCCCTTGCAGGTCTACAAGTCCGACCCATTTCCCGGCCTCTCCCTTGGGTCCCATTATGCCATTACTGTTATGGCTCTGCCGGTGCCTGAGAGGTGGGAGCACTTCTATCATAGCAAGATCTTCTCCACACGCAGTAAGACGCGCACACACGTACACTTGAACAATTGAACAATATGGCATTAGAAGTGTTGCGTTCAAATGGTTAAATAGTTATTTAAATAACAGGATTCAAAATGTAAAAATAAATCATGAAGAGTGACCTATGGTATACCACAAGGTTCAGTATTGGGACCGAAGTTATTTATAATTTATTTGAATGATATTTGCACAGTTTCAAATATATAAAAATTTGTAATGTTTGCTGATTATACAAATATATTTTGCACAGGAGAAAACATGGAACAATTAATAAAAAAAAGCTGTAGAAAGGGAATTAATAGTGTTAAAAAAAAATGGTGAGGACTAAAGTAAAATACAGATATGTCTCAGTTTTGGGTGTAAAATTGTGGAATAGTCTTGATAATAAGCTGAAGCTATGTACTTCCTTATCGGGGTTTAAGAAAAACTAAAATAAATCATTAATGCCTATAGTGCCACAGACAAAATGTAAAATATTAAAGCTTTGCTTTGTTTTGTTGTATTTTTATGTGACTTTATGTGAATGTACAGGACTGTGTTTTGAATTATGTTTGAGTCTTATTGTTTGAGAATGTTTCATTAAGTTATATAGGGGTAGGAGTTAAAAAGTGCTTACTTCTTTCTACTCCTTTTTTTTCGAACATATTTTTTGTTTTATATGATTTTTAATATCTTTGCGTATCTTTGATTTTTTTCTCTCTTTTCTTCACAATCCTTTATTAGCAATTCAAGTCAAATACATCACACACCATTTTAGTAATGACTGCTTATTGTGATTTTGCAGCATGTGCAGAGAAAAATGAATTTCAGCAGTGTAAAGCAGGTGAGGATACAAAGACCCAGCTTCAGTTTTCCACATTTTACAAAGAAATTATGATAAAGTTAAATATGGTACCCTAAAAATACAACCCATGTATCAACACAGATGGTGTTCATATTTGGAGTTTTCACTGTTACATTCACAGTAAATTTTGCATGAATGTAAAACCGTTGCTTGTGGTTGTAGACTGGTATCCGAAGTACGTTGACGTTCAGCAGAGAGCGACCGTGATCACGGTCACGTTCAACCTGGCGCCTCCTAACTTGGGCATCACAAGCTACTTCTCATTTTGCTCAGCAAATGGCAAGAGCACGTACACGGAGATAGCACCTGTGAGTGACTTTGTTTCATCCAAATACACTAACGGGACACTTCATTAGGTACACATGCACCATCTCAAGAGATCCGGTGAAAGAGCTGTAGCAAAAGTTCTCCTGATACAAAGATGATAACACTCTGTTTTGATATGTCACATGTATTGAGAGCTACTTCAAATATTTTGCACCATACGGGAACCAAAACCTTTCCATATTATAGCATTGGATTTTATTACATATTATTTTTTGGTGCATAAATGTGCATGTTTGTATATACTGTGTATATGTTAGGCTATTTATTCAATGTATATTTCTTTAGAATTATTCCAGAAACCGGACACACCACAGCTTTGAGCTCAAAGACCTCAAAGAAGGAAGCAATTACACATGCGAGGTAAAAAAAAAAAAATGACCGAAATGGAACAGATATGCATAATATCTAGATTAATGTAGTAATCAATAAAACAATTGCTTTAGTGGTGCTGATGGGTGGACTGTAGACCTACAATAGATATACAGTGTATGCCCTAACATTCTCTTTGTTTTCCCACTAAATACCCATGAGAACAATAATTATCTCGGTGACCTTTATGTTACAGATAGCTGCAAACGAAATAGATGCTGTCAGGAAATTATTCAACTTTCAGGTCGAGCGCCGAGGTATGTGTTTGATGTTTAATCACCTTCAAATGGGGATGCAACCTAACATGGTGAATGTTGATTTTATTTTTGCGTTAACATGGGCCACAACATATTTCCTCAACTAGTATCGGAGACAAAGACAACAAGAAATTAATTGAGCTATAACTTCAATGCTGAGGTCAAAGTGTCTTGTAACTACAAAAAAACAACACTTTCTTACCCACAGAAGTTGCCTCGGCGTCTCCCAGCTGGACTCTGGTGCTTCCTGTGGTTTTTGCTGCCATTTGTGTAGTTGTGTTGGTTGTTTCCAAGTGGACGCCCTGCATTCGAATAAAGAAGCCTTACATCAAATCAGGTGAAAAAACTGTTTTTTATTTTGGCATGTTGTGTTGAGCAGTCCGTAAATACAGTATATACCCTCTTTCTCAGAATTGATAAATACGCATTTGAACGAAGTAAAGGCCCAGGAGGAAGTGATGATACTGTCTGACAACCGGAGAAGCCCCCCTCGTCTTCTGATTTGCTATAGCAGCAATGATGGCCCCGCCCACGTCAATGTAGTCATGAAGCTCGCAGCCTTCATGCAGCAACACATGGCCACTCAGGTATTAGACTTGAACTTCTGTTACCAGCATGCCACAGAAATGTATCATTGATTAACTTCTGACGATAAATGTAATGTGGATTAGGATGTATTTTGTAACACTGAATGTGCTTTCATATGAAAGAAAATGGTGAGGCAGCAACCAGTTAGGTAGGCCTACATTCCAGGATAATGGCAGTACTCTTACCCACAACATACACAACAAACACATCATCCAGGATTCATTGTATTAAAAAAAAAAAAACTTTGGAACTTAAAACTTTTAAAAGTTATTATCGGTAGCTACTGATTTATTGTATTGTGTCGCGATGTGACGCGGAGGAGGATCCAAATGCGTTTGAAGCACAGCAAGAAGGCAGAGATGAAATCCAAAGGAAAGGTTAATAAAACAAAACAAGGAAACAAACAAAGTACTGACTGGGCAACAAAACAATGAAGTAAAAAAAAAAATAAGCAAGCAGGGCGAAACGTGGGAGAAACGACAGAGCAAAAACATGACAGCATAACAGGAGGAAAATAATGACGAAACACACTAATGACATAATGAGACACAGCTGGGCGAGACAAGTGTCTGAGGGTACTGATTGGTAGACACACGAGGAGGGGCGGGCAAACACAGGTGGGCAGGACAATGCTTGACAAGACAAGGGAGACACACAACGAAAACATAGCATAACACGGATCATGACAGAAACTAAAGAAACATTGACAACATCAAACAGAACCCAAACTAAACCTGAACCATGACAAAAGTCAAATAAAAAACTAACCAAAACCATGACCGTATTGTTTTATATTTGTCAATAATATGTCTTCAGCTTGTTTAATTCCTTGTTATTTAACTTCATTTAGAGCTTCTTTTTTGTTTGTGACGTAGATCAACAAATATACTTTTTTTACTTGACATGCTAGCAACAAGATTTGATTTGACTTCCCCAAACCCATCATAAGCGCAATAAAACCAACTACAATTGAATTGAGATTAGTTTAATACATAAAACACTGATACATTGATCAATATGTTTTATTTAACCATGTTAATTAGCTATTGAATTATAACACTGTATTAAATGCAAAATACATTTTTGAAAACGTAGCAATGTCGGCAATGCTGTCGGCATGGGCTGATTACCGGTTTGACGGTTTACCACGCCACGGTTTTAAAAATTCAAGGTTTATACTAACGGCTAAACTGCTAATGTTCTTTTCTTTTTTGAGGGGGGACTTTTGAAAACCGTTGTGGTGGTTCCAAATGGCCTTGCACAACCCTGGTTGTTTTCCATGACACTTTTTCAGGGCTGGTTACCGTATTTTCCGGACTATAAGTTGCACTATAGGCCAACAATTTATAATTAGGTTTAAAAAAAAACACACACACACACACATACATAAGTCGCATTTTTTGCAGGTAATTTATTTTACAAACTACAGTACTTGACCAAAAACAGACATTACGTCATCTTGGAAGGCTAGTTATGTTTCTTTTGGGGGGTATTTGTGTTCAATCAGTTGTCTTTGTAAGCTAACGTTTACTCTTTAAATATTTGATTGTTAAGGAGTAGGAGATATCGGTGCGTCAGAGCCTTACGCTGTGATTGGTCAACTGCTGGTCACATGACATACGGACGCCATCTTGTTACCCTGCTGAAACCGAGGCTGTGTCCGAATGTGCACCCTACTCCCTATATAGTGCCCTACAGAGGGCTCACGGCATTTTGTAGAGGCGTCCAAATGTGCAGGTAACGGAAATGTAGGGCACTCAAAATTACCCACAATGCACTCTGAAAAGTAGTGAACATCAATGTTCACTCAAACGGGTTGATATAGACCACAATGAATTGCGAGTATGAAAAAAACGATGCATTAAATGATATGCTACAAAAATAATTAATTAATCTTAATTGAAAATGTGTACAACAGCGGAAATAAAGTACAGTTTTAAAACATTTTCATTCACAATAAATAGTCGGAGATTCATGCGCCGTGCGTCATGACAGGTACGGTGGTCACGTGATATGCGACGAGGAGAAAGTAGTGAGCTGGCTGTTCGAATCGCCAAACACAATGGGAGCACTGCATATTAGGCCACTATATAGTGCGTGGTTTTGAAGTGAACGAGGGGTTAGGGGAAAAGGGTGGACATTCGGACACAGCCCAAGTTGGCCAAATTATCTCTATCAAAGGCTCTGCGGTTCGTAAATCTAGGGTGCCCTCTTGTTGCTGTCTGTGAAATTATATACCCGTATAATTTTTCACGTAGCCTATAAGTCACTCCAGAGTATAAATCGCAGGAACAGCCAACCTATTTAAGAAAGTGTGACTTAAAATCCAGAAAATACGGTACTTGAAACTGCTCTTCAGAACCTCTTACGAGGTCATTTTAAAACACAGGCCGAAGTAGATCTCGGCGTTTAAGTGATGTGGCAAGGAACTACATTACTCACGCCCATTTCCTGGTTTTATAGCCAGTAAGACAGCAAGTCCTAAAAATACAATACAGTACACATAAATGTGTTTTACAACACTTAACTCGATTTACAATTCCTTTTGTACCAATGAATGAAATAGTAAAGTTTGTGGTAAAAAAAAAAAAAATTTGCGAGCGTGTACGTCTGTTCCATTCTCTCAGTGTGATTTTAGCTGTTCTCTGTTCCCCCCTCAAGGTGTGTCTGGACCTTTGGGATTCTCTGGGACTGGCTGAAGAGGGAAGCATGACGTGGTTCTGCCGCCGAATCCGGGAGAGCGACTTTGTCTTGGTGGTTTGTTCCAAGGGTCTGTGCCGCAAATGTGGGCCTTCAGCACAGGGCCTCTTGGGCTCTGATTTGATGGTCAGCCTCATCGGAGCGGAAGTGGGCCGAGCCAAATCTAGCGGCAAGGATCTCTCCAAGTACATGGCAGCCATTTTTAATTACTCCGAGGAAACGGATATCCCCACCGAACTGGGGCTGGTGTTCCACTACAGGTTGACGGCGGACTTGCTGCTGCTTTTCTCCCAACTCCACCAAGTTCGACTTCACACGCCAGGCCGCTATGTAAAGATCAACAATATCTCAGAGGAAGATTTAACCATGTCACCCGCTGGACAGGCTTTGCAGCAGGCGATCCGTGACTCTGAGAGGGCGGTGAAGGAAAACAAAGAAGATATTTGACAGTTAGGAGGAAAACTTTTTTTCTTTCCCTGCTGATATACAGGATAGCCTATATTTTCTTTATTGGCTGACTCAAAATCCGATCAAAATTCTACACACAGACAAACATAAAAAAATATATCCATATGGAATTTTATATTATACAGTATATATGATTTGAGCCTATTTAAAAAAAAAAAGTCTGGTCTATTCTATGCCACTAACTTCTCATAAAGCACCCAAAGACGAGTATATATGAAGCTAAACTGTCATAGCTGACGTCTCCCCTCAATAATATATTTCTACCTCAGCAGTGCACTTTGACCTAAATCATATGTAGAAATATATGCTATGAATTGTTAGATATGTGCACCCAAAGGTTATGTCAAAGGTTTAAACTAACATAATCAGAAACAAGTGTTCTAAGAACATTTGCTGTTGTATTTATTTAGAAGCATGTGTATTATGTAACTATGGTGTGATTACTGATTTCTGTGAATAAGCTATTAATGCCGTACGTGGAAGAATATTTATAACCTCAAAGTACAGTGCAGTATAATTATTTATCAAATTAATATATTATACTATGTCATATATACTGTACCATAATAATATTCAAATAATGAGTATGAACGTGTGAATTGTGTTTTTCGAAGTTGTGAGTACAAGTCGAGTTTGTGTTCCATAGACAGAGTACTCGCATTAACTTTGATTTGTTTGATTGTAATCCATGTATTTCAACTAACAAATCAAATAGTACTAAGATATTGTAAATGCTGTTCAGACAGATTCATTTTTCCATTGTACGATAGTCCTTGTGCATCACATCATGCCACTAAAATGGGCTCTCCTTTAAAAGTCCTTAAAACTCTTGGGACTGTTTGTGCATTATGCATTTTGTGAGTGCTATATAACTCGGTATACAAGATCCTATGTGAAACATATGTATGTACGTAAGTATAGAGGAGACAATATTTGTAATGTATACAAATGACTTATTTTGTAATTTCTTGAATGGATGGATGGATTTTCTACACATCTATCGAATTAAGTTTAAACAACTTTTTTCAAACGTTTTTCTGGGGTGCATTCAATGTGTCATGTGCCAATCACATCATCACCATCCTTCGATTCCTAAAAAAAACACGATTATAAGTAACACAAACATGATATAGTATATCCATTTTCCGTATCACTTATCCTCACGTTTGTGGGTGATCTTGAGGTATTCCATCTGAATTAGGGCAAAAAGCATGGATTGGTCACCAGTCAATCATAGGGCACATATAGGAAAACAAGTATTCACACTTGGATTTACCTGTGCATAATTTAGTATACAATCAACCTAACTTGCATGAACTTCACACGGGAAAGCCAAGATTCAAATCTCAGAAGTCATGTGAGGCTTGCGATACCACCATGCCCTTAAAACAATAATCATGTAATGCTCTCATATGTGGTCAAGGACGACACAGCCGCTGATGCACTTCAGTTGCCACAAGCGGTAACAGAATGCACATTCATACAAGAGCAGCCATCTGACAAAATTTGTGCCAAGGAATTTTACACAAACTGACAAGATGAAATGTCGCTTTGCTCTTTTCATCTGTGCTGACATCACAAGTGTCAAACATCAAGCTCACTTCAAGAGATAAATATATTACGATTATGCTGCTGTGTTACTATTGTCCGATCAGGGGTTACTTGCATTGGGAGTTTGGCTCAGGGTTTTGTTTGTTTTACACAGTATGCCCCAAATGACGCAACCCACCTATTTAGACCGACAATTCCTATGGGGAACTAGTCAAGAATCGACCCAACTCCACATATAACTGCATTCATTATTGTATTAAATACAACCAACTACATTCTTGTTTATTATTGTACAACTAATTGTGCAATATTAATATGGATTCCAGCCCTGCAAATGTTGAATAGCTATAAAGCACCAGGGACTGCGTCACACCAGAAATCTGTGTAGCTCCAGTTAAACCCGTCCAGCATTTGAATAATATTCTAAAAATATATATTTATAAATTATTTTCTCAGTCCCCCTTGGCTATATATTGGTCAAGCCCATTTTAACCCGAGGAGAGAGAGAGAGAGAAATCTTTGAGCCGTCCCTGTAAAGCACCATGAAATAATGCATAAATATATTATTTTAAAATATGGATTTGATTTGCAAATATTGGTGGTTCGAATAAATGAAATCAAAATATGTATTTAATTGACTTAATGTATTTTATTTAATTAAATAATAATAAATAGATAAAACAACAATTCTCACGCAGTTTTTTTGTGTGTGCTATCCTTTGGGTTGCCAGAGCACAGTAAACCTTTCCCGTAGTTTTTGATACAAAATCCACATTAGCTGGATAAAAAAAGATTGTATTTGGATTGTATTTTTTTTCCTTTGAACATAACATTGTTTTGTTGTGTTTCTTAAGTGAACAAGCGACACGCCGAAGCAAATGAAGGCTGAATGTGCAATTGTGCATTTTAATCGCCTGCGTAAAAAAATCTGGCAACACAGTAGAGGCGCAACACAAGCTGGAGTTCGGATTTCCGACTTGTCTGACAGCGTGGAGAGATGGTGCTTGACTTGGATCTTTTTCGGACCGACAAAGGCGGCGATCCTGAACTCGTCCGTGAGATCCAAAGGAAACGCTTTAAGGATGTCACGCTCGTGGACAAGCTGGTCGCCGCGGATACAGAATGGAGAAAGTGTAAAATACCTCTTACTCATTCAGGCACTGTGCTAATGCTAATATTGTGCCACTGATGCTAACGTCAGCGTAGCCACATTACAAATTTCAATGATTTTAATATTACTTATACTATAGTGTCGTTTGAGTGTTTGTTGCTGAATAAGTTAAATGTACCGATGATATCAGGGCAGTGCCACTGTTCGGCATCATAACACACATGGAAACGTTTAAAAAAAATAGTGTTTAATTCATATTTAATTTTGCTTCCACACCGACTAATGCTGCAGTGGATTTAACGTTGACTGCAGTGGCAGTGGCAGTAATTTAAGCATTTTACAATTACAATTGTTACAGTGGGGAGGTTTCATCCCTCCCGAAATTACCTTATTGTTTTCATTTCAAGTGTTAAACGACACTCTATAATTTAGTCGTGATAGTAAGCTATTTTCAATTGGGTTCAATGTGATGTGTCAAGTTGCATATGCTACCTCGCTATGGTGCTAATATTAGCATCACTCAACCAGCAAAGTAAGCCAAAAAGGTAACAACCTTTGGTTAACTGAGTGAGTATCTAAAATTCTGAATACCAAATCTACACACCTTTTGTTTGTTAGAATTGAATGCATATCTTTGTGTGAGAGTTGACGTTGATTTGGTCTAGTTTCGCCGGCAACGTGCAGTCTGACGCAATCCCGGCTAGCAGTGTGACAACCTCGCCCTGCTGGCTGACTCCACGCGTGTTATCGTGACCCACACTGCAGATACGCTGTTATTTGTTTCATTGATCGCGTGTGCACGCTCTACTATTACGATTGTGCGAGATTACCTGTAAGCAAGTTGCCACGAGTGCTGCTTATGAGAAAGGTATTCCCATGATGCATTGCTCTCTGTCTTCCCCTTCTCAAACAGGCCGTTTCACTGCAGACAACCTCAACAAAGCGAAAAACCTTTGCAGCAAGAGTATTGGGGAGAAAATGAAGGTATGGGCTTGAACTTTATAAAAAGGAGTGTAATTTTTTTTGTTTTTGTTTATTAACTCCTGACGCATCATGTCATTAAAGAGGAAAGAACCAGTTGGGGAGGATGAGTCTATCCCAGAGGCTGCACAGAATCTGGAGGCGCTCACCGCAGATATACTCTCGGTATGTTGTAATTTAGCTGTGTGTGTGCATGTTTGCACACAAAAAAGACACCTCAACAAAACACTCAACTACAATTTAAAACAGTCCCCAGATCTGTTCATATAAGGTCTCTCTGACAGTCTTCCATCAAAAGACACAAAAGTATAAAGAGTTACAGGACATTTAACATGCACTTTTACCATCTTGGTTAAAATGTTTCGTTTTTATTGGGCGGTGCCAGCGCTCGTCTTACCTCCAAGCAACTGGGCCAATGCCAAGTATGGCGGAGCTATGAACTTGCAACGAGGCTAGCAGCTATGTAGTCTTTCATTACCAAGATGACAAATTATTAGGTATTGTTGTGGATCTGTGCATGTGGCACATGAAGCAGACACATCAGCTCGTGCTAATCTCATCTGACACTGCAGCTGTGTTTACCTTTTGACATGATAGTGCCGCTCTACAGTCCAATGGCAAACCAAATTTCCATGTAAAGGCTGAAAGCTTTATGTCACAACCTTGAGAAATTCAGTACTGCACATTTTCAGACATACACAAATAACTATAGACTTATTTAGTTGTTTAATTTCACAATTATTGGTGATGCACTTCAGTTGGTGATTTTTTTTCATTGTGCCTTCCTTCTTTCCTTCCTCTCTTCTTTCTTCCCTTCTTTGCTCTGTGTAGGCTCTAACAGTGACCCAGATCAAGAAGGTGCGTGTGTTGGTGGATGAGGCCATGGTAAAAACTGATCGCGAACGGTTGAAGCTGGAGGGGGAACGCTTCTCATACCTGAGGGAGATCGGCAATCTTCTGCACCCATCCGTGCCCATCAGCAACGATGAGGTCGGTGTTAAAACATCTTTAAGCGATTATTAGCACCAGTTGCTCATGTCACAGCGTTGCCTTGTTAATGAATCACTTGCTTGCAAACCCATAAACATGCCTTTAAACTAGATTAAGACTCTAATAATATTGATAAGTGATGTAGAAGATGGATGCAAATCCAGCTTTTCAGCCATTTGTGTATCCAAAAATCTGACCAGCTCACTCGAGGAGATTTCAAGCACACAAGTGCTCATCATTTACAAATGAGTTGCCTAGCAAAAAACAAATGTATTTGTTTCTAATCACATGTAGTGATTCCACTGCTGTTCTTGCAGGATGCAGACAACAAGGTGGAGCGTACGTGGGGTGACTGCAGTGTGCAGAAGAAGTACTCCCATGTTGACCTGGTGGTCATGATTGACGGCTTCGAGGGGGAGAAGGGAGCCGTCGTAGCCGGGAGTAGAGGCTACTTCCTGAAGGTGAACTAATCAAGCATGCGCACAAACGCTCACTGACATTCCTGTCTTTTGCCTTTCTCACCGCTTCACTTTCTTGCTGTTGCCAGGGCCCGTTGGTGTTCCTTGAACAGGCTTTAATCAACTACGCTATGAGGATCCTGCACAACAAGAACTACACCATGCTTTACACGCCCTTCTTTATGAGGAAAGAGGTCATGCAGGAAGTCGCCCAGCTCAGCCAATTTGATGACGAGCTTTACAAGGTAAATGACCCCAAAGAGAGAGAGAGTAACACGTACAACTTTTTCCCAAAAATGTTGACACCAGACTGTTGTGGTGTTCATTGGAAATGCTTTTCCATGCCTTTAATGCAGCCTGTTTCAGTTCTGGGGGTTTCTCCCTTCAGTCAGGCGGTAAAATGTATGCTCTAGTGTAGGGGTGGTCCTCGAGCCCCGGAGTCCTGCAGGTTTTGGATGTTTCCCTTCTCCCACACAGCTGAAATATGATCAGCTCTGCATAAGCTTGGTAACGATCTTGTTGATTGGAATCGGCTGCATTGCAGCAGGAAAACCTCCCAAACCTGCAGGGCGCCGAGTTTGCCCACCACTGTTCTATTGGGTTTGGTACTTTGGTACAGGTTAGTCTTGGTCTCATCAGTCCATAAAGATTCTTCCAAAACCTTTGTGGCTCATCTATCTACTTCTTTGCAAAATCCAATCAGGCCTTCTGATTATTTTTGCTGATGAGTGGTTTGCCTCTTGTGGTATATGGCCTTTATGTTTCTTCTCTCGAAGTCGTCTTCGAGCAATAGATTGTGATACTTTCACTATTGTCACGTGGAACTTGGCACTGATGTCACTGGCTGTTTCTTCACAGCTCTCAAAATGTTTTTGTCATCAACTGTTGTTGATACCCCTTGTCCAACCTGTTCGGTATCTGTTGCGTCGTACGGTACCGCAGTAGTTTTTCTTTTTCACATTTTAAATTGTTGTATTAGCTATGCCTAAAAACGGTTTGCTTTTTTTCTCTCATAGAAAGCTCTCGTCTTCAGGTTTTCGTAATCTCAAATGCAGTTTTCGCAGGTGAAACCCAAAGCCAAAACAAACTCAATCTATTGTTTATCAGCACTCAACCTAAAAGACAACACCTGAGCAACTATAGACAGCCATCAGTCTCATATTTTAGATTAAAAAGTGACTTGTTTTGTTGGAAAAAAAATGTTAATGAAGAAAACCATTGTGGTTCACAAAGAGGATTATTTGGAAAGCATTTTTAATTGAATATATAACTGGAAAGAGTGATAGGATTTACTACCAACATTACACTACCTGGGAAGTTAGCATTATGTTGCTAATCAGTCTCTGTTGTAATTTTTTTCTTGTGAGTAATTCATTTTTGTCTTAAGTTAATCAATTACCTCCTCCCGTGTTTCTTTGTAGGTGATCGGTAAAGGCAGTGAGCAAGCAGACGACAACTCCATCGACGAGAAGTACCTCATCGCCACTTCGGAGCAGCCCATCGCAGCATTCTTGAGGGAAGAGTGGCTCAAGCCCGAGGACCTGCCCATACGCTACGGCGGCTTCTCCACCTGCTTCAGACAGGAAGTGGGCTCCCATGGCCGAGACACGCGTGGCATCTTCAGGGTGCATCAGTTTGAGAAGGTCAGCTTTGTTAGACTGTTGTGACAGTAAAAGTGGCATAGAAATGTCAAGGTGTTTTTTTCCCCTTCCGTTTGCTTAGATTGAGCAGTTTGTCTATGCGTCGCCGCATGACGGAAAATCGTGGGAGATGTTTGACGAAATGATGGGGACCGCAGAGTACTTTTACCAGTCTCTTGGTATTCCTTATCGCATCGTCAATATCGTCTCTGGTATGTCTGACCTCCGACCACGTGTCAGTCGTTTGAATTCCAGTTAACTCGATGGACCTCATCCATCCTCAGGTGCACTCAATCACGCCGCTAGTAAGAAGCTGGATCTGGAGGCCTGGTTCCCGGGCTCCGGTGCTTTCAGAGAGCTGGTCTCCTGCTCCAATTGCACAGACTACCAGGCCAGACGCTTGCGTATCCGCTACGGACAGACCAAAAAGATGATGGACAAGGTGAGAGTGCAGCAACTCGGGCATTAAAGCTATTCAATTGTGCTCATTAAAAGTGTTTCACGTGGAATTGAATGTCTCTAACATGAGTATCAGTAAGGTTGAAATGAAGCAAGTCAGAGACAATGAATTTCACTACTACTGATCAGAGGGTGCTATTTCGAGCCCAACCTGTTTTCTGTCTAATTTGTTTTGGTATGAAAATTTTGAACTAGAAAATAAAAATAATCAAGGGTTCCCAAACCAACCATCTGTGTTAGTGAACCATAGGGTTTGACTTTTCAAAAAGTTTCACAACATTGAACTTTCTGGTGTTTACACCTTTCATGTTATAAGAAGTTATATTGGACTTAGTCTTCACTACTTTTGTTGGGGGTGCAAGAACCTTTCAAGTCTAGTACAAGGAGACACACAATAATAATAATAATGATAATAATAATAATGCATCGGATTTATATAGCGCTTTTCTAGACACTCAAAGACAATCATTATTCATGCACCCAAACACTCACATTGTGGTAGCCACAACTGCCCTACGGCCCCTCCGACCACCAAACATTTGCACCTTCCATACACCAGTGTGATTAGCACTGCAAAGTGAATGAAGTAGAGGTTCCCAAGTCAGGCAAGTAAGTGTGCCAAAATTCCAGTACTTCATTAGTCACACGTTTTAATGATTAAAAAATAATTCATTGTTATAATTGGCTCATATTTGAGTGAGCTTTAACTCACCTGCCACACCTGCCATTCTGTTCAAGTGCATTTTGTGCTTCAAACAACTCAATGTTTGATATTCATTGTGGTGAGATTTCCCTTCTTTATTATCTGCCATCTAATTGAATTAGTTGGTCACTATTTGCTGTTGATACTATTTTCGGAAATGCCCTCATCTATGGCTGAAAACTCGACACTTCCTGTTTTTCCTGTTTCCAGGCAGAGTTTGTTCACATGCTTAACGCCACCATGTGTGCCACCACACGCGTGATGTGCGCCATCCTGGAGAATTACCAAACGGAAGAGGGCATCCTTGTTCCAGAGAAGCTCAGGGAATTCATGCCTCCTGGTAAGTGAAGTGGCCCAGCTTAAAATGTTTGTGTCTATTACCTTAAAGCACCTGGCAAAACATGCCTCTAAAACCGATGGTTGACTTTAGAGTCACCCCCAAAAACCTGACGTTTTCTTGGAAATTCAACAATATTGTCAATGCCTACTAAATAATTCTCAAAAAAATCTCAGCTCCTGAAGCAGAGAGAAACATAATTGCCAAAACATTTCAGAGCTTACACTTGTGACGTTTACACAACCCTAAGCTTATTATTATAAACCTTCAACCTCATTTAGACTTGAATGACACTGTGCATGATTTGAATGTACACTGATAGGCATGTACATTTTCCAAATGATGTACATTATAAAATGAAGCCACGGCTGATCCTTTCTGATAGAATGATATTAAATTGTAAATCTGTGTTGTGGACTTCCGGTTATTCAGAAATCTTGTTTCAAATTTACACTGTCTCAGAGTAAGATGTTTGCCACCATCTACTGGTCAAAAATATAATTACACACAGAACAGACACGTTTAAAACAACGTAGAGTTAACTATCCAAAAAATAAAATCTGTGAAATAGCAGGACTCTGAACCCGCGATGGCGGGGGATTTACTGTAGTGGCTTTAGCGCTCTGTTTACGAGAGGGAAGGAGCTTCATTTGGTGATGTTATCTAATAGGAAAATGTCCTACATCCCATCCATGTGGCATTTTTAGGCAATTGCAAAGTTTTTTTTTTTTTTTTGTGGTATTGGCTAATTACAATAGTCATGGATGTTAATCGTCTCTCTCTCGTGCAAATAGTGTTTACACTGTACAGGACCAAATGTCCTTTTTGTTCTTGCTTTGTAATACCAAATTTTTCCACTTGTCTCCGCTGTTTATCCGTCAAGGTATGACCGAAATCATCAGGTTTGTCAAGCCCGCACCCATTGACCAGGAGATGTCCAAAAAGGCAAAGAAACAGAAGAATAAGCAGGCAGGAGATCAGAACCTCCCCAACGCCATGGAGAAGATGTCAGTCAACAACTCCTAGCTTGTACAAATAATAAATATTATGGAATTGAGCCTTTCATTGTAACACCAAATCCTTTCAAAGAAAGAAGAAAACAAATGTAATGGGCACTTTTTAATGACGAATGGTGGGTTTCCACAATGCTTTTGGTGGCTCCATATCATTAGCATAATTGACAAAGGGATAGTTCCTGTGCATTTTTCAGCGGTCATAAATCCGGCTCTAAATGACTCACTCATTCCGAGCCTAAAACAAACAAGATCCTTGTAATTTCTGGCTTTATTTGTTTGCAAGTGCTCGTAGCACTGGGGAACACTGTAGTGTAGGTCTTAATCTGTTTTCAGCAGCTCATTTAAGACCAATCACCATTTTTAAAAATTCCTACGAAGGTTAGCGTATGCGCTGAAGCTGTCACAACCATTCAAATTTGTATCTTGAGAATTTTTGGTCTGTCAGCTGTTTATTTTAGGCTCTGAATTCCCCTCATGTTGCCTTTTCCTCTTTCATCATGTCACCATTGAACATACAAGCTGTATCAAGAGAATCACAAAGTGGCTCTTACTGTAAGCATAATAATAAATCAAGGTCATATGGAAGTTTTTTGTGTGTCTTTAAATTTATTTCCCATTTAAAATGATTTGTAGTTTTTATTTGCCAGTGGTCACCATGGATATCTGATAACATAATAAAGAAGGCGTAAGTTATTCATTTACTCTAGCAGACTTTACTCCCTTCCACTATAGGAAGTCACTTATTGTCGACTGCCAAAACGGTAAGCTCAACTTAAATTTCTGTTTCCATTATTGATTTTTGTGTTGCCCTCATGATTGTGTTTTCAAATGCGTGTAAATATGAATAGCTGTTTCCCACCGGGCTGAACCTGCTACCAGGAAGGATGAGTGACACAGAGGATGACAATGAGATCTCTTTTACAGTGAAGGTAAGTACATTCAGTACTGATAGATGAGCATGGCAGTTTGGAGAGTTATGTACAATCTGTGCAATGACATTTTGGCGTCCACGTTGACGACATGTAACAAGCTTGGCTTACATCACTCTATGTGGTTCCACACCAGTTTCTTGGCCGAGTGGAGGTGGTCCGCCCAAACGGATTAAATATCCTGGAGGAAGCAGCTCAGAGCCTCGAGGTATAACTACTATCCACATAACTCATTTTTCAAATATTTTCCAACCCTCCACACAAAATCATTACCTTGAATCGTTGCAGTCTTCAAGGTGTGGCTGTTTTTACTTTGTTTTATGAGAGGTTAACTTCATTTGAGACTTTTAGGAATGTTAACTCCAAACATTGCTTGTAGCCTCGAGCATGTTATCCGATGACATTAGCTTGAATGAAACTGAAAACGTAAGCTAGAGTACAATTTGTACAAGTGCTGTATCTTAGTGTGTTCAATTAATAGCTTGATGATCACATGGTACTGAACATTGTTAGTGTAAAGCAGGGGTGGCATGTGATTTTCAAAAGTGACAGATGATTTCTTAGATGAAATAAAATAAAATACAAATGTAAAAATCCATCAATCCATTCTCTGATCTGCTTCTCCTCACTAGGGTTGTGGGTGTGTTAATTGGAGCCTCTCAGCTGTCTTTGGGCGAGAGGTGGGGTACAACCTGAACTGCGAGCTAATCAATCGCAGGGCACAAATAGACAAACATCCATTCACTCACGTTCACACCTGGGGACAATTTAGTCTTCCATTAAACTACCATGCCATTTTTTGGACTGTGGGAGGAAACCCATGCAGGCATGGGGAGAACTTGCAAACTCCAGATTTGAACCCACGACTAATGCACTGTGAGGCAGATGTGCTAACCAATCAGTATCGTGCTGTACAGTAAAATAGTTGAATGATTCAAATTTTTTTTAATTTTTTTATTTTATAATTCACAAATGTACGGAAGCGTATTGCATTCACTTGAAAAAAAAGTCCTGTTTTTCTGACAATTTTTTTGGGGGAGCTTTGTTTTTTTGAGTATTTTTTTTTCTGTTTAAAAAAAGTATATTTTCCTCTGTTTTTCTGAATGTTTTTTTTCTGTTTGTTCACTGTTTTCTAAAAAATTTTTTTTTCAGTTTTTCTGAATATTTTTTTTCTGTTTTCTGAATATTTTTTTAAAGGGTTTTCCCTGAGATTAGAGAACAAACCACAATACAGTATACACATTCATATCTTTATTGAGAGCCAGTAAGTAAACATGACCATCTTATTGCATATGGAGGTATGCAGGAAAGTGTCCGCTTCCGCTATTAGCGAGTCGGCAACAAGTTACTTGGAGTTCAGAGGTAAAAAAAAAAAAAAAACTCAGAAAAATAGAACACCAGCTGTTTTTCAGATTTTTTTTCCCTTTTTTTTTTTAAATTGTCCCTGTTTTAAAAAAAAATAATAATAATTCAGCCTGTTTTTGGGAAAAAAAATTAGACAGAATTTTTTTTTCAGTCAAACAGAAAAAAATATTCAGAAAAACAGAAAATAAAATAAAAAATACTCAAAAAAACAAAGCTCCCCCCCAAAATTTGTCAGAAAAACAGTTTTTTTTTTCTTCAAGTGAATGCAATACGCTTCCGTACAAATGTAACCATTTTAAAATAAATATTCTTAAATGTATACATAATGTATTTTTTTTGTTTTACTTGTTTTTATTTACAATTTATCAATTAACCAATTTACTTAAATTAACTAAAATGGAAGAAATGCATTCTAATGATCCAGTTTTAGGAAACGGCGCCTGCAATAAGAAATGTTGGTTGGCAACTTGGCATTAGTAAAGAGTGGAGGGTGCCATACTGTATGTGGCCCCTTGGCCATACTTTACATCCCCTGGTGTAAAGGCAACATAAAAAAAGGATACATTTCTCGTATTGGATCTCATTTGAAGGTGTACATGTTGTAGTAACAGACTTGTCAAGCTGTTCTCTGTCATCCACAAGACCCCTGACCCGTACTCCTCAGAAAAGGCTGCAAAGAAGAGCAAAGTCTATCTCTTCGTGTCTCTGAGTGGGATTGACATATTGGAAAACAAAACCAAGGTGTGCAGCAACTCCAACCCCAGACTGTAAAACATCCTTGCATGTAATGTGACTTTGTCCTCCTGTCAGTTTCTGCTGTACACCTGCCCCCTCCCCTCTATTTCCTTCTGCGCCATCTTGCCGTCGTCGCCCAAAGTGTTCGGCTTTGTGGCCAAGCACCCTGCGGTAGACGCGTACCACTGCTACTTGTTCAAGAGCGACACTTTGGTGAGTATGCATTCGTTCACACAATTGGACGGTGGACCCCAACTTCCAAAACTTGTTCCCAGGCGCACGTGCTGGTCTCCGCCGTCGGCGATGTCTTCCGAGCCGCCAAAAAAGAAGAGAGCGTGAGAGGCAGTCGAGACCTGATAGTGGAGGCCCTCAGGCACAAGGTCGGCAGCCCTGCGGCCATATTGTTGGTACGGCATGTCCACTACTATGCTGCATATTCACTGTGGTCACTTTCAGAACAAAATGCTGCAAAAGGAGAATTCTGAGCTCAAGAGGAGGCTTGTGGACAAAAACAACCAACAATAAGGACACAGACGTTCTGCATCTCCATGTAAAATGATTAATCGCACTATTAATTTTGACCATAGATTATCCTTTAGCGTGACAGCGGATGGCTCGGTAGCACAGGTTGTTTGAGCAATAAACGTAATTACATGCATTAAAGTAAAGCTTTTAATAAATGTTTGCGTATCACATTTAGAATATTTGTTCACGTCAAAATATTGGGGTAATTTTTTTTCCATTTTAAATTATGCAAGTAATTAACTGATTAGAAAAAGAGGAGGATGAGCGTGTGCAGCGGAGCAAAAAATGTTGAAGATGTCCTCATAACATTAAATGTCGAAAGAATTAACACATAATCGGTGCTCTTAAAATTTGTTGGGGAAAAAATGTTGATAAAAAAGCCTTTTTCATTAAGCGATTAACCGTGATTAATCAAAATTTGTGTGATTAATCTGATTCAAAAATGTAATCGTTTGACAGCTTTACTTTCAAGAGAAACCAAGCTCACTTGTTGCCTGCAAATTAAATGGAATTACTTTGAGTAGGGTTTTCAGCACTTTGAAATGTATTTTGCATTGTTCTTGTTTTGCATCACTTTTCACTAGTGCTGCCAAAATTAAAACGTTAACTAATTAATCACAAAGAATTATTGCATTAATCATGTATTAACGCAGATTAATCACACTATTAATTTTGACCGCAGATGATCCTTTAGCTGCCAAAGGTAGCACAGGTTGTGTTTAAGCAATAAACATAATTACATGCATTAAAGTGAAGCATTTAATAAATGTTTGCGTATGACATTCAAAATATTAGTTCATGTCAAACTATCAGGCCCCCCCCCCCTCATTTTAAATTATGCAAGTAATTAACTTATTAGAAAAAGGAGGATGAGCGTGTGCAGTGGCAACAAATTTTTGAAGTCCTCATAACATTAAATGTCGAAAAAATTAACACAATAACAGCTGCTCTTTAAATCTGGCGGGCTAAAATATTGATTATAAAAAAAGCCTTTTTTTATTAAGCAATTAGTGGTGATTAATCAAAATTGTAAGATGTGATTAATCTGATTACAAAATGTAATCGTTTAAATTGACAGCTACTTTTGATTGAATTGCGGTAGAACGGACACAACATTTTGTTTTAACATAGTTATCAATGAGTTAAAAAAAAAAATTCCCCTCTAATGAGCGGGTTGCAATAATTGTTCAGATAGAAAATAAAGATAATTCAGGGGGCCTAAAAATATTTTTGGGACGTCAGTGGATGTCTTGAAAAGACACGAACTCATGAACCTTGTGGCGGCCGAATGCCAAAATAATATCAGCGGTTTTCACAATTCAACCCATTTGAAAATTTGGTGTTGCTCCGGCAAGTCAAAAAATAGTTTGCATAACAAAATCAACTGTGTGTCCTCAAAAATCTTGACATCGCTGACACTCTTGATGAGCTGTTCGCTGATGAAACATTCTGTTCTGTTTATTCATCTCATACAATACTATACAGACACAATAAATTGAAAATTTGATTAAAAATCAACAATATTAACCATCTTCTACCCAAATATAACTAACAGGTGTGCGTATGAGAAGGGGCAGGAAGAAGCATGTTGGCATATTAAATATTAAAGTCTGTTTTCCTCTATTCTAGTACATAACATCACTCAGTAGCTTTTGTTAGTTGTGTTTAGCCTGACAGTTTGATTTTTACTGCACAGAGAGATTCAAAGTAGACTCTTTTTTTTTTTCTCTCTCTGCAGGCTGCATCATCATCACATCGTTCGGGACATAACGGGTCTTGACCTGACGTTTAAGATCAACTTCCTCCCATCCTTTCCCTGATGACTGAGCAGAGTGAACTAGACACTTCGTTTCCGTCTTTTGTACTCACATTTTTACTACACATTTCTTTTGCCCTTTAAACATTTGTAGTATCTGATGAAATGATTGTATAATATTAACATTGTTTTTATCTTTGTATTTTTTGCAAATGTGGCAATAATTTCCCCCAGGCCTTTGTCTTAATATCGTTATGACTGGTGTGATTGCAGTCCTTTTTTTGTCCTCTCCAGTCACTGTGTCAAAGGTATGACATTAACATGTTTTCTTTGCTCCCTGATTCAACTACCGGAAATATAAAAAAATAATAATATATATATATATATATATTTTGGTCATTTACTGTCATAATTAATCCCACAAAACTACCAGTTAGAAATGAATGGGTCTGGATAACCACAATGTATCCCAGATGTGCTTTTAAGATTTTACTTCTCACCAAATAAACCGCATATCGTCTATGTAATAATGACAATGTTAAAAATAGTACATAATAATGTATAACAATAATGTGATAAATAAACCGACAACCGCAGTGTTTTCCCAATGACATCTGCATTTTTTTATGCATTCCAGTACACGATAACGCAAGTTGACTGCAGTTACTCCACCTGGTGGAAAGACGTTAGATTGCAGTTTCTTGAGCCTTTTGGCACCCTCTTAACTCATTCTCTGCCATTGACAGGTTTAGACGTCAAAAATTCATTTGAACTATTTCTGTTAGTTTACATTTTTTTTTCCACTTTTAACAAGAGTATGAACACCTAGAAAAAAGTTGTTATTGTACATTTAGAACAAATATAAAATTTGTGATTAATCCTGAGTATATATACTATTAAAGTAATGTTATTAATTAAAAAAAAAATGTAATCGCCTGACAACCTAATTTATAATAATCTTTTATTTTTTTAAATAATCTTTTTTCAAAAAACACATTTTTTAAAATCTTTTCTTTTTGTTTTTTAAAATTATCTTTAAAAAAAATGAAAAGGTTATTAAAATTAGGGCGTCAGGCGATTAAACATTTTAATTGTAATTAATCGCATGACTTCAATAGTTAACTCATGATTAATCACAAATTTTACATCTGGTCTAAATGTAAAATATTTTTTTCTTACTCTTAACAAAAGTGGGGGATTTTTTTCTTAAACTAATAGAAATAGTTTAAATTAATTTTTTCCGTCTATAGCCGTCAATGGCAGTGAATGAGTTGAAATAATTGAACAAGTCAATTTTTTATATTTAGATTTTTTGTATGAATCACCTCATGATGCAAATGGTTAAAATTGTTTGTGTTTCCTGTAAAATCTGGGGGAAAAAATCATTTAGGCAATTATTTTATAAATAGGTGTTTTGTTCACATGGTAAAATTGCATCTCATTTTTAGTTTGGACAGAGAGACAACATATGAAAAAAAAGACATGTGGGATATCAGGCTGTCAGCATTGCTATTCTTTATAAGTCCTCATCATGTAGACGCAACACACCCTGTGTTTTTGTTATTCTCTGTGGCCCACCAAATAGGCTGTAAAGCCACAGACAATAAGAGTCACATCACTGCCAAACCAGCCGAAACAAATTTGCTGCTAAGGCACCTAAATTCCCCTCACAGGGTGAATAAAGTTTATATTTGTCTCTTGTTTACCCCGCCATCCCGCCTTTTCACTCTCTTTCCCCATATTTGGATTCGTTTTGTGTTGTCGTGACTCTTCTCCCGACCAATTCCTCAGTCTGTTGTTCCACCTTTTCCTCATTTTGCCATCTTCCAGAAATAAGCCATTAATCTTAGTTCATCCAGACTACATACTGAGTTTAGATCGTTCCTGCCAAGTATGCTGCATGCTGAAGCTGAAAGGCACTTTGGCCAATAAAACAGTGTAAAATAGGATTTGCAAGCTACTTCCCTTATATTTTACAGGTGGAACATTAAGTTCTCACAAGGGAGGAATCTTCAGTTGTTTTGGAGTTAATTTCACAGCATGTAAAACCAGGAGGAGGGATGCACTTGTAAACACTGCATTCTGACCTCCTGTCTGAGTACAGGAATTTATAAAGAAAAGTGATGAGATTATAAAGTGCGTGGTTTCTTAGGGGTGGATTTGTGGGCGAGGAAGGTCTCCTGGAAGGCCCACTTGGGGGGAAAATGCCTGTAATAACAAAGATGTGGAGGGTA
The DNA here is from genome assembly GCF_054856555.1 of Leptonotus elevatus. NCBI lineage: Eukaryota > Metazoa > Chordata > Actinopteri > Syngnathiformes > Syngnathidae > Leptonotus > Leptonotus elevatus. The sequence goes on from NC_141240.1 coordinate 16,582,875, forward strand.
AGGTGGGGGCTTGTGGAGGTGCATGGAGAACTTGCCTTTTAAGGGGGTCCGCGCTCTCTTGTGCAAGCCTTGTGAGCTCATGCGCAACCATCACAACACTGAACAGAGTAGTTTCAAAATAAACAAGAGCAGAGAAACACATGTGGAGCACTTGGAGCGATAATTTGCTCCTTTTTCAGGTTTTCTTGGCCGAATGGATCACATGTTGTGTACATACTCCAGCACACTGAACAAGAGCCTGAGGCTGAGGCTGCGTCAGCGGCGTGACGGGCATCCTATCACCGCTGTGGTTTTCCAGACAATACCAACAATGTGCTTTGGGAATGAGCCGGCCAAGGGGAGGCCGCCTGCATCTGGGGGCAGGAAGCCCAAGGAGATGAGACGAGGGGAGGGGAGGCGGGGGGTAAGAACAGAGAGGTGATTGTGTATATATAAGAGTGAGGTAACCTAGCTGAGCGGCAGAGGCAGGGCGGGCAGGAGAGGGAAAAGGAGATGTGTTCTTGGGATGGGAGGAGTTGAAAAAAAGTGAAGAAAGTGTAGATGGATTCTGTAGAGTCGAATAAGGAATAAGTCAAGTAGGGAAGTGCGCGTGGGAAAAGCAGAATAATGGGTCCGCACGTGCCAGAATGGAGTTGAGTAAGAGGTGTTTTTAAAGTGTACTTGGAACGGAAGGGAGGGGTGAGCATAGCAAGTCCAACCAAGCTGTACCAGAGCCAGGAAAAAGGGAAGGGCCTCCATCTCCTTGTTTTCTAGCTGACAAAAACAGCTGCCCGGGAGCCCGATTGAGAAGCTTTGCGGAGGACCAGAGGTGGATAGGAGGGGGGAAACGTCCCTGAGGTCAGGACCCGTCCGCCTACATGGGTTGCGTCCTGAGTTCGGACTGGTGCGGGGAGGACGTGGTGCAAGCCGTGCCGGTGGTCAGGAGCGCGTCTATGAGGAGTCGGAGCCTGGAGAGGAGTGACAGCGGCAGGATGAGGCCGATGAAGGTCAGTGTGGGAATTTCCATCGCTGCGTTGCATTACACAGTACGGGGTTTAAAATTAGGGGGGCGGCGTCGTGTATGAGGGGCTTACAAGGAAGACTGAAATTGATGGCTACTCTAAAATATCATTCACTAAAACACGTATGTGACTATACTTATCTCAATATTTACAAAAACATTTATGTTGAGTTGTCTTAAGTGTTTATAAAAACTGTCTTCCATGATGACAAAAACATGTATGTTATGAAAACTCGATTATTTTCAATGTTTGCAAAAAGACACACATATGTAAATTATCTTTCAGTGATGACATGGAGCCTACTGTATGTTTTTTCATTGAAGCCTAATTGTCATATTTACAGTATAAACATGTACGTGACTATATTATTTTCAGTGATGATGAAAACATGAATTTGAGCATTACTTTATTGTCAATGTTTACACACGTGTAGCCTATGTGACCAAATTTTCTTCAATATAGACTCAATGTCAACGTGACGAGCTATCTTAAGTGATAACAAAAACATATTGAAGACTAAATTGTCAAAACTAAATAATGCATAAGGAACTGAATTGTCTTCACTGTTTACAAAACGGTTTTATGGAATTTAAATGTTTGAGTTTACAATGTGTTTTATGTTCATTTATGACATAAACGTGACTAAATTGTCTTTAATGATGACAAAAAGTACAGTATGTGTATGCAATGTATCGCTGTAAGAAAAAACTGTTTCAACTAGAAAATCCTTTTTTTATTATTTAAAAGATGAGAATGCATCGAATCAAACTTAAATCTAATCGTTCCATTTTGAAATATATCAAGGCATATCTAATTGTCTTTTATTGGAGAGATAATGTATGTCAAATAACAAAAAGTCATTGCATAATTGTCTCTCAAAATGAGCCGTACGCCATATTGAATCGACTTGGAATCCCACTGAGTCCAACCAAATCGAACCGTTACACTGTCAAATAGAATCGTCCTCGCATCTTTTCGCAGCCCACGTATTGAAAACCATATCCAATTGTCTTATGTGGACAGATGCACTAACCTTGTAGTTACGTATGTTGTTGACTGTTTACAAAAACATGTACTGGACGAAAGTCTTCGGTGTTCAGATGGTTACAAAAGCACAACTAAATTATCTTCAGTGATGACAAAATTCATTTATGTTACGTCAGCGACAACATTTTCTTTCATGACAAAAAAACATATTCTGGCATCGTTGAATGCTCGTAATTATATTTTAAATCAGTATCAACTGTGATGGCGTAATAACTTGTACCAGACTATGTTAATGGGATGACAAACTTTTAGACAAAGAGGTGAGAAGTCATCAGATTTAACAGATGTGACTTGATGATGATGACATCGCCATCCCATCGCACATCTGTTGTGACACAAAAGCAGTGTTGCAGTGTGTGATGCTGTCAAGCGCTGTAATGCAATGACACACTGATAACGCACAATGAGGCACTCTGGCTGACGGATGAATAATGCCGAGAAGCTAATAGTCAGTGAGTACTGCTCTTGTCAGTGACAAAGAGGAAAGATGTATGGCTGTAACAAAAAAACGGTTTCAACTCTGTTACAAATGTAGGCCTATGTGCCTGCTTGCGTCTTTGTCTCCTGAAACGAAACGTTTGCCTTTTGCCATCTGTGCTCCATATTTAAATACGTACGCTTGGTTGCACCACAAGTCCCTGCGGGGCCAAAATCACATGGCGAGCACTGTGGGAATGCGGCGCCCTCTGGACCACGTCAACTGGCGGCGAATGACCCCTGCTAGAGTAAATGTCTGGGAAGCAGCCCGATCCCACTAAGAGATGTTGTCTCTTCTATTTATGGAAGTTTTTTTTTTTTTAAGCACTTGTTTGCCTCAAGGTTTTTGCTGTGTGAACTAAAGTTCACACACTGTGGCTTCCTGCAAATATTGGATATTTATATGTAATCTAGGCATATGTTCCTCAAATCTTACACCTTTGAGTGGATTTCTGTCGAGCCTTTACAGTTGACCATGAGAGGAAATTCAAAGTGGACTCTTTTTCTCTCTGTGAATGAATCTTATAACTGGCAATGCAAATCGTAAAAGTTTACTGGACCTTTTTACTTTAACACTAATTGTTATTGTTTTTACTGAGCAGCCATGAGTGTACCCAAGCACCAGCTAATTTAGAAGAAGTTAGGCTAATTGCTAGCTGTTAGCTGGACAGCAGTTGCAAAGTAAAAAAAACAAAAAACAATAAAAACATTTCTCCTTGTGTTTATTGTACAATGATTTTGACAGTGATTTTGATACAACTGATTTATGATTGTAAAATTTAATAGATATAACCTGTTTTCCAAACAGATCGAGGGGAGGGGGAAAAACACCTTTACACCTCAGGGTAAAAATAATCAATTTTGGCCCTATTACGCGCAGGGACAGCACTACACTGGGGCGAGGGGGTGCTATAGCCCATTCAGAAATCAGCTAGTGTGGCCCCATTTAAGCTCCAACAGCCTTCTATTTGATATTCTAAAATACATTGACAAATTATTGTGTCAGTCAAGCCCCCGTTAGCCCTAGAAGAGAGAGAAAAAAATCCTAAAGCCATGCCTGGCTACGCTAAAGTTACATTTTCAATTTTCAAATTTCTAATTTTTGCTGTCATATTTTTGTTATAACCAAATACGTTGATTTCATCCATCCATCCATCCATCCATTTTCTGAACCGCTTATCCTTTCAATATTTACTGATCTTGTGAGATTTGAGAAACCCCCCCACCCCCCGCCGCCCTCCACACACCTCAAGCTTTATCATCATTCAACCGCTGTCAGTCAATTAATAATAACCAGAGCAGTCAGACTCACTAGTTATGTAACGGCTTCTTGTTAGTAGCCATATGGTTCCGACCAACATCCAGAGCTCCCCTAAATGCCACAACCCTTGTGAGAGGCAAACCAGTGCACATAAAAAGCACAGCAAAAGTCATGAAGCTGTCACTTCTTTTCACATATGGTGATTCGGTAACATCCATCTTTGTTCCATCCAAAACTCGTTTTGATCATCACATACGGTATTAGTATGGAATTTAGTACAGACGCTAAGACAAGGGTGAACGTTTTTTAGTCTTACTATATTTTATTATATCTGTGTTTGACCCCCCCCCCCCCCCAATATTTAATTAAATATTAAAACAATTATAAATAAAAGTCCTTTAGTCCTATTTTCATGCCAGGATTTAGGGAGCGCTTCCCACCGCAATTAATTTGTGTCCAACGCCCTCAAATGCTGTGCCGTGGCCCAGTGGGGCAATTTTAAAAATATAAAGCTGATGATAATAATTATGCGTTTAATGAATTTATTTCTACAGTGATTCCGAGATCAAGTTCACCATCTTGGACATGCTTTGAGCTGGTCTAGTTTAGTCTACTTTCAGCCACCAGATTGGCAGGTGCTCTGTTGGTGTGTAAAAGAAAACGCCGTCAGTTCGCTGGAACGCCCAAGGGCCAATTTCTGAAACACGCTAAACGAGGCTCTTACAGGCACGAAAATGACGATGCGCAAGTTATTTACACCCAAGCGCATGTGCGCTCTCCACCAAAATTGACCCCGTAGGGTTTGTATGACTTTCAAAGCATATATTTCACGACAACTCTACCACCTCAAAAGCCTCACTGCAAATTACTAGCTTGCTAGCATGCTCAACTAACATTCTCGTGTTCTCACTCATCTTCCAGTAAAGAGTTGGCCACCACTGAAAACTTGAATAGAAATTACTTTTGCTTTTTGTTATTAGAAAAACAAATCCGACTTGACATTGTGATGTTTTATATCACATGCATCCATCTCTCTCCATTTTCATGTGAACAACAACGTTTAGATTGACCCAGACTGCGGCCTGGAGCCGCAGGCATTCACTATAAACACACCCGAGACAGGAAGGAGCACTGAGGGAACAGCTATTGGTAAATATAGAATCGCTTCAGACTAGAACACAACTGAGGACATTCTCCCTCAGCCATGTTAGTGAAAAAACAAACAAACAAACAAAAGTCAAGGTGTATTCAAGTCCGAGTGCGGTTGATGTATACTGTAGGCTAGATTCCTGTGGTTTCAAAACAATCATATGGACCAAACTCTGGGCTACATTTAGAAGTCTTGTTTTTTGATGCAGGGCAAAAGCAAAGAAATAATCGGTTTCCTTTTGCACTCTCCAAACGCCCAAAAAACAATGTTTCACAACCTGTATTTGTCCAACGCACGCATTCTGCTACATACATAGTGAAATGGTCTTGTGACTTGTCTCATTGTATTCACAAATGTGCAGTATTTGCTCAGAAATGTGGGCATGTTTAGGTGAAGCCGTGATTTGCAGTGAATGCTGCATATTCATGCTCATGGTAGCCTATATTTTTTATTTTTCTTAGCTCAGGTCACATCAAAGCAATAACAATATTGCTGCGGCAGCATCTTGGAGTTAAGAAAGTACATTGACATGAGTTAGTAGTTTTATTAAGACAGTAAGAAGCTCTTTGCTCGCCCATCTTGTGGCATCTATAGGCCATTAAAATAAATAAATAAATAATAATAATTATATATATCCATCCATTTTCTTATCCGCTTGTCCTCACAAAGGTCGCAGGGTGCTGGAGCCTATCCCAGCTGGCTTCAGGCAGGGTACACCCTGAACTGGTTGCCAGCCAATCGCAGGGCACACAGAGATGAACAACCATCCACACTCACAATCACACCTATGGACAACTTGGGAGAGTTCAATTAACCTGACACGCATGTCTTTGGAATGTGGGAGGAAACCGGAGTACCCGGAGAAAACCCACGCAAGCACGGGGAGAACATGCAAACTCCACCCAGGAAGGCCTTAGCCCGGACTCAATCTCTCTTTGGTTTCTTTGGGGAAATAACAAAATGAAAGTGTCGGAGATCAACAGAAACACGTGAGCTAGTCGTCCCTCATGCTTTCTTGCTTTTAAACAGCTGCACTTTATCAGCACACTGGCTTAGTGCACACAATCCAGCCCAGCTTCTTTAGCCTCCACCTCTTCCTCCTCCCCTCATTTCCTGTTGGCCCCCACTTGATCCTTTTTGTCATTTAGCCTCGTCCACCACTGATCCATGTTGCCTCATTTGGACAGAGCAGACAACCGCACCCTAAATGATAATGTCTTTATTAACATCTAAAGTCATTCTACCTTACCCACCTTCAGTCACCAACTACATTTCCTTTCCACGAGGGACCCTCCCCCACTTTGGTGACCGAACCATGGCCTCATTCCAACCCCAAGCATCGGTTTCCCGCCTCTCGAGCCGCATTACTTTTACATTTACGTCAGTATGACCTTTCACCTGTGACCTTTCATTTTGAACCCACCTATCAGACTCACCGCCCTCTTTAACTCCCTTTCAAGTTGCAAAAAAATTGCTGTAAATTCCGAACTAACTTCTAAAAAAAAAATCTAAATCCAGACATTCCATACGTATTACCAAGAGGCATGGACTGCATTAGCGCATGCTTTATGTTCAGAATCGGCAGTTACATTCTCCCCTGATTGGAAAGGATACAGTTACTCAACATCATACGTGTGCATGCCATGCATATAACATAAACATAAAACATATGGAAGCTGCTGCAGAGAAATAAAGCTCTTATCTGTCATACAGAAATGCAGTTGTCAAATTTTCACCACTAGATGGTAGTGCTAGCACACTTACCTGGTGTTGAGGATTCAACGCTATGGCCTGATCACTTGTTTTACATTTTTTTTAATCAGAGAAAATGGATGGTGGGCTCCACTGTCTAATTTACAAAAAAAAAATTATATATATATATTTCAATGATAATGTTCTAGACAAGCAAACATAATTAGTGATTCATTAATAAACTTACCAACTAAACTACATTTTTGGCTATTGTGTACTTTTGACTGGTCATGCCACTTGTTGCTTGGCAGAATGCCAGGCCTTATTTCAAGGTATCATATTCGCACTGTTGGTGGCCGTTTCATGATCAAGAGCTGGACATGAGAAATTCAGAAAACTGCCATTAATTAAATGTAGTTTCAAGGAATTATATTTTGTGATATATAGTTTTTTTTATTATTATTATCTGTCATCATTTATTTTTGGAAATTGTATGTATCAAAAGTAGTAGTGGTATTTATTGGTGACTACTTAAGAATTGAATACTCATACTGGTATCAGTCTAAATAAAGTGGTATTGAGCCCTAATTATTATCAGTGTTGCCCAAAATCAATTTAGATAATCTGTGCCCCTGCAAAACATCTGAAAATTATCTAACTATAAATTATGAATTGATTGATTGATTGATTGAACATATAAACTATGAAAATACAAATTGAAAGAAAGAAATGGATCATCATAAGATGTTATAGTTCAACGCAGTTTACATGTTCAAAGGAGTAGAAAGATGTTTATTATTTTCAATAATACATATATCAAAAATGAAAACAAAACAAGTTAATGCATGTTTATATCTGATTTGCATATTTTTTCAAACACAATCGTTTTAGTTTTAAACCTCTCTTTGAACACAGCTAATGATTCATACTTTTTAAAATCCTATGTCATAATAATTGTTCCATAATGATGATACATTTTACAGAAACACACAATATTTTTATGTTTGTTCTCATCTTGGATATTTTCAAGTGATTTGTTCCCCTAATAACAGCAAACCTCTGATTATTGGTTCAAAAGAAATCTAATATGACATACGTGGAAGTGGATCTTAAGCCAGTTATCTGGAACTAGTGCATTACAATTATTATTATTATTTTTTTTTAAACATGTACGTTGTATCCAAAACATTAAATGATGACAGTACAAAAAGTAAACACCCTTTTAGCGACAGTGCTCCAACTCACCTGGTAGGTAAACTAGCTTGTCTCCACCTGATGAGTAGAAGCATCTGTGGCTAAAGCCAAACTGTTTCAGAGTTTTTATACTTGAATTCCCCAATCTACATCCATACTGTACCGACGACTGTTTGGGGGCGTTTGAGCCAATCCGAAGTGGCCGTTCTCGCGCTCCCTCCCTAGAGAGACCAATGGGACGGCGTTTAGAGTTAATGTCACGCCCCCAGATGCAAAACGCCGCGCGTGGCCCCACCCTGTTGCTGCAGCCCACTACCACCACAGATGAGGGTGGACCGGAGCAGAGCAAACAAGTGATCTCATAGCAGCAACAGCAAAAGAGTGAGGCCGTGTTCGTGGAAGCTCACCTCGGCATGAGGGGCCCCCGTTGAAAGTTCAACCACTGGAAGCATGTTTAGCGGGAAAGGGAGTAAGGTAAGAGAAACGAGTGTGACAGGCGGGTGAAAGCACTAGTGTACAATCCAACACACTAGTGAGTTGTTGAATGAGTGATGGGCACTTTGGATTGTGTTGCATGTTTTTCGCGTGAACTTGACGTCAGTTCAAGTTTTCAAGTTCTCTCACAGCTTCGTTGTTGCGTTGTACTTGATTCCAATGACATGCTCGTCTTCGGGAGAGGTGGGGGGTTGGGGGGGGGGGGGGGGGGGGTCATATGATGCATTAAGTAGTCCGCTCCAACCCCACCCCACCCCTTCACCCCCTCAGGGTTACTGCGTCAGAGTAAGTCATTTGTTGCGAATGTCACACAGTCAAAGGATTAACAATGAAACTCACCAGCGCATGTGGATGTGTGCATGTACGGTCTATTTGTAGTGTTCCTAAACTTTTTTGAGCCAACATTAGAAAAAAATGGTTAATTATACATTTTATGGTATCTAGTGGAAGACCATGTAATAGTTTCGTCTGTCACAATATCTCGCTGTCATTCACAGTAAAATCGGAAGTGTAAATTTAACTCCCCTAGTGTTAAATTTAACACTTTCCCTGAGATTATATTGTTCTCACTAGTTTTGAGTTAAATTTACACTTCCAAAAGTGTAATTTTTAAGTGAAATTACAACACCCATAGTGTTATTATTTGACACATAAACGTTAACTTTTTGCACTTTAAAGTGTTGTCTACTTTCACCTATCAGTTATTTTTTTTCACCATAACAGTGTTATTTTTTTACCTTTTAAAAGTGTTATTTCCTTTCATTTTTTGGTATTCATTTATCACAGTTTTGTTGTCACTTTCAACCACGAAGTGTTATTTTCATTCCTTTTTTGTGTTAATTTCTCGCAGTTTTAGCGTTACTACTTGTCAAGTTTGTATTTTCCAACCCAAATGGAGACAGTGGGACTCTAACCTAGTACCTAGCACTTGGGGGGTGAGTGGGGGTGGCAACAACACTAACAAGTACGCCATGAGATAGTGTTTGTTGTTGTTGGCATGTTTGTTGCCGCAAAATTCTTTCTTGTAGTTCTAGTTCCCGCACGACTCACGGTAAATGAGAAAAGAGCCCGGATGTATACGGTAACTCCGCCTGGAGTCAATGAGTTTGACTCGCTGAAATAACACCACCCGCAGAGCTTTTTCTTCACTTTGAGTGTTCAAATAATACCAAAATCAACACCCAGTAACTCAAAATAATTAACACTAGATTTTTAACTCAATTTAACACTACAGAATTTGCTGTCAAATTAATTTGAAGTGAACATTATTTGCAGAACAGTGAAGTGAAAAATACTTTCCCATGGCACTCTGGTTGAGAATAACCAAATTTCTATCCTCACTGTCACAGGCCGCAAATCACCTTTTTTGACATGAGCAGAATATGTAAACTCACGCACAGTCTTATTTCATAATTAAAGCCAGACACATGTTCCAAGCATGTGGAATATGGGAATGTTCATATGCCACAGTGGTGCATGTATTAATGGGTACATCAGGGAATGCTGCCCTGCATCCAGCTGGCGGCGCCTTTCATCCTTTGTTTTCAATATTGATTTTGTATTTAATACAGATCCAAAAAGTTAGCATATGCAGCAATGAAATGTATCATCGGCCTTTGAGTTTTATAATTTTTTGCAGTAACTTCCTTCATGTCTGTTTGCCTGACTTCACGTTCCTGTTCCCAGATGTATTTTCTATTAAACATTTATAAAGAATTGATTCAATTATGCGTGTAATTAAATGGCTCATAACTTATTTATGTTTTGGAGGGGGGGGGTATTTCCTTGTCTGCCTGACTTCCTGTTCCTGGTCCCAGATATTTTCCTAAATACAATTTAGTGGTTTAATTGGGGAATGGAAATAAATAAACAAACAAGTCTCATAATCCTTATAATGTTCTTTTTGGAGTAATTTCCTGAGCATATGTCAGTTAATAAATTGTGTTACTGTCAGCTCTATGTCCGGGGGCATAGCACTGTCAATCTGATTCAAATAACATAGACTGACTTGTAACCATTTTTAAGTTGCTCTTTCTTTGTGGCAGTTGTGATTGATGCCTATGAATTAAAAAATATCCATCTATCCATAACACTTACTATATACAGTTCATGAGGCTCATGAGAATCGAACCCCGCACATCAGAACTATTTTAGGGCAAGATGTGCTCCCCACTAGGGCACCGTGCTGTGAAACCGTGACCACAAATAATTCACCTCACATTCATCCTTCATTCAACTTTGCACTTTCATTTCATTTGCTGCACCTCACGTCACTCACAAGGCCTGGCTCCGCTTTTGTAGTCCAAACTCACTAACAGTCATAGATACTACAGTAGAACATGAGAATGGCAACCCCAAGTGAACAAATATAATGCCTGCGCATCACATGCACATTATTGTGTTTAGCAATACAAAACCTTTTTATATTTCTTTATTCATTTATTATCGGATTCCTCGATTAATCAAGGGGATAGTGGGTAGAAAACTGGATTGTAAAAATATTCGACAGCTGTATACCTAGTTACATATTTGATTGATTACCGCTACATGTTTTACTGCGATTAAATAAATGTTACACTTGTGCGACCATTATAATGTTTAAAATAGAGACGCGCACAGCATATCTGTCTATCCTCTTTTCTGTTTAAAATGTAAACAACCCTCCGTGAAATATGCAGATTACCCATAATGCATTCGACATCTTCAGCATCCTTAAGCGTGGGACTCTTGTTGACATCGTGTAGGTGTGTGCGTGCGTGCGTGCGTGCGTGCGTTCGCGTCGACCTGTCAGCATGATTAATGATTGTTGTTTTTGTTGGCTCTACATCATGACGCCTTGTCAGGGTCCCCATCCTGCCTTACGACGTAAAGAACCACCAGCAGGCAGATAACATTGTCTGCAGTGCCACTGAGCTTTCCTCCGTAAATAGCGCTGTTATTAGTAAAATTCTAAAACCTAATTTGATGTGTGACCCTGGGAAGAAATTTTTATCATGAATGTCTGCTTAAAAGTGGGAGTAAATGAAAAGATTAATGGTGTGTGTCTGGGATAGTTTGCATTACAGGGTGTAACTGTGATTGCTGGATATAAGGAGGCTGTTCTTTTCAGGTTTCCACTCTCACCTAAATTCAGCCAGCAGCGTTAAAAGAGGCATATTATGAATTTCTGGGTGAAAATTTCACCACTGGAAAAATAAATCTGACACTTGTGACGCTCATCTTGAAATGACTGTTTTGAGGGTGTGGTTCTGTCTCATGCAATGGAGTCGCTGTTCACTGCCAATGGGTATTTGTTACAATGGTGACTGGGGTAGGGGGTGGATGGTGCTTGGTGGTTACGACTGAAATCGCAGCTCTGCTTACCTTTTGGCTTTGATACAATAGCCTTTCGGTGTAGATGAAAAAAAAATCAAAACTCCATGATGTCCCCTTTAAGATAGCTTGGGATGTAAATGATGTCCAACGTGATCTCCAAGTAGCAACAGCTGTTTTCTTCCAAGCTGACTGATGCTTGGATGATGCCATCCTCTCACTGGGCCCACTTCATTGCAAACACTTAGCATTTTTAAAGCAAAACAGATGTTGCATTTTGCTGGTAAACATGAACGAATGCAGCTGGACTGTCAGTACTGGTCCTTTGAGAAAATTTTCTGTGTGTGTGTACTTGTTTGTGTGCTAACAGCAGGAGTGCTGAAGAACGGAAGTGCTCCGTGGCGGTGCACTGACCTCACCTCAGGAACAGGCACTCTCTGTTCCCTTCCCTGCCTGTCCCACCCAGTGGACACACGCACACACACACACTCACACACATGAATTAACACGCATGTAATAACTGGAGTGGATGCCAGTAAATGATGCTGGCATCCTGATAGCACCCCATGTGACAGAATTTCAATGGAGGGTGGGACTTACATAAGCATGATATAACAAACAAACCAATGAATGAATACAGCCACAGTTTTTCAACAGGAAAACAGTTGTTTTAGGTGGACGACGTACCATTAAAACTCTTCAGCACTCTCTTTAACTTTCTGATGTGCTGTTGAATTGAATGTCCTACTGCTAAACTGCTCTGACTGTAAAATAATCCAAGATTCTTATCATACTGCACTTTTTCTCAAGGTATCATGTCTGTGACAATCGTGACCAAAAATAATCTTTGAATTGTATTATGTTTCATGTGGGTAATAATCAAATATAATTGAAGACACACACAATCAGTCATTACGATTTGATGGACACACGTGTGTCCTGTGTCGCCATCTGCGGCCTAATCTGAGGTCACGATATCCAGTCACCCTTTCGGTCATGCACCCTCCCACACAATGGCCACACTTGTCCCACTTTGGGGCTATTTTTAGAGGGAAAGAAACGAGGAAGAAGCGAGGAAGCTTCACCAATGGCCATCACTGTGTCGATGTGTTTGTTGATTCATGTGCATGCGTGCACCTTGCCTTCTGTGTGGCTCGCTTGTACATGTGCGCAGCCCCTTCTTCGCTCAACCCTGCTACGGCTGGCGAGGAAAGGGAGGAATTTCGGGTTGGACAGCATCTCTTTGACTTAAACATCTCTGCTTTGTCTCAATGCTAGAGGAACTGAAAAGTAAGGGAAAAAGAGCTTTTGTGCACGTAGCACATGTTGAGGGGTCGTGGTCTGTCCTGGCATATGAGGTGATGCAGGGACGGGAATTAGAATAATTTCCACGGACTCTTTCAAGAAATACTCAAAAGTGCTTCTCAGTTGGGTTTTGCCGTTGGGCATAAATTAGATGGTACATTATTCTTGAGTTTGATGTACTTTTTGAATGTTTTTTTTTAATGTAAACTAAGCCCAATAATAATAATACAAATAATAATAATAATAATAGATTAAAGGTAGATAAAAGGCAAAAGAGTTCCAGGCAAGAGAGTGTGAAAAGATGTTTGTAATTTAGCTATATATGAAATTGGTTTGCAATGTTTACATTGAGTGTAAATGCAGACTAGTCTCAGTTGTGGTATGCTTTGTAGCTTGCTGAAAAGGACATGTGTGCAATGCAGCTGCATTTTCGTGTCCATTACTACAAAGAGTCCGTAATGGCTGACAGACAGTGTCTGGCTTATTGAGGTTGTGCATTAACATTGTGGGTCAATAATTTTATTTGTCTCATTTTGGATGTGTTTTACCCGCCAGCAGCATCAATCTAACCAGAAACCTGAGTATTCTATCAGAGTGAGGAAGATGTTTTTTTTTTTTTTAACTATTCCAGTGGTGACAGTAATTACTATCCTGGGGACCGGCTTGTTTTTAAGTCCTGATCCGCTTACACTGTACCAGCTGTTTTCTGTTTCCTTCATTGTAAACCTTCCGCAAAGTTGTTAAAATGCTCAAATGTTTGGATCATTTAACGATAACTTTAAAACTACCTAATAGTAAGATGAATAACTGTAGATCAACTATTTTAATGGCATATTAGGGACGGGCAAAGTATGGCTCACTTAGCACACTGAGTTTTTTTTAAATTTTCAGCTCTTTTTCCTCATTAGATAATGGTTAATTGATTTATTTCAAATAATGATATATAATTTTTTTAATACACATTTATCTCCCCCCCATTTTATTGAATAGGTGGTTAAGTATTAAAATTAAATTAATTATAAACAAATAACATACAAATTAAAATGAATTATTATTATTATTATTATTATCATCATCATCATCATCATCATCATAAACAGTTTTAACTATGAATGACCCAGCCCATTTTTTCTTGAAAATAAAAAGTGGCGCTTGAGCTCAAACGTTTACCCCCTACTTTATATTATTTATGTTTTTACTGGACCACCTGAGCGGTGTCCTCACTATTCACTATATATAGTGTTCTATACAGTGTGGGGGGGTCACAATATTTTGAAGCGGTGTCCAGAGAGAAAAAAAATATATAATGGTGCACTCAAAATTATCCACAAAGCTCTTGGAAAAGAAGTGAACATCGATGGTCACTCAACAGGTCGATATAGGCCACAATGCATTGCGAGCAGGAAATCAATGCACTGGTGCGTAATGACAGGTATGAAAGTCAGGTGATGTGCGACGTGGAGCAATTAGTTAGCTGGCTGTCTGAATCTCCAAACAGAATGAGAGAACTATATACACTGTAGGCTACTAGTGCAGGACTATATGGTGAATGAGGGGTTAGGGGATAAGGGTGGACATTCGGGCTGTGTCCGAATGTCTGACATGCGCATCCGTCGCTAATGCTAAATTCTTAGATGCAAAAGCAGCAGTAGTTCTGGTGTCCTTCTGCTACATAAGTCCCTCCTGCTACCGATTAAATGCAGATCTAAATTAGTACGCAAACGTGAATTCGGAAGTAAATAGGAAGTAAATTACTAGTTATATTCCCTTTTAGTGGTTTTATCGTATGAATCGCTATGACAACTGTGGGATTGACATAGACATGACAAAAAACGGGACACCGAGAGAAGATGGACCTTTTTCACAAAAAATGAAAAATATGTCAGCTTCCGGTCCTAGCTGTTTCTTCTTTTATTCGAAAACGTTTGTAATTAATTTGACCTTTGCAAAGGTCTTTTATCTATCGCTTGTCGTGTCATACTAGTTCCATCTTGTTATTGGAACATATTTATGTTCTAAATTTTCGCTAACCCTAACCGCAACTCACTCATAAAAGCATACATGAGGCTCACCATAACTTTAAGTTAGCACATTGTTGCTGTTAGCGAAACCACATTGGTGAAATAAACATTTAAAATAAGTGCTTGGCAGAATTCCTCTGTTTGAGAGGCATCAAGAGCACAATATAAAGCCAACCACAGGCAGCCGTGGTCAGTTCTCCATATCTCATGTTGTAGTTAGCTTCCCGCCAACTGGCTAAATTCAATATGTTTTTGTTATCTATGTTAGATTTATTATTTAATAAATATAATTTAATGTTTACACACATGTTTATACATTATTGATTTTTTTTGTCATCAAAGGTGGAGTGAAGAGAACATGTGTAACCGCATCCCACATTCAAACTAAGCGAGTAGAAAATAATTCCATTTACTTGTTGCTCTGCCGTGGTCAAATGACATGTGAAGTGGTGCAATTTGAGAAAGATAAGGTATGTGATGTCATGATGAAATGTGGCAACAGATTGTGTTTCAGTTCTACTGTACTCTACGCAAATTAGCATGCGTTATTGATTTGAATGACGTAAATATCTTTTATATTAGAAATCCAAGTATGATCAGCAGATATTTAATAATTGGTGTGACTTTTCCAGACACAACATGTTACATAACTAATCTGATCCAACCAGTGTGCCTACCGCTCACTCTCCATCCACTTGTACTAAGATCCACTGAACACAGCTGGTAGTGGGCAATGCCAACAAGCAGGCAGCTGTCCAAACAATGACCAGCCTCGAGAGCTGAGTCGGAGCGCCAGGATCATGGAAAAAGTGCGCAAACAACTTAGTGTCTTTGTTACCAAGGAGTCACCTCAGAGGAAACAAAAACTCTCCTGTTCAGAAGCAGATGAGTTAAAAACACTCCGTCACTTCTGCATACTTTCCCTTGTTTTCAGAAAGACACCTCCTTTTCACAAATCCTTTGCTAACATGCATCTAAGCATCCAAACTACAGCCTGTAGCCATGAGAGTGCTCATGTCAGAGCCTTTGCTGTGTCACGTCAGGATCCATAAGACTGTGGTTAGCATGTCTGAGGTTAGTGGGGTTTGAACCTTGGATCTCAGCTTCCTGTGTGGTGTTAGCATGGTCTGCTTGTTCTTGAGTTACTCAGACTTTCACACATTCCAAAAAGATGCATGTTAAGTTCATTGAAGATGCTAAATTGTCCATAAGTGTTAATTTGAGCGTGATCGGTTGTTTGTCTATATGTACCTTGCGATTGACCAGTCGAGAATGTACCCCAGATCTCACCCCAAATCACCTGGAATAGGTTCCTGCTCATCTGCGATGATTATAAGGACAAGCGCTATTGAACATGCATTGATGTTAGCTACCTTTGCTTTTATCTGAACACACATGCACATGTATATGCGCACGCACACAAGCACACACACACACACACACACACCCCCCCCCCCCCCCACACACACACACACACACACATACTTGCCTCTGTGTATTATGAGGACATTTTTTCCAAACCGGTTTAATTGTGTATTACAGGGACACCCCTTTCTGCTAATGCCAGAGAGATGGGACTTGCACCCAAAATTTTTTTTTGGGGTTGTCCAGGAGAATTTCACTTCAAAACTTGAAAAAACTCAACACACGAAAAAAAGAAAAACCTGAAAAAATCCGTAATTGTGAGGACATAGATAATGACCTAAATAAGCCACGCCCATTGCAAAAATGGTAATTATGAGGACCAACTCACATTACAAGGACAAAGTTTACACAACACACAGCAACCATGTCACTGAAGTGATTTGAAAGTTCTGGCATTCTGACTTTACACAAACTAAAATGGCATTGATGTGTAATGACTTACCTGATATAAGGACACATTGTTGTACATAACAATACTGTGAAATGCAAAGTCATACCTGATCTGTCCTAAAATTGTAAGTTTTAACATGGTGCTCATGTTACAACTTACAATTTTAGGACAGACTGAAACTGGTATGTTAATAAAACTGCTTCTTATGTGAACAGGTTATCTAGGTCAAACACAGCTTTGTAATGGATAAGCTCGACATGAAACCAGATGCAAAAGAGTCAGTGAACATTGAACATTTTATTCTTTAAAACATGACTACCTCTCATCTTAAAGGAGGAGCAGTTTTCTCATAGCTCATTCCTGAAATACCTTCGGATTTCTGAATTTCTGAAACAGGTTCAATGTAGGAAGTGTCCGAAGTACTGTGAGAATCTGGAACATATTCCTCTGCTAACGAATCCTCACTTGAACTGGATACATCAGCAACCTAATTTTTTAAACGAAAACAATTATTACATACATACATACATACACATATTGTCGCTGTTCTGTGAAAAACACTTCCACCATAGGAGCTACCGGAGAGCAGCCCGCGACCTAAAAATGGAAACGTGTTTTTCACAGGACAGCAATGATATCCATATATACAGTAGATGCACACATACTTATGCATATATACAGTGGCTCTAAAATTAACCTGCCATATGCGGGTTAAAATTCATTTTGGCGGGTGGTCATAAATATTTACTAGCTTTACTTCGCTGTTACTTAGTGATGTTACACTCGAAGTAGAAGCTTGAGAAAAGTGTCGCGCGCTCGCGGCAGAAGTAGCTCCCGCCATTGATGGGCTAATGTGCTAAAGTTAATTTACCAAAGGTCTTCATCATCAAGCAGTTTTGCATTTTTTTTAAACGGGATATGTGCCAGATGCTGGAGCAAACTAGAAAAGCATTTAGAACCTAAAGTTTGTGCACATACTAAAGATTATTATAAATCTAGTCACATTTATTCGAAAGATGAGATGAAGCATTTAACAAGAGGGATAGTTAATATGCTTAATCTATGGCATTGCCCCTAAAACAGATATTGTGTGATACAGTCCTTCAGTTACAGTAGACTTTTCTATTTTACCGAGTCAGACAGTCGTTAAGATTGAGACAATTGCTCAACATTTAGCTGCTTGCAACTAAAGATAAA